>NC_136877.1:6091905-7291905 GCF_949152265.1 Phoxinus phoxinus | reverse complement strand
TTCGTGGCCGTGTTTTCACCATTACCTGACTGCATGATTCCTTTAGTGATTCCAGTGTTCATTTTTATTGCATTTCACCTTCAGTGCTGTACCATAAACAGACACTTTAAAGATACTCACAGAAGCGTCTTTGATGGGTTCTTTCCCAGCTGCCAGTTTAGCTATTCTGTTGATGATGGGAGCCACATTAGTGGGACCGTAGAGCTGGATCTTGGGCAGGCAGTTTTGGTAGGCTTCCACGACCCCCTGGATCTCTGATCAGAGAGAGAGGGGACACGGCTATCACTTCTGTTCTGGAGGCTTATTTGTATTTCTCTCTCTGCCTCTGCGGGTTTCTGAGAGCAGTGCTGAAGTATTGGCAGCCAACGCAACAGATTTTGGGATCAAATCAGTGGACAGACTGAGTCGGAACTCCTCATCTTTTGCAGAAATGTGAACGGACTGAAGCAAGCCCAAAATTTCCCACAGTCTTCACACATTCTCTTTGAGTGCTAAAGGAATTTTTCACACATAAATTAAAATTCGGTTATTACTTACTCAACCTCATGTCGTTCCAAAACCGTATGTCTTTTCTTCTTCCGTGAAACACAAAAGCAAAAATGCTGAGCAATATTATGTACTCTCTTTCCCATATTATGAAAGTAACAGGGGTCTGAGTTGTTAATGAGCATTATAAATATACACTCTAAAAAATGCTGGGCTGTTTCAACCCAATTTTGGATCAAATATGGACAAACCCAAACGTTGGGTTAAAAATGTAATTGAAAAAAAATAACCCAACGGCTGGGTTTGAATAGCCTGGCTCCACCCTCCAACGTACTTCCGCTCGGTTTTCATTTTCCTTCAGTACTAGGTCTGGGATTGCGGTGTATTCTTGGGTTTTCTCCGATCAATTTTAACTGTGTTGTTTAGAGTACCCGCCTTCAAGGAAGTTAATGCTTGTCAATGAAGAGAGGCCAGACTCTCTGTACAAATGAAATGTACGAGAGTCTGGTAGAACCAGGTTTGACCATATTTGACCCAAAATTGGGTTGAAACTGCCCAGCATTTTATAGAGTGTATGTGTGAGGAACAGTCTAAAATTGTGTAATCCCTGCTATAAGAACATGGAAGCTGGTTCAGTCAACACTATCTCACGACCAATTCGTACGAGTGAGTATGAAGTGGCTAATTCGTACGATTTCGCACGATTTGTCTAAACCCCAGTGATAGGTAGGTTTAGGGAACGGGGTCAGGGGTAGGACATTAGTACGAATTATCCACCTCGTAAAATAACTCACGAATTGCCGTGAGATTGGATTGGTTCAGTCCAGTCATCAGCTGGACATTAGTTGGTCCAAAAACCAGATTAACCACCTTGAGCTGGTGTGACCAACTGATTTGTTGCTGGCCCAAGACTACCAAGATCTACCATGACTAGCTTAGACTAACTAGAAACCAGCTACCAGCTTCCAAACAAAGTTAGCAGCCTAACGTTGAAGTATGTAATACATGTTAATGGCACATAGCAACACAGCTAAAAGCATTCCTTATATGTACTTTTACTGGAAGTAGCCTAATTTTACCTGTTGAGACATGCCTTCACAAGCACCCATAGGAGCTGTATTTGTGATGTTTGAGTTGGGAGAGGCATGAAATGGGTGTTTGCAAGGTCGTACATTTTTGCAATTCTGATAGTTGCCACTAGTGTTGCAAAAACTACATACTTCACCTTTAAAGGGTAACTCTCGCCAAAAATTTAACCTAGGCTCTTTTTGTTAATTTCTTAAACACTAAGAAGGCTCATCACAACATGAAACTGTGCTCGAAGTATCACATGAACTTGAAGATTGACTACATTGTGTACACAAAGTTTCCTAAAAAGAAAGGTTTTGTACGACTCACTTTATCAGTTAGTGTGTCCGGTGGCTGGAAGTCGATCTCCGAATGCAACGTAACATGAGGAGAGTAAAGATGGAAAGCTCCTAAAGCTTGTTTCCATATAAATTGCCATGCGCTAAGTGTCTAAGTTATCATACTTTTCATTGGAATTACAAGTTCATGACATTTCCTCATATGGAGTCAGTTCATTACGTTGCATTCGGAGATCGACTACTTTTGACTGACAAAATTCCAGCCACCGGAAACACTAACTGATAAAGTGAGTCGTACAAAACCTTTCTTTTTAGTAAACTTTGTGTACACTAACAATGTAGTCAATGCTGGAGTTGATGTGTAGAGCCCCTGGTGATACTTCAAGCACAGTTTCATGTTGTGTCGAGCCTTCTTAGTGTTTAAAAAATAGCGATTTTGATGCTATCATTGTAGTGCCCCATGCACTCCCATTCAAAAGGCATTTTGACCGAAAACAAAAATACGATCAATCTTAAAAGTGGCGTTTCCATTCTATTTATGCTTTTACTCGAATGTTTGACTCAGGTAGATTAACAAAAATAGCCTAGGTTGCAATTTGGCGCGAGTTACCCTTTGAACTAGATTGTCCTGCAATTCCATTCACACTTATGCCTGTTGACGGATTTGCCATGCCATGATTGTATGGTGCATGACGCAGGTCTGATGTCAAGGACGATTGGTCACGTCACATCGGCGTCACTATAACATTGAGATCAAACTTACTCAGCCTTAAAGGCACGTAATATTTGAATGGATGGTGACAGCAGAGGGGAAGATTTTCTTGTTCCTCACACAAAGATGGCATCAGATGGATTCAGGAGAAAGTCGTGCACAAGTCAGATGGGATCACTTTTATGAAATGTTTAAAGTGCCTTATTGAAAAGAATGGCCATTCCTCAACATTTCTCCTTTTGTGTTCCACAGAAGAAAGAAAGTCTTAAACGTCAATGAGGGGATTTGTGACTGAACTGTTCCTATAACTGTGACAATAGCTTCAGACACATCACATCAGAGTGTCTCTGTTCAGCTCCCATGAGATACTCACTAACATACAAAGTGCCTGTCACTCTTACCTTCACATTCATCATCCTCCGGGTTGAAATTGATGGCAAAGTCATGAGACACCTGTAGTTTGGAGAAGAAAAACACACAGAAAGGTTTTGTTTATTCAACTTCAGCTTGTTTGGCATGCTTTTACACACCAGGTTTCTGGTTAAAAACTGTTTTTCTGCTGTTAAAAGATAGCAATAAATCATGCAGTGCTTGTTGGTCTTATTTGCATGTTTCTAAGAAGAAAACTTTCTGCAACACTATGCATGAAATAACCCAACGGTGGTGATGATGATGATGATGATGATGATGCTAAAACAAAATAGCATCCTCCCTACAGATTTTCTATTGTAATCAAAAACCACTGTGAACCCCCTCTAGTACTTAGCACAAATCTCATTGAAATTGAATTTCTTTTGTTGACAACGACATTCTGATTATAACTGTTATTGTTACACTTCTTTGAAAAGGAAATAGACCTCATAGGTAGTGGGCTGTAATCTGCCTGAACAAACAGACCATAAAATGAAATCCTGTGATAGTTTACTTTCAACACAAGGGGAAGACTTTACAAGCTGTTATTATTCTGATTTTATATTATTCTGTGCTTTAAAGATTGGTATTTCATGAGAGAGAGTCTGTAAATAAAAATTAAAATAAAAATGGTTATGACTTACAACTTGTGAGATAAAGGCTGCGGCCTATACACTGATAATGGTACTTCCACACTTACAAATTATACACCAACCTTGTGAAAAAGAAGTGCACTTAATTGTATTGAATGTGCACTTGCAGTGTACTTCAAATTTTAAAATTACAAGGAAATAACAAAAACTGCACTTGCAGATAATATAATATTAATGAAATGAAAGGCCATGGACTATGTTTCCTAACACAATTAAGTAGGCTACACTTTTGATCATGTCAAATTAAAAACATTTTAAATCATTATGTTTTAATCATCTTTTGTCATGCTTTAAAGAAGACGTGCACTTATTTTGATGCGTTGACTAACAAACTAAAGACTAAGTAAAGCACTTGATTATTTAGTGTATTTCTAGAGTGTTCTTTTATATTACATTAAAGTAATTATATTTTAAATGTACAAAATTTGCGGTTACACTTTATTTTAAGTCTTTGTAGTCACTTTGTACTTAAATAAGTACTGACTTTAACTATATGTACTTACTATAGAGTTAGGGTTTGGTTTTGGTTTAGGGTTATTTACTTGTAATTATGTATAATTTACTGTTATTACTATAGTAACTACATGTGGTAATGTGTAACTACGTCACCTTAAAATAAAGTGTTCCCAAAATCATCATTACAAATATGTGGAATTACAAATATATTTAAATACATGAGTCATGACATACAAGTTTCCATAGAAATTACATCAAAGTATATTTTAGTTTACCATAAATTATTTCAGTATTCAGCATTTTAACCAAATATACAAAAATAATTATGAAATTACATTTTTAGATGTACTTGTCCTACTTAAGTGTTTTAAAAAAGCATTCGTAAGCATTTAATATAATTTAGACTATGATACATTTTTATTTAATTGCAGTTAAGTCTCCAAAATACATTATATTCAATTCACATTTAAGTATCTTTTAAATATATTTAACTTCTATGATTAATTTATTTATTTTTTAAAGTATGAAAGTGTACTTTCAACAAGCGGTATTTGTAATTTAGTTTCTTGTAATTATGCATAATATACTGTTATTACTATAGTAAGTACATTAAACATGTATAAGGACATTGTAAAATAAACCTATATGGTCAAGAAAGCATATTGTCTTTAAGCACACTAATGTTATATTGTCTGTAAAGTACAGGGTTTTTTTTCTTTCAAAATATACTTTCCAGATTTGAAGTACACTACAAGTGCACAATCAATACAATTAAGTGCACTTCTTTTTCACGAGGGACCACATGATATATACAATATACAAAAAGAAAATAATTTTTACCTCATAATTAGGTGGAATTCTTGCCCCAAAGCCCAAAGCAGAGAATCGTTTGTCACTGTGATCAGATAAAAACATTCATTAGTAAATAAAACAGCAAACAATAAACGAGTTAAACAACACTTTCTACATATGTGCAACTCTTAGGTCCTTTCTGAAATATTTTATTCATCAAAACCCACATAATCACACACAATGCTTAATATTGACAAATACCGCACTAGCTTAGCAAGGTTCGAATCTCAATACGGCACTGTGTGTAAGACCATCGTGTTGAAGAGAGGGGAGGACACAGACTCAGCAGGACAGCATTCACACAGCTGGTCACTCAACATGACGAGAGGAAGGGTGTCATGAGGTCACATGAGGAACAAGATCACCCCAGGCACGTCTTTCACTCGCTAATGAAAGCTAGATGAGGTAACGCTGTTCTGATAGCTGTCACCACTCATGTTGGACAATCAATGACACCTGATTTCAATCAAGTCTACAAGTCTGTATCTTGTAGTAGTCTCTATGATGTAGTCAGTCTTTAAATGCAAAATATTTAAAGCGTACGTGAAGTATACTTGCAATAGTTCCACTTTAGCACAACCAAATATACTTTATTTATACTAATATTTATACTATATTTCCAGATAACTAAAGTATATTAAGTACAACATTAGTTTTTCCAATTTAGCAGACTTTAAGTATACCACTTTTTGTATACCAAACAAAACATTTCTAGGCCTATTAAGTACATAAATATGTTAATCTATGTGTAGTATACTTGGCATAAAATAAATGTATTAACATTTTGGCATATTTATTTTTCACTAGGGTTTTTGTTTTTACAAGAACTGTAGATCATTGATTGCAGATATTATAATATTAATGAAATAAAAGGCCAGAGTCCACTTTAATGTATGGAAGCTTGTTTCGATCACAGAATAAAAAATAAAAAAGGTAATTGCGACTTTTTCCTCTCACAATTTCTGACTTTTTTTCTCTCTCACAATTCTGAGATATAACGTTTTTTATATTTGATATTTATCGCATATATATATAATCGCAATTGAGTGTTATATAGTCAGAATTGTGAGATATAAACTCGCAATTCAGAGGAAAAAAAGTCTGTCTTTCTCGCAGTTGTGAGTTTATATCTCGCAATTCTGACTTTATATCTAACAATTCAGAGAAATAAAGTAAGAATTGCAAGATGTAAACTTGCAAGTGTGAGATAAAAAGTTGCAATTATCTTTTAAAGGTTTTTATCTATGCTGGAAACAAGCTTCCATATTCATGTTTCTTAAACTTAACTCTTATTTTTGATGTGTTGACACATACTAAAGCATATTTAAAGTAATTTATACTTGATATTACATTTAAGGTTAATATACCTATATTAGATACTCAATTGCAAGTAATTACAGATATTTTAAATGCATGACAAGTTTTTATAAAAATTATAATAAAGTATATTTCAGTTTTCTATAAATGCTTGTCAGTATCTTCAGCACACTTTAGCCATATTTCAAAGACAATGGAAACAATAATGTAGTTATACATAAAGATGTACTTAAGTCCTACTTAAGTGGGTTGAAAACAGCACTTAAAGTTCAACTAAGTGCATTAAATATAAATTTAAAGAATAATACATCTTCATTTAATTGCAATTAACATGCAATTAAGTGTCTGAAAACATTACATTCACATTTTTCCATAATAAGAACTCTTTTTAAAGGTATGCTTAAGTGTACTTCTTTTTCACAAGGGTCCTTACAGCAGATCTCGTGACTCTGAAGTATGTGGAGCATCAATGCAATCTGTCAGAGAAAACCTCTGGACCCGTGTGTGGCTCGCTGATTCTCCTCACATTAACATGTTTGCTTGCCTGAAGACATCATGCTGTGTGACGGCTATTGAGAATGTTCCTGATCTATGAAGAGGAGCACACTAATCTCTAGCATGATGCAATCTCCATCTCCATAATCACATCATAGCTCAAGTTAATGTGAGCTATTGAGCTGTGGCGTGTTAACCATATAGTGAAGAAAGGAGAGATTACTGAGATACACCCATGAGAAGACAACACAGAGACTAATACATCTGCTCTATCCTGACTTACAAAACCCATTGAAGCCCAGCAGACAAATAAAGTTGACAAAGTCTGATGTTTTAAAACAAATTGGCATAAGAGTATGACTTTAAAAATAGCTGTGGGTTACACTTTATTTCATTAATATCCAATTTATGTCCAATGAGCAGGCATGCATGTAAATTTGTGCAAATCAGTTTGAAAATATGCAAAAGAGTTTATCAAATACCCAAAAAGCAGAGAATACGGAATATGATTTTTTTTTTTTTCGGTCAAAGAGGCAAATTTGTTCTTCCTGAGAAGAGTTAGTGTTATATTCCAAGTCCGTAGCTGAAATGGGTCACTATGGGTCATTCAATATTTTTACATTCCTGTTGCTAAGCAACCACAGCACTTATCCATCCCATAATTGAGACATAGCCGCAGAGATGATCTGCATCAGAGTTATTGTAGTATTTTATTTTATTTATTTATTTTATTTCAGTTCATTTTAATTTTATTTCAAGAAATTATTTTGTTTATAGCTTTAGTAATAACTGCAGTAATAATCTGCATGCAAAGTTTGTCAACTTTTATACAGTAACACCTGTTTAATACATTTTAAAGTCCCCCTGTGGTGAAAATCAAGCTTTTAATGTTGTTTGTATGTCAATGTGGTGTTTTTAATATGCTTTAAGACAAACCATGTGCAAATTCATAAGTCAACACCATTACTGAGAATTTTCTCCTTAAAACTGCAGTGAACCAAAAGACAGTCTCAAAAACTTGGTTTGAAATCGCTGGTGTTTCTTATGTTACCTTGTTACCTTGTAACCAATCAACTCAACGTGTGATCGTCAACGAGTGGATCTCTGAGCTGGTGCGAGTGAGTGGAGGCGGGGCTAATTAGCATAATTATAGAACCGTGTATACTCAATGAGGCAAGGGTGTAGAGTTATCAGTGTAGAGTTAGTTTTCAAGGAAAAAATAAACATTTAAATATGTAATTTTGGTGATCAAAGATGAGTTTTAAGGGATAAAATAATTGAGGGGGACTTTAATAATATAAATATACAAATATAAAATCCTCCAAAGCCCCATGTGCCATATTTCAACACTCCAAATCTTTCTCTTTTTTTTTGTGCTGTATCCTTCAGCATGATTAATATGTATGATACAATGATGTCTGACATGCTAAACACTCACACATCCGTGATCGCGAGGCAAGCTGTTCCGACAACTGTGACTGCTTCCCTCATTGCCAACTGCTTTACAAATGAGTAAAAATATAGTGCCTTCTCAGCTCCCCAAAAGCATTCAGCTTACTCATAGGCCTCTGTGAAACTGGGTCACAAGGGGTGCATCCATATTATTCAGACATATTCCATTTACTTGTTCCAATCACTTCCTTACTCTCATTCAGGATTCGGATTTAAAACAATAGCTTCCCTCCAACTTTTTTGCCACAATGAAATCAAATAAAGTCATGCTCAAAAGTTTACATACCTTGCAGAACCTGCAAAATGTTGATTATTTTTAAAGAGGGATCATTCAAAATTCATGTTTTTATGTCCTGAATAAGATATTTTAAATAAAATATGTTTACATATAGTCCATAAGACCAAAATCAATAGATGAATTTATAAAAATTGTACATAACCTTGATTCCTAATACTGTGTGTCATTACCTGGATGATTCACAACTCTTTTCTTTCTCTTGTAATGGTTGTTCTAGAGTCCCTTGTTTGTCCTGAGCAGTGATACTGCATATTTGAACCCTTTTCAGCAGTTACTGTATGATTTCGAGATCCATCTTTTCACATTAAGGATGATTAAAGGACTCAAACACAACTGTATTAAAAAAGTTCAAACATTCACTGATGCTCCAGAAGGAAACAGGATGCATTAAGAGCTTTGAACAGGATGGAGATGTCCACATTTTTCTTATTTTGTTGAAAAATCGATTTATTTATTTTTTAGTACTGCCCTTCGGAAGCAACGGAAGTGTTGTTTCCTGAAAGAAGTTAAGTACAATTTACTTTGATCTTCAAATTCAAAAAGTTTTCCCCCTCCCAGCTCTAAATGCGTTCTTCCTTCTGGAGACAAAATATTTTTTTGTCTTGTGGACTATATGTAAACATCTTTTATGTAAAATCTCTTATTCAGGACAGTGCTGAATAAAAAATAACATGCATTTTTGTATGATCCCTCTTTTTTGTTAAAATAATGAACATTTAGCAGATTCTGTAAGGTGTATGTAAACTTTTGAGCACGACTATATGTGGATGCACCAACACAAATATCAAGCACTGTTGTTGGTTATAGTGTCTCAGGCATGTCAGTTGGAGAACATCCATCATGCCGTCCACAGAGGCACAAATGGTTCTTAAAGCTGAACAATTACGAAAGCAAGAGCTTTCCTTGCTCTCTCTCTCTCCTCGGTACACGAGGAGAAAATGGTATTTTTTATTTTCCTCAGCACTTTTTTCAAGGCTCCCCTGAGAGATCACATCCGCACATATCCAGCAGAATCTGATGAGGGCAGTCAGACTGCCACCGCCGTCCAGTCTCAAACCAGAAGCAGGGACTAATCCTGCTTTTAATAAAAGCCCAAAGGACAACCAGCAGGGAGCTATACAGCAGCAACAAAGTGAAATTAGTCATGACGCTGCTTGCCAAAGTCACATTGGCTCTGACAATGTGAACAACTGCAACAATGCATGCACCAGTAATTAGCTTACCATGTTGAGCTGTGTTAACTGTTTGGTTTTTGTTACCCTTTGAGTGAGTCATGCTGCCAACGTTTTTTTTTTACACAATTATTGCAAAGAATCTCAGATGCAAACACATCAGTATTTCAATTATTAAGTCTTAATTAGTATATGATTAGGTCTCAATGGTTACTTTTTGTTTTAGATATGATCTGACACAGCTGTACCACATGTGAAATGCAGTGTATTTCAGGAAACAGCCATTTTGTAAATTCTCTCTCTGCCATTTTCTCTACCCACCAAGACGATGCATTAAGCAGGCAAAATGAAATCAATATCCTCTTATTTTCACTACCATTATCAGGAAGAAAAAAAAAGCAGTGGGATGAATATTCCCCCAAAGCAATGTGTATCTGTCAATGCAGCTGCAGTTATAATGGGAAGAGAAGAAGATTTCCACAAGCATGTCTATAACAGCTACAAAAAGTCATTATCAACACATAAGACAAAATAATTAGTGAAAAAACATTATAAGTTAAATAAATGCACAAAAATTGCTTTTGCATAGTGCTTATTCAGTGTTTGTGAACGATTCACCAATGCATGTTATTGCACAGGAAAAAAACTAACTTTGAAACAATTTCCTTTTTCAGCTGACATCACTGGCTGCTCATATTTATGTTTTAGCAAACTCACATAAGATCAAGCTCCATTTTAGTATGCAATTGTACATCATTAAAAGTGTTCATGTAAATGATTTATGTTTTAGATGCTCTCAATACATCAAAATGGTATGATTTAGTGCCTATAAACGTAAGTAAGGGCGTTTTCACACCTGAAAGTCCGCACCAAGGTCCGAACCAAAGTTCATGTTTTGATACATTTTATACATTCGGTAAGTTTTGGTTTGGTTTCACACTGCAATATGTGGGCTGCAACTTGACATTGATTAGTTTGTAAACAGACGTGAGTCTGACGTCAGCGTGTTGTCAATTCGGCGGGTAACTTTGACAACAATGAATGAACAGACGCATATCGTTGCAACTATTGTTATTATTATGGCATTACTAACTGCAGCACCAACTATGCGAGGCTAGTTCAAATTCGCCAAATGAACGTCCTCGTTGTGCGAACATTTTATCGTCGCCGGCAGGAAAGGAGGAGAAGACAGTTAACATTTTTTTCCAGTTAACTTCTTATTATGGCTAATTTTTCCTGCTATCTTTGTCTTCTTCGGCTACGCGGGAACCACCGGAGCTTCCTGTAAATGTTCTGAAAGTCCGAACCATACAGAAAATGCTTTCACACTAGAAACGAACCAAACCTTTGTTCAGTTTGATTCGGACCGAGACTACCTCTTTTTATCGGACCAAATTTCGTCTGTTTTGGTCCGGACCGTGGTCCGGGGGAGGTTTCACACCTGTAATTTTGACTCGGATCAAACTAAAAAGTCAGAAAATCCGGACCAAGCAAGCTAGGTGTGAAAAGGGCCCTGAATGTATGTTTGGTAGATCCAAACTTTATGTAAAATACATACAAATACTCATGAGATCATGTGTGATTATCTACGTATAAACAATGAGACCAGGCTGGTTTATCAAGTAAAATTGTTTGTGAAGGACAACTCTTATTGAAGAATGTACAGTATCTCACCGTTACTGTGTGTCTTTGCTTGTATTGAATAACAGTTAGATCAGTTAAAGTCACCATGAACAATTTAATTTTTTTTATTCATGTTCCCTAATAATCTTCAATCAAAATAACTTCCCCTCCTCTTGCAGCGACATCTCTTCTCTTCTCTGATGACGTGTTTACTGGCACAAAGGCGGGGCGACCTGTCACTCACATGAGATCGACCAATAGAAAACCACAACCATCCAATCAATTCCCCATGGACAAAATCAAGTCCCGCCCTACATTTTTTCCATGTTCGAGAAGCCGTTTCACTCTGATATACGTCAGAATAGGGATGAAAAGACTATTGCAGCTTCCAATTCATGCTGACTTTAAGATAATAGGTAGTTTTATGAGAGTCAAATTCGACTTCTTGTAGAAGGGGGGACAAACAAAGGCCGCACCATCCCACTAGCATTATCACATCCATCCTGTTTTTAACTTCAAGTGGTCAACTGATGTGTAATGATGAGTAACTTTCAGCCTGATCAGGGAACCCACACAGCGTAGGTGTACGACCCAGGAGATCTTTAAACAAGTATAGTTCACAATATTTTTTAAATTCTGTCATCATTTACTAACACTCATGTCAATCCAAAACCATTAAACCTTCTGTTCATCTTCGGAACACAAATGAAGATACGTTTAATATTCCCTCATCCTTTTTGTCCATCCACTGAAAGTTCACACAGCTAAAACTTTCACACATGAAAAGTACAAAAAGTAATCCATGAGAATAGAGATCTTATCTTATAACGATTTCTATGTTTGCTATTATTCAAATGTAAACATATATAAAGTGTTACTTTATTTTATTTAAGTGTTACTGTTTGTAGAAAATATTCCACAGGGCTAAACGTGGCCAAAGCTGAAAAAACACCCTCATATGTTAAGCTTTTTCATTAAGCATAATGCCTCTTCTCTCTTTTGTCCATTAAGGGGATATATCTGTTTATATCTCATTTGGCTTTGATCAGAGGAGAGAATCCTCCCTTTGGAACAGATCTCATTATAAATGTGTATGACTATAATTAACCAGCTCCTATAAGGCTAATTGTAGTAAACCCACAACAACTTAAGCAAATATTGATTTAGTCATTGTGAGTCCAGAACTACCATTAGATTAAACAAGAACATAATAAATGATCATGGGATACGGCTGTTTAAAAGATAAACAGTGAACGCCTTTCCGGAAATAAACACACTAATAAACAATTTAGTGAATCAGGCAGGAAAAGGGAAGATGAAAATTGCAACATTGCACAATTAGAGAAAATACACCAACTATATTATCCACCCACACACACAATGCTTTAATTCTCAGTTTTAATAAATCAAGACCAAATAATAAAGGGAAATTCCGTTTGGCTGATTAGTCAGTTCAGATTTCTTCCAATTGTCTCTCACACTAGGGTTCCACAGGCACAGTTGTTTAATAAGCCACAGACTGCAGACATAGAGGAGTTTCTGGCAGGATCTGCGGAGGGTTATGTAGCCCAGAGGAAGAACTCAGCCTCAGTCATCGGATTGGACGGACCCCTGATACCTTCACTGGGCATTAAGTGAACTACCAGGAACAAATGAAATAGTGACCTGAGCTAACCAACAATGCCTCAGTCAGCAAACAGCCTCCAGGCAAGCTTACTAAACCGATCCCCCTAGTATTGTTCCAAAGTCTTTGTTATGTAAGCCATTTAACTTAGTAACAAACATCCAACTGGGTTATTCATGCATTTTAAATTAAGGACATACTATTCAGCCCAAATGTCTACATAAAGATGTATTTACAACCCAATTTACTCCTGTACTGTGACAATTTTTTTAGATAAACAGAATATTTAAGGTGAAAAAATGTTGGGTGGAACCAACTCTTTAAAAAAGAGAGTACTTATTACCTAAATAACAGACTTGAAAAGAATATACTAAAGTGTGAACTGAATGTATTGTCAGAAACCTGCACGCTAACTGCAAGAGAGAAGATTTCATTTGCAAATGAAAAAAAAAGTACTCTACTCTCATTCCTGCGTAATAATCAAGGAACTGTGCTGCCGTACCAGCAGGCGCAATATAGTTCCTAGTCATATTGGCCTAGAAAATCACAACTTTTCATTATTAGTACATGATGTAACTACAGAAGAGTCAAGTTTTAAATAGGAAAAATATCGAAACTCTTTGGACATTTTTTTGAAAGAGATGCTAACGGTATAATCAGATTCAATAATCTATGCTAAGCTATGCTAAAAGTGCTACCGCCAGACCCAGAGATCGGCTGAATGGATAAGAAAACAGTAAAACTCAATTGTTTAACTCTAGGGGAGTTGGAAAATGAAAAAAAGGGGAGCACACAAAAAAAGTGGAGTGTTCCTTTAAGCCTTGTTTGAGCTGTTTTAATAGAAAGCAACTTGCACTGACATATCTTAAAATATGTCCGTGCCATTGTTTTATTTCAAGATGCACACCAGTAATGTTTTTTTCTGCACGTTTATAAAAGATCTGTCAGGAATGTTGTTGTTGTTGTTGTTGTTGTTGTTGTTAGGATTCTCTCAGTTTGAGGCCTCTGATAGTCAGAGACCCTAAGGCACTGGCACCATTGGCTTGGTCCATAATCCATCCATGGACTTTGATCTACTGGGATCATTGGGTCATGAAAAGTGGGCATTCCAGACCTGAACGCGAGTCGGCTGAGGAGCAGTGCTCTCTTCCTGAAACACTGCCGGCATCCTTTTGAATGGGCTTTTGAACAAGAAGAGGAGGCTAAAGGTCAAGTTCACCCTGCAGAGCATCCTGATGTGTTCAAATCGTAACACTTCCTTTTGTTGTTCAACTTTGGCTACTACTGCTGTGCGCATATAATAATCAAGTTCATAACTTTGGGGTCTACTAGAATAAATTGCTCCAGCACCTCTTTTCACCTTTTCGCCTGAAACACAGTTTTAGTTTAGCCTGCCTTCTGAAAAACCCAGTCTGATCTGATTGGTCAGCTGGTCTATTCTCGTTATTGTTCAACCGCTTAGAGTGTGTGTCAGAAATGTACCATAATCTGGTTTCATCTCCCGAGGCTTCATGAGCAGCTGTAAACAGTATCATATCTGTGGTAACAGCATTGGAAGTCCATACAATGTTTGTTTTTTTACCATCGCAGGAAAAAACAGAACAGTGTCTCCTCGCCAAATCAAAATCACTTACTGACAGTGGGCCAAAGCAGCCAGTAGGTGTGCATTATGCAAATGTCACGGAAATAATGGCATGGCTACAAACGAGGCATTTCAGGAAGGGGTTTTATGTAGGAGAGATGAAGTCCCTTTGGCTTTGGCATTGACTTTGTGCTTTGTAACTTTGCAGATTGTTTACAGCTATATTACACAGCTAAATGGATATTGGTTAAAATAACCAATGGCCCATCACCCAAAAAGGATAGTCAGAGGCCGAGCAAATACTTTTGAAGAAATATTACAAAGACTCAGAAGTGACAAAGTCCAAAAAGTTGTGGACTCTACATTTGAGCTTTAGTCACTAACTTTCAGAGACATTTTGCATGCACTAACTTCCAAATATGAAGAAACCTGCATGATAGTGTCCAACCTCCATCAACACTAACCTGTCGTAGTCCTGGCAGATCTCCCCCACAGCTATCAAAGCTTTCAGATACTCGTTTGGCTGATATGGGTTGATGTAGTGCAGGGAACAGCTATTGCGAGGGTCCCCATTGGACGCCGTGAAGTCAATGGCAACCTAGAGAGATAATAGCATGACAAACTCTTGATGAAACTGCAAAACGCAGGACAAAAATGTAATGGGTTACATAATCTGATCGATCGTCAAATACGTTTAATCGTTTTTAGTTTTACGCCTGGAACAATAGTTGTCGCCATTGTAGAACATTGAAAGGAAACGTCTGTCTACAAAAAGTCAAGCACTCAAGAGCTGTCTTTCCTAGGAAGCAACACAAAACCTGACTAGAACAGATCTGCAATCAAATGCCCATCTGTATAAATAATTAAAGTGCTTAAAATGGACAGTATGTACATTTTATTTGCTTAGAGGCATACTGATTGTATAGTCATTCATCAAGCAGATGTTATAATCAACGGCCACCATATGCTCTGTAATACAGAGATACAGCTCATATCCCAGTAAACACTCAATATATTATATTAAACCAGTGCACTACACTTAAATGAAGATCCTATTTGAATCCTGCTCCAAAACATTGAATCCAACCATTCACTCTGAGGCTTTACTCCTTGACATCTGGTTATCTTTCATTTTAACAGGCAACGGGAGAATTCAGATATTTAAATAATGAATATTCAATTGGATTCATTAATAATCTTGGCCCATTTTGCTGCTCTAAAAGGGAGCATGAGGTAGGGGACTTAAAAGAGTTTGGATGTGGTATTAATTTGTTCTGTTGCCTCCAGCCGTGAAACAATCACATTCTTACTCAAAATAAAACTCAAGAGAAGCCGGTCTAAAAAGGTAACGAAAAAATGACAAACGTGAATGGGGATTAAATAACATATTCTGATCTGGTTTTAAGAATGATTAGCTATTTTGACTGGCAAAAATAATCAAGAACTTTACTTTTTGCAGTCTGCCTCACAACATCATGTATAAATGAATTGCTGCGAGGAGGCAGTTATTATCAGTCCAGCACGTCTGGCATCAGTGTCTTCATGCTTGGTGGAGAACTTGGGCAGTAAATCTGTGAAGGGTCTGGATCGCACCGCTGTGCTAAATGTGGAGCGCACTGCTGTTCCCACTTACTGTGAAGTGTATTTGGCAGCCTCCCATGATGTAGTCCAGGAAGGAATAGACTCTGTGAAGCTGCAAAATGAAGAATGGAGGGTGAGTAGAAACCATGCCGCATTTATCTACAAGATTATCTGCAAAAGTTATGATACTGATAATACATAATACATATCAAACACACACATGTACTGTACATGAGCCATGAAGCCAAAAAAATGGTATCATGTATGTTTGTTTTTTACCTTGGGATACCATGAAAATATTATACCAAATGGCATTATACCATTACTGTACCATGGTACCACCACAGACATAATAGTTTTTGAATTTTGAATTCAAATAAGTAACGCAAGTTACTTTGTTTTCCCATTTACAGACTGACAGCTCTCCAGTCCCCATGTTGAGAGAAATGGGGAGAAAGACAAAGGAGTTGTGTGCGCTGTCTAAACACGGTGGTTATTGTTGTAGTTGAACTTTCTTCTTCTGTATCCTATTCTCCTGAACAATCCACTGAAAGGTTTGTTTGACCTGCTATACAGGAGTGAATTTGCATTGCCTTTAGCCTGAGGCTTATTCATTTCACTTGAATAAGTGTGAAAGGGCCTTTACATTTGCAAAAATATAACTTTTTCTGTTATAAAAAAAAAAAAAGCCCAGCCCAGATAACACAAACGTAATGTAACAATTAGTTACTTTTTTAGGGAGTAACACAATATTGTAATGCATTGTATACTTTTAAAAGTGCTATTGTGAGGGATTCTATATTCAGAGAGAGAGAGAGAGAGAGAGATGGAGAGAGAGAGAGAGAGAGAGAGAGAGAGAGAGAGGGAGAGAGAGAGAGAGAGAGAGAGAGAGAGAGAGAGAGAGAGAGAGAGAGAGAGAGAGAGAGAAGCCCGGCAGCAACAACATTATCAACCTAATGTTGCATGTCTAAAGTATCTTATTACTGAATTATTGTCAAACCACCAAATTGCCAAACCTAATAGTTTGGCCGGTTGTTTGGTTTCCCCAAACTGAATGCAGTAGCTGTTAATGCAAAAAACTATTATTAGATAAATTATTAATGTATTTATAGCCCTAATATCAAAAAGAACACAATTCTCAATCTGAATTGATAATTGTGAACAGGATAAAAAACGAAGTAAACAGCTCTATAAATAAAAATCTCCCCTATGTGAATGTGCACAAACAAGACGAATGCATTAGCCTTTTCCCACCACGCTAATGTCTTTAGGCTAAGCATGATTGTCACACCCACCCACTACAATAATAACTATGTCTATTCATTGACAGCTTGTTGGCCAGCATTGTGCAGTACTAGCATTCCTAAAACAGGGATGACATAAAGCTCTCTTTGCATGCCCACAAACTGTCAGGCTCTTACCTTGAGATCACTGAGAATCACCAACCCAGAGTTCTTGTAGTTCTTCTTCTTCAGTTTGTATTTTGGATTGATGCACTCCCACGTGACCTTCAGGAACAAGAGATCAAAGTGGTGAGATGAAAATTGAAGGTGGCACTGCAGCGAAGTCACACATGCAGAAGGGCTGTGACATTTCTTTAATCCATTCTAGTCCTCGGCAGAAAACAGCTATGACCGATATCAAACACCAATGTATGGCTGAAGGTCTCACACTGACCTTGTTTTCTGAGGAAATCTTCTGCATTTCTTTGAAATTAGTGTAGAATTCACCAATGAAGTCATGCTTTCCCCTCGAGTCATAGTCCCAGACTAAGCACTGCAGTTCACAGACAATTACAGGTCATTACCTCATGTGTCTCTTATGTTTCCATGTTTCATTTTGCTTTTATTCTTGTCATTATTTCTCTCAAAGGAATAGTTCTCTCAAAAGATTTGATTTTGACATACCAAATCTGCACGGATTACTTAAAGGGATAGTTCACCCAAAAATGAAAATTATGTCATTAATTGACCCTTTGCAGTTTGATTGACAGGTGATCTGACCAATCATAATCCGGCATCCGCCGAATCGGCCATTTTTGTCCGACAAAGCAGTCAGAAAAGTTAGTAGATTAACGTTGGAGGATTTGAACTTGAAAACCGGAGTGTACTGACGCCTTTCCGCGGTTAAAACACGGACATAGCAACAGTAACTAAAGGGGGCGGGTCTTTGCGAACGGTCAATTATTCACCCTTATGTCATTCCAAACCCATAAGACTCTCGTCTTTCGTTCATCTTCGGAACACAAATGAAGATATTTTTGTTGAAATTTGAGATCTTTCTGTCCCTCCATTGACTACTTTTTTTTTTACTGGCTACACAACTTACCACTTTCAAAAAGTTCATAAAGAGCTCATAAAACTAATCCATATGACTTGAGCGGTTTAGTCAAAATTTTATGAAGAGACTCGATCGCTTTACAAGATGAACAGATTTAATTTATGCTTTTAATCACATATAAACAGAGGTAAACAGAAGCTCAAGCATGTTCACTTGACGTGCGAGAACCAATGAGGTTCATTAGAGTTACGCAGCACGTTTGAAATTCCTCAAGATGTTTGTTATCACACGTTAAGCAGGTTCGGTTGAGCTTCTGTTTATGTCCGCTGATAATTGTTTATATGTGAATAAAAGCCTAAATTAAATCTGTTCATTATATAAAGCGATCGAGACTCTTCAGAAAATCTGGACTAAACCGCTCTATTCGTATGGATTAGTTTTACGATCTCTTTATGATCTTTTTGAAGCTTCAAAGTGGACAGAAATCTCTTAGATTTCATCAAAAAGATCTTCTTTTGTGTTCTGAAGGTGAACGAAAATCTTACGGGTTTGGAATGACATGAGGGTGAGAAACTAATTTTCTTTATTTGGGTGAACTATCCCGCAACAAAATAGTTATTTAGCAGAATGTCCAAGATTCAGTCTTACGACAGATGTAGACTGGTCAATCAAACATAATGAAGAAGGCACTATAAATTCACCACAAAGGTAGTCGATGCATTTCCCAAGACTGTAAAGAATGTAATCATCAAATTCAATGTCCTCTGCCATAACTGTCAAACCCCATTGACTCTTGCACGCTCAAACTTGGGAAGATTTTCAGATCTGTTCCTAAAACTGTCTTCATAATATTTGTAAATAAGTGCAGGAGTCGTGAGGACAACTTTGATGGTGCTTTTATGTTTGTCCTTATTGGAACTTGACAGCCACTGATCACAATATGCGTTTATTGTCAAAGAGCATCTTGGACATTCTGCAAAACATCTTTTTTTGTGCTGCACAAAAGAAAGTAAGTCACAAAGGTTTGGTCACCACATGGGTGATTAAATGCCCATTCTGGAGTGACCTAATCCATTAATATTCACCTTTAACTTCCTTTCGTCATCACATTTGCACAGAGAAATGAGAGACACCTTAAAGGGTTCCCACACAGGGTTCAAGTTGTTTTTAATCATCTGCGGATAAAAAACAACATCATTGTATAAACTAAATAGGAATATTGAACTGCAAAAGAAAGATTATTATCCCATGGGATGAAACTACTTACTTCAGTTCTGTGTACAAGCTGTTCTGTTCCATCATCATTGATCCGGTAAATCTCCAAGAATGGATCTGACTTGCTGAAGAGATCCTATACAGTCACAAGATAATATCAGTACAGTCTACGCATTCAAAAGAACACATCATGAAATGGACATTTTCTAAAAGACCCCGTGGATTTATGAATGCAATCTTTTCTGAATTAATGTATTTTCTGAAACAGGAAGTTGGACGAGGACGGAAAAAAGGACTTGTCTTTGTGACACCTTTTTAACAGGCCAATCGAGTGGTGCAGGGATGAAGTCAAACCCCGGAAGACTGATTCGCCACTGGTTCCCTAGAGAATTTTCTATGGGGTTTTATAATGGGGGTTTATGTTATAGAACAAAAAGTCAAAGTATCGGTAAGTTATGTTTACCACAGGCTTTTACTCAAAAAAAAAAAAATAAAACCCCATAAGAAAAATCTTGAGAGAACCAGGGGCGAATTAATCTTCTGGGTTTTGACGTCATCAAAGAGATCTATAATACCTGCAAAAAGCTATCTATTAGCATGTACATTCATCTGAATGTTAGTTGCACACAGATGTATGCTATTTGAAATTTGTCATCTTAGCTCATGGGCACTTTTATTTTTCTGAGTCATAAATGTCACGTAACTGATCAATCTAGAACATGACTTCATGACAAAACTAGCTGTGATGACAAAGTCCATGTCATTCTTTTCAAAGCCCTCTAAAAACAATCACTGGGCTGGCATCACATTTTTTTCTGATAATATCATGTCAATTGGCCCCATTGGCAGTTTTGGCCACGCTAACTGTTCTAGCATGCTAACCAGCCAAAACTTGACACCTATGCTCGCTATTATATGCGATGAAAGGTCCTGTGAACACGGTTAGCTATTAGCAATTCTGGTCCTGTCCCCCTGAAGATTGTAAATTTAACTCTGACGGTATTTTCACCTTTACCATCGTTCTGCACATTTTCTTGGGCAAAATCCAGTCATTTCAATAGAAATCCACACGATCGGGAATTTTGTGTGAGGTTAAAATATTTCTCCAATCAGATTTCACTACAGGTTGACGTTGGTCATCATTCGAAACTGTATATTTGAAGTGTGGATCGCCTGTGGCTGTATTCATTGTCTGACTGTATGCATGACGTCTGTACCGTGACAGTTCGGGACAAATACGTGTACCGTTACACCTCTATTTATGAGTATACCGTTTTAGGGGTATATTTCCATATTGATATGGATAAAGGCAACAAAAAGAAATTCTGAGTGTACTTTAACTACAAATTAGTAAAGGGAACATACAGATGTGCAATACCACTTTCGGCTGGAATAATTGGTCAGGGGAAAATGCATATTTCAATATTATTTTTCAGAGTGCATGCCCATGTGTGTTCCTGCCGATTGTGCTCATAGCTGTGGAAAATCAAATCAACAATATTGTCTGAAACAATGATTCAACATAAGGTTTCTGAATTGCGGCTCTCCGGAGAAGCCACCGAGGACTTTGTTCCTAAGTGTGTGCAGATGCGAGAGAGAGAGAACTAGGCAGAGAGAGATAAAGGAAGAGAGAGAGCGAGAAATGGGTAGAGCAAAGAACGAGCCATTTAATATCCCCATTTCTCGCTGCATTAGTGTGCGACATCTCCACAGGGACGCTGAAAGAGGAGGTGCCCCCACTATCTGGTTGTCAAGGTAACATCTTGCCAGTGGTTTGAGTGAAGACTGATTTAGACAAGTGATTTGTCTGTTGTTCGCATTCATCACATGCATCGCACCTCGGAAATATGTCATTGCGTTTGCAAAGTTCACTTTGGACCGATGTTGATTACCGCCTGCTCATTATTCCCGGAAGACATTTAAGGCTCCCAGACTCCAATGAGACAAGAACCTTCATGGCATTTTCCTTTAACAGATGGCTTAATGCGCAGATTAAAGGTTAATTCCGTCCTTGTCTTTTATGATCCGATGAAAAATAGAGCTATCAATGTCCCCCGAAAAAGACAAAATATGTGCTAATATCGGCAAAGAACCCAATGTGAAGGTTCAGCGCCAAATTAAGCATTAAAAATCACAGAGAAACTGCCATGCGAAGAGTCTTTGATAAATGTCACATAACCCGGAGCGACTTTTCGATTCAAGATGCATTAGCGACTTCTTCATAAAGAGAAATGGCATTCACATAAAGGCACAGACGTCTCTAGAATGAGTCACGTGCAGAAGCTGTCCAATATAGTTTGATTTGCCAATGTGTCCATTTTGTTTAAATCATATCAGTCTGTATTCAGAGAAAGCCGGCGTTATTTGAACAGACAGATCCTGTCCAAAGATAGCAGCACAGCTATTATTCTGTCTAGCCGTTTATTAGACTCCATCCATCCTCTCGCAATGATATCCGGGCCAGGACGGAGCCAACTCTGGATTTTGAGGATGAGTGTGAAGAAGAAACGCCGATCAGCTCATGTAATACAGCTAATATTAATGATGCAACACATTCAGAACTCCAATATTAATGACTGTAATTCCTAACATGTACGTGAAGTCCAGTGAGCAATAGTTAACAGACCTGAGGGTAAAAATGGGAAAAAGCGCACTGCAATTTAAACAGCAATTACAAGAGGGGGGGACAATAAAATCCCTGTCCCTGAAAAAGAGCATTAAACCGGTAAGCTGATGAATATGTCGGGGCTGATTGCAGAGATAGCTTGAAATGAAAGTGAGAATTCAATTTTATTGCCTTATGGAATTTGCCACCATTAGCCTTTCAGAATTAGCCTGGTTAATGTTCTGTTGGGCAGGCGGACACGCTCGTTGCTAGTACAGAAATAAATTAGTGATGTGACCGTGTAGCCTCTGCTTTCATGCATATGCAATGTGCAAATAATGTGGTTCCATATTCTAAACACGATTTACTGCGTCAGCATATGTGTTTTACCAAGAGAAACCCTACTTTAACAAACTCGAGATGACATGAGGGATTAGTTTAATGCATTTTTAAGTTTAAGAGATGGAGGATTATCTACAGCCATGGAATATGAGAGGGCCCAATATGATATGATATTATGGATACATTTGTATAGAGCTGTTTTCACACTGCATAGAAGCTGTGGATATATTGTGCGTTTAACCAGAGGCACAGAGATGGCATAAATGTATTTACACAGATTGACAATTGCAGGAAACAGTTGATCACGTGCATTGGTTGTTGTTGTTTTGTGTGCATATCAGTTGTGTAAAAAAAAAAGCTTCTTTAGCCAACTATGGTCACAAGTTATATTGTTACACACATACACCACCAGGCCAACAAAAAAAAGGTTGCGGTTTGGATTTAAATCTAGGCAAATGCTTAAGAGTCTATGATTGGATCATTATTGCAGTGATTATTATGTTTCTAGCATGTTTTATGTTTGGCAACAGTTCTTCTAACCCTATAATTGATGGAGTGTGTAGCTTTTTATTCATTCATAATGGCCATAATCCAGGAGGACAATAGCCCTGTTTACATGCACACTTTTTTGCTATTCTGATTGAGATCGTTCTGATTGACGGATTCCGGATGACTGTTTACATGGAATGTTATCTAAACTGACCTGGTGTTTACATGTGCTTTCAATCGGAATCATTTTGTGACATGCACACAGCTTGTCTGCCGCATCTGGAAGCTCATTATTTCCCGCGTTTTCAATCCTGTCAAGATGGTGCATCACTTAATCGTCGCGCTAGTTTTAGGCATTAGCCGTGTTTCCACTGTCGGGCCAGTGCGAGCCAGGGCTTTAAACTAATAGCCTCGGGCCAGTAGCACCAGACCCCAAATCTGCTGCGTTTCCACTGTCGGGCCAGAAGCTCCACAGCGCTTCACTAAAACACACCCGTAACACGTCTCTCTGGAACAACGTCACACTAACCCACCATTTCACCAACAAATGGTAGTTTTATCAGAAAGAAATCCCTGGAAACAGCATGATCTTAAAACAAACACGATAAAAGCGACCGTTTGCTGGCATTTTTGTTGTTTAATTGAATATTTAAAACCCAAGAAACCCAAGATGTTTCATTGATCATAATGAATTAATTTGTGTCAAAATTGCACAATAGTCACACAGAAAAGTGGTTTACCATCCATTTAAAAAAAGAAAGACATATTTACATCATATTTAGAAAGAATGATAATTTCTAAATATGCCACTAAAAATACGACCTGATGAGCTTTAGATCAATGCTACATGTAAACGGGGCTAATGTCAAGATTCATCAGGCTCAAATTGTGAAAGAATGGTTTTTGAGGGGCATGAAGAATCATTTTCACACGTGAATTGGCCCCTCTGAGTCCAGACCTTAAATTCATTGAAAGTTTTTGGGAAGTGCTGGAGGAGACTTTACAGAGTGCTTGTCAATATAAGATCTAGACCGAAAACGGATGCAGCTCTTGATGGAAATAACATCACAACATTTATTTCCATCAAGAGGTGCATCATTTTTTGGAATAGTGAAGAATTGTTAGAGTTTAGGGCTTTCCATTCAGATCAACCAATCATTTCCATCTGATTAAAAGGGAAGAGGAATGGTGTTCCAGCACCAGCAAATCCATCCAGGAACACGTCCTAGTTGGCAAAATTACAGTCCGCCAATGGTTTGCGTGGGTGCTTTGGCTTACTGTATAAGCGTCTCCAATCAGAATCACAGCCTGTGCTTTTTGTCATGAAACAGAAATGCTATTTGGCATCTGTCTCACTGTAAAAAGATGAATAGACGATATATTGATTTCACCACCTAATGTGGGGTTGAGGGGATGTGAAGCTTGAGTGAACAAGTCATAGATATCGATTTGCTGTTTCACTTCATTACTTGAGATGTATGAATTCATGAAAGCCAGATTTAAAAAGGGTTGAGGAATGAACATAAAAAAAGCTGTTTTAAAGATAACCGCTGAGCACGAATGTCGCCCCAGGCTAAGAGGAAGAGAACAGCAGCATACGAAAGAGGAAGAGGGAGGGAGGCAGAAACAAGAGGAAAGAGTAGGAGAAGCAGATGAGATGAGTGCTGAGAGTAGGACGAGGGCTGCAGAGGCGTTTGTGTAAGTGCAGACACCTGCAGGACTCCAGGGCACGGAGAGAGCGGCGCCGTGGGCCGAGCTGTGTGGGAGAGAGTCAGCCAGCCACCCTACGCTCCCTCCGGTAGCCCTCGCTATTCACAGAGCTTCCATTCTCATTAGGAAAACCTCAGCTGAATGAATAGGGTTTCAAACATTATGCCAAAGCCAAAAAGAGAGAGTGGGATTTTATGAAGCCATAATAGCCCTAATGGCTCTTAACAGGGCTGAAATGGACAATCCAAAACATGAAAAGTGAGTTGAAAGGTTCTTTGGCAGCTGCGGTTATTGGTTTCAAAAGGTGAAAAATCACTGCTTTACAAACAAGAATATCATTTACTGTCACTAGGTCTACTTTAATGAGTGTAGACTGGTGAGTTGTTTATCATTGACAACCTGTTTGATTGTTTTTTTATTGAAAAAGAAACACATCCCTCCTTACCTTGTCATCTAACTTCTTGGCACAGAAGGAAAGCTCCAAGTAACCATTGTTCCCAGAAATCTCTTCTGCGTGAATCTGGGGAAATAAGAAAGGGATTAGCTGAGACAAAGCCAACATACTGTTATTGTTTGTACTCTATATTTGGACACACATACTCTACATCCATATGTGCTTTTTAAACATTTTATTTTAGATCTATCTATCTATCTATCTATCTATCTATCTATCTATCTATCTATCTATCTATCTATCTATCTATCTATCTATCTATCTATCTATCTATCTATCTATCTATCTATCTATCTATCTATCTATCTATCTATCTCTATCTAGTCAAGTCAAGTCATCTTCATTTATATAGTGCTTTTAACAATGTAGATGGTTTCAAAGCGGCTTTACAGTGATAAACGGATAATTTACGGTAACAGAGATTGTTTTGGCTTTATAGCGGTTCTTGAATAAAGATATTTTCCAGCTAAAGTTAGTTTTGATTGATTCACTTCCATCGCAACGATCATTAGTTATTGAATTAGAGGCTGCCAAGACGACATCGTTCTCTCTACACAGACTTTAAACGCGAAACTGTGAGAAACGCTGATGGCACTCACGTGCGCATTAAGAATCAATTCTATAGTTATGCGCATTTGAATATATGTGCGCAGGTTTGTAATTCCCTACAAACCAAGCCTTAACAAACTACTTGCCTGGCCTTAAACATTTTATACAGAATTGTATCACTTCGGGGTATCTATCTAATCTTCATCTTATCTTCGTGAGTTATTAGATGTATAGATACCATCCTTCCACCCATCCATCCATCCATCCATCCATCCATCCATCCATCCATCCATCCATTCATCCATCCATTCATCCATCCATCCATCCATCCATCCATCCATCCATTCATCCATCCATTCATCCATCCATCCATCCATTCATTCATCTATCCATCTTATATTTGTGAGTTTTTAGATGTATAGATACCATCCATCCATCCATTCATCCATACACCGATCCATCCATCCATCCATCCATACACACACACACACACATCCATCCATCTTATCTTTGTGAGTTTTTAGATGTATAGACCATCTATACACCCATACCATCCATCCATACACCGATCCATTCATCTATCCATTCATCCACCCACCCATCCATCCATTTATCCATCCACCCATCCATCCATCCATACTCCTATCCATCCATCCTTCCATCCATCCATCCATCCATCTTATATTTGTGAGTTTTTAGATATATACCATCCATCCATACTCCTATCCATCCATCCATCCATACTCCTATCCATCCATCCATCCATCCATCCATACTCCTATCCATCCATCCCCCCATCCATCCATCCATCCACCCACCCATCCATCCATCCATACACTGATCCATCCATTCATTCATTCATCCATCCACATACACACCCATCCATCCATCTTATCTTTGTGAGTTTTTAAATGTATAGATACCATCCATCCACCCACCCATCCATCCATTCATCCATTCATCCATACACCAATCCATCCATCAATCCATACATCAATCCATCCATCAATCCATCCATCCATCCATCTTTATGAGTTTTTAGATGTATAGAAACCATTCATCCATCCATCCATCCAGCCGATCTGTCTGTCCTTCTGCCCAGCCGATCCATCCATCCATCCATCCATCCATCCACCCATACTCCTATCCATCCATCCATCCTTCCATCCATCCATCCATCCATCCATCCATCCATCCATACTCCTATCCATCCATCCTTCCATCCATCCATCTATCCATCCATCCATTCATCCATCCATCCATCCATCTTATATTTGTGAGTTTTTAGATATATACCATCCATCCGCACACCCACCCATCCATCCATCCATCCACACACTGATCCATTCATTCATCCATCCACACACCCATCCATCCATCTTATCTTTGTGAGTTTTTAGATGTATAGATAGTAGATACCATTCATCCGCCCACCTACCCATCCATCCATCCATCCATAAATCCATACACCGATCCATCCATCTATCTATCCATCCATACACCCATCCATCCATCTTTGTGAGTTTTTAGATGTATAGAAACCATTCATCCATCCATCCATCCATCCATCCAGCCGATCTGTCTGTCCTTCTGCCCAGCCGATCCATCCACCCATCCCAACAATAAATCCGTCTGTAAATTCAACCAACTGCCCTTCCCATCCATCTGCTCAGCCCATCTGATCCATTCATCCAATAATCTATCCGTCCATCTGTCCTTCCATCCATCCATCCGCCCATCCCATCTATCCTTCTTTCTGTCTGTCCTTTTGTCCAGCCCATCCGTCTGTTTGCCGCCCAGCCCAGATCTTTCTATCTATACATCTAAAAACTCACAAAGATAAGTACAGTATAAACTGAAGAGAAACTGTCGGCACTTGATCAAAAGTCTCGAGTGTAAATGTTCTTAACTTGCTTTTTTCTGGAAATGTTTTTAACGACTTAATTTAATGTGAACAGTACTGATCAAGGACGCCATTTCTTGAGTTGTCTTTGACTTCTATTAGTTAGTTTGATAAGAAAAGAGAGGGCGAAATGCTGAAACCATCCCATTTTGTCTCACCTCAGATCAAAATGTGATTTCGTCAGCATTAAAAGAAATCTACAACCCGGGTGTAATCCAATGAGGAGGTCCAGCAAAAAAGTCCTTTCTGTGATGTTTAAACATGAAAAGGCCATTAGTCTGCAGGGAAACTGCATTAAAACTGATGAGAAAGCAGAGAATCAACACCCTTGATAAGGATGTGGTATTACGTTTTGTCTTACGAATGAACCTTGTCTGCCTGCAATGGAAACATGCAAAAAAAGAAGAAGCTTGGGGCATCACTTTTTTAATGAGATTTGTTTTGCATGTGTGGCTTGTTTGAATTGAGTTGAACTAGCTGTGATATTGTTTTAGAAATACTATTTTCACATATTGAAATTGATATTCAACATTATTTTACACCATGTTAGAAGATATTGTAAGAATATCTATTTCCAGTACACATAACGTGTTATATGATATGAGCCCAACAAAAAGCAGAATTTAAATTGGAGGTCAAACCGCCCGCACTGCAACCCAAACTACACCGAGTCCTTACACAGGTTAGACCTTATTCCTGAAACCTGATGACTTTTTAATGCACCAGTGTTATAGAGATTCCCCATTATCTATCTCTCAGCCATCACACATACTAGCGGTTTCACTCAACTGTATCAAGAAATATTTTAAAGTGACATTTCATTCCAGAAGTAATAGGAAAAAAATCACTCATTTTGTAGTGTGCAGTCATCCTCTGAGTATAGTGATGAGCAACGTGGGCAGGATTTGGCATTTAGTTGGCACTTCAAAAAAAAAAAGGGTGGTCCTATAGACAGTGATGAACAACTCAATGCAAAACTGTTTTTTTTTTTTTTGTATAGGGGTGAGTGTAGGTGCCAACAACCCACCCATAGTTAAGCTCCGTTCACAGCAAGGATGATAATTATGAGTCCACACCACAATGATAACAATAATATATAGTTGCGATATCTTTCAGAGTGATTTTTTTCAGCTGATATACGATTATCACTTGCATTATCATGTGTTGGTGTGGACGCTAATACAGTTATCGTTATAGTTGTCATTGATGTGATCAAGCCTTTACAGACCTAATACTGAAAGAGAGACAGTGCTTGATGTTGTCTAATCGAACACATTAATTTAGACACCTCTGCCAAACAGTGGTTGGTCTGGCAAACAATATCTGCTCTGATTGTCTTGTGTCTCCAGTAAAGTAACTCAAATTGTGTTGTTGTTATTCTGTAAACAAAATTAAAATGCCTTTGCGGATGCTAAAATGAAGTAAAGCCAGATGAAACTTCTACCACGAGAGCTCTTTCAGTGAATGTGTAAAACAGCAGCAATAAAATATGAATTGTGTGTGTAGATTGTTTCAACTCACTGTGATAGTGGATTTTCCAGCATATTTTCCATATTTCAGCAACAGAGGTTTCACCATCTTTTTTTGGGCCACTATCTATGGAACAGATTAAAAGTTTTTTAAGACAAATCAAAATGGACAATTATTGTTTTTAATGGAATATTGTAGTATTTATTATAAATTATTTATCCATGCACATCAATATTTTTTTTTATTCATATGTTCCCTCATAATGTATAATCAAAATAACTTCCCCTCCCTCTTGCAGCGACATCTCTTCTCTGATGTCGTGTTTACTGACACGAGGGCGGGGCAACCTGTCACTCACATGAGGTCGACCAATAGCAAACCACAACCATCAAATCAATTCCCCATGGACAAAATCATGTGCCGCCCTACTTTTTTCTCTTGTTAGAGATGCCGTGTCACTCGGATTTACGTCACAATTAGAAAACTTCCATTTGATGACGACTTTAAGGAGATCGAATAGCTATAAAATAGTAGATTCTGTAGTGTAGAAAGGCACTGTACACTACATGGACAAAAGTATGTGGACAACTGAGCCCCAAAATGTGTCTGTTGAACATTTAATTTCAAATTCAAGGTAAATTATAATGAGTTGGTCCTCCTTTTGCTGCCATTACAGCTTTTACTCTGTAGAAGGCTTCCATCCGCTGTTGGAATATGGATGCAGGGATTTGCTCCCATTCAGACATGAACATCAGTGAGGATTACCTGAAATATCCAAACCACCAATTAATTAGGAGTCACCCATTAAATAACTCTTTTGGGGTTAAAAACTACAGTCAGGATTTACTGGATACGCTGTAAAAAAAAAAAAAAAAAAACGATGAAAATCAAGCGTAGCATCAGTTCTGCCAGGTCATGTTAGTCAAGCTCGCATCAGCTGACTCTCAGCTGATCCACATCTACCTATAGGAATACAACGCCTATCACGTATACATATACAAGCTCCTTCAGTATTATCAACAGCTATCGCGTTTCTCAGGAGCTAATTTACCCTCCTCCCTACCCAGCTCCTCCTCTCGTCCAGTCAGGGTTTGACATTCTGATTCCTCTTAAATCATAATAAATTCTCGAATTATGTTGTACTTTAAAATCTTGAAATAATGATATCGGCAAAACATTTATGTTGGTTCGGTTATGTTTACCCTAAAGGGGGTTAATGCTGCTCTCCCTGATCTTATCCATGATAGGCTGCATGGATGCGCAGGGAGTTCTTGCCCAGAACGGAACCATACCGCCAATGCAAACTGTATGCTAATTGTCAATCGTATTTGACGATAGCGGTCCTGACATAAAGGCATAAACAGTCTTTTTTGCAGTTGCCCATATTGCATATGCAGTTGGAGTTTCCCTTTCAAAAGCAAAAATATTTAATGGCCAAAAAAAAACATAATTTGCCAAGTTATTTTTAATTTGTGCTGCTCTTGGTAAATTACGTTATGGAAATTAGTTGGCAGCTTGTTCTTTAATTTGCAGATTGCCAGTAGATCACCTGCAGAACTTCCCAACTCCCAATGGCGCTTTTAACGGGATTGTGCTCTCACGTTAATTTGCCCTGTTTGGTAAATCTGGCCCTTAGTGTATTTTAGCAATATTAAAGGAACCGTATGTAAGATTGTGGCCAAAACTGGTACTGCAATCACTTTCAAATCACTGTAGAGCGGTGTATCCCCTCCCCCTCCCCCCTGACTCGAGGTTGCCAGATAGGCTGCAGGATCCAGCAGGAACGTCGGTTGCTACAAGGAGCTTCCAATGGCAAGACTAGAGCAGAGTTGGCATCCCGGATGCCGAAACACTACTGACTTCGTGATTGGTAGATAGGTGGAGGGTGGCGCATCAGGCCAAAACACAACATGACAACATCAACATCAGTTGAGGGCTGCAACTTCACTTTTAAATGACAATATCCTGGCCGGACTACTGTTGTCAGTGATATAAGTATTTGAAATGAACATGATTTCTTAATGTCTACTCACATATCAGGGCCATTTTATGATTAATTGCAATACATTTCTTACATACGGTTCTTTTAATAAGATGAACAGGAAAAGTGACATCACCTGTCCAAGCGTGCATTCCACGCCACCCAGGAAGTCGTCGTCGCGCGTTCCAATACTGTGTGTTCCGTGGATGTCGTAAACTTCAAAGCGCAGTTTCTGGACTTCCTCAAAGTAGTAGTCCAGCATTAAGACTTTAGCAAAGACCGGATTCAGGTTACTCTTGATCACCTCAGTACGGTCCAGCTGAAAGACAGAACAACAGATCAGTCAACAGTAGCGGAAACCTGTCCCACTGGAAGCATCTGGCTTCTCCACATTATCAAGAGTCAGATCACAGGCTGTGTCCCTGGATGAAGTCAAAGAAGCGACGGCAGCGGGGATGAAGGCCTCATGAGTCTGATTGTTGAGAGCTTCCACACATGCAGCTGTGATGATCATGGCCTTGCTCTCGCACAAAACGCATTTGTTCTCGTTTCTCATTCATCAGCTGTCTCTCTCCTCACCTCCCCCTGCTTTGCTATTGTTCTCTGGTGCACGTCAAAAACAAACAGAGCAAATACAATCATTTCTGAATTAAAACCTCACTGAGGCAATTAGCTGTAGGAGTTAATGCATCATCCTCCGAGACATTAAGGACATTAGGGAAATGTTATGTTTAGAGATGAAATCAGAAAATAACAGAATAGGCATTGAACGAGACGAGCATTTGGGCTTTACTTTCCAATATACCAACGAACAAAGAATAGAATATAGAAGTTCTACTCAATGGAAATTTGGGTTTCACTTTATTTCAATGGTCCCTTGGCTTTAACACATTCTGTTGACTATAAGTAACGTTGCACCTACATGTCTACTAACTCTCATTAGAGTGTTAGTAAAGCATTGGTAGACTGGTAGGGTTAGGGTTAGATTAAGTTGACATGTACAGTAGTTGCAAAGATACTTATAGTCACTGTTGGGAAATCATCAAAATAAAGAGTTATTATTAAGCAAACAGTCTACCAATACTCTACTGAGAGTTAGTTGACATTTAGTTGCAAAGTTATAGTCAAGTTCAAATAAACAATCCACCAAATCACTGGAGACCCTGCATAGAAGTGCTGATGCTTATCACTGTTTTTGACACATTTTTTATGGTTTTACTAATCCCATTTAGTGTAAATGTATCCCAAAATAAGTCACTGTTTTTGAGCCAGAAAACAATTGCTCTGTTTGCAAAAAAGGAAGCCAAGGGATTTTGCCTCCTTAGACAGCGTCAAAGTAGTTTCTATTTGTGTTAGTAGCTTAGTGCAGCTGACTACTTTTTAAAAAAGGAAGGTCTGTTTATGAATCTGTGGGAAATTATACAGTTTTAAAGTAGCATCCAAACACTGCTAGACCAACTGTCATTCTCTGGTGTATTTCTTATAAAGGTCATTTGTTACTGTCACACAAATGTGGAAAATAACCATTTCAAATCAGCATGTGAGGTAATCAATCACACTCCCAGTAAATCAGATTAACAGCGTCAAACCTCTAATGTGTCTGTATAGCATGTATCAAGCAGGGAATGACCCCTCCTCCACCAGCCCATGTTTGACAGAGTCTTTCTCAGCGATTACATACAGCCTCACATATAAAATATTCAGCCCTTCAATCTACTATGCATGTGCCCTTGGACTGAGGCGCACGTACTTTCACACAGCGCAAGTGGTAGTTAATCAAACTAAAGGAGCTGGTATGGGACGAATCTTTAAAAAAAAAACATTATGTCCAGGTCATAATTCATCCAAAATCAAAAGAAGGAAATAAGACATTGTATTCAGCATAAAGAAATGGACCATTAATATTTTATTCATTGCGATATTGTTTTCATGAGAATTAAGTGCATTTCCCCATCAAATTCTCATACTATAATGAGATACTGTAGTATTTGTACAGAAAAGTAGTTTCACATACTGTCTTTAATTTGTCACAATGCAAAAAAAAATCTAATGGTCTACATTCATTTCAATGTTTTGTTTTTTTAATAGAGTTTCTTTATAGAAAATATACTTTTCCAATAGACCTGGACATGTTTTAGAGAGATTTGCATAGAGACTATGTCAATATAATTGATAGCACTGGACTGTTTAGACTTAAAATAGATGACTTCCTCCTGAGAGGTCAAAAAAGTGATGTTCTGATATTGTGCTAATGTTACTTTTGAGGAGGATCCTGAATGTAGAGCATGACATTGAGAAACCATTACTTCCAATAACCTCTCGACTAGATTAGTGCAATACTGTGCTGGCCAAATGGTTTCTGAATCCCTATATAGGCTACAGCTAGTTCATACCGCTCTGCTATCGCTCCGAACACCCAACTGCCTCCCGCGGCTCCTCCAATCACAGGAAAGCAGACCTCTTATCAAGTCCAAGTACATCTGCTGCTGGAAAACCATTTCGCTACAGAACTCCCTATAGTTATGGAACGACCACCGGCAACATGCAGAAATCAGACACATTCCCTATACTGGAAACTCTGGCTGGGTCAACTCACATACACAGCCAAAACTTGATCGCGCGTCTATGCCACGTGGAGTCTGAAATAAAATTATGATATTGCTAACCTTCCAATTAACTTGTTTTCTCAAGTTATGAGGTGAGGCGAGGGGACAGGCTGCGTACCTTTGAGTGGATTTCTCATTAGAGCTTTTATCACCACTGTTTGCTCACTGTGAGTTTAGACTTATCGCCATATTAAGATTGTTAAAAGCTTTGAATAAACACATAGGTGCCAAACTTCTGTTTAGCTCAGCGGAACAAATCTTCAAATACAGCGAGTTAAGAAACCAAGAAGATCTTATTGTCAACATGAAGAACATCATAGTGAGTTATACAGCTGTAAAGGGGCTGTTAAATGAGCCGGTGTTTGTCTCTTTACCCCTTACGGTGGCTGCTTTATGATGTTTGAGCCGTTTAAGAGAAGCGGTGACAGAAAGGAAGTGATGTATAGCCTAAGAGGGTTGTAGAGAGATTACACAGCAGGTTCTGGAGGGTCTCAGTGCAACAGAATATTATGTTAAATTTACACATACTATGCAACGTTCACCTTGAGAGAGAGTAAGTGAAAGAGAGAGCAAAGAGAGATACGAGTAGGCTTAGCTCCCACTCAATTTTAGCTCTTGATTTGCATGACAATGGCACTTCCCATTGATAGGTGCTGCATGACCAGATAGTGGAACACCTAATGGCTCAAGAGCACCAGAGAAGCACTCAGTACAACACCGAGGCAAAAATCCACATGGTCAGGTTACGAATAGTTACAATATAGCTGCATACGAATATGCCAACCCAGGCTCATTGGAAAAATTGCAATATTCCTACATGATGATATTACGTTGCTTCTTGCACGTTTCATGACACTTTCGATGAGAAATGTCTAGAGAGTGTCACTAAAAGCATGTTTGAGTTAGAACATAGTGTCTGTTTCGAACTGCTCCGAGACACGAAGGTTGAGATCCAAATGCAGCTTTAATTAAGGGGCAATCCAATAAACAGGCAATAGGTCAAAACACAGGTAGGCAGTCCAAACAAACAAACAAACAAACAAACAAACAAACAAACAAACAGGCAGGGGTCAGAGGCAAAAGAGTAATCCACGGAACAGGCAAGAAATCCAAAAACCAAGAGACATGAAACCAGGGAAAACGCTCGTAAATGCAGTGCAACAACATACAGAACTTTGCAGTGAGTGAATGAGTGACCATGGTTTAAATAGGTTGAGACTAAAGGCACACTGAGTCCGAAATTTTCGTATGCGTTTTTTTCGTATTCGTGATTCGGTGGCTCTGAATTGTCAAAGCACCATTCAAACACCATTCAAACTGCTTGTTACGGATGCGAAAAATGCAGAAAATCGAACCCGTTTCGATTTTTTTTATGACGGATGAAAGTTTCGGAGGCATGTGCAAGCGTGATTGACATAACGTGAGGTCGTATTTATTTTTTAACGTGCGAAAATTTCGGATGCGAATTTCGGACTCAGTGTTGCAATGGCCTTAACAGGGTAATGAGACACAGGTGAATGCAATCAGTGATGATAAGTCCGGGCAGTGAGTTATGGGAAATGTAGTTTGTAAGGGAGTGATAATAGTCTGATGTGGAGTGCCCTCTGGTGGCTCTCAAGGGCACTCCAGCTGGTGACCGTTACAGTGTCGGCCCAGATCCGGGCCACATCTGGTAGGCTACAGGTGGATTCCACGCGTACCAGATGTGGGCTGGATCTGGCGCCGTCGCTATGCTTATAATTGCATTTCGAAAGTCCTATGTCCAGTGAGTGGCGCTAAAAGGTTCACGCTCATTCATTTGAAAATAATCTACCACACACACTTAACCGAACCGATAGTGTTAAAAGCAAACGTGAGATCAAAATGCATTTGTTCAAGCGACCATACCGTTTTAGCTAGCTTCTGCGAGTCTTCGAGCTCTTGACGCGTGTTTCACGGGACTAGTGCCCATGCGCTCCACATCACAAATGCAGCGCTGTAACACATGGATGGCGACACTATGTTGCTGTCTGGTAAACCGCGTAAAAATCATTATTAATAGACAATTTGCCACTGTAATCATCATTTTTGTAAAAAAAGGAAAACAAGATGTTTGCGTCTTACTTTCTCTATTGTTCATTTCAGCTGGAAACTGCAGTGAATTGTATGTATAGCTTTGCATTTTTTGTATGCATACACTAGCGTATGCATGCAGTGCAGAGAGTACACTTGGTGGCAACACTGCCCCTGGGCCGTTTCACAGTCACAATAAAAGAGCACAAAGACTTGTAGAAGCAAGCTAAAATGGCATGGTTGCTTAAGCAAATGCATTTTATATCAAGTTTTCTTTTGTTAACACTATCGGTTAGGTTTAGGGAAACATTTAGTGTGGGTGGTACATTATTTTCAAACGCAATAGAGCCTTTTAGAGCCACTCACTGGACATTTAGTTTCCAAACTGCAGTGATACGCACAACAACTAGTGTGATAAAACGTTGCCAGATTCACATTCATTTGTTTCGGATAAAACTGAACCCGCTTTTAGGGACACTCACTGGACATTTCACTTTGAAAGTCTAGAGAAATGCGCAAGATGCAACATAGTATTTTGCAGAAATGTTGCCACATGTTTTTCCAGTAAGCCTGGGTTTACCAGCTTAGTTTGCTTGAAAACAGAATGACTGCTGGTCCACCAGCACTACCAGCTCTAACCAGAATAAACCAGCCTTGACCAACATGGAATTCCTGCTGGATAATGCCGGATTCTTCAGCAGGGTACCAAGCAAACACCCAGAATACCTTAGCAGACATAGAAATATATACATAGGTGCCTCATTAATGGCTGTTTCTACGCTGTAAAACAATTATATTTTGATTGATTGATTGATTATTTTTATTTCATTCATGGATATTTCCAACAAAACTTACATCATCATACTCATATATATAATTTATAAATCCATGATGAAAAGGAGGCAGGATGAAGAATATCTTATATTTCCTGCCCCCTAAGATAACTTATTAATATGATTAATAAGTTATCTTAACATATGTTTTTGCATTGCTTCAACTCATCAAAATAAGTTAAGCAATTTTCTACTTTTTTTTTAAAGTTATACAAGATTCAAAACATTTTAAGTCAGTTTAATGTATTTTAAGTAGAAATTACTTGATCATCCAAGTTGATTTTACTTAAAAATGGAAAAATTGAAAAACTTATTTTGGGCCGCTATATAAATATTAACACTTATTCTTGTATTATATCGTACAAGGTACGTAAAACACTTACATAGATGTCATTCTAAACTCCGATTTTAACCCCGGGTTATGAAACCCTGCTTCTGAGCAGAACTTGTAGAGTGTGAAATGATGTGGTGTTGGAATGTTACAGCTAAACGCTTAGCAACAGACAATCACAAACTCAAATTCGCGTGCTTTGGAAAGTCTCGGAAACACTGCGCATTGTATATAAACAGTAAATTCAGCGTTTGAGAGCAAAACTGTCAAAGGCTGACAAAAAACTATTTGAGTGAAAAAGACAGTTTCATTCTTTCCTTTATAGTCCGAAATGTCTATTCAGTATAACTCGATAGTACAGTCGGCAATATGAGGATCCACAATGCTAGGGCTTTTATGTAAACAGGTCGAGTGCTGCGATCCAGATAAGAATGTTAACCTATGGGTTTAGGAACGACCAGTGTGAAACGTCATCTTATGAATACCCAGGATTAATTGTTAACGATTAATTATGAGCAGTGTGAAACGTGAAGTAAGATTATCCAGGATTCCCTTTACCCAGGGTTTAGAATGACCCAGGGTTAAGTTTCTCAAGTGTGAAAAGCCCTATTGATTTTAACAGTGAGTGCTAACAGCATCAGAAATGCTGTCTGTTCCAAGATGGCGGACGCATCGTAGTGTCTGGATTGGTCGAATGTGGCATCTACGTACACATGTCCATGCTAGCAGCTGCCTAGAATACACAGTCAGTTACATAGCAACACTCTAGCAACAGCTTAGAATGTCTTCGCAACCACACAGAGTTTTGCATCGGAATTTTCAGGCAGAATATCTGAAAATCCATTTTTGTTATACACTGGAGAATTACTTGACTCAATTTTGAACTCAAGTTTTTCTGCGGTGCAGTGCATAAACACATACTGAATTTATATTTTGTGCCCTAAGTAATGTTTTTAAAACAGTGTATTTTTAAACCCAGTTTCAACATCAGTCTTTAAGGGACTGCATTCGGAAGATAACAAAAACTGATCGCAGTCAGAGATTCGGTAAGCTTTTTTACAAACCACTTGACATCTCAACAAAACTGCCTAATGTGTTCATCGAGCTATGATTTAAATGGATACGTTTAGCAAAACAGGACAATGGTGAACATATCTGTTGCTTCGATCGTTCAATTGTACAGCAGCAACAATTGTGATGTTGTGACAATTCATACACTCATTGCTTGCATGAGAACATTAAAGCCTAATGTTTTACTTATCATATTCTGGGCATTCTGATAATATGATCATGGATCAATGTAACGTGTTCCACTTATTTAAGGAGTCGTGGGATCTACTGGGAATAACATGGGAATATGCATAGGATAGGATTGAGAATGTGGAATATGTGAAGCTGGGTCTCCTGTAAGCAAAATGAGACTATATTGACACATCCTAGACATGCATGCCAAGATCCCTGAAATCGGCTGGCAGACATTCAAGACAGAAAATGTAGACTAATGACGATGGCAGGAAAACAGCATTGCATATATGTTTTGCGCTGACTTTGGCAAAACGCCTGTGTCTAATATTAGGGTTTTCTGCTCCATGTGAAAAGCAATCTGGAATGTGTAAAAGCTAATGTCAGGGAAAAGATCAAAGTCATTAATTACATAAATACTGCCGCTCTTTGACTGAAGTGTAAAACCATGCAAATGATATTCACAGTGAGTCTATATTTTCTCAATGCGTAGAATATTGATGTCAGTGACACCTCTAAGACTTGTATTGAGACATTAGACAAGGAAGGTTGTCAAATATGGATCTTCTATGGTCACAGAAGATTACATTCTCCAAAACCAAAGCTCAATATTTCACATTTATTAATTTTTCACAGATATTTTACACAGCACACTTTCATCACTGTTCATTAAAAGGGATAGTTCCCCCAAAATTAAAATTCCTAATTGCTCACTTTCTCACGTTTTATTTAGATAATCCATCATTTAGACATTTTACTATCTATAAATAACTTTGCAATATGACAAATAACTCTCATTAATTTGCAACTAACATGTGAACAAACTCTCATTAGAGTGTTAGCAGACTTCGAGCTAGTAGAATAAGTTGACGTACTTGCAAAGGAGCATCAAGATAAAGTGTTAGCAGATATTAAGAAGACTCTAATATATAATACTCTAATGACTGCTAGTTGATGTACATGCAAAGTTACTTCTAGCTAGTAGAATGTCTATTGTCTGTAGTCAATTGACCCTTCGCAGGGAGCTTGATTGACAGGTGATCTGGCCAATCATACTTCGCCATCCGCCATTTTGTCCGACAAAGCAGTCAGGAGAGTTAGTAAATTAACATGGGAGGATTTGAACTTGAAAAACGGAGTGTACTGACGCCTTTCCGCTGTTAAAACAACATTCCTTCTGATGTTCATTCATGTTTATTTGATGCTATAAATGAACTGGAAGGAAGAGATGATCAGCTTTAACTGATGCTCTACAGCGATCTGTCAGGCACAATTAAAGAGCCACAAAACGGTATTTATTGTTTAAATTTCTTTAAAAAATTACCAAATTTGAAAGGTGAGACTTTGTTTAATATCAAAAGTAACCCAAAAGTAACCTGGTCTGTCCTGTCTGTCAGTGTGTTGTCAGTGTCCTCTCTGCTCCACAATGTATTTTTCACTGCGTGAGAACATGGTGTGGCTTTAGAGTGGCGTAGCTTGTCGGACATAGCAACAGTAACTAAAGGGGGCGGGTCTTTGCGAACGGTCAATTGTGGCTACTGTCCACTGTTTCGAACCCCACTGACTTTGACTGCATGAGGAAAAAAACAGCTAAAATAAAGATATTTTATGTGTTCGACAGAACAAAGAAAGTCATACAGGTTTGGAACAACATGACAGTGAATAAAAGATGACAGTGTTTTCATTTTTTAGGTGAACTATCCCTTTAAGAGGCTGTTCATCCAGTGACTCACCAGCACTATCATCAACCACTACAAACACTTCACAACGAAAGCTAATAACGCATCTAAAACTATCACAACTTGCTGCAGTCAGACTTGATCATTGGCACAGTAGATCATGCATTTATTGATATGATTGTCTCATCCACACTGACGAAAATTCATTTTTCCCCACTTGCAACACGGCTCATCTTTGTGTATTTTCAAGATATTTAACTCATGTTGATTGTCAAAAACATCTTGGAAAACGAAGCCAGTGATGATTCATACAATGTCCACAACAACATCTCAATGGCTTTTTCGTTTTAATGTTCCTGTATTATGTCTCCCTGCTCTTTTGAAATGCAAGCTGAAGCAGGACGGCATCTCTCACTTTGTTTCCCTGTGATGTTGAACGTGACACAGTTGTTGGAATAATGGGGCCAGGATTAAGATTTCATCCTTCAGCCTGACACATTGCTGTAGACAGTTTCGCAGCTTTGCCGAGCTGTCTTCAGAACCACTGCTGTGGCTCCAGATAATTTTTTTTCCTCACAGTGACTGCTTTGATATGGAAAAAAAAACCACCAGAGTGGTCTCTCTCCTTGCTTCAAGCGCCCTTTCCTGCTGTGCGACAATTCCCTGCCTAGATTCATTCCAAAAAGTGCCCACTCCCCCCACTCGCACGCACTTTGCACAGCCCAGTCAACCTTCACAATCAAGCCCTACTATCAGGATGTCAACTGAAGGCATTGTGCGAAATTATACCCATCCAACACGTCTTAACCCAAAGCCTTCAAATGTAACACTCAGGCCTGTTTTAAATTTGAATCATTAAAGAGAAGAAAGAGTCAATGGCTACACACTACAAGTGTACAATTTAAAAAATACAATACAGATGTATTTACTTACATACTATCATGCTTATATTTGGGAAAACAGCCCTCTTGCCTCATGTGATATTGCTATGATATAAATATAAGACAATAACTTATGCAGTGGCATTTTTATTTTCCCACTATATTTTGAGTTTTGTGGCATTTTTATTCATTGTGGTGGCCTTATTGCACCATTCATTTCAAACCCTACTGGCCAGGCCAATTAATCGGTCAATACTGGTCATTTGCAAAGTATCGACCTTGTCAATAAATAGCACTCATCGCCCGTTTTCCAATATTTTTGTGAAGTGTGAGTGTTTTCTTTAAAACAAATTGGATTCAAATTCAGCAATTTTGTGTACATGTTATTTCCTATCATTAAAGGGTTGGTTTAACCAAAAAAATTTTTTATTTCTGTTCTTGTTCCAAACATGACTTTCTTTTATACAATTTCTAAAATGATTTCATTTGTGAATACTGCCATTTATGTTTGCCTTTGTATCGTGTTTCCACTTTGTCCATGCATTTAAGGCCTGATTGGTCAGTAACTGATAAGTGAGGGCAAAAGGATGTTACCAAAAGGGTCGCTGTGATTTTGCCAAGTCAGACATGTTCCTGGATCAACACATTTTGATAATCCGGAAACAACATTCTTGTCTAAAAAAATAAACCTAACCCTACCCATAACTTATCCCTAAAGTCTGAGGGAAATGAGAGTTGCCCATTGAGTTACCATTGCTGTAAGCCTAAATTCTGTAAACCTATTCTGATTGGTTGATTAGAATGTTGCTCCAGGATCAACAAGGATGTTCCTCCAGGAACATGTTTTACTCGGTGGAAAAAAACACTACTACGACTGCGTGAATGTGATTTCACCAAGTACAACATGTCCTTGGATCAACATTTGTTGATCCTGGAACAACATTACAATCAACCAATCAAGATTTGAGGGACAAGTTTACAGTTTTGTCAAGTTTAGGCTTATAATCAGGGTTAGGTGCTTCTACATCAGTGTTATTCACCTATCATTTACCCCTGATTTTAGGGTTAGGGTTAGGTTTAGGGGTATTATGGATAGGGTTAGGACTAAATGTTCAAATGGGAATGTTGATCCACGATCAACAAAATATATTGACAGTAAAATCACAGTAACCACTGACACTGACAGCCTCAGTCACCATTCATTTTCATTGCATCTTTTTCCCCCCTTTCGTGTATTTTTGTTTTACAGAAGAAAGAAAGTCATACAGGTTTGGAATTACATGAGGGTAAATGATACAATTTTAATTTTGGGTGAATCTGCTCTCTAGATATTAGCCCACGGCCATTAAAAAAAAAAAAAAAACTTTGGTTGACCAGTATTTATAACTGAAATGCATTATAACAAAACCAATATTGTAAAATAAAATATTCCAATAGTGCAAATACCTAATCAAGCCCCAATGAAGAGAAAAAAAGGAAAACTCACTTCAGTCCATTGACCTTGGTTCTGTACCATGAGCATGACGCAGGGGTCAGACTTATTGAGCGTGTCCCGGTCCAACAGGGACTTGCAGCAAACGCGCAGCTCCACCTTGGAAACACAAGCAACAGGACCTCCTATGCCTGCCACTGGGGACGTGGCTTCCTGCGAGTCACTCATCCTGACAGAAAGTTGAGTGCGGAGGGTCAGCGGTGGATGGGAGATGGCACTGTCAATCGGGCGATCTTTAAAAGCCTCAGTTTGATTGAAGCAGGACTCTCCCATTCAGGGAGTCTACCTTTTAATGTGACCTTGTTTCTTCGTAAAGCAAAAGATGTGAAATGTCTCAAAAAAGTATCTGTCAGTTCGACTTAAAGCTCTTTACGGAGAGACATCTCTATATCTGATTCGCTTTAGAGGAGAATGGGCTGCTGGGAATGGTTCGGATATAAAGGGATCAAATGGGGCGTTGTAAATCAGAGATGTCCATTAGTATTACAACAGGAAAATCCCAGATGAGACCTTCAGTTAACAGCCTCTTCACAACAGACTCCTGAGCAAGAAATACGCATGTGAGGAAAAGAAGTGTCAGGATGTACATTCTAATGATTTACTTTTAACATCCAGTGAATGGACAAAAGCACTGAAACCACAATATCGACTTACATTGAATATAGGGAATACAAGGTAAATAAGTGAAAATCTAAATTGAGAACTGTAAGCGAAGTGAAAGAGCAACCCCTGACCCGACGCATGATGTATTGAGGAACGCAAAAAAGGGCGGATAGAGCAAAACCAAACACCACTCACAAATTAGAAGGATTATGATATAAAGAGGAGCTTGAGTTTGTTGCCTAGCTCTATTTGTTTAAGCCACGAGAGGCGTCATCGCGTCCTACATCGCGTCAGTGGTCACTCTTTTGGCGTAAGTCGACTTGCGTAGACCGCCTGCCAGACGCTAGTTATTTTAGGTTTTAAAGTTTTAAATGTGGTATTTTTCTTACACAAATGCATTGTTTCGCTTCAGAACGCATTTTCTAACCCCCCGGAGCCGTGTGAAGTACATTTATGATGAATGGGTGCACTTTTTTGGGCTTCAAAATTTGGTCCCTAACCCTAACATCTTAGTTGATCCTCGAACATCTCAATCAACCAATTAGATTTGATTGATAGGTTTACAGTTTATGTCAAGTTTAGGCTTTCAGTCAGGGTTAGGTGCTTTTATATCAGTGTTATTCACCTCATTTCCCCCTGATTTAGGGTTAAGTTATGGATAGGGTTTGGTTCGGGGGTATAGGGAATACCATTTCCATACAGTAGGCTACATATGAAGGGACACAGAATGTGTTTTTGCATTCCTCTGCGCTGCTTTTCTATTGTTTTTTCGTAAACATGAGCCAGATTCTTTTGCATCTTGCGCATGACGTGGCGTTCTAAACGCGACGCTCAAGTTAAAAAAAAAAACCCGCGTCTCGAGACCATGCGTTTTTTTTTTTTAATTCTACTGGCGATTTGTGCCATAACGCGTTACGTGTGGATGGCTTCCAGACCAGGCGAATGCGATTTCTCCATGCCAGTATCTTTTAAGGCGCTCTGACTAACTTGTCATGTAAGTTTGAAATAAACCTCAGGAAGACTATGCAATTTTAAGACCCCCTCCAACCTTTTGTTTTGACTTTCTTTACGGTGTTCAAGCCAATCCCCGCACCCTATAATACCCTGCGGTCATATTTCGTCATCACAATATCATTAATGGTGTGTTTTAAGCATTATAGCTACTCAACATTTAAATGATCAAATAAACAAAAGAGACTAGGTAAATATATATGGCAAAAGCGCTCCAGTAGCCTAGCGTGCGCGTGGTTCAGCACCATGGATCATGGACAGCTCCTCTCACTTCTATATCACTTCACTACAAGAAGCAATCGAGTCCTTTCAGCACGGTTAGTGATCTTTCTTGCGTTATACGAGACAATACACTGCTTGTGCCTGAAACATTATTTGATTTGAGGAAAACGACATATGAAACGAGATGATCTTCATGTAGGCTAACTGTCTCTTGTAGGCTACTGTATATTTTAGCATGCAACAAGAAAACCAAACTTGTCCCGTTTAACGCGCATAATCCAGTTTAAATGATGTGATTAAATTGGAGTAGCCTACTATGAAGTGAGTGTTATTAGATTACACTTTAGTCCAACTTCTCTCGCGCGCGCGTTGGCAACGCAACGTTCCACAATCCACTTTATCCTTTATTATTTGTCAAACTCGCATGAACGTATGTGTCGATTCATTTATGCAGTTTATTACCTATTTATTTTACTGCCTCCCTTATCTTTCCGCAAAAATTGCAATCACTAGCAAGTTAATTCTCACATAGTAAACACCGTTTACAAACAGATCGTTTGTCCCTACTCATCATTGACATCGCATGCAAAAACAAACTAATACACAATACATAATACAATATAATAATAATAATAAAAATACACATGACTATAAATAAGAGAGCTGTGCTCTTACCTGCTGTTGCTGCTGCTTCTCTCAGTGTGTATGTGTGTGTGTGTGTGAGACACATGCCCACCGCGCGCTAGTTCATGTTACGTTGAAGAGCCACATTGGAGTGAATTAAACAGCTTCTTTACCCGACACCCTCAGCAGGAGAAATGACGTCCGTTTTGACAAGAATCGACTTACCAAGCTTGAATGAATGTGCAGAAATCATGTGGGTTATGCCATTTGGTGAATTAAAAAAAAAAAATAATAATTTAAACACATTTCTATAAAATTCTCAGTCACACTTTATATTAGGTGCCATTAACTACTATTTACTTGCATACAAAAAAAATTGTTAGTTACAATGTATACTTGGCCTATTGTGCTCATGTTGTATTGCAAAACACTTGTGCTGCTATTGTGGTGTACGGGTAAGGTTAGGGACAGGTTTGGTAGTATGGGTAGGTTTAAGGCTGGGTTAAGGTGTAGGGGAAGGGTCAACAATGTACTTATTAGGCAACCGCTGTTATTACATGTAGGTATTTTTTAGGCCAACAATGTAAAAACATGCCGTCTTTATGTGCATTGTATCAAATGATTAATTTAAATATTAGTACACAGTAGTTAAAGACACTTTTAATACATTTCATGTGCCACTTTTGAGTTAAATTTCTGTTTATAAAATTAGGGATATCTAATGAAAACCCCTGATGCAAGGTTGGTGGTAATAGAGTTGACACTGCTATAAACAAAACTATACTAACAATACCACACAAAATCATGGAATCTTGACATTTAAGATACTTCCTTACTCAAATACAGAGGAAAATTTTCCTTCTAGTTTCATGCACTTCCTGCAAGGAATGATTATGTCATTTTGACAGAATTTTAAATCTTTTGACTTTTTTTTTAATTCTGTATATGTTTTTAATCAAAATGTTTGTATTACCTATATTGCTATGCAGGATACATTAAAAACACAGGGCTGAGGACAGGCCAGAAAGGCATACATGAAACAAGGGAATGCAGTTATACCTTTGTCATTATTGTCATTATTTACACGTGTTACTGAAAAACACAACGGCTCCCATTTTGTGTGGAATGGCTTAACGTCATGTGTTATCAGGATCTCATGTCAGTGTGTGGTGTATCAGCCTGGCCACATGAGCAAGATGTTGAAGCCTCAAGAGTTATTGAAATGCTTTTATGCTGTTAGCTGATGCATTCTTTTTTCTTTTTTTATAGCATAATGGCACAGCGGCATAATGGCAAAAGTGGTGAAAATAGCATTGTTAGACAATTCTTACATAATATTATTATATTAGATACCGTACAATCTGACTAGGATTCTTTTGTGTGGGATTTTCAAAAAGCACTAAGGTCCAAATCAGAAGAGTGCCAAATAGACAAGATTTTGAGATATTAGAAATGATATTCTCATTCAATTGGAGGGAGTTTCCTGTCATTTGTTTATTGAGCAGCACGGATGCATGTTGATGTCAGATAAGCTAAGACAGGATATAACATAACTTGCATCAATTAAGTTGCAGTCTAATAGTAGAGCAATTGACATCGTATATTAGCCTTAATTAAACATCCATGGAACCTTTCCAATGCACAAAAGATTTGGATATATTATAGTGGTCTTTAAGTATTTTAGATTCATTTTCAAAAGTTTTCACACTAAGAAAAACGTTTTTTTTTTTTAAAGAAGAAAAAGTATCTATTTGCACTTAGCGTAAATAAAATCTATCGCTGTTTGCACTTAGCGTAAATAAAATCTATCGCTGTTTGCACTTAGTGTAAATAGCCACTGACATAAAAAAAAATGTTTTTGAACATTTAAGCATGGGAACCTATTCTATTAGATTCCAAAAACAAAATTAAGACTTATGCCGGGCGTACACCAAAGGATTTTCACAGTGACTAAAGACCGGCAGTCTTTAGGATTCTTACTGGAGTCTCGGCGCGCTCCCGTCGTCTCGATCGTTAAATGTGAGGGGATAATCTGCAGTCGGCGAACCCGATTTATGCCAGTCTTTCTCTAGTCTTTCATATCAAACATGTTTGATATTATCGCAAGTCCTAGCGTAGTCATAGTGACGTAAAACAATCAACAACCAATAAATTTGTTCTCAGAAAACCGGAAACAGGAAGCCATCAGTCACAACAAAGAAACATGTCGACGGACGTGGAAACACAACGAGCGCCAAGTAGGCGAAAATGGACCGTGGATAAAGAGGAGCGCCTTGTCGAGCTGTGGGCAGAGCAGCCGTGTCTTTTTGATGTAAACTGCCATTTATACCACGACAGAGTGGAAAAAGAAAAGAAGTGGACCGATATTGCCGAAGCCATCGACATGCCTGCATTTAAAATTATACCCTTTCAAGACATTTAGTTCAAACTATTGTTAGATTCATAACCCCCATATACAGTCATGTGAAAAAGTTAGGTCATCGCATTAAATAGTCAACTCTTTATTAAGAGATGTTCACATAACAATGTCTAATTAGATTTTTTTTTTCATTCCTGGAAAAGAAAGTGATCTTCTGTGAAACCAAGTCTTTAGATGTGAGCTGATAATCTTATAAAGTCTTTTCTAAATTTTTTCAAAGTCTTTAGGTGTACAGAAGGCATTAGTTAAAGGCTGTCAGGGTTTGGGTTGGTGAAAGTAGTGAGGACTCAAGTGCAGAACAATGGGTATGTATTAAGTATAAAGGAAAATCTGGCCTGTTCACAAAACAAGAGGCGACAACAGACGAGGCGACAACAGACAAGGTTAAACGACAAACCAGCAAAGGACTGAAAACACAAGGAGAATTAAATAGGGAGAGCAAACAAAGCAGGAAACGAGGGAGGACAGGTGGGGCAAATTAATCAATAATCAGGTAACAAGATGCGAGGGGCTAGACAATCGACAGGAGAGCACATGACACATGACAAGCCATGTATTCACACCAAACATGACTTGAACACAAGCACATGGCCAGTAAAACAAATCATCAGCCATGTGCTCACACAAAACGAGACATGAACACGCAGCCAATGAAAACACTCATAAACCACGTATTCACACAAAACATGACAACATGAAAGCACACAGCTAGAGTAAAACACAAGCTGTGTATACAGTACGAGACATGACATGAAAGCACATGAAACAAGACACACAGACAAGACAAAACAGGAGTGTCAGGGCTCTGTCACAAAACCAAGAAATAGACAGAAGATATGAACCCTGACACAGGGCCATAAAGTAGTCCCCAGCTAGGAAACATCCAACGTGACCGCCGGCACTAAGTTTGTAATATCATTGCGCTGCTGGTACGGCAGCAGTTCCTTGATTATTACGCAGGAATGAGAGTATAGTGCCTATACTGGCCTAGAAAATAGCAACTTTTCATTTTCTGTCGGTCTTAGTACACGATGTAACTACAGAAGAGTCAAGTTTTAAATAGGAAAAATATTGAAACTCTTTGGTCATTTTTTTTTAAAGAGATGCTAACAGTCTATATATGCTAAAAGTGCTACCGCCAGACCCGGAGATCAGCTGAATGGATTCGAAAACGGTAAAACTCAACTGGGGAGTTGGAAAATGAGCCTATTTCCAAATAAAGTGGAGTGTTCCTTTAAGAACTGTTCCATAAGGTTCTTTGGGGAACCCAAAATAGTTATTTAATGGCATCGATGTAAAGAAAGAAAAAAAAACTTTAAAACGTTTGGGACCTTTATTTATAAGAGTGTCGATTGGTCAGGAAGTGAAGTGGGAGAGAGAATGGAATGGGCTTCATCAAAGGTAAAGTGCTGTTTGGTTTCTGAAAAAGGAGTTGCGGTCTTGTGGCCATGCACTGTGCTGATCATCTTACCCCGGCTCTGCTAATTCAGTCTGCGATTCTAGGAGAACATCAAGAGCCACTCGATCCAGAATCCTGATGAGAAGGACAAACAGCACGTGACATCAATCAGAGCGGGAACATCTACTTAAACGTACGACATCTTTTTAGATATTCAACCTCAATTTTAGATATTTGAACTATTTAAGTTTGACTGTTTCTCTCCTCAATGCATTAAAAAACCTAACGTTATTTAATTATTCAACTAGAACCGTGTTCATTGAGTTTTTTTGACTGAAGCAAAGTGTCCGTAATGGAGTACATAGTGGAATGCATATGATCATTCTTCTAAAAAGAAAAAAAAATTATTTACAATTTTTGGCCAAGATTACTGCGGTTAAATATGCTGAGGAGGAATATATTTGAATCTATGCTGGTAAGTGTTTACAGATAGCAGTATTTTTCTGTTCAACTCTGATTTATTTAGAACTATCTTCCTGGAGGAAAAAAAAACCTTTTATGCTAAAATGGTTATTTTAGTTCAAGTTTAGCCTTTTTCTTTTATCTGTAACCGTTTTATTATTGATCTGGAGCTCAGCCATTCAACTAAACACAGTCTGTCAACACTCTCAAAAGGTAGCCTACTTGATATCCTTCTTAAATGTCGATAAATGTTAGCTGGTTTCCTACCAATCATGTGCTGTTAAAAATGCACTGTGTGTTGTGTAAATGTGAATACTTCTCTCCTCTTCTCAATTAAGCAAGTAGCCTAAGTGACAGAGATATTGAATTGATCCATATTGCTAGAGATCTAAAATATATTGCTTGGGTTTATGCATAAACATTAAAGCTATCAAATTACTCTTTTTTTTTCATACTTTTAACATTGTGAAAGGTTCACACACTGTCTGTCCATTCACAATAGCTATTTGGTCTTCGTACACTTAATTACTTTTACTTAAACAAATAGAAGAGACATTGTGATTTGTCTATTTCTACCCAGACAACCTCATCATCTGCAAACTGCCTCTCAATTACTCCAGAATACACATAAAGAGGCCTATAGAGGATTGTATATAATTCACTGGAACCTGCCTTCATTATTCATTTGGTTTCTATTTTGTGTTGTATTTCTTTGTGTTCAATGTAAATTATCATTAAATTTAGCGTATACTCAACTAAAAGCAGAGTGAAATGTGGCGTTAAAGGGGTGGTTTACTGCTTTTTTTCTTTGCATGATTGTGTTTATGGGGTGCAATATAACATGTCTTCGTCTTTTTTTTTTTTTTTAAAGCCTTATTTTTCATAAATCAGCTTTCTCCTCTGTCATTTGAACGACCGGTTGACTTCCTGATTCTATGAAACCACTCCCTCAGAAACAGGCAATGGGCTTAGATTGGTTAGTTGGGCCGGTGTGTTGTAATTGGCTAAACTGCTCAGTGCATGTTGTCCGGAAACTTCACGCCCATCACCTTTACGGGCGAAAGTCGCATGTGCTCCGGTCAAATGTAAATAATGGTGTCAATACTCCCGTCAGTTTGAGCCAGAATCAGACCCAGTAAGTCAAACAGAATATACATTAGTACATAATTACAAATTCAGGTTCAAAATGTTTGTACGCGTTTGTCATAGACACACGAAATAGCATAACTAAGTGGCCATAATGCCAGCGCTGGCATTTGTTTACGTCCTTGATAAAACTAAAACATTAGTCTGAAATTATACATTACATTTAGAATGATTAAGTCTTACTTACAGGTTGTGGTCCAACAACGGCTGCCTCTGGTTTTAAAGTTGGAACTGCTTCATGTTTTAGTCACAGTTTCTTGTTTAATCCGGCATTGAATTCGTGGAGATTCTGGAAGCTGTCTTCCGTAAAATGCGCAGCACAGAGAGCTAAATTACGATTGTAATTTTCAGGAACATAATCAAACATAAATTTTAGCCATTATTGACGAACTACAGCGTCCGTAGGAAGCCCGAACACAGAAGACCTGATAGTTGGGTGAAAATAACACACTTTAGACGGCATGGCTTCAGCTCTCCACTATTAACTCTTCCTCTTCCACGAAGCCGCAGAAATATGGCCACGCCCTTTTTTTTTTCCATATTCCGGAGGGAGGGTTGATGTAAATGTATGGGTTAGTTACGTATAAAACCCGGGAAGTATCTCGTTGTAGTCCCATTCGAGTCGTTTTTGTAGGCATTAAACTTCCTGATTTTTAAAAGACGATATCTCTGCTTACGTTGAACTTTCAGCGCAGCAACTTTGCAGATACTGTTCATGCACCAACAGCAACGTTACACACTATTTAAAATGAAAAAAGTGAAATCGCAATCAACCACCCCTTTAATAGTCATGAACGCGCACGTCGAGCCGCAGAGAAGACCAACAACAGCCAAGGATTTTAGTTAAACAATAATACATACAATTTTGGTTGGGTTTTCACCAAACCCTATCGTATAACCAAGAACACTTAAAATATACGGCACTTATCGCCATGGTGAGCTAGTAATGATGACTTAATTTTCATTTTAGGGTAAACTATCCCTTTACGGTTCTAGCACTTTCAACCTCAACGCATTCTTTATGGAATCTAATAAAACGTGTTCAGAACTCTTGCTAACGTTCCGGCAAGGTTCTCTGAAAGTTATGAATAAACATTCTAACGTAGCCTACAAAAGTTATACGGTCTTTAATATTTTCAAAACATTTGCCAAAAAAAATAAAAAATTAGGCCTATAATAGCCACGTGATGGATCGTCTTTTTCTGAAGTTGGACGTTAGTCTAACAATTTTTATATGTTAAAGTTTCACCAATCAAAGCTACATTCCCATAATATTTGAAGAATGATAGAATGGAATGTTTCCTTAACGTTCGCATAACTAAGATGTTTTTTTTTGTTTTTTGTTTTTTTTAAACGTTCCCAGCAAGCAATTTTGCGTTTAAAAGACATATAATAGCCGTCCAAACACAGCCCAAACGTCTAGGCTAAAACAAGGCAGAATTTGGGCTGTCCGTGAAAATAATAGATGTCTAAACCATAGCCCAAGAATAGACTAATCATCAATTAGATAACAAAGAAATTAAATGAGTGAAGAAATGAAACCAAACACCTTGTAATCACTGTTGACTTTGCTTACATGATGGAATATCATACATCTCACAAGTTATTTTGCCAAAAAAAAAAAGACAAGTAACCAAATTCAAGGTTATTTTGTCTAGAAGTGTGTTACTCATAGCTGGACTATATCAGGTCTATAGTTAACATAGACGGTGAAATTAAGGCTAGATCATACATTTGTCCTGAGAGTTCGCTGAACAACCATAATCTGGTACTGTTTATTAGAAAAAAAATTCCTAGGCTACTTTAATCTCCAGTATTTGAATGAGTGGTCTTGAATGGTCAAGTCTTTCCACCACTGATCCAGAAAGCAAGGGTAACTACAGGACACATTCTCCATTTCTTATGTAACCTCATACGTGATTATCTCCCCACTCATCTCTCCTGGGTCAAGATATTTTTGGTTTATTGATCCGTGATATGTAGGTTTTCATGGAAAAATCCCAGTGGTTCATTGATTGTGGACAGCCCCAGTTATAACAGTCCCTTTACTTCCCTTATCATTGATTTAGGCCACTTCAGCTTCAGTTTCAGTTCAGCAGCACTAACTGATGAACCATTAACCATTATTCTTATCGTTTCCTCACTAAGACAGTCACTAAAGCATCTTGAGTGCAAAAGCCTCAGAGAAACAAGTTGAGGTTACGCAGTACACATAAAGATAGCACCAAAACACAGTCCTGGCAGGAACCGATTAAAGATAGAAATTCTCCTGCTCAAACTCACACACCACCACATATAGATATGATGTGGGAATGCAATGTTTGCATAATACACCCACAGTCCATTCATCCACCAAAAATCTCCACTGGACATCATGACATCACTCCAGGACTGAGTATGCTGGCATATCTAAACATGAATTGAAACACCAGTTAGCTGATTTATATTTCCATCATGAAGACAAATTCCACACTTAAACTGTGCTGACAGATGTTAATCAAGGCTTCACCTCAGGTTACAAACACAATATGCAAATTCAGCAGCTATGACAAATTCTTAAAGGCATAGTTCACCCCAAAATGCAAATTCTGTCATGTTCACACCCTCAGCTCTGCTCTATGTAATATATGATGTAATAAATGTCTGTTTTTATACAATGAAAACTAATGGTCTCCAATGTTGCTTGGTTCCCAACAGTCTTCAAAACATTGGTGTTCTGCAGAAGAAATGCATACAGATATAGTCACAAGGGTGAGAAAAAAGACAGGTTAATAGTCTCGTGAACACAATACATGTCTTGACTCTGATCTGTTTAATGTATGTATTTGCACAGTTCATATTAATAGCAGCTTAAAACAAAAGACAGCAGCTAGCAGATCTCTCCAGATAAAGTTATCGCTGAACTATGCCATATGCAAACCACTAAAAACTTCAGAGCAAATAAACATCCATGAAGGTGAACACTGCCATCTTCTGGAGAATGAGTGGCATTCTCACCTCAGGTTATACAGTACTTGTCAAAAATGTTGTTCAGCCTAGGGAAATAGGCATCTTCACTTTACATCTTTAAAACATTTTTTTAAATATTTAATCATATCACTTTGTTGTACTTGGAGTCATTTATTTGTGATTTAGTGACACGGACAATTTTACTAAGTTTAATTTTCTCATTTATAAAAACTATACATCTCATATTTTAATTGAATCAAACTAGTACGGTCAAAAATATCCCATCCCTAGACATTACTTTTAGCCACTACTGTATTTGAAAGATAGCCTACTTCTGATATTCAGTTTGTACGTTTTATCAGTGTCTGTTAAACAGTAGCAATTAAACAAATTACTTGAGCAATGCTGGGAAGTTTGGCATAAAAAATAAATTAAAAAGTCCCCTTTGAGTTTGAGTATCAATTACCGCCGGTATGCATTTCACCAAACATTACACTGACATTTGAACATCCTCCACAAACCAGACAGAAGTCTACATGATACAAGTTTTCCAAGAAATTACTCCAAAGACGAAATATTTTTAGACATTTATTTTGACAGTTTCTTACAAATCAACGTTTATTTCTTCTTTTCGACGTCCTGCTCGGCGGCCTCCTTTGCCCTCTTGGCACGGATGCCGAACAGACGGGCATTGGCACGGGCCATACGCAGGCCGACGAAGGCCTCGAAGTTCTTCTCCTCCTCTGAGATCACGCGGGCCTTCTCTTTCGGGAAGAACTGCAGAAAACAAGGACACTTCCTTAGTTGCAGCAAAACACTACATTATATATGAAGAACTATAACATTATAAAAATAAAAAAAAGGAAATAAAATCCAATTTTCACACATTTCTCACTGTATCTTCAGCCAGTAAACCGACATGAAACAGTCAGACAAATCTAATGTTTTTTCTTTGCAAGATTTTTATTTAGTATCATACATGGTTTTATTAATCAGATAATATGGAGCACATACGAGAGAAAAAAAAAACAAATTTCATTCAAGGAACGCAATTTGGTAAAGTTGCTGATATTTACACGGCCAAAAAGAAAATATTGATAGCTTGTAAAACAATGATTTATACAAGTGTAGCGAACTACTTTAATTAAATGTGCATATCAGTTGTCACTCTATATCTCCAAATAATAAGTTTTGGTACAGGGGTGTCCAATCCTGCTCCTGGAGGGTCACTGTCCTGCAGAGTTCAGCTTCAGCGCTTCTTAAACACCTGAATCCAGCTAATCCGGGTCTAGACTCACTAGAAACACCCAGGCAAGCGTGTTGGAGCTAAAATCTGCGGGACAATGGCTTTCCAGGATCAGGATTGGACCCCTGTCTTAGGAAGATGTATAGTTGTAGATGTAGTTTATTGTGGGGGGCATTGTGATTGAGAGATGAACAAATAAGCGTTCCTCAAAAGCCTAATGGCTCTAGTGTTGTCAAATACAGAAATATCTGAAACTGTTGCAATACTTATTTCCCGCAGTATCGATACACAATACCTGCTGCGCATTCTCACTCTACACTCCCCAACACACACACCTCATTCACTTTTCTTAAACGCTCCGGCTGAATAGGGTTTTGATTTCATTGAATGAATTCTCATTTCATTTGTATCTTTATTCTATTGTATTTATTTGTGCTACTACTTATAGGCCCGGTTTCACAGACATGGCTTAGATTAAGCCAGGATTAGGTCTTAACTCAATTAGGGCAAATACCAGTAAATAAAAAAAATCATTAACTTGCCTAAAACATAAAATAAAAACAGCCCTAACACTCAAACAGTCAAGAACAGTCATCAGAGAAAAGGGTTCAAGGGTCATCAAGGAAGTACAGAGATTCCGGAGTTTTGTCATCATTTGACTGTATGAAATGACTGAGAGTTAAAGAGATAGTTCACCCAAAAATATCATACATATTTACCATACGTGATGTGCTCTATGTATGCGTGTGGATTAGATGTCGAAGGATTGATCAGTTTTGCAGATACATATTTTGCAATATTTCATAGTTTTTCAAGACTGTCTGAGAAGGGTCCACTTCCATTATATAGTAATAGAGCGGCCTCTAGAGGCGAAATGTGGAAATATCAATACAGAAATATCTGAAACTGTTGCAATACTTATTTCCCGCAGTATCGATACACGATACCTGCTGCGCTTTCTCACTCTATACTCCCCAACACACACACACCTCATTCACTTTTCTTAAACGCTCCGGCTGAATAGGGTTTTGATTTCATTGAATGAATTTTCATTTCATTTGTATCTTTATTCTATATTTATTTGTGCTACTAATAAGCCCGGTTTCACAGACATGGCTTAGATTAAGCCAGGATTAGGTCTTAATTCATTTAGGGCAAATACCGGTAAATAAAAAAAATTCATTAACTTGCCTAAAAAACTTAAAAAAAACCATTATTGTGCATCTTGACAATGGCACTGACATAAGATAAAAAAAAATTCACCTTATTTTATTACTGTTAACTTTAATTTAAAGTTTGAAATCAAGCTTCCATGTGCTGTGTAGTGTATTGCAACAGAATAAAAAAAAAAAAAAAAAAAAACATTATGTGACCAATTACCATTAAAATGATCTCGCCTAAATGTTTGCTCAATGTTTATGAATAAAATCTGTTCACCATATGATGTGATCGTGGCTCTTCAGAAGACTTGGATTAAACCGCTCGATTGATAGATTACTATGTGTCATGTACTTTTCTAAACTTGAAAAAATGCATTCCCTAGAATCTTAATTGGCGAAAAAGATCTAGACCGTTTTCCCGGTTTTATCAAATGCAATTCGAGAAAAGAAAAAAAAAGGTAGTGTCACAGTTAGAAATCCCAGTATTGTTACAACCCTAAACGGATAATAATAATAATAAAAAGTCTCGTCAAGCAAATTATACATTTTTAAATTTTACAAGATTTGGATTTTAAAAAAAATGCACCAGGACTTTAAAAATAGAATCATACAGTAGACTATATGGTTAAAAGATAAGATACGTACGTTTTTGATGGGCATGACAGGTCCAGTGAGCTGTGTGGCCATCTTAATCTCCTCCTCCTGCAAAAAATAAAAAGTTAATTGACACCCAAAAAAATAAAAAATAATAATAATTATGATAGAATTGTATGCAGTCATCAGCTAAAAAAGGGTTCAAAAGTCATCAAGGATGTGCAGAGATTCCGGAGAAAGTGTCATCACTTGACTGCAAACACTGAAGCGCTTCTCAGTAAAACTAAATGTTCTGACCGGCCATATTAAAGCATACAGTGCTGTATTCTGCTTTAAAGGCTTTCATGATACGATTCGATGAATTAAGCCACTTACAGTGCTGTCTCCCTTCTTGGGTGCAGAAGCCTTCCTTGGGAAGATGATGAGTTTGGAGCGGTACACCTTCAGCCTCTGAACATTGGACTGGAGAGACTCTGTGGATCGGTTACGCCGGCGAGGGTCAACGGCGATGCCAATGGTGCGGGCCTGCTTTTTGTTGATTCCTGCTGCCTGTATGGGCAGATTACAGAGCAACAGGACAGACATGTGAGACGTGATAATGCTGGAACAGCCCTGACACTCAAACAGAGTCAAGAACAGTCATCAGAGAAAAGGGTTCAAGGGTCATCAAGGAAGTACAGAGATTCCGGAGTTTTGTCATCATTTGACTATGAAATGTCTGCAAGTTAAAGAGATAGTTCACCCCAAAATATCATACATTTACCATTCGTGACGTGCTCTATGTATGCGTGTGGATTAGATGTCAAAGGATTGATCAGTTTTGCAGATACATATTTAATGCAGTTTTTCAGGACCGTCTGAGAAGGGTCCACTTCCATTATATAGTAATAGAGCGGCCTCTAGAGGCGAAATGTGGTGTTTGTTTTGACATGTGAGGCTGTGCGCTACACAGAGCAACACACTTCAGATGCAGATTTAAAACAGAATGAAACGGTACGTATAAAGTACACAAGTTGACTAGATGCTGCATTAGAGAAATGGTGTATTTGCCGTCGAGGCTGAGAGAATGCTAACATCAGTTAAAATAATGTGACAAACACAAGTCCGACCCAAGTGTTTAAAAGTCATGATTGTTGCCACTTATTTGCATTAGTTTATGTTAGCTGGTCATTTATGCACTCTTCTTTATGCAGCAAAATTGCATATTTAAAGCTAGTGACGTGAGAAAGCAAATTGATACATTTATGCAGTCGACAGAAACGCATCAAATTTCAGTTATTTTTATCACAGTTATACATTTATTTTGATTAGATAAGTGTTCTGAAATAGAAGAAAAATAAAGTGTGAAAGTATACATTTAATAGACGTGTTATTTCTATGCTCTGTCTTTTGGGTTGATATTTAAAGAGCCATCTGTAAGCATGACTGTTTGGTTTTAAATTAAATAGAAACGCTTTACAAGTCCATTTGTAAAATGAAGGTTAATTTATTCATTTGTTAATTTCAACATTTACTAATACATTTTAAAATGGCATCTCTAAAAGTTAATGCACTATGAACTAACATGAATGATCAAGGTATAACTAATATATTTATATTTGTTAGGTAGTTTCATGATTTTTTTTTTTTTTACTTTTGTATTAAAGTTCAGCACTATTTGATGTGCTGTTTTCTCTCCATTTAGTATACATTTTAAAAACAATTAATCGTTTATCGGCCAGCGATGTCCAACCCTGTAAAATCTACTATCGAGGTCGACCTCTAGTGTGGATCACCATTTAGATGTAAACCAAAGCCTAAATTAAATCGGTTTATCAGAAAATTACGACGCCTTTAGGACCTTTAAGTTTTGGTTATCTTGGCTTTTCAAGACACTTAAGGTTTCATTAAATTTCCTGGTTGTGCTTATGAGTTTGGAATAGCATGAGGTTGAGTAAATAACAATTTTATTTTTTAGGTGAACTAAGTCTTTAAGATCTAATACAACTTGGCACCAGTTAGTTACCTTCAACTCCTCCAGGGTGAAACCACGACCGGCTCGGATCTTGTTGTGATACCGGATGGTTGGACACCTGACTATGGGTCGCAGAGGTCCAGAAACTGGTCTTGGAGCAATACGCCGAGCCTTTGCCTGACGGGCCTTACGTCTGAGGACAAAACAGCATTTTTATAAAACTGGCACTTTCCATGATGAACCATTAACACATTTGTCAGCACACACTTGTTACCTGCGGAGCTTTCTGGCGGGCTGGTTGAACCAGGTGCGCACTCTCTTCTGCCAGTCTTTGTGAAAGTGAGGGTTCAAAATCATGCCATTCCGGCTGGGCGCCATGGTTGTTCACTCCTAAAGCAAAACAAATGTCATAACAATAAGCAGGAAGCTCCCTGGTCCAAGTTCACATTTACTTCAAACAGGATTAACTGAAGCTTTGCGCTGTCGTTTGGTTATAGAAAAAACTGCACGTTCAGAAAAGCTATTCAACAATCCTTGCAAATATTGCTAAAGCATAAGACAGTCCATGTGAGCTAAGCTAGTGCCTGACGCGGTGTCGTGCATGTGGAAAGCAGAAATAAATCAGTAACGACAGTAAACACACATATGGAAGTCTTATGTGGAGTCATTTAAACACTTGACTGGTTCATGAGCGGCGGTTTAACGTTTAAAATAGACATTGAAGCGTGAGTGTGGAGCTGCAACACGGTACCGTTTACTAACATTATCTTTTATCGCTCTTAAGAAAAGTAAACGCCAACAATACAGACTGGTACGCACGAAAAACAAAGTACACTTTAAGGTTGGACTATTTGAATTATAATACAGTAAAGAGATATTGAGGATTAAAGCGGATAAACTTGATGTTTAGCCGGAATAAATGCACATACCGTCTTTAGCGGAAAATGGCTGAAAGGGAAAAGGAAATGACAACGCAGGGTTTTATGGGAAGTGAAGAAAAGAGCCAATAGCAACAAGCAACGCGCCAGTCCACCGGAAGTGTGAAGCCGGATCTTGTTGCGAAAAAATTAGCACGTGGATGGGACGTAGATATATTAAAAGTTCGGCACCTGATAGATTTATAATTATTAAATGTTTTGAAAATTCGACTAATAGTTGCTATCGGACTACCATAGGCTCTGACGTATGATTGTAAAGGAAAGCGTCGTTAATTTTATGCGTAAATAACATAAAAAATGCATAAGTAACGTTAGGTAGTAAGTTAGCTAACGGTCGTTAGCTACGATAAACGTTTTTATCGTTTTTGAAAGAAATCTCTTATATGCTCATCAAGCCTGCATTTATTTGATCAAAATACAGAATACTTTTTTAATATTGTGAAATATTATTAAATTTTAAAATAATGGTTTTCTATTTGAATATACTTTGAAATATAATTTATTTCTGTGATGTAAAGCTGTATTTTCAGCATCCAGTATTCAGTCACATGACCTTTCAGAAATCAGTCTAATATGATGATTTATTATCAATGTTGGAAACAGCTGTGCTGCTTAGTTTAAAAAAAATTTGGACCTGTGAAACTTTTTTCAGGATTCATTGATGAATAAAAAGTTAAAAAGAGCAGCATTTATTCAAAATAGAAATCTTTTCTAGCTATATAAATCTTTACTATCCTTTTTTATCAATTTAACATCCTCGCTGAATAAAAGTATTAATAAAAAAATACTCTCTCTCTCTCTCACACACACTCGAAAAATTTGAATATCGTGCAAAAGTTCATTTATTTCAGTAATTCAACTTAAAAGGTGAAAAGGACTCATTACATGCAAAGTGAGATATTTCAAGCCTTTATTTGTTATCATTTTGATGATTATGGCTTACAGCTTATGAAAATCCCAAATTCAAAATTAGAATATTGTGAAAAGGTTTTCATAAGCTGTAAGCCATAATCATCAAAATTATAACAAATAAAGGCTTGAAATATCTCACTTTGCATGTAATGAGTCTATATAATATATTAGTTTCACCTTTTAAGTTGAATTACTGAAATAAATGAACTTTTGCTCAATATTCAAATTTTTCGAGTTTCACCTGTGTGTGTGTATATATATAATCAGTGTTGGGAGTAACGCGTTACAAAAGTAATTAATTACTGTAATGCATTGCTTTTTGCTGTAACGCGGTAATGTAAGGCATTACAGGGGGAAAAAAGGTAATATTTTACTCGGTACAAATGTCAGTAACGCGCGTTACAAGCATTGTTAGTTAACCTGGAATAAAGTGGTGGTTTTTTTCTTCTTCATACAAATTCGCCAAAATCACCGCGAGATCAGCAGAGGAGAAACGTCCGCGCAAAATGTTTCACTTCCTGTACGTTAATCAGACAGAGCCGAGATGAGTGAGCCTGCAGCGGATAGTACATTCTCAATCTCAACAGCGAGAGAGGGAGTTGCTGCTGTGCTTACCAGTCGCAGTGGTCCAGCGTCGTTTCCATGGCAACTCTGCGCCGCGGCCGCTCCAGTGTTTGAAAGCGACATGAATGTTCAAAGTTCACGCGCACGGCCATTGATTAAACCACGTCAAAATCATGCAGCATTTACAAACATCTAGAATTAGAACATTACTTAAATAAAAATCTAATTAATATTAAATTATACATTTAAAACTGATTTTGGAGATCTATGAATCGTTCATAGACCAAATGGCCTATGCCCACACTACTGCAGTCACTCACAATAATAATTAAAATAAAATAAAAATATTTGGCTTAGTTATTATTCATTAGTTATTTTTATTTTTGCTAAAGTTTAAGCCTAAAGTTTACCCCGGGCTTAAAGTAAAAAGATGTCTGTACCATGCGTCCATGCAAAGTACCATGGTAATATTTGAGGTACCATGGTTATATCTGAGGTAGTATGTACCATGGTAATATGTACGGCAGAATGTACCATGGTTATAACTTATCTGAGGTACTAGGGCATGTACCATGGTAAATCTGAGGTACCATACTATGTACCATAGTAGCATACTGTACAGTATAGTACTTCAGATATTATCATGGTACCATGATAATATCTGAAGTACTATAAAGTATGTACCATGGTTATATCTGAGGTACTATGGTATGTACCATGGTAGGTATCATGGTAAATCTGAGGTACCATACTATGTACCATAGGAACATCTACAGTACCATGCAATGACCATGGTACCATGATAATATCTGAAGTACTATATAGTATGTACCATGGTTAGATGGTACTACCATGGTACTACTATGGCATACCATGGTATGTACTATAGTACATCATGGTAAAATTTCTTATGTGTCCAAGCTCAGTCGGATACCACATCACCTTCTACTGGATGTGTAATGAGCTAATTGAGCATCATACACTACATTTAGATTGCCAAATCCATATTTGCAGTTATTTTGGTGAGAGTAACTTAAAAGTAATGCAATAGTAGTGTAATGCCTTACATTTTAAATACAGTAATATTGTAATGTAACGAATTACTTTGAAATGACAGTAACAAGTAATAAATAACGCATTACTGTTTCGAAGTAACTTGCCCAACACTGTATATAATGTATAACTCATTATACATAAAATACATAAACTATTCAAAATAAAACTAATAATTAAAAAATATAGTGGAAGGAATTAAACAATCATACGTCATACTAAAATAATATTTTAAAATATGCAAGCAACTTAATGCACTTTGAAATACTTCATTATTGCAGTAATGTTGTTGCCGACACTGCACAAACATTTACAGACAATTTTGACAAACGTCATTTCCATATATTATCGTTACTTTTGAAGTAATTTGTGATGTCTTGATAAGGATTTTTTTTATGGATTCTAAATAGGCCTACTTTATAGTGGAACTTTATTATAATATTACTTAGACACATGTGCATGATCTGTAACATTTTCATTTTGAAATTCTCTGATATTTCCGTGGGATTTCGGAAAAGTAAAAATTATTCCACAATTGTCTGCAGTCTAATGAGAATCATTAGGGGGCGTTGTAAGTCCTTGCGTAGAAATCAGAGAATCTATAGGATTTATCAGGAAAGTAATTGTTTGTTAGAGCCACACAGGTTCTTTCTTAATTGAACAGTTTTATTGTTGATTCAAACTGGCTTGTTCGTGAGTTTTAAAACAAAAATTGTTGGTTTGGTAAAACAAAGGCTTAAATAATAATATTAATTTGCTTTCAACACTTAGCCTATGTTATCAATGTCAATTTTCATATTTATTACTTATGCATGCTCAACCAATTAGCCATATTTGTTTTGCTACCAGAGATGGTTGCATTTCATTACATGGAGTTGCAAGAATAGATTACTATTCATCAGTTTCACAGATACAATCTGTAAACAGTGACCAAAATAAGCAATATTATAAACATCTAAATAAATCAAAGAGTTATATATGAAAGAAATCTAATGTGAATTCTTTAACACGGGTTTCAGATTTTCTTCAGGCAGAAAGAGAAACTGATCTCCCATTCATTAATCATTGATCATTGGAACACTGAAACTCAATCTTTTAATCTAAGGGCAAAGGTCAAGGAGTGCTGGGCTGGGAGGCGGCCATGTTCCCTTCTTTCTCTACACTTCTCTCAGCATCAAGCTCTCAAAACATAATGTACAGTACAGAAACAGAACTCAAAGGATTTCAGTGCCGTTTGCCAACAAAGAAAACATATCAGAAACAAGCTGGTGCATTTCTTGTGATAATGTTTACAAAAAAAAATATATTTTACAAATAAATGCTGTTCTTTTGAGTCACGGTTTCCACAAAAATATGAAGCATTGTAACATTGAACCTTTTCTGAAGGATCATGTGACACTGAAGACTGCTGAAAATTCAGCTTTGCATCACATGAATAAATTACATTCGGAAATATATTTAAACAGAAAATATATTTTAAATCGTAATATTTCACAATATTAGTTTTACTCTATTTGTAGTCAAATAAATATAGCCTAGGTCAACAACAAAAACATGACCCACTTCAAACGGTATTGTAGATATTTTGGTCAAATATGATGAAAGCATTTGCTGTAAGTACTATCACTTACACAAGTGCTTCACATTCATTGTGTATTGCAGGTATGAGAATAATCAGTCACAATTTGAATCTGAAAGGATAACCGCTGAACACAGAAGCAAACTGGCTCAAAAATGTTACATTTTGGATTTTATTGCATGTCATGTTACTTTAACATACTATTTAAGACAATCAGCCCTCTCTTTGTTTGAGTCCATGTAAAGCACCTCAGACTGTATCCAAAAGCCCATCGAAATATTTGGCTCTTGACGGCAAAAGTTTGTTAAACTAGCACATTACAAAAGGTTATTTTGGTGGAAAAAGAAATTACAAAACCAAAATAAATAGATTTCAAAAGAATTGTATTAGTACTCATTCTACCATCAGCATTATAACGTAGCCATAGTGAATCCTTAAAGGATCTGAATGATCAGGAACCTTTATGAATCAAGGGATTTGATGAATTTTTCATAAGCAGCTTCATCCATGAGTTCATCAAGTTCTGCAGGTTTCTCTATGGTCATCTTGATTAACCATCCTTCGAGAAGGAGAAAGGAATGTATTAGCAGTATATTATACATGCATGTACAGTATTTGGTGAATCCGGCTGCACTCACCGTCTTCGTGGCAGGCTTTATTCACTAGTCCAGGGTTATCTGCCAGATCTGTGTTGATCTCGGTCACCTCTCCAGTCAGTGGAGAATACAGCTCACTAGCAGCTTTGACGCTTTCTAAAACACCAAACTCCTCTGGGGAACAAATACAATCTGTGTTGTCTGTGCTGTAACAGTAAAAGGCAAAAGATGGAGATTTCACATGATTCTCACCCATTTGTTCAAGCTTTGTTCCCACTTCTGGAAGCCCACAGTACACCACGTCACCTAACGCCTCCTATAGTGACACAAGGGGTTAATTAAGGGGGAAGACTATTAAAGGGATAGTTCACCCACAAATGAAAACTATCATTAATTACTCACTCATGTCAATCCAAACATGTAAGACTTTCGTTCATCTTCGGAACACAAATTTTATTTTTTTATCATTCAAAAGCGATCGTGTCTCTTCGGAAAATTTGGTCTAAACCACTCAATACATGGATTGGTTTTGCGACCTCTTTAGGAACTTTTTGAAGCGTCAAACTGGTAGTTGCGAAGCTGTCAATGGAAGGACAGAAAGCTCTTAGGGTGCTTTCACATCTGTAGTTCGGTTCATTTGGTCCGGACCAAGGGCGAAAAATAATACTTTGTAGCATTTTTCAGGCGTTTTGGTTCCTTTTCACACCACACTGATCGCTCTGGTCCGAATCAGTTGATGAGACGAACCAAAATGCAGTCACGTGACAACATCCACATCACTCGTTGGCCAGATGTGTCTTGAACGTATTTCCATAACTGCACTCCGATTGGTCAGAAATAACGTGCGGGGAAATTCCAACTCTTGGAAGTAAACAAAGAGGAGGAAAATCCGGCAGACAAGGCGTATCTTTTTACTATGGAGAGACCACTGCGTGGGCTGACTGTATCCCTGGTCATAGTTTATTATATAGTTCTACACCACTTTAGGCAAACAATAACATTTGAGAATGAAGCGAGGATGCGGCTTGAAAATTATGTTTTAATGCACGCACGCAAGTCACTTCAGGAGGAGGCGTGCATTAATGTTGCTAAACGGTGACATAATACACAGCGCAGCTGACTACGGCAGCTGGTTTAGTCCAAAAATGTGTTATTTGGCAGTTGGGTCTGTTCGAGGTCGGATCACGTTCTCACCACAAACGAAACCCTCCAGAGTTCGTTTGAACCGCACCAAGGGGGAAAAACTAAATGAGGCAGGTGTGAAAGCAAAGCACCCTTAGATTTAATAAAAAAAAGATCTTTATTTTTGTTCCGAAGATGAAGGAAAGTCTTACGGGTTTGGAACAACATGAGGGAGAGCAATTAATGACAGACTTTCCCCTTTAACTAAACTTCAGAAATCAAAAAGAAAATATTGAAATAACATTACTGAACTCTCAACTATGATTATGTTTCAAACCCCTCTCTCCCCTCCTACTTACTGAATATTTTACTTGGAAATGCATCACATTATGAAAGTAAGGGTGTCCTCTCACTGCATGCGTACCGTACCCGAGCCCAACTGAACCGTACTCTGGCCCACCTCTTCCAGCGGGGCAGGGATGGTTAAGAGAACCACGTCCAGGCACGGTACGGAGAGTTCACACTAGTCAAACCAACCAGACTTTGGGGGTCAAACGCGCCCGGGCACGGTTCAGATCGCCTAGTGTGAGTACACCCTAAAATGGGTTGCGAATTTTGTTTCATGCTGACTTTAACCTGTTAAAGGGATAGTTCACCCAAAAATGAAAATTCTGTCATTAATTTCTCACTCTCATGTCTTTCCAATCCCGTAAGAGCTTTGTTCATTTTCGAAACACGAATTAAGATATTTTTGGTGAAAGCCGAGAGCTGTCTGAACCATCCACAGACTGCAGCGTAATTACCACGGTCATGCCCCGGAAAGGCAGCAAAGACACCGTTAAAATGGTCCATGTGACTCCAGTGGTTCAACCTTCATGTTATGAAGCAATGAGAAAACTTTTCGTGCGCAAAAAAAAAAAAAAAATAACGACTTAGTTCAACAATCTATTCTCCTCCATGCCACGCGATTCACGCAAGCACCATAACGCTATTTTAACAATGTCTTTACAAACTTTTCTGGGCTGGCAAATGCAATTTACCAAGCAGCCTATGAAGGAGTGAGACGGCTCTCAGATTTCATCAAAAATATCTTAATTTGTGTTCTGAAGATGAATGAAAGTCTTACAGGGTTGGAACAACATGTGGGTGAGTAATTAATGACAGAATTTTCATTTTTGGGTGAACTATCACTTTAACTGTCAGTCCCACTTTTTGAGCATATACCTGAAAACGACATTTCTAACTTAAATTGTTATAAATCTTAAATACTTTGGAGAACATACTCAAGTTTGGTAGACATTTGGCAGATTAATGTAGAAGTGGACATTGAAAAAAAAAGGTATAGAAGTGCACGGAAATGTAAACGTGTATATATATATATAAATATTTGACTAAACATGTTCAACTATAAAACTGCAAAAAAAAAAAAACAACAAAAAAAATCTGGGCTGATATCTCAAACAACAAGCTTTCAGTAACATTTTGTGAGGTTGAAACCAAATATTTCCACTAGATGACATGATCTGAACTTTATTTTTTACAATATTTACGAAGTAAACATCCTGTTCAGAAGCAGTATGGGCAGTATTTGAGTTGATCCTCTAAGGCCTTATTTTCAGACTGCAGGCAAATCTGATTTTTTTTCTCCAACTATTAATTGCTAATGATCAAATAAGTTTTGTGTGGAGGAGACTGGTATACATGTATGAATAATATCCTGTATTTCCATCACCAGTTTTGATGTTATGGTAGTGTCACGTTAGGAGTGTCACGATTCTCCAAATCCTCGATTTGAATACATTTTCGATCCTAATTTCACAGTTCGATTCGTTTCTCGATTTTTACATTTATATTTTTTAAAGCACAGGTTGCTATGCCATTTTTAGATTAGACGTATGCAATATAATATCTGACCTTTGTTCGCAATGTACCACACTACATTGCCCAAATTAAAACATTTATTAACAACATAACAATAACTTATATCTTCAGTCAATTGGAAACTTAAGCAAAGGAACCTGCCATCTAGTTTCTCTTTTGTAACTGCAGTCTTTACGGAAGATGACATTCAAGTTCACAACAAAACAAACACAGTTTTTGTGGTGCCTGCGGAGATGCCCTGCCATGTTAGTCGAACTGCCAGTGGAAGACTATGGTACACGCACATAGCAGAGATTGCAAACTGTGACAATTTTTTTAAGTGCGAACGTTGAACGTGAATGCTGTCAACATAACTCTCTGAAAATCCAAAATACTCCCACACCGGCGGCGACTTCAGTGAAAGAGGAGGGGGTTCAAGTTCTGTCGATGGGTCTCTCTCCTGCATCTGCAGTTGCCATGCTATCTTTTGACTGGCTGTAGCAAAGTTAGAGGAGGTTGACTCGCAGCACTTCAACACGCGTGTTTTTTTCCAATTGACAAGCCGACCGGACGTGACATGGGGGCGTGGCATCATCGACAATTCCATTTTTTTATTCGAAGTTAGAAATACTTCTTAATTTCTTCATTTTGACACCCTTAGTTAGGAGTGACGCAAAAGATGATTTAAAATCCCGATTTGATTAGCCAGAGTGCACTATCCAGACAGAGACGCAGCTGTAAAAATCTGATTGGAATCGCATTTGTTTGGTTTGGTTTTAATCAGATTTGACAAAAATCTGATTTCATGTGTTTGTTTTTTGCTGTTCAGATTATCAAAAGCCCATATGGATAAAATCTGGATATGCAAAAAATTAGATTTGCTGGCAGTCTGAACATGGCCTAACTACATAAAAGACTTGTGGAGTAAGAACCCTCGCCGCGGAAAATCCATCTGTTTTTCTTTATATTAAAAACTTTTTTTTTTTTTTTTTTTTAAGTGCATCGCTATTTCAAAAAAGGTCTGAACACGCCTTATGCCACTGATGAATATTCTGTTTCGCAAATTAATAAATTACTGTATCTCTGTCATTTGTTTCAAATATGTTATATATAGTTTGTCAAGATTGGTGTAGGTTTAGACTAAGATATTATATATAATGGCAAACGTCCCACTGGTGGGACAATGAGAGGTAACAGGGTTCATACCGGTTCAGCAGTAAAAAAGTGTAAAAACATGGATAAAACATTTGAAACTGAACCGACACCATGTCTTAAAGGTGACCTATGCAGGTTTTTTACCTTAACTGAACAGTTTCGGAGTCATTGGAATGGTTATATGACTTTTTTCGGGTTAAATGGTGGTCGTCCCGCTTCCCCCTATCGCCTGTGAGCGGAAAAAACACCTTGCAACTTTGGGGCGGCGGGCCGTCAGGATGTATCGCGTGATATCAGGTCTCGCGATGTAACGAATTGCTTTACGACAAAAAAATCTGCTAAAATGCTGTCATTATTGCGCTCCCTCACGCTGTTTGAACCCGAATGAAGAAGACGTTGTAAAGAATGTCCCGTCTGCTTTGATGTCGTTGATCTACTAGCCTCTGGTATCTGAGAGTCGCCAACGAGTTTTTATGACAGTGTTGTCAAATATCTATTCCGAAGCTGTAGGGGGAGCTCTATAGAGAAACCAAAAAGCGAGAATACAGCGAAGAAATCCCCAAAACTGCATAGCCCTGCTTAAAAACCCATTTCTTTATAGAGGGGATCAAACCTGAGCAAAGTTGCTGATGCCGACAGTACCCACGCCACCCTCCACTCGCACCCACTCGTGCTTGTCTGTAAACTTCAGAGCTGTAAAGACAAGACAATGTGATTAATAAAGAGAATTTTAATCATAAAAAGATCAAGATAAACAGAAAGATAGTGACCCTGGACCACAAAACCAGTCACAAGTCACATGGGTATATTTGTGGCAATAGCCAACAATACATTGTATTGGCTCAAAATTATTTTTCTTTTATGCAAAAAACCCATTAGGATATTAGGTAAAGATCCTTTTCCATGAAGATATTTTGTTAAGTTCCTACCATAAATATATAAAACATTTATTTTTGTGAGTGAATGCAGCACAATCGCGAACATAAACGGACAACATTAAAGGAGATTTTCTTAATGTTTAGATTTTTTGGCACCTTCAGATTCCAGATTTTCAAATAGTTGTATCTCTGTCTAATATTGTCATATCTTAACAAACCATACATCAATGGAAAGCTGAAAAAAAAAACCCATTGATTTCAGCTTTCATGTGATTTCAAAAAATTGGATCACATAACCAATCTCAATCATTGATAACAGTCTTCGTCACTGAATTTCAGTCAGAGTTGTGTGACAGTCAATCACTGTTTGTGGATACCATGAATGAGAAGTGGCGTAAACTGAATCATACCTGTCGTGCAATTGTGCGTGACTTTTCTTATAAAACAGAATTTTTTTCAGTGTAAACTCTTAAAATAGATCAATCCAAATTGAATGTTTAAGAGCAAACATGTTGAGGATTAGCCAAAGGACTGTCGATTCATTAAATAAGCCGTTCTTCTCCCACAAAAGCGGTTTATTCAGCGTAGTGAAGCCTCTCCTCCATTGACATCCATTAAATAAGTCAGCCTATGGTCTCCTTCCCGCTTTTTTTTTTTTTTTTGCTAACCTTGCCTTCAAGTAGCTTTGGCTAAAGTGTCAATGTCAATTACTCTCTCTCACATAGTGTTATTTTAGTATTATTTTTATACTAGATTTATCAATATTTGAATTGAGCTTTTGAGCTAAAATAGCGTGTGCTATTGTCATTCATATATATATATATAGCTTTCATTTATTTTAATTTCAGTTTCCATAATTTCAGTATTTCATCTAATTTCAGTTAGTTCTCAAGGCAATGTTTCAAAAAAAAATTTTTATTTTATTTCAGCTTTATTTCAATCCCCAAGAACAATTTTGAATAGTTGTCAAATTAGCTCTAACATTGTTATAAACACTTTTTCTAATGTGGAAGACAAAATGGGGAAATATTGAATAATGTACTGATCATTCTTTCTCGTGCAATCATAAAGAACGGGCCTTTCAAACGTCCAATGGTACGTTTCAGTAAGGGGTCGTTTCAGACAACACTGGTTTCAAATAAAACCGGAAACCTTTTTATGCATTTTGCCCGTTTATTTACGCGACAACAGTGTTTCGTGGGCCTGAAAAGGCAAACTTTGAAAACGGGTTTCAAAAGGCAAGTTTTTTTAAATGATAGTGTGTTGTTGTTTCCACGTAAACTACAAAAATGCTGTGTGTGTGTCAGTCATATGGGGTTGAAATGACATGAGAATCATTATTTGCCCTTATATTTGGAAGAACTATTACTGACTCTTTCCTTTCAAGAACAATTATTATATAAATATTAACTTCCTGACTGATAATAGTTGACCATTTGAACTCCATGAGGCTAACGATGCATTAATTATTTCCAGATCAGTCTCTCCATCTCACTGCATTGTGTTTCCTAAATGATTCTAACTCTGAAACTACCTTCTCATACCATTGTACTGAACATGACGCAGTCACTGAGGGTGGAAGCAACAGGAAAAAGGTCACGTTAGGGCATGCTGAATAATTTTAATTTCTGTGCCAGGCAATTGCAAAATAACTGCCTTTCAAACAGGTTCATTAAATACCCATGCATGGAAGCAACAAAATTAGATTCACATGATAAAACAAGTGATTCACATTACACATCCACATCCGAATGAAAAAAATATGTCAGGAATGCCTCAAAATCCCTCGCACGGGACCCGATTCAGAAAGCAAGCAGTCATAATTTGAAATAAAAATATAAACTGCATATTAAGAACATGGTTCTTAGGAAAATAGTCTGGCACACCAATGCACCAGTGTTGAGGACTCCCAGAGGGGTAATGCCTCAACTGAGTCGGATTCTAGCATCAGCCCATGCAGAAACAATACAGGTTTAAACCAGATTGTGAGCAGGGCTGAATGCTGGAGCATGGCTGGGATTTATGCAAAACACTGCTGTTGTTATTTCTGATCTTGAGGCAACATAATGGAGGTGATACACGGGTGTGATTACATATAGACATTACACAAACAGATTTGTCAATGACAGATTTTGGTTAGATATAATGTGGAGTCAGGAGTCTCGAATCAAACTTCACAGGCACAAGATGCAGCACGGTCTTAACTTTAATAGACACATTTTAAGATCTCAAAGCCACATGATAATACTGTCGCGAGAAAATTAGTGCATGACGAGTTTGATCCGATGCAAGCGTCAGCAAAAATTACATTGACCTTACATGGACCATGCAAATAAATCGCTTTTAATAAGAATAAAAAAAATGCAATAACGAAAAAGTTGCAAAAATAATAATTTCGAAAATAGAATCTGCAAAGTAACTTACAAGAATAGAACGTACAAGAAATTCATGACGTAACAAACTATCCAAAGTTCCAATGTAACCGACGTTTAATCTCAATACCAATTCAGTTGATAAGCACACATTAGATTCCACCACATTGAAGCTCTTGAAAAGAGCAAAAACGCAAACAGGAATGGCTGCAGTCCTTACGGAAAAGCTAAATGTGAGATTGTAAAACGTGGGAACCGTGAGTTCAGTAAAGTTTTTACCTCCCGAAAGCCGCGAGCTCGTGTAAAGCGTCCTTAAGATGTTTGGTCTTAGCGAATTTTGGCACGTCCAGACATGTGCAGGTCTCGAGAGCAGGGGCAATGCTGCCGAGAAGTTTGTCGAAACGCATCTGAGCGCCGCACACATCGCCATCTTCACCGAATCTGGGCTTCACACATGAAATACCAGCCTGATGCACTTGACCGAGCGAGAGGCGCGCGACAGAGGCAAGAAGCGCGCTCACGCTAAACCAGGGACCTCTGATAAGTAGACTGAGAACAGAGATATCGATAACGACAAGAACATTGGCACAGACTAAACGACCCATTATACAAAGTCCAAGCATGACGAAAGCAAAAGGTGTGTGTAGCACAGTAAGTAGAATCAAATCCCTTGGTTTTGAAAGCCAACGTTTATGTACAGAATTCTTTAGAGGGGCCCCCAAAATATATGGATATTTAAGCCATATATGCATAGCATATATCAAACCAAGTGACGTCTGCAAACTAGAAAGTTACACCTTTTCTCTTCTTAGCCATTTGTTCCCCAATTACTTTTAATCAACTGGTGGTTCTCACTGCATGTCTGTAACCACAGGTGTTATTCATCAAATGAAAGTCCACTAACGTTTGGTACAAATACTTAAGCATATTGTACAAATAATAGTTTTATAAAACAGTAAAATGTTCTGATTATATTAAAATATAAAATATTGTACATTCTTTCTATAAAATAAATGGTTAAAATACATGTGATGTTTTGCTGTCTAATGCAATATTCATACTTATTGGGGCCAGTTGTGTTGAGAAATTTTCCCCCGGTTTCACAAATGAGGCTTAAGATAGTCTCAGACTAAAATGCATGTTTGAGCCGTTTTAACTGAAAGCAACTTGCACTGACAGATCTTAAAATACATTAGAACCATTGTTTTGTCTCAAGGAACGCAGCACGTTAAAGTTTATAAAAGCTACTTAAATGTCCTAACTTACCTAAGGCCTAATCCTGGTTTGTCTGTGAAACCAGGCCTTATAGTTCATCAAGCTTTCAAATTATGACAATTGTACCATTACAAAACTGCTTTAAAATAGCATATTATATTTTAAGCAAACAAAAGGAGAGAACTAAAATGAGATTATGTCCATATGTGATATAGAAACAAAACACACAAACCTTTTGGGTTGTATAAGTCATTATTTATTGGGATTCAATTGAACATCCATTGTTAAAAAATACAGTAGGACAGAAGATCATAAAACATCCAAATATGTCTGAGAAACATCTGGTTTAATCACCCCAGGCCACAAAACTGCTGGAAATCGACAACGGGCAACAGAGAAAAGAAAACAGGATTCCTATTCCCCATAAAACTGTGAGCCGTATGTTAAAAGAACTGCTGAAATCCTTCCTTTCATTATGAACAGTGCATAGGTCTTGAATATTCAGGCTATAACCCTCAACAGTGACAAGAAATTGGACAGTTCAGGTTGAATCAAGAATGAAATCCTCAGGTGTGTTTTCTTCACAGTTACACTGATGTGCCCTCTGGAGGTGAAGCTGCTTTATTATCTTCAGGTTTCATAGCGGGGAAGAGAAGCACCTCCTGAAGTAAAGCACATCAATTCATAGCAGGCCGAGTTTTATTTCAAACCATCCACAGTATCATCTTTGACTGGTTTATATACAGGGCTACAATGTGTTAGTTGTAGTGGTTCTACTGAAAAGGTGTCATGGTGGGTCATACCTTGATGTTGTTGGAGTCTGTGAGGAACATGGTGAGCCGGTCGATGCCCATGCCCCATCCTGCCGTGGGTGGAAGCCCGTACTCCAAGGCAGTGCAGAAGGTCTCATCAATAAACATCGCCTCGTCGTCACCTTCTGCCTTGGCCTGTGGACACATTCATTCACCTGGAGGTTACTTTCAAACCAAAGCAGTTTGTAAGAGCCAATTCTGTATACGAGTAACGCATTCTACAGAGCCCCTAAAGGGACATTGTTAGTAGGGCTGCACAATATATCGAATTTATTGAAATATCGCAAATGTATATAAATCGCAATATGCATATAGCAACAGCTTGCAATAAATGGGGTCATGAACAAAAGTTCAAAAGACAAAGGTTTTTTAAATCTTTAATAAGTATCAGGATATATTTAATTCATACACTGAAAACTAAGCAATGTTTTATTTTTATATTTTATGATTCAGTATATTTTATTAAATAAACCTAATGTAGGATAACCTGAAACCCTGTGGTTTACACTGATGTTAAAATAACACTTCTTATGCTACAGTAAAACACTGATGTTCACTTTCAGAAGTTATAAGGATGTTTTCTTGTCATAAAAAGAATGTGAAACACATGTAGGTTATATAATTTTAAATATATTTTAAAGATAATTTAAGTTTATTTTACACACTTTAAGCATTATCGTATCGCATATCGAATATCGCATTATTTAAGGAGTTATCGCATATTGCATTTTTCTTCAATATCGCACAGCCCTAATTGTTAGGCTTGCTGTTGTAGTCGGTTACATTACAGTACATCACTGACAGGACGATGTCTGAGGATTCATTGACAAACATCTTATTTTGTAAAATGTGAGGTCCGTATCGCCACTCCCAATACAGAGTATACAAGAAGTGTCTTATGTTTACGAAGGCTCCATTTATTTCATCAAAAATAGTCAAAACAGTAATATTGTGAAATATAAATTTAAAATGGCTTCTATTTGAATATGTAAAAATGTAAATGTATTCCTGTGATGCAAAGCTAAATTTTCAGCATCATTACGCCAGAGTGTCACATGATCCTTCAGAAATCACTCTAATATGATCATTTGATGCTCAAGAAATATTTCTTATTATTACCAATGTTGAAAACTGCTTCATATTTTTGCAGAAACCATGACATTTTTTTTCAGGATTCTTTGATGAAGAGAATGTTCAACAGTATAGATTTGAAACCGAAATATTTTGTAACCTCAAAAAAAATCTTTACTGTCACTTTAGTTTATATTAATGCATCCTTTTGAAAAGTATTAATTTCTTTAAAACAAATCTTACTTGTGTACATTGCCACTCAAATGTTTGTAGTGATATATCATAAAAACACAAAATGTAATAGTGTAATTGGTCTAACGTGAATACCAAATAAATATTTTTTTTATTCAAATTAGTATACTTCTCAATATAATTACAATACCTATGCAAATACAGTGCATCAACACAAACCACCAGAACCAAGAGCAAGTGACTGGAATTTTTGCAATAGTTAGATATAAAATTTGAAACCTGAGAAACTCCCCCGAAATTAAACTTCAGGACAAGATTAACACAGAAAATGAGGTATTTGAGTTTCTTCACCATAGCCTGCTGCTCAAACAGTTCTCGCTGTCTGATGGGATCGTTCAACTCTGTGTAGGCATTGCAGATCTCCTTCTTCATCACGAAGAGTTCGAAGCGCTCAGTCAGACCTTTCTGTGATCTGTGCCTGTGTGAGGAGGAGAGACAGAAGATACATCAGATGAATGTGTTTGATCAGGGGTGTCCAAACCTGTCCTGCAGCGTTCAGCTTAACCCTTATTAAGCCTCTGGTATTGTTCATTTGAGGGTCACACTTGTGTTGTTCGCGGTCAAAAGTGACCGAACACCTGAAATGTAACTTTTTATTTTCAGTTAAATAAATGTAATACATTTGTTCAGTAATATTTTTCTTTTTTTCCTTTGTATTTTGAGAGAATTTCATGGTACTAATTCATATTTATGTGATAATTTAAGTTTATAATTTATATAATTAAAAAAATGTTCTACTATTTATTTTAGTACTTTCCAGTTAAAGCAGCATTTCATGTTAAAATAGAGAGAATATATTTTTGAAGGCATATTAGTGCTATCGGGTGGGAGTAAAAAAAAAAAAACATTGTCATGTTTTAACCACTAGACAGCTCTATATAAAAAGACTTGTTTTTACAAATACTTATTTTAGACATTTGGATACACATTTTGACTTCTCAAATACAACTTTTTGTTTTGTTTGAAATGTTTTTGCATTCATTTTACAGTCAAACCTGAACATTCAAAAGACATTTTGTTACACATCTAAATTCAACAAATGTAACAGGAATGCTTTATCAGAGGTAAATCAACCTGATTTCAACCTCTTACAGCCACACCAGTTCATTTGTGTGTATCTATTTTTGCTCTATTTTGCACTCTTGATATTTTAGAGTTACACCCCTTCTTTGCTGTGAACTTTTTTTCTACATAGTGAATGATTTGTAGAATGTGCACAAAAAAATCTCTGTATTTTCATTATCTTTGCACATTTCACATTAATTTCCTATGGCGGACATTTTTGACTGCAAACAAAACAAGTGTGTTTTGCGTATTGTTTTTACGACCAGCTTTTTCAAATCAAGTCCATACTTTTTTTTGTGGTCACATAGCGACTGCCACAAAAGTCATCGAGTTTCGTACCATTCCGATGAAGTAGAGATTTTTAAAATGTCAAAACAAGTTATAAAAATGACCGAACACCAGCAGAGGGTACACACCTGAACCCAGCTAACCAGGGTTTTCAGAGACTCCCTAGAAATCTGCAGGAGGTTGTCCCTCCAGGAGCAGGATTGGACACCCCTGGGTTAGATCATTTGTGACTTAGCCACGCAGTAAAAAAACTGAAATCTAAGTCAGGCACATACCATTTTGCTAGAGGACTCATGATCTGTGGATGATCACAGATGAATGTTGGGTTGATGCACTTCACCTCCAGGTAGTCTCCCACCAACTACATGAAAAAAAAAATCAACAACATGGAAAAATCAGTTTAAAATGTGTACATGTACACATCTTTTGTAAACAAGCCAACTGTTGTTAATGATATTGAGTGCTTTTTGTGTTGATACATATTTTTGTGAGCATTATACAATTTCTCTGAACAGATGGTGAACACTAATCCATGCAATAATGTCGGGCAGAAAACTCAAAGTGTGGGAATATTGAGAGGGTTAAAGAAAAAGGTGACCGGCTTCATTGTGAGCAAGACAGAGCACACTTCTCTCCGACAACGTGGACAAACTTGTGTTCCTTTCTCAGAATATGCAAAGACTGAGATCGGTGAGGTTAGTCAGGTATAGCTTAATTGTAGCGTTTCAGTTTGCCATTATATTTTATTTATTAGTTTTTATATAATTTATATGTATATGCCTGTAAACTTTTTGGTTAATGACATTCTTCAAAATATCTTCTTTTGTGTTCAGCAGAAGAAAGAAACTCGTACAGGTTTGGAACAACTTGAATGCGAGTAAATTATGACAAAAAAAAACATTTTTGGGTGAACTATCCCTTTAATATTTAAAATGTATTAATAAACATGTTACCTTTGGGAATTTAAGACAAGTTGGAGGTTATCCTAACTTTACGAGGTTATTTACAATGATTTTTAAAAACATTTAGATCAATCTTAAGAAATGTTTTTTTAGGAATACAAAGTATTCTTAACTTTATTTATAAGTAATAAAAAGAAAAGTAAATAGCAGTTAAGAAGAATTTTATTCCTAAGAATGTTTAGTGGCTCCCAGAGCTCTTTTCCATCGTATTTCTATTATAGAGTCAGTTTTTGGCCCGAGGATCGTACCTTATCAAGAAGACGAGCAGTTGTCCTAGGAGGAGGGCATTCAACTTCTTTCTGAGCACAAAGGTCATCTAGGAACTTGCGCGTTTCTGTAAAATAAAGACATGAGTTATTAAGAGTAAAGCTCCACCGGCCATGTTCGATTATGTCAAGTCATTTCCATGTAGTGATTTAAAAGTTCTTCTCTGTGCTCTTTTGTTTAGTGACTCCAAGTAGCCCTTACCATCACTGTCGTAGGTGTCAGGAGCTGGAAACTTCACTCCCAGTTCCTTCTCCAGGTCTTGAGTCATGCTGATCCGTCTGAAGGGAGGAGTGAAGTCTATTTCTTGGGCTGGTCCTTCTGGACCATCAGGATGATACGTCACCTTGTAGCCTCCGGTAATGTGCTTCACCATTCCTACGAAAGCAACAAACAAACGTCACTTAGTGTTTTTAGACACGTTATATTAATAAAGGGATTTGAATTAAATGGATAGTTCACCTTAACATTTTTATTCTCTAATTTACTAACCCTCATGCCATCCCTGATGTATATGACTTTCTTCAGATAAGCACAAACAAACATTTAAAAAAAAGAACCCATCTGTGTCCATATAATGCATGTGAATGGGTGCCGCATGTGTGATCACACACACACACACTGTGGCAGTGACCCATACGAACCCAATGAATCAATGTCTTCTTCACGTGTCACAACGTCCCTCTTATGAACGCACGTATAACATTTCATTTTTGGGCAACTATCCCTTTAAATCATTGAAAAATCATGGAATTACAGAATTATGGTAGTTCATACGTCTACTGACTATTGACGTCAAAATATTCATGTTAAAAGATTTAATTCACCCAAAAATGAACAGTCAATTACTTGCACGCAGGTCGTTTCAAAACCCACAAGACTTCCCTTTATCTTCAGAAAACTAATGAAGAAATTTATGAAACCTGAGATGTTTGTCCCTCAACCAAAACTTAAAGTTCATTAAAAAAAAAATCATAAAAACGAATCCATATATGAACAGATTACTTGTATTCCAAAGTGACTTGCAGTAAACGTCAAGCGTGCAAAACGTGCACACATTTGGATTCGTACTGAATGAGCGATCTACATGTGCCCAAGTTTAGTTGTATAGCGCATTTCCCACATGCCAGTAGTTTTGGGTTCGCTTTAAATTAGTTTAGGCTTGACATTAAATGTTTACAATGTATGCCACTATCATTCGTTTATTTTCTACTTATATTTTCCATTCCAGTTCATTTCTAAATACCATTACATTTAAAGGGTATACAGAGTGAGAGGAACATTTATAGTGTTAATAATGTCTGAAAACATTAAGTTTTATATATTTTAGAGATGCACCGATTGATCGGCTGGTGACCGGAATTGGACGATTTTCACGTGATCGGCCATGAGCGGCGAGCGGCCGGTCAGTCTGATATATACCGATTTCATGCCGGTCAAATGCAATCGGGCGCCGCATGATTAACATCGCGCAACATCAACATCAGCATCACACGTGCACACAGAACGCACATGTACGAAACTCGTGAATTACGGCCGTTTCACACCGCAAACGTGAGCGGCGCGCATTTTTTCCGGCGTGCATGTTAAATCAATGAGTGCGTTTACACCGGGAGCAGGAGCCGCGCGAGCAGCAGTGAAGCAGGGGTTTCGGCACAGTCTATTTTTCCTGCGCTCCTCACGCTCAATTAAAGTGAAAGCACGCTTTTGATGGACATAATAAATATGATTTCACACAAAGAAAGTGCCCAAAATGTACAGAATTTGCATGTCTAGACTCAAAAATATTTATAGAAAATGTACCGATTTAAACTTGTTTTTATTATTCAGTTTGGGTAAAAGTATATGGTGTTTTATAAAAAAAAAAATATATATATATATATATATATATATATATATATATATATATATATATATATATATATATATATATATATATAGAAAATAAATATTTGTGTGTACTGTAAATAAATCGGAATCGGCAGGTCAAACTTAATGAAAAATCGGAATCGGCCTAGAAAATTGTAATCGGTGCATCTCTAATATATTTTACATTTTAGAATGTAATAATAAAATGTGACATACTCCGATGCCACTTATCTGTATTTATTTTTCCTCAATGCAATTTGGACCCAGTTCAACTATCCCTTTAAGAAGGACTAGGAGCTAAACTAAAGAACTGAGAAATTCTGGTTTGATTCCACTTGAGTTCAGTTTCTTAATAAGCTTAAGTGTATTGCATTTATTTTTATTTTCATTTGAAGGATGCAGACATTCCAGAGCATGAAATGAGCAGAACAAGGTATGGCAGGGGATTGAGGCTACGTTCACCCTGCAAACCTTAATGCTCAATTCCGATTTTTTTTGTTCAGCTATTCACATTAGCTTTTAAATATCAGATTTGAGTGTTAAGTGGTTACGGTCGTGAACTGCACTGTACGCACAAAAGAATGATAACAAATACGGCAAGTACTGTCATATTAAAGTAAACACAGAGGTTACTGAAGTCAGCATTTACGCGTTCATTTATAAGGTTATGAGCCGCGGAAGCCAGTGAATTTGTGCAAAGGTGATACGAGGACGCAGACGAGAGCAATGTTTTTCTTGTACAGTTTTCCTAAAATTTTGCATGTAAATTTTGCTATATCAGAATTAGGACCATATATGGAAGTAGCCCAACAGAATTGAAAAGATCAGATTACATGTGGTTTGTGCCGTTCATACCGTTATATAAAAATTAGTCACGTGAGCAAAATAAATTGGATTTGAACTTAGCCTAACAAACCTGAGAGAAGCTTCTCTGTGATTTCCATAAGGTCATGATAGTCCGCAAAAGCCATGTAGAACTCGCATGTGGTGAACTCAGGGTTGTGGGTGAGATCGATGCCTTCGTTACGGAACTGACGCCCGATCTCATACACACGGTCGATTCCACCGACTACCAACATCTGAAACATTGATGAAGGTTAGATATCCAATATAACTAAAGAACTTCCAACATTTCAAATTTGAACGGCTGCTGCAGTGACACATTTACCTTATGGTAAAGCTCAGGAGCAATTCTCATGTAGAGGTTCATATTGAGCTCATTGTGGTAAGTGACAAAAGGTTTTGCTACAGCACCACCAGGTATCAGATTCATCATTGGTGTTTCAATCTGTAAAACACATCATAAATGGCAACCAGTAAAACATGGAGCAATTGAAGAAACTCTCTCAGCAAACCATCTCAATCTGCACAACATTGAAAAAAAATGACATTGCGATACAAAACTTTATTTTTATTTTTTTATAATTATTTCCAAATAGAGCTATTCAAGTCATCTAGTGAAATTAGGCATTCTAGAATGATTAGGGTGATTTTGTAGGGGAGTGAATCTGCATTGAACGTAATAAACATTACAAGCAAGAATAAATACAATAGAACAAAGATACAAATGTAATAAACAGTGCTTTATGTTTTCAGGTAAGTCTAACAGTATTCTGGTACGGAAATTGAATACTCAAATGTAAGAACAACACTGCATAGTCTTCACTGTATAAATTAAATATATTTCATCTTTGATAAAGCTACATAAGCGTTTTTCTCTTTGTATTTTGTTGTTTGGTTATCATTTATGACAGACAGAAGCAGGTTTATTAGGCCCCGATCACACCTGACGCCTTTTTCAGGTTCGAAAACGCGAGGCGCACCGCACTGGCCAATCACACAGAACGAGCAGTGCGCTGCATTTTTTATGTTGCTAGGCAACCACCGAAACAGCTGTCCTGTCAGTCAAGTAAACGTCAAATCAGCTTTTTATTAACTTTGTTAACATTGTGGTAGTTATGGTCCATGAAGTCGTTAGCTCCTGGTAACCCACGAGAGCACCACAAGTCTATCCTCCATCATCGCACTCTCCGGGCGTTCAAAGCAACTGTAGCTTTCATCACCACAACGGAAGGTCCGCCTCTCCATTCATTCGATTGGACAGTGGAAAAAAACGCGATGGCGCCGGGCGCTTTTTCCCGCTCTGAGTTGATTTATATTCAACTTCAAAAACGCGAGCCGCAGCAGGCGGTAAAAGCTTAGGCTGCTGTCACTTTAACACTGAATGCACGGATCCAATATAATGATACGCATCCGTTTTTCTTCTCAATTGTTTACATTCACGTGAACAATAAGCGACTGTTTGCGAGGATACTCGTCGACACAGGCATTTTGACAATTTTGCATGCATGTGTCCGTTCAACTGAAATTCGGTGTTCGTGTGTTGTCTGCGCGCACAGAAAACAGCACACAAGTTCCGAATTGAGTTCTTTCGCATCTTCTTGCGCTCTAATGGTTCAAAATTGCTTGAATGTTTAAACTGACAGGACCTAAAACATGTGCAGATGATAAACTTTCACTGTATGATGGTTAAACTTTGCAATTAATCCCTGAATCACGTGCGTTTTGAACCGTAGTGCAGATCAACTACAATCCCTATGACATCGCACATCCTGCAAAACACAGCACATCACGGATGCACACATTGTGATATCAATGCTAAAACTATATATCGTGAAGTCCTAATCTGCACTTCACTACAGAGATCTCCTTCTTGTGTCATCCTTACCTCAAGAAACCCAAGCTGGTCCAGAAAACTGCGGAGATAAGTGATGATCTTGGAACGGGTAACAAACTTCTGTCGCACGGAGTCATTAAGAATCAGGTCCAGATATCGCTGTCGGAACCTGGTTTCCTAAAGGAACAATGAATAAACATCAGTACATGTGACATCATGAATGACGAATGAAGCATTCGCTGTCTTGCAATTTGGCAATATCATCAATAAATGCTAATGGCCTCTTGCATAGCAACAGATGAGTGTGCATACAAAATGAATAATGGAATACAATTTCCCATCAACCCTTTTTACTGTTTTGAACAGATAAAATGCAGCTGCATTTCAGTTATTTATTTTGGAAAGATGAAATCCTTCCTGTGATTGCACTACACAACACACTCAAAGTCTTTGCACAGAGCAATAAGTACTATTACAACTACTATTTATTTAATATTATATATTGATGTCTTAAAAAAAAGCACTTTAATGAAATAAAGGCCACTTAAATGACTTTATGACTTTCAAAAAGTGGATTTTATAATGTCAATACTTTTACTTTATAGTAAATCCTTGTTTTAATAACCTTATGTCAATCTTTTGATGTGTTGTTGACTAACACACTAAAGCACATGTAAAGTACGTATTATAATTTTAATAGCGTGTTATTGATATTACATTTAAAGTTGACCCATTTTAAATGTACTAAATTGCAACATCATTAAATACATGACATAAAAGTTAAGAGAAATTACATTGATAAATGCTTGTCAGTAAATTCAGCAGTGCACATAGCATATTTCAAAGACAATAGAGGTAAATATGAAATTACACATAAAGATGTTCTTAAGTCCAACAAAAAAAAGCACTAAAAAGTTCAACTATAATAAACAATAATACACTTTCATTTAAATGTAATTAACATGCAATTATGTGTCTTAAAGCTGCCGTCGGCAAAAAATTTTTTGATCAAATTCAGTGAAATTGACACTATAATCCGACAGAACAACATAAATAAGGTGGTTTTAGAGAAAACCCCGAGCTTCTAACTCCACCTGGAGCGTGTTATTTTGTTTGGCAAAAATCCACCGCTCTCGGTTCATCGGGTCTAATCAGCGCAGGGGTGTGTGAGATCTGACTGTCAATCACAGATCCCCCTCCCTCGCGCAGACGCGGACGTTACAATATCACATACACACAACACGCCTGAAGTTCGCCTGAAGATTGTACGAAGCGTGATGGCAGAGAGAAAATCTAATAACAAGCTTCCAATTCCTCGTTTATTGCTATCTATGGATAGATTAGCCAGGGCAGCCTACCTCCGAGTCTATGGTGTTGATCGATGCTGAAAAGACGGACGCGTTCACAGAAAATCAGGTACACACGCACTGACGATGGGCGGGTGCTCGTTGGTAGTGGGGGAGGGGCATGAGAGTTGTAAACATTCAAAATTTTGTCTAAGTCCACTCAATCTGCCAGACTTGCCGACGGCAGCTTTAAAACATTACATTCAGTTGCATGCACTTAAGTATATTCTTTTAAAAGTAATAAACACTTTTTAATATGCATAATAAGTCCCAGTCAGTTGCATATTGGTTTTTGCAGCGCTGCTGTACTAGCACTAAATTGTACCCCTATACCAGAGACAAAGGGTGTGCTAAAAACGAAGGGTAAAACCGAAAGAGAGTTTAAAGAAACTAGTTTTTACCTTGTCTTTCAGGCCAAAGTGAAGGTGGGGAAGCATATGAAGGCACGGAGACAACAGGGTCATCTCCACTGGGAGGATGCTCAACTCGCCCTTCTTTGTCTTGCCAGGGTTCCCCCGGACACCAATGATGTCCCCGCGCCTTAGTTTGTTGTTGATGTGCACAAAATCTTCTTCTGATTTGTAGTTCCTAAGAATAAATAACAAAACACAGGTTAAGTTACTACATCAAAATGTGAAATGCCAGCTAAACGTGATGCCGTAGTGCAAATCCGACCTGGAGTTGGCCATGACCTGCAGCTTGACTCCTTCTCCTCGCAGGTCATAGAACAGCAGCTTGGCACCTGAAGCCCTCTTAGCGTGGACACGACCTTTCAAACAAGCAAAAACACGAAGGCACAAAATAAGGAAAGAATCTAAAGGTTTTTTAAACCGATGTTTTGGATCAAGCAGCAGAAATGTCTCTTTTTGTTAAAGATATATTAATTCTTCACATTTTTAGGTGAATTAAATTTGTTTCGCATTACCAATGGCCAAGCGCGAGTCGCAGGATGTATTGACGAACGTGGAAGCGCAGATGATATAGCAAAACGAAACACCGGTCACGAATTAGAAGTCTTTTAAAGAGAAATGTGGGAGGAGCTTGAGTTTAAACAGTGAGAGGCGTCTCTCACCTTATGCTGGGTACACCCTACAAGATATTCGGGGCAATTCTGGACCGATTTCTCCCCTTCCGACAATCCTACATAAAGTCCCGATTATCTTGATGGTTCAACAGATTATCTAATCAGATTTTCCTGTGGTGTAAGGTCTATTAAGAGTGACTGAATCTGCTCTGAAGAACGTCAGAGCCGCCGTGATCTCGAATCATGTTGAATATGTATGCGATCAGAAATCCTGTTGTGTGTGTGGGGAACCCCAAGGACAAACGCACGCACGCTCTGGAGATTATCACATGAAATGAAACAATACCCAATCTGAAAGCGAGCTGATGGAAGACTGTAATATGTAAAGTCCATATTCACACCGTCTCCACGACTTAATTAAACATTTTTCTCTTTTTCCCCCCCATGAATTTTATGTGAAAAGCAGTCGATACACCAAGCACCATTTCTTCTTGCCGGTCGTCCTCCATGTTTGTTTACTGTAAAGTCACGTTTGATGCGAGAGATTTTGCGAGGTTATCCGTGTGCACAGAATCTGTTAGTGTGTGTTGTGCTTTCCTGATCACTCCACACACACTAGAGGAACAAAACGGTTAAATCTATGATTTCTTGTCGTCATGTTTGTGGTCTCTCACATTTTGAAAATCTTATATGATTTAAACAATTATTTTAGAGGATAAAATGGATAGACTGCATTCTGCCACTAAGACCAGACCTAGTATAGAAATTATGTTAATTAAGAGTAGGGAACTAAGTAGAAATAAGAAATAGTTAGAATAAAAATACCCATATTGGGAATTAGAGTACTTCTTGACTCAAATATACCATCCTCAGGTTCCTTTTGTATATAGTTAAAACAAATTATATAAGATGCCAAAACCAATCAGTGAATTTGGTACCCACTCTACCAGCTGAGTATTACATATACAACTGTATTGCTTGTTGAATTGCGGAAAAGGCAGTGTTACTGTAATGGTTTGCAATATTTTGTCATTCAAGCTTACGCTACTCTTACATGCGTCGGGTCAAAGGTCATTCTTCCACCAAAACTAGACTTGCGTACGACCGTTACCAGAAGCCAGTGATTTTAGTTTATAAAGTTATGTAGGGCTGTAAACGATTAATCGCATCCAAAATAAAAGTTTGTGTTTACATAATATATGCGTGTATTGTGTAGAATTATTTTGTATATATAAATACACACACATGCATGTATATATTGGAGAAATATTTGCATGTATATACTGCATATATATTTTTATATAATTTATATTATATAATATAAACTATTTTATATATAAATAAAAAATTTCTTAAATATATACATGCATGCGTGTGTATTTATATATACAAAATAATTTTACACAATACACACACATATATTATGTAAACACAAACTTTTATTTTGGATGCGATTAATCGTTTACAGCCTTAAAGCTATAAATATGAATATTTTTCTTACAAAAAAACAGATGGATGTGCTTTTTTGTAGCCTGGCTCCGCCCTCCTACGTACTTCCACTCAATTTTCTTTTTCTTTCAGAACTACGTCTGGGATTGTGGTATATTCTTGGGTTTTCTCCAGTCAATTTTTTACCGGTCCAACCAGCAAACAGTGGGAGTGGCTGAGAACGATGACGTTGAGGTTGTGCGTTAGTTTGAGTCGTCATACGTCACGACCAAACGTTAGCGATTGGTTATAGCAAATCCAGACTGACTTTGGGCAGATCCAATAGTTTTAAACTTCAACAGAGTACCCGCCTACAAGGAAGTTAAAGCTTGTCAATGGAGAGAGGCCAGAATCTCTATTACAAATTAAATGTACGAGAGTCTGGTAGAACCAGGCTACGTTTTTGGGAGTTTAATTTCTTTTCTTAAATATAAATCTGATTTTGTTTGGCTGAAAGAAGAAAGTCACATACAACTAGGATGGTTTGAGGGTGAGTAAATTATGGGATAATTTTCATTGTTGGGTGACCCAACCCTTTAAAAAACAAGTAGAAAACATTTACCTGATAAATTGAGGACAACATCAGTCAAGTGGTCCCCTGGCTGAAGGTGGCTATATCGCTCAATGAACTCCATAAGCGACACGTCCACATGGAACTTGTGAGGGTACGGGTCTTCAGCGGTTCCCTTCAAGGCTTGAATGGCTTGTGAGCGGATCTTGAAGTATTGCTGTATTGAAAACAAGAGGGGCAAGATAAATCACAATTGATTCTGAATTTGTGTGCCAGAAATATGACTTCCATAATCAATACTCAACATACATTTGGGTCCAGGGTTTCCTCATCGGCCCCATATGCATTTTGCTGTGGCTTGTCATTGGTCTCCTGTTCCTGTTGTTCTTTGACCTTGGCTTCCTTCTCAGCTGCCTTCTTCTCAGCTTTCATGCGCCTTTTCAGCTCACTAAAGACATATAGGGTTAGAACGAGGCTCAGTCGCCATGCGGAGAAACACTACTGGCATTGCTGTCGCACAGCTTGCACATTCATGCTGTGGTAGTCTCTAGCAAGCATATTTTTTTTTGTGACAAAAGGTTGGTCGCTTTTCGCATTAAATGGAAAGACCACCAACCTTTTGCCACTTCTCCAGCGACTTCCTTGAATAAGCAAAGGCAGGCTTTGTGAACTGGGAAGAGCAAACGTCTGCGCCCTGAACGCTTGCAGCCTGCATATTCTGACCAGACTCAACATGATGCGAACGCCCTATTTGATGAATCAAAAAAGAAAATAAGGGTCAGATGTATTGCACCCTTACAGAAACGTACCATGTTACAGGAATTATATTATACGGTGATACCATGGTACTATGGTTATAGTTTTCACTGTAATAAATACATCATTGCTGTTTTTTTTTATATATATAATGTTGCTGGTAACACTTTACAGTAAGGTCTCATAGTTAATGTTAGTTACTGCAATGAGCCTTACATTCGTCTCAGTATGGATTTTTTTTAAAAATCAGTTAATATATGACTTTGTAGTTAGATCATGTTTGCATTGTAGTTAGATCATGTTATTAACAGATAAAACATTTTACTTTAATAATGTAATAGTAGCCTAAATGTTAATAACATTAAGATTAATAAATGCTTTCGAAGTTTTTTTTTTCATTGTTAGGCCACGCTGTTAACTAATGTTAAAAAAAACTTACTGTAAAATGTTACCATGTGAAGAAATTATTCTCGAATAATAATACTGCGATTATAAAATACTTTTTCGTCCTGACAGGTGATACAGCCTTTCTAAAATGAGAAAGAGAGAAAAACAGCTGACCACTCGTTCTTTTGAGCCTGATATTTCCAATTAATTATTTGAATCGGTTCACAAAAAAGAATCTCTTTAGCTGAAATCAAAACAGCATAATAATGAAACTAACATACTTCTGTTGTAGTATGAGTAAGTTAACGTTAGTATCCTAGCATGCTAGTCCGAATTCAGCATGACCCGAAAACCAATAGTGAAAGCATTCAGACAATACTTGGACTGATAAGGCGAAAAACAAGATACTTTAATAACCTAATCGCAGGGACGTTACAATAAGATATATTTACGAAGTCACGACGTAAAATAATTGTCGAATCGGCTCTATGAAATACAGGGTAACGGAAAATTCGGACCTCTCATAACGTTACGCGAATACGCCATTAGCTTCTGTTGACCCGCTAAGGAATTATGGGGAATGAAGTTGTCATTTGGACAAATAAATGCAACCGGCTGTGCAATTTTAGGATTTATGAGCATAACCGAGAATGCTGGCGAGAGAATTATCGGCACAAACACTATACATGGTGTGAATAGGTATCAAAACACTGTCAGTCTATCGCGTTCACGCGGATCTAACCACGTTGCCCGGCATGCGTTTAACCCGAATCTCACAGCACAGTGAAAGTCACACTAAGCCATACAATGCACACAAGCAAACTTATGTTTAGCGTTTCGTACAGAATAAGCATAATCACTGTAATTCTATAAATGTATGTACTTTTTGCTGAGTTTGTCTCCATCCACGACAGCTCCGTCTGCCATCTTCTTCTCCGCGCTCTTCCGCCAGGCAAACACACACACACAGAAGCGATGAGACTGAAGCCAGATATAAGTTACAACACAGCAGCAATAAACTAGCTAATATTCAACCACATTTCAGTGTAAAAGTATCGTTGCTTGGGGTTGCATCAGTCACTTTCTCCTCTAATTATTTATTTCTATAAATATCTGCATGTTTAACATAAACAACACCAGCAATGTTCATTCATAAAACGAATTTCACATTATTACACAATAAAACAATGGTTAAATGGTGGTTAATTGTTAAATTATGAAACTGTAAAATATAAATAATTGTATAAAAAAATAACAATAATAAAAGAAACACACACAAACATTTTTATTTATATATAGGCCTACTGTATATTTCCCTAAATAATATTAAGACCCTGCATGGTCACTTCCACTTAAGAAATTTTCTTTCATGTTGCATCAGATCTTGTAATTCTACTATTTCACCCATAAAATTTGAGGCACAAATCAGCCTCCTCGTATTATTGTGTTTTAAATTTGTGAAATGTATCAGTATCTGTTAATATTGAAGTAGACCTACACATAGATCTATTTTGAAGTGTTATATCATTAGTGCTGTCAAAACTATGAATCTAACAAAAAAATAGTGTGTACCATGCTATTTGTGTCTATATATAATGTAATGTCTACATACATACATATATATATAATGTCTACATGTGTCTAATGTCTAAATAATGTATACATGTATATGTAAGGCCCGGCTCGATTGGCCCACTCAGCGGGTGAAGGAATGCACGTTACTGTCTTTCCTCATGGCAAAGTAATTCGATTAAATTAAATACATTTTCTTGTTATTTCATATGACTCCATAAATGAAAAGGTTTTAATGATATCTGTGCATAATTAAATGTGAGCGAATGTTTGACTATTCTTTTTAACTCTTTACTGAAAATAATGTTAGTCAGTTAGAATAAAATCAAAATGTTTACAATTCATTGTGTCATAGCAAAGGTTAAAAAGGGTCATAGGTTACAACACAGCAGCAATAAACTAGCTAATATTCAACCACATTTCAGTGTAAAAGTATCGTTGCTTGGGGTTGCATCAGTCACTTTCTCCTCTAATTATTTATTTCTATAAATATCTGCATGTTTAACATAAACAACACCAGCAATGTTCATTCATAAAACGAATTTCACATTATTACACAATAAAATAATGGTTAAATTGTGGTTAATTGTTAAATTATGAAACTGTAAAATATAAATAATTATATAAAAAAATAACAATAATAAAAGAAACACACACAAACATTTTTATTTATATATATATAGGCCTACTGTATATTTCCCTAAATAATATTAAGACCCTGCATGGTCACTTCCACTTAAGAAATTTTCTTTCATGTTGCATCAGATCTTGTAATTCTACTATTTCACCCATAAAATTTGAGGCACAAATCAGCCTCCTCGTATTATTGTGTTTTAAATTTGTGAAATGTATCAGTACCTGTTAATATTGAAGTAGACCTACACATAGATCTCTTTTGAAGTAGTGTTATATCATTAGTGCTGTCAAAACTATGAATCTAACAAAAAAATAGTGTGTACCATGCTATATGTGTCTATATATAATGTAATGTCTACATACATATATATATAATGTCTACATGTGTCTAATGTCTAAATAATGTATACATGTAGGGTGAATTGCCCTAATGTGGGACACTGCCTAATGTGGGACACCTAAGCTCTAGTGTTTGTAGGTCCCACACAAATACATGAATGACAGTGAAACTATGGGTTAGAAAAAGCTGTGGTGTCATGTTATCAAAATCACATGACCTATCAAATGTCCAATCATATTTGAGGGTGGAGCAATCATCAAACAGGAGACACCTTGTGTGAAGACCATCCGAAGGTTAATGACATAGAGTTTTAACAAATTTGATATTAAGGAGTTAAATACATTTTAAACAAAGCAATCCTGCTACTTTTTAGCCTAATATGCTTATGAAATGTTTGTCCATCAAAAAATAGTGGAACTTTGTGTGCATAATCTATATATTTTATATTTTTATAAAATTTCCTAGTGTCCCACATTAGGAAATGTGGTTTCCAAATCCGGGACAGCATGATCAGCCTAATGTGGGACAGTACTTCAATGAGTCAAAAATGTGTGTTGGGGCATGATTTGTGGGACAAACATGGTTATTTACATGGTTTTAGTCTTGTAATGCAATATTTGAATACTGTTAATGCAGATTTGTACAGTCATGTTTATTTTTTTATTCTTTTTTTCCTTTTTGTGTGTGTGTGTCTCTCTCTCTATCTCTCTCTCTCTCTCTCTCTCTCTGTGTGTGTGTGTGTGTGTGTGTGTGTGTGTTTGTGTGTGTGTGTGTGTGTGTGTGTGTGTGTGTGTGTGTGTGTGTGTGTGTGTAAAAGGTAGGTAGTTGACTTGAGGAAAAATAGCGCTGAATTTAATTTAAAAACGCAGTAGAAAACCAATAAAGCCATTCCACTTTATTTTATGCATCTGATTAATTCAATGAAATGTATTTTTAGATCACAATGGCAAAGGTGAGAAAGACAGGGACAGATTGTCAGATGCAGAAAGAAAGGCAGAAGCAGGGAAAGGATAAGTTGTTAAGTAAACCGAACTAGATAATAAGATGTATTATCGGTCTGATGATGTTCAGTTATCCATGTTTCATCCATCCATAACCAAGAAAATTATTAACTAAGATTTAAGAGAGAATCTAAAATAAAATAAGATTTTACTATTCTACATATATCAATGTGATTTTTGGTCTTTTATCATAGATTTTTAAGTGTCCCATATTGGGGACACAACTGTCCCACATTAGGAAAGCTGCAGATTGTCTCAGACGACTTGCAATAAGAGCACTAATATGTCTATAATTTCTCTTATGAATGGGTTATCTGAATTTTCTCTTTTGATTTGATTAGGAAACATACTGGGGTTTTTAAAAAAGTATTGGGTGTGGATTTAATGTTTTGGTTACACATCGCAATATGTCACAGAAGTCTGAAGTGCAGAAAATGTCCCACATTAGGGCAATTCACATGTAAGGCCCGGCTCGATTGGCCCACTCAGCGGGTGAAGGAATGCACGTTACTGTCTTTCCTCATGGCAAAGTAATTAGATTAAATTAAATAAATTTTCTTGTTATTTCATATGACTCCATAAATGAAAAGGTTTTAATGATATCTGTGCATAATTAAATGTGAGCGAATGTTTGACTATTCTTTTTAACTCTTTACTGAAAATAATGTTAGTCAGTTAGAATAAAATCAAAATGTTTACAATTCATTGTGTCATAGCAAAGGTTAAAAAGGGTCATAGGTAGGCTATAATATGTCATTTTTTAGGTGAATATATCAAGCCAATTTAAAAATCAGTTCAAAGATAATCAATAGCCTACAATAACATCAAATTCTCAGAGATAAAGAGTAAAAGATGGAGGTTAAACCCGACATTTAGAAAAAAATACATAATGCTGAAGTCCTTGAGATCCTTCAACATTATGGGCTGATCTGAGTTACAGCCTCTTGCATTTCATTATAGACAGAAACTTCTTTCACATGGAAACATGCAATGGGAATTTGCATTCATAGGTTTCACCTTTTTAGAGCAGGAGGCCATTTGCTTGGAAGACTCACCCTTCTGTGTGCAACTTTATTACCTTTTATTTTACTTCTTTGGGAATGAGACATTTGTACCAGTCGCACTGATACATTTCAAATGATACCAAACATATATAAAACTGTCTGAAAATTGTTCACATTTTAACCATATAGATTTTGGGTGAATTTCAGTGATCTCAGCATGAGGGAGAAGAGGGAAAGAGATATATTCTGACTGAGGTGAGACTTTCGTCTCAAATGGTGATGATAACTTCACAAGAGAGTTCAAATGTAATTTACAGAAAGGTCCTTTGTCTACTCAGGGAGTGGTCATTCCTCAACCAGACTGCCATACTCTATACTTTTCTCAAGTCGTACAAAATATATACACATATTTTTTGAGTATATTAATATACATTATGTCATATATATATATATAGCCTATATATATTGTAAGAACATCTGTATGTATATATATGCTGTGTGTGTGTGTGTGTGTTATACGCGGTGTTACAGTGCTTACACTGTAAGCATTATCGCATTACCACCTCGGTTGTGCGCTAACAATGCCTCTTAGCTGTTATACATTTGTAGATTGTGGGATATCAAAGGCAGTGAAGGATAGATCTATGCTGCCTTCAAAAATCGACCTCGATCAGATATCTCAGGAGACAGGAAGTGAAACTAACATTGCATTCGTCCTACCAAGGCAGCATTTTTCAGTTTTCGGACGCAACCCACTGCTTCTTGGTGCTTGTTGCTTTAATTGTGGAGGGAAGAAAGTAGTAAATTTGCACAAAAGAGTGTTTTTAAAGACTAGCTTGTGCCGGATTTGACTGATAAAACCATAGTTATACAACGTTTTAAACATGGTCTAGTCGTGTCTAGTCATCTAGTCATGACTGAATGAAGTGCAATGAAGAAGCAGAATCTGTTGGCTGAGAGCAGTGACCTCTATTGCTCAAAAAACGTTACTGCAGTTCTCTTTCATTGCGAACACAGGAACTCATACGAATAATACAAATAATAAAGTATTACTACTGTAATTATTATTAGTATTAATAGGTATTTAATCCTAACTTCAATTTAAATATCATTGTTTTCCTTTTAGGCCGATCACAGCCACTTTAACATGGAAATAAAATACAATTGAATCCTTTCCGTGGGTCTAGTAGTCTTTGCATCTGTTTGTTTTAATTCAGGTCTCTTATGGAGTAGAATTGGTGTAGATGTCACAACAAAACTGGGTCCTAGAAATGCGGTCCTGAAACTGCAGTCTCTGACTCTTGCAGGAAGGATATAGTAGGCCTATTGATTTTCAGAACCAAATGCATGATAGACAACAAGACCACAACTGTAATTATTTTTATTTAACCTATTTTTATTGATACATAGCCGCATAACATTTACAGAAAAATAGCTGCAAGAGTAAAAATGCCCCAACAAAAGCAAAATGCTTCTATGATTTTTTTTATGTAGCCTATATTGTCACAATTATGTCAGAAGTTATATGTTATCATCACATACAACAGAAACTTCCAAATCAGACAACATAATAGAGCAAACTGACACAAAAAAAGTATATTGCCATAAGACTGACATAATAGTGACATTCGTTATGGCACATTAGGAATTCTCATATATTAATAAGCAGCAGAACCGCAACAGAGAATAAAGAAGTCCAACTGAATATGCATTCAGTCTAACTGCATATAATTTTAAACAAAATTTTAAAAAGAAGCATATATTAAATAAAATAATTGTGTTTTTTTTGTGAATAATATTACTTATTCTTGATCTAGTCAATTTAAAGGTGCAGTAAGCAATTTCCTAGAAACGCTGTTAAAAATGGTTCAGACCGAGCAGCTCAACACACTTGTAGTTCAAGTGGCCAGCGGTAGTGGGCGTGTCCACTCATGATGGGGGAGTAGATAGAGTGAGCCAATTAGCAGTAAGATGCAGGTGTTCACTCATGATGGGGGAGAAGAGTGAGCCAATCAGCAGCAGGGGGTGTGTCCACTCACTGCTTGCATTTACTCATGTTCGCTTTACTTTTTACAAAGCTTTATTTTGCTTCGCTTCAGCTATGATAAAGAGACGTCGACTCTCGCAATGCATGTTTGTGCATTTAGGGGGCGGAGCAATGAAGGGAGGGGCATGTTTGTTTGGGTTGGTTTCAAATATCATCAGTGTTCAAGAATAATTCTCAGAAATTGCTTACTGCACCTTTAAAGTGAAACATACAACATAGCCTACGTATCCATTGTGGAACAAATTTTAAAGGGGTGTCGTTTCATGACCAGTCAAAATAGGCAATGGCCAGGAAATTATCTGCTTTTAAATCAGAAGGCACGACTAATTGCTGTATAATTACCACGTCATGCGACCAATTAAACAATTAATTGGTTTTAGTCAATTTAGAGGCACATTGTTTGGTATTCATTTATTGACTGGGATGAGTAGGAAGAATGTGTCAGAATATAAATAAATGAAAAAAAAGTGATTTGCAAAGCATCACTTGCAATACTGAACTGACTTTTATTATATTTTAAAGAAAAAAACGTACACACTTGTGTTCCTTTTACATTTTATAAATATTTACTTTTAAATTATAAATGTTATTGCATCCAAAACAGATGATTAGTTTGCTAAATTGTTTCAATTTAAAACAATTTCAATTTAAATTCATAATTGGTCCCAAGAATCATCTAAAAAGAATTTTTAGGGGCAATGTTTGTTTATATGGCTTATATTTCCCAAAAGATTGATGAAATCATTATAGGAATTCAGTTATATTTAAATAAAAATCCAGGTGAGTTGAGAACCATGATCATTTTGCAATATTGAAAGTACAGGAATGTACAACCGAATCGCGGTGCATTATAATAATGATTCTCAACAAAGTTTCTATAGCCTAAACATGATATTACAATAGTATATGGGATACACACACAAAAAAAAATTATTTCAAAGATTTGACATAAATGAAACAAAAGCTACATATGAAATATGTTATAATTATGCATTCTAATTTAAATTGATTCTAATTGTAAAAATTCTTGAGACACAAAAATAAATACTTTCTAAAAAGAGGTAGGGTGAAAAAGTAAATATTCACATAAATATTGATTATGGAAAAATATAACAATTAGTATTGTACAGAGATGAAGACTTTTTTCCAGTTCCCGTTCACAGTTCTTTCCCATGCAGAGATATAAAAAAAAGCACCCCTCAAGCAAAACTTCTCCCCAAAAAAAAGGAAAAAAGAAGATCAAATCATCTCTACTAAAAAGTAGGCATAAAAGTCACCCAAGTTTCTGAGCAAAGAAAATAGTCAAAAAAAAATTGACATTTAATACCAAACATAGCAGGCTCAAATGAGCCATTTCTGTGACATTACAGAGAACAGCTCCCTCATAATGTATATTTTTCACCCTCATGCTAACAACAAAACAATCTGCCAACTAATGTCACATCGGCCTAATATTAAGCACACAAACTAGTTTGGCAGCTTTACATTATGTCTGACACTAGAACACATAAATGAGCTTGTTATTACCAGAAATATATAGCTCATAATGTTTCTCTACATTCAAAACAAACTCACTTCATAACCGAACACACAAACATTGAAGCAACTGAGCCACAAAACTGACCAATTTTCGATGAAGTAGAATATATATCTATACATTTTTAGGATTTGAGTAGAAGTGATTGATAAAAACGATTTCTGCTACAAAAGATAAAAGGTTGCTTCCCCAGCATTTATAGCGTTTGTATTTACTGCATATTCAGAGAACTTGTCGATAATACTGGTTGGACACTGCCTTCTAATTTGCCCCCCAAAAATGCAATCAGCCCCGTTCCAGCGTACCAGACACTGGTAAACTAAATAAAATAACCTACCACGATGACACAAAATGATTTGAGCATCAACTGTCAATATTTTAGAATCATTATAAGAATAAATTTAATAATGACAAACTTTTAGAGGTATAATCAGAAAATATGTCACACATACACTTGTATATAGGACACTCAGACATGCAAAACATAGACACCAATCTAAATATGATGGCAAGAAATGACTTGTGTAAACCAAAATCAAAAATAAATATCAGAAGCTTTGTTTTTTTTAGATTACTGATAACTACTCGTTTGATTTTTTTAACCAGGAATGTGCATTTCTAATTACTAGTACTATTCGGATTAGTCTAAAAAACACAGAGATGAAAGACAGTAGAATTATGTATTCAGTAAACATGGTTGGTTTGAGATAGAAAGCTTGATGAAATGTCAATGAGTCAGGAATTACTAACCACACTGAAAACATACATAAAGTGCTAGAAGGAAAATGCCAAAACACATTTGTTTTCTCACTTATATTCTAAGTGAATGTACATAATATGTATATTCTACACAATTTATTTTCCCATTTGACTAAAAAGATTTTTCCAAAAGAAAAATAGCTTATACTCAAGTGTGTCAGATAAAAAGGTATTAATGACTGTTTACAAAAAATAAAAATGTCACTGCAGACTGCTTCTATCAGGCATTCTTGATTATTTGTTTAGTTTACAGCTAAAAATAGACATCTCATGTGTCCTGATCTTCTCAAAATGCTCTCTCCGTCACTGTAAAAATAAAGAGATACTCAAGGCACCCTTTTAGTTCCTTAGACTGTCACACCAACGAAACCCTTTTGAGATTCTCTAGGTTTCCAGGCGCGTCAAATATCCTATTGTTTACGCAAGGAACTTCAATAACTGCCTTAAAGCCTTTATTTATGATGGGGATGCTGCAGAACCAATGCCGGTCTTTATAACAGGAACATATGGGTTGCATTTTGTAAGATCTATGGAAAACTGCCCTTCTTTAAGGATGCCTTGAGGTTCTCCAGAGGGTTCTGCCATTGTGCCAAAGAATTGCAGGTCAGAATTTGTATACCATGGTTTTAGTTGTGATTCTTCAAGAGATTTTGCCAAATCTTTCAACGGGCGATTCTACTTTCTCAGTGTCAATGTGTAGAATTAAATAAAAGTTAATGGCCTACTCTTGCTATAAGGGGTATGATCAAAGTATCTCCAATCCAATATTTTTGCAATATCCAAAATAAAAGATACCAAAATATCCAATATGTGTGCAAGAAATATCAACAATCATATATGGAATGGAGATGTTGGGCAGTTTATCCTTGAAGACCCTAGTAGGAGTGGGAGATGTTATTGCCTTGCTCCTGAAGGCTCACCAGAAGATCATCAATCTTCTCCATGTTCTGAGAGGTTGTCAAGGTGCTCGGCACATTTCCAGGGTCTGGCATAGACTGCCCAAGTAAAGACTGGATTTGCCCCTCACTCTCTTGCTGTCTCTGTCCAGACTGACTGATGGCAATGATCTGATCAGATAATGTAGATCCTGGGCTGTTCATCAGCTGACGGCACTCTGCAGGAAAGAAAACATTAGAATGAGGTATGACTCTGAATTATGAGACACACAAGTCTAAAGCATGTTTAAGAACATTGCCTAACCATTCTGGATCTCAAAAAGGAAGAGGTCGGGCTGCTGATTACGGTTGGGCTGGTTGAGGTTTCCACCCATTGTAGTCTGAAAGAGTTGACCAGGCTGCTGTACTGGAGAGGAAGTGCTGGTTTGAATTCTGGTTACATCACTCTGTGGTGCAAACAGGGTTTCTTGAGAAGCCATCCCCCGTTGCATGTTGGACTGGGCCATGAAGAGGTTAACAGACTGTGAAGGTCCTGTACCAGAACTTGGTGCCAACTGCATTGGTTGCTGGTCTTGGAAAATTGGCTTATTCGAGGACGGGTTGACCACCATAGTAGTCTGATCCTGAAATGTCATGGGTTTAGACGACTCCTGCTGCCTGACTGTAACCATGCCGGCCTGAGAGAAGGGAAGGGAAGTGTTCTGTTGTTCTGGAGAAGCTAAGCTGCTGTTGTTCATCGATCCAATCTGAACTTGTCCACCGAATAACAGATTTGAGGTTTGCTCTTGTGTTACTGGAGAATTTAAGGACCCAAGGAGTAGACCAGCCTGCTGCTGCTGACCAGGGGAGAGTTTGCTTGGTGATTGGGAGATGCTCTGGAACATGGAGCCAGGTTGGGCATGCTGTGGTGACTGCTGCTGCTCCATCGGAGTGCCTTGCTGAATGGGGGACAGTTGGGTTGGAGTCTGAAATACAGATGGGGCCTCGAGAGTCCCCTGCATAGAAGTGAGGAAAGCCAGTTGCTGTGGTTGGCTGGCATTAACAGTAAGTTGACCTGATACAGCATTCTGGGAAATAAACATACTGGTTGCAGAGGGCTGAGCTTCAACAGACATGTTGGACCCACTGAGAACATTGAGATTGCTTTGGAAAAGGGAAGCTTGGACCTGATCCTGGTTGGGTGAGGTCTTCTGTGTGTGGAAAAGAGCCTCCTGTGGGCTTTGGGCTTCCGTCATTGCCGTCGGATTGTGAAACAGGGAAGGTGAGGAATGACTGGGTTGCTGCTGAAGAAAGCCAGTTGCTTGTTGAAACAAGGTTGCTTGCTGCTGCTGCTGCTGTTGTTGTGATGGGGTTTGCTGGAAGAGGGAATTTCCATTCTGCACCATTCCCTGTGAAGAGCTTTGTTGCTCCGAACTACAATGAATCTGAACCTGCGGCTGAAAAAGCTGATGTTGTAGGTTCTCCAGAGTTTGCTGCTGCTGGTGTTGCTGCTGCTGCAACTGGATTTGCTGCTCTTGTTGCTGGATGTGCTGCTGTTGTTGCTGAATTTGCTGCTGTTGTTGCTGGATTTGCTGCTGCTGTTGTTGGATTTGCTGCTGCTGCTGTTGAAGTTGATGTTGTCTTTGCTTTGACATTGAATTCTCATTCTGGAGTTGGATGTTGCAGAATCCCTTTGCTTGCAGCTGCCGCACAGCCTGCTCAAGTTGTGCCACCTCATCTGGAGGTAGAAGGGAGAGCTGTTGCTGTGGGTTGTCATCTATTTGGGACAGCCCCACCACTGATCCGCCACTGTTGCCTGATCTCTCCTGTCCAAGACTGTCTCTCTGTTCCAAGAGGAATGGCTGAACTCCTTGCTGGAGAAGAGATTTATTAGGCACGTGGAAAGAGCCGCTGGATGCAAGATTATGTTCCTGGATGGTGCTGAATGGTTCCTTGTTAGAAAAGACAGAATTCGAAGATTGATCCTGTTCTCTTGTTTGGTGTGCCAGCGGACTGGAAAATTTGCAGTTATTGGTGGAGATCTCAGTACTCATGTCTAAGGCTGAATTGATGACTTCAGAGGTCTGTTGGGTTCCAAACAGGATAAACATAGGCATTTATCAATTTATAGGGAAATGCTTGATGTGGTACTGATTTATTGTGGTGATTTATGTTTCATGATTTATACAAACCTTGAAGGCCGAGGGATTACTGGAGACCTCCATTGGTGTGGCCTCTTCTCGTTTAACAAGAGGCAAAACCGGCGTCATCAAGGCAGTATCGATTACTGTATGAAACAACAGACAGAAGGCCAGTGACTCTTCCATTTCAAGAAATACCCTGGCACTCATAGCGCAACATCACATTATGCTAATAGTCACATAGATGTTTGCTCACCTTTTATTTGTTCAAAACAACAAGGTGTCACTGGAGGCAAGATTTCCTTTTTCACAGAGGAATCAACAGCTGAAAAAATTTATACAAAATTAGTGATTTTTCTAAATGGCAAACCGTTCTAGCACAGTGTTTCCCAACCTTGTTCCTGGAAGCACACCAACAGTACACATTTTCAACCTGTTCCTATTCAAATGAAACTGATTCAACTTATCAGCTCATAGAGACTCCAAGACCTAATATAGATGGGTCAAATAAGGGAGACGCCCAATGTGTTCTGTTGGTGTGCCTCCAGGAACGGGGTTGGGAAACGGGGGTAGAGATTAAACTGACCTGGCTCTGGAGTGTACGTAAATGGTTGAACATCATGGGATCGTCCGGCATTTGTAACAACATAGATACCAACCGATACAGGAGATGTGATAGCTGGATTCTGATATGGAGGAACTTTGACAATAATGTGATTCTAAAAGGGGAGAAAGTCAAAGATTAAAAGATCACATCTTTTTTAATCACAACATAATGGTGGTGTCATATATATGAGAAGACTTCAAAGAAGTGTTGGAAGACTATCAGACTATTTTATATGATTCACTCAAATCACCTGCAAATCAAACGGGATGTCTGAACATGCATTTTGTTGCAATTTCAACACTAGCCAGATTTATTTATTCCTCAAAGACATTTTTGGCTACATTAGTAAAGTATGGTCCCTTTGCATTAGTATATTATTGTTGCTATTGTTGTGGCAATGTATTAAAAAAAAACATTGACAACTAAAATCACTTCTGACATTTCAAGACAAGTCACTGTAAAAACAGATCTACTTAAATCACTTGCATAAAAACTTTATTGCGTACTGTTTGTGTATCTAGGTCATCAATCTGTCGTTCTTTCCATATTCATGTCAGGCAACAATTGGGGACACTGATGTCTGTGACCTGTGCAAAGCTGCCTCTATTTTTGCAGTGCTTGATCATCCCACACAGTCAAATAATAGACACAGCAGATGCTATGGCTTACCTGATGGAAAAACTCCATGTCAATGTCAGCCTCTGCCTTCCAGGATTTATCATCTGCGACAATCAAACAAGTAGAGGTTAAACAGTGCAAGTGTTGTGCAGGAAAAGTATTTAACATGTAACATGTAAGGATACCTGAGGCATTCTCCTGAAATATGACCTTGGTTCCTTTGAGAAAGTTTTTTCCGATAATAAAGACTTCATTCCCCCCTTTAACAGAACTACTGTGTAAACTCTTCTTGAGAATCTCAGGTACTCCTGCAGGCTGGGCTATATAAACAGAACCAATCGGAGAAAGAGAGAAAAGGACCATTAGGATACACAGCCACGTAAAATGTTTCTGTGCAGCAGACCATGACTAAAATTTTAGTTTCTGCACAGCTGACATTACGTGTGGGTCAACAAATCCATACAGCAAAATCAGCCTACAACTAGCGGAAAACCTGCTTACTTCTGCTATGTATTCACATAAGGAAACCAGGAAGGGACACAGATAATATGCTGGTAATGCATAACCAGAAGGGCATTTACCTACAAAAGTAGGCAAAGAGGTACAGTTGTTTCTTAATAGTTAAATTAAAAGTGAATTACTTACGGTCTACACTGCAAAAACATTCTAACTTAGTATTTTGGTCTTGTTTCCAGTCCAAATATATATCTATTTTTTGCCAAAGTCTTGTTTCCTGGGGAAGTTTTTGCTTAAAACAAGCTAAATTATCTGCCGATGGGGTAAGAAAAATAATCTTAATTCAAACTGAATTTTCTTACCCCATCTGCATATAATTTAGCTTGTTTTAAGCAAAAACTCACTTTTTCACATTGCATAATAATCTAATAAATTGCAATTAATCCACATGTGCACTATTATATTGTCTACTTCAGTGTTAACTGTTTTTTTTTTTGCATTTCATGCCACAATTTTAAGACATTGTGTCAATGCAACAACACCTCCAGTGCTAAAAACACATTGTTAAAAAGAAATGATTGCACTTAATGAACAACAACCCTAGCAAATGTGTTTTCTGTCCTAACACAATGTTAAATAAATCAAAACCATTTTCTGTGGTAATTGACAGAATGCTACAGATGGTGTCAGTAGAACTTAAGTTGTAATCAACCTGGAATATTTGCTGGCGACACAGAAATTCAATTTTAGTACTATTCATCACAGTAAGCACCTGATGTTCTGCCTAATACTCATTCTCTCTCCTTTTTTTTTTTTTTTTTGGCTCTATGGCTTTAATAATATAAACATTCATTATCCCCCCGTCTAATCCCTACCTCTCCTATGTGACGAGAGCACCAGCTGGGCTCGCCAGCAGGGAGATGCTATGAATAACCCAAAGCCACTCACTGCACAGTATGGGAGACGACGAGGTCTGTAACGTGAGCACAGAGCCATCGGGGCGTGGGATGTTGACTCGAAACACCAGTCTGGCACGGGTACTCTTCTTCTTAGATCCAGCCACCCCAATACGGGCCTCCACATCGGCATTCCTGAGCTTCAGGATCCCCACACAGTCTACACTGTAAAGACACCCGACTGTCAGTTGGTCATCTTCAATATCAATACTTCCAACCACATTTGATCAATACAGCCTCTGGATTAGAACACTGGGAATTGAACACTAGTTGACACGTTGTTACATACGCCAGAGTCATATTGCTGCTGAGATCCAGAGGCACTTCGATGACAGTGGTGCCTTCGATGTCCACTTCCTTACAAGCAGTTGTGTTCCGGCCTGTGACTCTGCAAGCCTGGTAGAAACCATGGGGCTTCACACGTCCAGCATCATTGCCCACAAAAATCTGCAGGACCACTGACTCCTTCACACCCTCAAGCTGCAAGGATCAAGAAACTTGTGGTTAACAGAGTAACATGCATTTATATCAATAGGGGAAAGTGAGAAGAGAACCATGACGTAAGACTCATCTTAAAGGTACATTCATTTGTGTTGCAACTTTCCCTAACCGCCGACTTGGTGTGTTCCAGGCTTAAGTGTGTGTTACCCACCTTGATAGTAGGGAAACCCTGCTGTGTTCGGTCTTTCACAGACCCACGGCTGCCTTCGGTCAGGTAACGCGCTCTATGCTGAGTCTCGGGCTGCACCACAATCTTCAGTTCTTTCCCTTCACTCTTCTGCGGATACTGACTAGACAGTATCCCGCCTTTGAGACCAGACGCTTGAGGTCCATCAGAGCTACGAAACAAGGATCGCTGGTGAACATCAGTCGAAAGCTAATTGGGTTTTTTGTACTTTTAGTTCATATAACATTTTTATTTTTGAGTGATCTATTCCTTTAATTTGATTAAATACTTTGGGTTCTTCACGCCAATCTCTGCACCAAAACGTACGAGAAGGTCATGAGGCCCAAAGTATACCATGACACTAAATGGCTCACCTTGCTTTGGAACAGGTCTTGCTGTCTGGGCCAAGTTGTGAGAGCACAAAGTGTGGACCTTTGGCACTATCTGCATCAAAGACATCCATGCTGGCCTCTTCAGCAGGGACCGGCTTTGACCCCGGCTTCTGTCGCGGGGTACACTTACGGGCCTTGCGGGGCACTTCAGTGTTGTCATTGTAGGAGCTGGAGCTCACAATGCTGAAGTTAGAGACCGAGTTCTCCATCCAGATGCTGTTACTCTGCTCTGAGTCGAGAAGCAGCTCATCCTGGCAGGACATGTTGCTGTCGTCGAACAGGTCCTCGGGCGGAGGCGAGATGTTGAGGACAGGCCGTTTGGAGGGTGTCATCTGGTGTTGCTGCTGGGTCTGCTGGCCACCTTTTTCTCCGCAAACTCTGCCGGAAAGCTTGTTTTCCGCAGCCAGCACCTCGGCTTTCCTCCGACTGCTAACATCTCCTGGCGCGCTGCTGTCATTCCCGGCGATCCGTTCTGAAGCTGAGGTGGAAGAGGCGGGAAAAGCACTGCGAGGACTTCCCGTGCTCATAGCAGAAGAGGTGGACGACGCATCTGTAGTGTGTACAATTAAACAGTGAATAAAGGCATCGGTATAAACATGAGCCAACAGTTCCAGTCAAGTCAAGACATTTCTCTTTCTTTTCCTTACAGCTGTTCCAGTTTTTTTTTTTTAAATCTTTTACAGAGCATTATCTATCATTCGGGCAAATGTCAAAAAGCAGTTGAAATGCTGTGGAAATAAATAAACGAACAACGGGAGCAAAACGATCATGCTGAATAACATCTGTGAAAAAAGAAAAACAAGCATTTCATGTAGAGTTACTGCAGAGCAGGCCATGACATCACTCTCCAAGACATTACGCACAGCCCGCTAGCCATAATATCCTCGAATGGGTTTTATTTAAGCATACATTGGACATCTACAGTAAATGAGCTCTTGCATATGACCTTCAAAAAAAAAAAATTGGGCATTTGCTTTAATATTTATTCCAGTCTATATGGGGGTCTATATCTCTCATCCAAATGATGCAAGCAAATTCTTATACAAATTTGCACAAATTTTGATGGGAGTGAGCATAGCCACAGAAACAAGATAAACCAGTGTCTGACCTATGAAGCAGAAAACTGCAGAGCATTTTGTATGCAGACACTCCCTGCTTCAGAGAGAAATTCCTGGAATGAAAATGAGACAACCAATGAGTAATAAAAGCGGATAGTAAAATGAAGAGGCTTTGTTCAATTTTATTGGTTTGTTTTTGGTGCATCTAATGTATTCATTTGCCTTGAAAATCCAACTACACACCTTCCACTCCTCATTTGAACAAACGATGAGGTGAAGCATTTGTCACACAAAAAAACAGTATAATGCCTGTGTGTGGCATAATAAGACATTTTTGATATTTGTGTTTGTTTGGCATAAATAAACATGCATATTCAGGGAGAAAAAGAGATTAAAAAACATTTATTGAAGTGATAGTTAACCCAAAAAAGGACAATTCTATCATTATTTACCCTCATGCCATTCCAAACCTGTATGACTTTTATCTTCAGAACACATTTTTTAATATTCTCTCATCATTTCTGTCTCTCCATTGAAGGAATATTCAAGCTAAATTTTCAAAAAGTTCACAAAGGCATTGTTAAAGTAATTCAAATGAATCGAGAGCTTTTCTGAAGAGACACGATCGCAAGATATATCATTAACAGATTTTATTCACAATTTATGCTTTTATTCCAATCAATCAAGCATGTTTGAGCTTCTGATTGAGCTCTATGTATGTGAATAAAAGCCCAAATTGAATCTGTTCAACATAGAAAGCGATTGAGTCTCATAAAAAAACTTTTATTAAACCCATCAACTCTCCATATGGATTACTTTTACAATGTTTTTTGTACTTTTGTGTGCAAATATTGTTTGAGTGGACTTTCAGTGGATAGGCAAAAATTATGTGAGATTCATTTGTGTTCTGAAGAGGAACGAAAGTCTTACGGGTTTGGAACGACATGATGGTGAAAAATTAATGACATCATTTTCATTTTTGAGTGAACTAACGCTTTAACGGTGACTTAATACAGTGACAGTATTTCTTTACACTTATCATTTACAATTACAACATGTATCTGCTGTAATGCATGAAAATGAACCTGGAAGAATCAAAGTGCTTTGAGGCCAGGCACCAAAAGGATCTGATGTAAAATGCAAAACTGGGTTGCATCATGGACGGTTCAAACCAGCAACCTTCAGCAGTCTAAGGCTATGTCCAAAACCGCCCTATATACCCTCATTCACTATTTCCTACATTAGTCCACTATTACAGTTCACTTGAGTGAGTGAATAAAAACGAGTGAGTGAATTCGGACACTGTGCGCTGGAAGGGCTGCTGCTTTTGCATAGTTTGTGCTCGCTGTTTAATAATCATTTGAAACTTAGCAAACTGGCCACTCCAATAGTAAGATGAAAAGATTTATCCTGAACTCTGTCATGTAAACTATTTTATACATCATAATTAAAGAATTTAATGATCAATTAAAAATAAATGTATACCTGTTTGATATTACACCCACATTGTACAGTGTGATATCATTGTGCAGTGCATTATGGGTATTCTCTAGCCGTTGAGCGTACATCGGTTGTACACTCGTTAATGCAGTGCATTGTGGGATTGAATGAGTGCACTCGATATAGTCCGCTATGGTTTCTGACACCACTACAAATGGCTGTGTCCTCAAATAGTGCACTATTTAAGGGTATAGGGGCGATTTTGGACACAGATCTTCAACCACCACACTGCTAAAACTCTGCTAACGACACATACCAAGATGAGGACATTACACAAGCATTGAAATGCTGTTTCTCCTACAGAATAAGATTTTTCTTTTTTTGTCTAGCGTACTCTGAATATTATTGATTTTAAGCAGGACTGGATTGAAATTTTAGGATTTATAGGAGTAGAAAAAAGCGATCACTAGGTGGCACCATCCCAAAACATGCTTACCAAGTGTCGTCCTGACCAACCAAGTAAAAACTGGTGTTGTTTTATTAAGTAGGTGGCAAGCGTGGTGATAAAGACTGCTGCAATTTTTCAATAGGTCAAAATATTTTCTGGAAAATTGTTTGAAACTTTCCTCTAAGCAGTTCTAAGGGCTGCCATAGACTCAGCCAGACGCATAATAAGAGAAGTAACATATTACCAACCTAAGGTTGGCCCTTTAATAATAGTCTTTGTTTGAATACAAGACTATGAAACTATGGCATGAGACAATGACAATAACAATGGGGTGAGTCTGACATCCCTCCTTATAAAACAAACTCAAATTCTGAACGTTGCTACCTCAGAGTGGGCTCTTTACAGCAAGCTTGTGAAATGAATTCTGCATTGTAATCCTATCTATGAACCATCAGAACAGAAGATCAGCTCACGATTTGGATGAAAAAATATTTATGGGCCATTTCAGAAATGGTTTCTAACCACAATGGCTGTGGAAGAACATTACATAAAAACTTTATTATTCTGATGACAGTGTTGTTTACATTTGGAAGACTAGTCCAGGCTAATCAGGCCACATTCTAGTCCTCCCACGGGCCAGTCTTCCCATTCCAAATGCTCAAATATGTGGGAATAATGCCCTGTTGCAACAAGCACCATTATACTAACGGTGTTTCACAACTTCCTTAATTCTAAGGAGAAAAGATCATTAATAAATGAAATAAACACGGTGTTCCTTTAAGATTCAAATGGAAACAGTAAACAACATTGCTTAAAATTAAGACAAAATAAACAAAATTAAATAAACAAAACAAATTACAAAATGCAATAAAAAAATATTCTAAACAAAATGTCCCAGTCAAACACATGACAGTCAAATATGCACAAAACCAAAACAATATGATTTTTCATAGACGTACAGTAGTTTTTCCATTTTCAGTTGAAAAACATTGGGATTAATTATAAAACAGCAAAGATGGGCATGTTTTAAGATGGCAATCATCACATTAAAATACAATTAGTAATATTATAGATTTAAAAGGAAGGGTAGGCAATGTATTTCAGAAACACTTGTTGTTATACTTGTTGAAACTCTTTTCACATCCTGATAGTCATTAATAATAGAAGTAGGGTGATATTCTGGTAGAAATGTGTCAACCGGTAGAGATTTTGGACTATCGTCTCTATGGCGGTTATGATCATGTGACATTGCTGTGCAGAGTGATCACGAAAGATTATCATTATCATGTGTTTTATGCATTGCAGTTTAAAAGTTATTTAAACTGTTGAAATGCAATTCAAAGAGAACTCGTTTTGCCTAGCCTACCTTTAACTGCACTGTCAGAAGAATGATTTGGATAATGACACTAACTTTGTAACATTGACTGTTATTGAACTGAACTGAATCAACATTGACCTGAGCTGAATAATGATGATAATGATCACCTTCTGTAGAGCTGCTTAAAGCTGATAATTGAACTTGAATTAATAATTAATGATTATTAATATTTGCAACACTGAAACTTAACTTAATTGAAACAAACACTGAGCTTCTAGTTTCATTCATTAATTCACACTGAATTAGTTTCATAATTCATTAACTTTACAACAGTAACACTGTTATTTTCCTGTTTATTAATGAGAAGCTTAATATATTAATCAGAAGATATAAAGCGCTGTTTAAATAAATGTGACTTGACTTCCCATCATTTAATCATCCTCGCCATTTAACCACGGTGGCTCGTATCATATGCAAATCATAATGGTAGAAGATGCACCCAGAGGTTTTAATTTTCACTATAAAGCTGGTTTAAATTCAAGACTTGAATAGACAGAATTCAAATAGCAAAAACAACAACAAAGATTCAATTACAACCATAAGACCATCATTTTTGGTTAACAACCAGAGACAAAAATGATCCCCTCAAATAAATCAGAGAGAATGATTTGCATCCACTTTGAGCATTTATCCATTTATATTATATTTACGGATTTATATTACATGACACTGAAAAGATTTATTTATGCCTTCTTCTCTATTTATGCCTCATGTACTGAATATGTATATCCTCATTTATGAGGTTTGTTGTTGTCATGCCTCACAACAGTTTAAATGAATTACTTGAACTCTGTCTTCTTCACAGAAGGATTGCTCAAACTGCGTCATGATTAGCACGAGGACACCTGCATGCACAGGAAGTGTGGTCACCCAAGCCATACAATTAAATCAGGAAGAAATATATCCATGTGGGAGAAACTGAGAATAGAAACAACAAACAATTCTCTATGCATGTACACACATACTATCTATCTATCTATCTATCTATCTATCTATCTATCTATCTATCTATCTATCTATCTATCTATCTATCTATCTATCTATCTATCTATCTATCTATCTATCTATCTATCTATCTATCTATCTATCCATCCATCCATCCATCCATCCATCCATCCATCCATCCATCCATCCATCCATCCATTCATCCTATCTATCTATCTATCTATCTATCTATCTATCTATCTATCTATCTATCTATCTATCTATCTATCTATCTATCTATCTATCTATCTATCTATCTATCTATCTATCTATCTATCTATCTATCTGTCTGTCTGTCTGTCTGTCTGTCCGTCCATCTATATATCCATCCATCCATCCACCCATCCATCCATATATATATCCACCCATCCATCCATCCATCCATCCACCCATCCCTCCATCCATCCATCCATCCATCTTTCTTTCTTTCTTTCTTTCTTTCTTTCTTTCTTTCTTTCTTTCTTTCTTTCTTTCTTTCTTTCTTTCTTTCTTTCTTTCTTTCTTTCTTTCTTTCTGCCCTTTTCACTTTGAACATCTCAGACTCCCCCAAAGCATCAATGGAGAGCAGGATGTATGGTGGGAGAAACGATTTGCCATACTGTGACATTTGAGTCATCTGCTCCCATTTGTGCAGAATTGTTAATGAAATTAATTGAAACCCTGTTCTGGCGGAGCACTTCAAAGGCAGAGTTTTTCATTGCGCATTGTGTTGCAACCTCTTGGCAGGCGTGCAACAACACAGACACAATGGCAATGAACACACAGCGTCTCTCTCTTCTTGTTCTTGGCTGAAAGTGGCTGCAAATCATTTTTCTATGTGAAATGGGTTTGACCGTATAATATCTGGGAACCAAGCAAAATGCAGGTTAGACAAACTCAACAGATTCATGTTAAAAAAATTCACATTTCTTACAAGACCCCCTCTGATTTATTAGTCTGGCCTCCATGTTTATGACCGTACTGTACTCTTTACTTGGCAAATGGCCAACTGAACACAGCAACCTGAGTGTGTTGTGTTATACTGAGCCTTCAGAGCTTTCACTATTGATAGAAGCTGTAACACAAGCCAACGGGAGCCCTGAGGGACCAAACTAAAATGCAATCTGAATTCACCAATGGAGGACACACATTCCTACAGGGGAGCAGTGACAGAATTTACACTTTTTGGTAATTTTAACTTTAGGTACAGTAGCAGAAGTCTTGCAGCTGACTCCATCTTAGTGGAGAAATAAACATTTAAATTTAATAGGGGATCATTTTTTGGGGGAAAGGGAAAAAGTTAAAGTTAAAAATGATAGTAACAGAATCATGATGTATGATTTGGGTCAAGAAGATTGGGTCAGCATATACATTTGGATTGATATCTGTGCCTTGCATTAAAACTTTAAAGAGTCTCAAAATATACATTTTGATAAACAGATAATCATGAAGAATATTCTGTTAAAGGTGCACTATGCAGGATTTTCCACCAAAAAAATCAAGTATAGGCTCAAACTAAAATAATGCCACTAAATCATCACTAAAGCCCCTTTCACACAGAGCGCTGATCCCAGGACATTGCCATAGAATTGCTAGAGTGCCTTCTGTGTGAACACAAACACGTCCCGGAATAGATCATGGGCTCGACCCCGGGATGCAGACCTAGTAACATTGCTGGGATCAGTCCCGGAATGCGCCCTGTGCGAACAAAAGCCAGGACCAATCACGTAAGGGGTGTGTCTTAGTGAGGATGCATGTGTCTCTTTGATCGGCGGTTTTAAACGCATATCAACGTTCACGTTGCACATTAACAAAGAAGAAAGTATGTGTTTGTCATACTGATGTCACGTGTTTTTTAAGGGATCTTTATGGGATGTGTGTGAACGCATGCGCAGATTAGAGAAAATCACTGCCAGTGTGAATGAACCAAAATCAAACGATCCCGGGACACGTTATCAGTGTATTTTCTGGAATATCTGTGTGAAAGGGGCTTTATAGTCCACTAGAAGTATGTGGCGATGTTTGTGTCTACAGAGACACAACCTTGTGCCTGTATTTTTATATTTTCTTCTTGAATTTCTGAGCTTTAGCCTTTGTGTCGCCCCAGCCAACAACGACACTTGGCGTAGGTTAGGACGGGACTTTATTGTCTGTGTCTGAAGTTTGGGACACTCCACTAAGTTCTCCTGTCTGTATATAAAAAAAAGTGACTGCTTGTTGACTGCTATATGTAACTCGGCAGATTACTAGGCATTATAATAAAAAATGTATGATGACACGTAATTATTGTTTATTAGCAAGCTAGAATGAAGATGGCTAAACTCGCTCGCAAATTACAGCCAGTCATCAAACTATTAGCATAAGTGCTCATTCATATACACAAAATATGCTATTTATGCATAATAAACACAATATTTGAAGAAGAAAAAATAGTCAGAGTCTCTTGAGTCAGTTCGGTTGGTCTGTCTGTGCAACTGATATCATGTCAGGGGAAGGAGAGGGCGTGGCTTCTGGTGGTGCTCCGCCCATGAGGAGGAACCAAGTTTGAATGTTGTGTTTACAAACAGTAACTGAAGATTTCTGCATAGTGAACCTTTAAAACATGTCAAACTGAATTAAAAGTCGAACATTACAGTTAAAAATGATTTATATGATCAGTACGAAAATGCTTTAATGTGTTTAAATGTATAAATGTATGAGCAGTTATTGATTCAATTAAATACTTTCAAGAAATATGGAGAATTCATGGAAAGTAATCTTAAAGGTACACTATGTAACTTTTTTGTTCAACGTCTGGTGCATATGGCACACTTTTCTGGAAACGCTTCAGGAGTTTCGAAGTCGCGATCTAATTGGTTGAATTCTGCAGGCTGTCATGGAGACGTGTGTTGCGTTCTTTAACGGTCCGTCTGGAAACAAATGCTGTGACGGAAAAAACCCTCGTGGAAGAAGAAAGCCGTTGTGTTTACAACTGTGTCAATGAACGCTTATCAGGATCAACTAAATACTGGATTTTCAAAAGTATGTGAAGTTCGCAGCTCCATTGTTACAGTAAACCTGCACAAAGTTCTTGAATGAATATTTGATTAGATGCAAGCCGGTCTGTTATTGTACGGACATCGACATTATATTGTCACGCCCCTAAACTTGACGCGGAACAAAACGAACTGTGATTGGTTGCGTTACACATCAGTCAAATGTCCTCGTGGGCGGTCCTTGACCAAAAAAAACTGCGATAGAGTCCAGACCTTCTGCAGTCAGTCTGAAGGTCTGGCTATGCGAGACTACTCGTCCGTGCGCGTCTCGTATCTCGTATATATATCCGTAATTAGAGAAAAGTTTCTCAAGCAGCTAAATCTCCAACCTCCGGGGAATCAGCTGTTTTTTGTTTTGTTTTAAATAAATCCGAACAGAGGAGAGTCTGCTGACAAAAAGAGAACGAGACACAACTCCATGACATCCCCATATGAAGCTCTCTAATACCCCTTTTCCACCAACAAGAACCAGGTGCTGGTTCAGAGCTAGAGCTAGAGCCGGTTCGGAGTTGGTTCTACTGACGGTTCTTCTAAGAACCGGTTTGCCTTTCCACAGGCTAGAGAGCCAAAACAGAGCCAGATCTTACGTCACTGTGTATACATCTCATGTTGCCCAGCAACGCTAGCGCGGCAGCGCCAAACAAAAACACACCAGGCTTGTTCGAGATGGTTCGGCTTCTCGCAGACCGATCGCCGCGTGACATTAAAGCACTGCGAAAGCGATCAAAAGCACAAGGAGTCGTATGCTCTCCAAATACTCCCGGAGCTCTGATCGGTCCGCGCCGCTCCGATGCATCTCGAACAAGCCATCAACAATAACGGACGTTGCAATACTATGGATCCTCACGGGATTGCAAAAATACATCGGAATCCAACGCGTTCGTGCAGCTCGCCGTAACTTACATAGACGGATATTATAATCGAGCTGCTATTAGCTCGACTAGCTGCTATTTAAAAATGGCGGTCACAAGTTTCTATTCGTCTTGTTGGTCACGGTAACCCCGCCCCCAGCCCCTGACGCAAGCGGTTTTTACTTGGCTCCGTTCTAGACCCTGCAATGATTTGGTGCTACTTAAGAACCAGTTTTACTGGTTCGGAGCTGGTGCTTTGGCGGTGGAAAAACAAAGAACCGATTTGAAACTAGGCTCTGGCTCCGAACCAGCACCAGCTCTGCCTTGGTGGAAAAGGGGTATAACAGAGTTCATTATAAAGCATTATCTATTGTGAAGGGTCATTTCATTATGGTTGTTGCGGTGTTGTGCTGGAATTTATTTTCAAGGAAGTACCGTGTCTGTTAATGGGTAAAGTTATTGTAACGTCTTTAGCTAGTCAGCTTGAAATCCTTTCCATCTAAACTCTTAAGCCTAGTAGTGAATGTTTTGTAAGCAACAGGAGAACCATATTCATCCGCATAGTCACGCAGAGCCGAAGCACATCCAAAACAATGTTCTGCAGCAAAACACATGCAGTTTTGTTTAACCGCTAGAGGACCAAAAGTTACATAGTGTACCTTTAGGAAAGGAACAGTAATTTGCAATTATGTTAGACATTACTCAGACAGTGTAAAAGATAATAAAAGTAATAAAGGGCTAGGGTTAGAGACAAGGCGTGACACAATGGCTCAATGCAGGTGAACCCAAATATCTCTGAACAGAGAGAATAGATCATGTAAAGAAGGGACATTAATATGGCAAAAAGAGACAACCATCACGAAACAAAATAAAACAAAGTAGTAGACAAAATGTAAAGCGAAACAAAACAATAAACACAAGGAAATAAAAAAAACAAAATGAAAACAAAACAACAAGCAAAGAAACAAAAAAACTAATGCCAAACAATAAGTCGAACAAATAGCAAATACAATGAGCACATGTTTGATTGCTAAGAACATATTCTTGATTCAAGAATAAAAAGATACACAAACAAAATATTAATTAAACAGGAGGAGAAAATAGCCAGAAGAAGCAAGTCCAATTTGCAGTGAAACCTAAAATCCCACAATGAAATTCATTTAAGCTGGAAAATACGTCACCTTCCTTCAGCTGCAGCCAGCATGTCCTGCCTCGTCAGAGGGATGCATTTGGCTGCAGTTAGGTACAGATGTCCAAAGGCAACAGACTTCTGGCTTACAGAAACTCACCCTAAACCTGGGCACTTTGATAAAGGGGCAGAGTAAAAGAAACTAAAGTGAATTGCATTTTGAATGTACAAATAGGAACTCAAAAGAAAAGTTCTGAGGAGTGTTTTGTGGACAGTTTCTTTTCTCAGGTGTTCAATGCAAGTCAGGAGGAATTTTAATTGAAAATCCTTTAGAAAGTATTTGCCAATTATGCATGCATTTCTGAGAATATATTTTGTATATAGAATTTCTGAGAATATATTTTGCACATGTTGATTTTCTCATTTTCTCTTTTTTTTTTTCTCACATTTTGTCAGTGCAAAACCAAATGAGATTGGGAATGTGGGATCTAAAGGCACTGAGCCAATTATGTTCATTCATAAAACTAAAAAAAAATGCTGGAGAGCAAACAGGAATTTCACAAGGGAAGACAGTCTGACTGCTTTGTTAAATTCTATTTTTTATTAATAATATGAGTTTATTATTATTAGTAGTAGTAGTAGTAGAAGATTATTATTATTATACTAATTGTTAATCACTGTTAAATTTATTACAAAAAATAGGACTGATATATAATTACTATTTGCAAAGCATGTTTGCTACTCTAATGCCCCCAAAATATTTTAGTTTACTCTGAAATATCGATTTTTTTCTTTCATAAAAAAGGCTTTTTGAAGTCTTTTCTTTATATTCTTCCAGCAAGGACCAACATTCACAACAGGATCTAGATTTTGGTAAAAGACCGCAATCTATGCTAAATGCAATCATATTTATATTTTTAATTAAATAATGAGTATTGTTTTAATGTTTACCATCAAAACAGTTTCTTTATATTGTTTGATAAAAACTGAAAGGTCCCTATTTACATCTAAATGCACGTTCCTGGTCTTATTGTGAACAATTCATCAGTGCATGTTCTCTGTAATCTTTTATCAAAACTCGCTCCACCTCTGAAACGACTTTCCTTTTTCGTCTGATGTCACAAGCCCTCCCTTCAAACCACCTGTCATATAGAGACCATTTTTCATTAACCAAATTAATCAACCACAGAAAAAAAGGGCAGTTGAATATGCATCTTGATGTAGGCCTTAGTTCCAGTCTTCAGCATCAGACTGATGAGAGAGAAAAGATGGCTTAAAAGACAAAAGCCAAGCTTACCTGCGGCGAGAGCTGTTGACGGAGGAGGTCCCGCCTCTCCACCACTTTTTTGACTCATATCGGCTGCGTTCTGCTCTCTAGAAGATGGCAGCTGCAGCTCTTTCGGGAGAAGATCATATACTGATTCTAGAGGGAATCAGAAGAGAAATATATTAATTATGGGTACGTTTACACAACAACGATGTACTAAAAAGTGTACTGTATGCGAGTTTTTCGCATACAGACGTCAAAGCTGTCAAAACGACCCATTCACACAGATCCGCGAATACGACTAAAAACGCTGTATTACTCTGCCAGGCCAGTAGATGGCGATGACACTTTATAAAGAAACACGACGCGCATATAGCCTGGACACATAATTCGCATGTGCATGATGTCACCGTTTTCACAAATTCACGTTTTTGTAGTTTACACAGAGACGATAACAGTATGGGCCCTATTTTAACGATCTGAAACGCAACTATCAAACGCGAAACTTTGTGGGCGGATCTCGGCAAATCTAAAATGGGTTGGTCTGAAGTAGCTTCATTATTCATAGGTGTGGTTTGGGCGTAACGTGAAATAAACCAATCAGAGCGTCCTCTCACATTCCCTTTAAGAGCAGACGCACTTGTTCCATGGCGGATCGCTATTATAACGGCGAATTTGCCAGCGCACGCCAGGAGCGGTTCACAGCCGAGGAGACCGACGTTCTCGCCAGGGCCGTAAAAGACAGAGAAGTGACAATGTATTGGGGATGATGGGAGAAACCCATCCAAATTAGCTTCGGTGTACAAATTTGGGTAAATGTGTAAGCTAGATTTATGCCTATTTTTTCACATCTTCATGGACACAACAATGATTTCCCTCGGGTGTTAATATTTTTCCTTGTAATAATCTATGATTTGCAAATATGAAAACTGCTGCGTCCGTTTAGATGAGAGAATCAAAGTGTATGCGCGTTGTTCACACGCTACATAATGGCCAAGCATGCGCCCTTAAAATAGCATATGACTAACGCGCCACACGCCGCTGTCATTAGACTGGGTTTTTCCTGGTCAGTGGCGGAATTGTTTTCTGGAACTGCAAAATAGCACCAAGGAGCACTTTTGCGCCGGAACACGCCTCCTCTTTTCTCTGAACCGCCCCCGCGAGCGCAAGTTCATTCACTTAATTACCGACATGCGTCTGTGGAGGGAAAAGTCTGCTGTGCGCGGGTGCAAAATATTAATGATACATGCGTCGGTGTACAAAGTCAATTGCACTGGGTGCAAGATAGGGCCCTATAGCTTTCAAAAACTTGCACTTGGAAAGTTTTCAAAGGTTTGCAATTTCAGGCCGCCAGAACGTAGTTGGCATGTAAATGAGTGGCCAAAAACGCGTTGAAAATGCTGTCGTGTGTCGTGGCTGTTCAGTAAAACACTGCAAGTCAAAATAGCCTTCCACAGATTTCTTTGTGGCAACTTATATATGCAGTGAATTTCCAATATCTCATTTCAAGTGGGTTATCGCCAGGCAGGGACTGATAATCACCACAACATTTATTTCAGTACTTTTCCATGACCATAAAAGTCATCTACATCTGTCATTCCACTTCCAGGTATACAGTGTCTTTCTGAACCCTACACAGCCTGACCATAGACATGGAAAAAACATGGGAAAAGTCCTGACTGCTTCTTTTACACCAATAGTAAGTGATAAATACTATTTTTGGCATTCCAGAGGCCTTAGTCACCACTCTTGTGATTGTAGTGGGTTATTTTAACAGAACAAGAACACAAAGCCTTCAATCCTTGTTCAGGACTCTGATCGGTACCACTTTGAAAACAAGGCTGCTACAAAGGGAAGAGGAATTTGAAAAGTCAAATGGTGATTTTATACTGTTCCCACCAGTTAGCCTATCAAGCGCAAAAAATAAATAAGTTAATAAAAAACAAAAAAACGTTACCCATCTGACCATAGTCAAGCTCCTCAAATCCTCAATTCTGTACCTTGAGATTCTAATGCTTCCGTGCAGATCATCTCTCACAGTTGTGTGGTCTCAAATGATGAAAACAATATAGCTAATTAATAGTCACACCTGCCAATGGCGGGTTAATGGAAAAAATGTACCTGTCATGAACCTTAGTGAGGGTTGCCCTGCCTGACGCCATATTAAATGTGAGGCAGCGAAAGATACGAATACAATCTGATCAGTAGGTTGATCAATCTTAATGTTATAGGTCAGGGATTTCCACATTTTTTGTCAGCCCGAAGCCCTTCGAATATCTATATTTATAGCATTGGGCAGCACAGTTAGGTTAAGAAATTATATTCGGTTATATATTGCATTGCAGTTGAAGCATCCATGCAAAAAGAACTTAGATGCCACACTATTGGAAAAAAAGTTTTGTCATGTGCTTCACATCATAGTATAGTTTTATGGATTTAGTATTAATTAATTCATTTGATTAAACAAGAAATCATTATGCAATCATATAAGACATTTCTCCTTTTTGGCAAAAAAGGGGCTCTTTAAAATTGAGTCGAAAAACCCTTGTTGTTGCTTTAAGGAGGTATTTCTACATGATTTTACCAATACATTCTCATTTTGTTGTTGTAACCTAATTCAATCAGGTTTATTTAACATGCTGTTTTAACTTAATTGAGTTACATTGACCCAATTTACAATGGACACATTCAAAGATGGACACATTCAACACACTAGCACTACGACTCCACTACACCTATAGAGGGCAGTATAGTAGTGACTCGTGTCTGCTACAGGACATGCTCTGAAGGACAAAGAAGAAGAAAAGGTTTGTGTTTGGCTGTTCCTTGCTGATCTGAGAATTTAGCTTCAATGAGAAATCGTGATTTGGGGTTATTATACACATTATGTTGCATCAAGTGAAAATCACAATTGACAGCGCTACTCTTCAGCACAATGGTAACCACTACATTCAATAACAGAAACTCCTCTAAATGTCCAACTGAACATTAAACATTATCATTCCCATTACAAACATTCCCTTTACTGCAAGTGCAAAACACATAAAATAACACTTAATCCCTAAATGTACTCTCCTAATGCAGTCCCTTGCAAAGCATGCTGGTACAGATCCACTGCCCAAGGCTGCATTTCTCAAAAGCATCGTAAGCCTAAGTAGATCGTAGAGCCTTTGCCACCAATGGTCTCTACCATCAACTTAGCTCACAATGCGTTTTAGAAATGCAGCCCTGGGCAGTGGATCTTGTTCCCAGCATGCTTTGCAAGGGACTGCATTAGTAAATTTAGGGATTTGTGTCCACCAGTGGCACCAGAAATGCAGAAATGCAAAACAATGGCTTACAAACAGGTTTCCTAATCACCTCCTCTCCCATTGGTCAGACAAACAGGAAGCCACACCTCCAATCACACCATTGGCCGAACAAGGCCCTCCAACAAAGCAAGCATGTTTTCTGAATGCCATGGAATCACAATGTTTAAACTCCTTTGGGGCCTACAATCACAAATGGTTTGCTTGTAGAAGTCTCTGCACATTGGAGAATAAACTATTTTCCAGATCTGAGGATATCTGCACGTGTACACACTCTTTCCATCTGCATCTACAATGTAATAGATGCTTAGGTGATTGCAAGCAGTCCTACAGAAAATAAAATGTGAAAAGCACAGGTATGTTTAAAGGCCTCTTAAATCCTGAGAACAAATTCATCTCTCATATGGCCTGAACCAGATGCAAACATTGGGGCAGGTAAAGGCAAATTCTCAGGAAGGCCGTGAACACAGTTTACAGAGGCGAGACGGGGAGCAACAGACACTCTCTGTTTCTAAATCAAACAAGCCTCGGAAAGTGGATTTTAAAGGTCTTGAGACCAAAAACATCACAGTTCTTGCATAACCACCATTACTTTTTCCAAATATCATTGTCTGGACTTTAAGCAGACATGTCCCAAAAAGTATGGTATATCAGATGCATACCGTGGCACTTTGACATGTACATTGATATGCCTATATCATTCTATTTGATATAGAATTATTTCATCTTATCAGCTTGCATCTTTCTGCATGGTACCATGTCCATTGCAATACAATGAATTTGAAAGTTTAGTGATATTTAAACACCTTTCATGGCATGTTGCTTAAGAAGGACCAACATGCAGATTAATACAGAAAGAATGCACTGTATGCTTCTGAATCCTCACAGCTCTGAACAATAGTAATTGAGTCTGCTTCCAATTAACATCAGTGTTTTTTTCGTACGCAAACAAGCACATTAATCACATTTAAGACAGGATAGTACCCAAATCCTGCTCATTCCCTGCATAACCGTTTCCAATTTTTGTCTTCTTAGGCTGGTCTGCACATGCAGGAACATGTGCCGTGTGCACAGAACCCTTCCAGTAAACAGATTGCCAACCACATAGACAGAAAATATGCGCTGTGCACTAAGACTGCGGCTGCAGAATCAGTACCTGGATTGTTTCTAAGTGTTTCCACTCATTTTAAGAGAGAAAGTTCCTATTTTGCTGCAGTTTCTTCCCACACAAACAGGACACGGTGGCTGCCGTTCATGTCCCAAAACACAGTTTTTCTTTCACTAGGGAAAAGAAAAACAAAGAGCAATATTAACTTGGTAAACATTATGATTTCATTGCTTCTACAAAACAATTTCTCACTTTCAAGCTTCCTTCTTGTTCAGACTAGATCTGATGCCAAAACACACTTACACTGAGTTAAAGGGCAAGAAGAAAATTACGACATTTACTCTTCCTTGTGTTGTTCTAATCTAAACCCAGAAGATTGGCTTTTTCCATGTAACACAAAATAAGAAATTTATCTGAATCTCTGTGCAGCTTTTTCATAAAATTTTTCCTGTGAACTATCCCTGTAATTAATGTAATGTTCCTGCATGTGTTATAATATAATACAATTATGGATATCGAAATAAATCATAATCGCAATATGGTTTAGTGCGATCATCAATTTGCAAAAGCTTAGCTCAATCTCCTCAAGTTTGAGTCGCTTATAACATTGTTTCTCAACCGGCCTTTGGGTCACAAGACTGTTTTGAGTGGGTCGCGTAGTGTGTAGTCAAAGAAACAACAAAAACGTAATTCTAAATGTTTTTCTGATGTGAAATGTTTATTTAGAAAGACGTGCATGAAAGCTGTTGACTCTTCTGTCAGATGCAGTTTAAGTAAAGAGTACTTGAGAAAAACGCAACCTGATTAAGTATCTGCTGTCAGATGAGATGTTGTCATTGTTGTAATCTTAATAACACAGAAGTTCGGCCACACGTGGACGATTGACTGAGATTCATGCTCTCGAACCAAAAAGCTGAACATATTTGAGCCCATTGTGCATGAAAGGACAGAAGTAAAGGAAGGAAAAACACATTATGCAAGTAATTCCGAACTCGTATTCACACTTTCATTCACGATTGCAGATTCCTGGCACTTGTTCTGATTAGCCCTGGATACGCTAGAGTGCCAGTGTTTTTGGCTGTTGGCCCGTCAGCTCCCCGTTAGCCCCTCGTGTTTTTTCTCTTGTTAGCTTTTTGGCTTGATCCTCTTGCTTTATTTAACTAGCTAAACAGGTTTTGTGAAGTAGCTTAGAGGCTTGTCAAGCAGAAATGTGAACTGCCAAAAAAGACTTTCAAATCACAGGCAAAACAGAGGTGGGAAACAGATTACAAAGGAGTAAGTGACGTCACTCAGATCATGAATATTAATTAGCTCATGATGACATTGCTCAGTATGCAGTCATGTTACCTAACTAATATTCAGACCAAATATTGGTATTATTTATGAAGTAATGGGCGTTGAATGAATCAGATATGGTTGAATTGAATGACCTTGTAGATATTTGAGTTTTTTGACAAAGATTCAGTATCAGTATATTTCTGTATTTCTATACTTTCTATATATTTACAGTATCTGTCAAAAGTTTGGAAACATACATATTTTTTATATTTTTAAAAGAAGTATCTTATGCTCGCCAAGGCTGCATTTATTTGATCGAAAATACAGTAATAACAGTAATACTGCGAAATATTATTGAACAACCGCTATACACATGACGAGAACTGAAAATCAACTGATAGAAACATGGAGCATAACACAGACCAAACTAATTAATGAAATGAACAACAGGTGCAAACAATAATCAAACAATGAGAAACCATAGTAACTAAGGCCCCGTTTACACGTACATGGTTATTTTGAAAAACGGAGACATTTCCCTTAGTTTGTGCCCTTCGTTTACATGCAAACGGAGAATTCGAAAACTATTTCTTAAAACTCCGGCCAGAGTGGAGATTTTGGAAAACTTTATTTTAGTTTTAATTTTAGGCAGCCGACGTCACAGTATGCGACAGAACTTACACCTGCGTTAAAAGTGCGACCTATGTTTACATTTTCATTTGGCTATGGTGATCATGGATGCATTCAGAGTAGCAGTCGCATTTATGTTGGTGCAATCCGTTTTCGTCTGTTTGCATTTGCAAATACAGCTGCTCTATTATGTCGAGGAGCAGAGATGAATGAGTGCTCGGAGGTCAGCAATTTTGCAACAACTTCTCCCTCCAACACGAAGAGCCAGTCCACGTCGCTGTCTGGTGGGAGAACTTTGAAAATGAAGTGATTGGCTAACGTGGGCTTGAGCTTCTCGTTACACTGCCACCTACAGGTTTGGCATGCTCTTGATGGCATATATACACGGGTTCGTGTAAACGAACGGCTTTGGCGGAGGACTTTGGTTGCAGGAACACAGGACAGGAACCTGGGTGGAGAAGACAACGGTAAGAGCCAGGGCGGGAGGGCCAGGACGCAAGGACCCACGGTGGAGTCGAGAGAGGCAGGAGCCATGGTGGAGGCTTGGCAGTAGGAACCAGGGGGACCACGGGCCGAGATGGAGCTGTTGGCGATGGAGTCCCAGGCGGAGAACTGGAGGGATCATACGACACAGAAGGTCCTGGAGGGCAGGGCGCCGCCGAGGCAGAGCTGGAGGGATGGAGGAGCCCGACAGAGCCAAAAGGGTGGAGGGACGAGTCACAGACTAAGTCTCATAAGTCCATGATGAAGGCAGTGTGACGACTGACCAAGGTGGAGCCGGAGGGATGAGGAAGCCCAGTGGAGCCATAGGCACAACGGTCCCAGGTGGAGCCGACTGGTCAACCGGAGGTTCTAGGTGAAGCTACTGGGTCGACATTTCAGGGCTGGACTGGCGAACACTCAGAATGAGGCAAATTTATCAGGGAGACAAAGGGTTGAGGAGATTGCGGCTAGGGTTGAAGGACTGGGTAGTGCAGGCTTTGACAGAGATTCAGTATCAGGATATTTCGTTTTTATTCCCCTTAATATATTTACTGAACACAACAAACAATTTTTCAGTGTGTTTGAATTGCTAAAGCAAGAATCAGAAATGTGCTTTTAATGCAAGCCAGAGGTGAGCATTGTATTTTATTATCTGCAATGGGATGTGGGATAAAAGTGATCCAGGCGGCCCTGATACAGACAGTGCTTTTAAAGATTTACAAGGTGAAAGGCTCCATTCAAAGGACAAGAGGATTTAAGCAGGGAATCATTTATAACACTCTACAAATGTTTATTACTTATTCCACCCTGCTGCCGATGGCACCATAGCAACCAGGAGCAAAGCGCAGCCTACATCTCCAAGTATTCTGAGCATTAAGTAGGTGGTAAAGGGAAATTTAAATGGGTGCACTATATGAGGAGAAAAACAAGGCAACAGTTGCTGTCCTGTCTGGTTTGTTACTAGCAAACCAGAGAGAGAGAGAGATAAAAAAGTAGAAACTGTCTAAAATTGTACATTTATATCATTATTCAAAATGTGTGTATGGGAGACTGTCTGTCATACATACTATAGATAAAATGAAGTACATTTTAAAAAATGGCCACAAATGTAAAGTCAATTTCACAATTTATTACAAAGAAACGGCAAATGTAACACTCAAATTCTGAAGAGCTGCATTATTCTGGATAATTTGTTCTTGTTTTAAACAGAGATCACGATTCTCTCATAATTCTGAACAGACAACTAAACAAAATAACATGTAATTTACTAGAGGTTCTGACAAAATGTTAATTGCTGCAGTCTATTATTTTTATTTATTTATTTCATTTTAATTATTTTATTTATTTCTATACTTTTAATGATTAATCGTGCAGTTCTATCTTGAAGTAGAATAACAGTAAATGTAAATAAAAATCTTGAAATACAAGTTCATATTTTTCATATGGATGTAGTGGTATGCAGAAATCATAAATATTTTAAACCAGAATATTGAGTTGAGAATAAAATTGCTCTTATGGTGTGACTATAAAAGACATGATGTCAGCTGTTCACATTTGAATTCAGAAAACTTTAAAACTAAAAAAATGTCAAGTCTTAATGTAAAATAAATGCACATATGCAGCTATATTTGTAATTACCCAAAAGTGAGTATAAAGTAAGCCCGGTATGTTTTGCTTAAAGGAGTGGTTGATTATGATTTCACTTTTTTAACTTTAGTTAGAGTGTAATGTTGCTGTTTGAGCATAAACAACATCTGCAAAGTTACAACGCTCAAAGTTCAAAGCAAAGGGAGATATTTGCTTTTAAAGAAATTGCTTTTTAAGGACTACAACAAACGGCTGGTAGGGACAGCAGCACGACATTCCTCCCGGGTTAGTGACATCACAGAGACTAGAATTTACATAAACCCCGCCTCCAGGAACGCGATTTATAGATTATCATGACAGAATATGCTAATCAATGACTAGAAGATAACTACACATATGCAACATAAATTCATCAACTAACCAGAAATGTCCTGTTGCTTCTACATGTTGTTACTTCTTCTTGAGTCTCTCCATCATTGTCTAACTCCGGTTTGAACATAAAACGCTAAAAGATTTAGACATTTTCAGTGCATGTCGTTGTGAGGTAAAAGGACATGAGCTGTTGAAGCACCGCCCTCTGTGTCGGGAGCAGCAGCTTATTTGCATTTAAAGGAACAGACACAAAACGAGGCGTTTTTGCTCACCCTCAAAAAGTGACAACTTAACATGCTATATAAAAATATCTGTGGGGTATTTTGAGCTAAAACTTCACATACACACTCTGGGGACATCATAGACTTATTTTACATCTTGTGAAAATGGCATTATACCACCCCTTTAAGTTATAAGCAAAGCACCATCTGAGATGTTCAGGATTGTTCATTTACAAGCCAAATCACTTGTGATCTGCCATGAAACTCTGCCAACATCTGACCCAAACTATCAGGAAGTGGAACATAACAATGGATCAATGTTTTCCCATCTAATCTAAATCATCTCATCTGCATGGATATTCCCTCCACTCACAAAAAAAATAAAGTGTTACCAAACTGTATTTGGAAAGAATGTACTATGAGGATACTAACTGATTTTGATAAGGACACACATTGACCTAACTGGATGATAACTTACATGGCAAGGCAGTTTCTTGCATTGTATGATATCTTAGTCACGTTTTTTTTTTCTTTCTTTTTTGTCCTAAATTGTCCATCCCCCCAAAAAAATAGTTTTCTCTCAATATTCTAAAGAGATAATTTTCATGCTTTTTACAGTGTCTTTAGTCAAAATAATATTTTTTCACAAATACTCAGACTAGTCAGAAATTATCTGAGCACAAGCACATTGGCAGATGTGATGGCAATGACAGCTACAACAGAGATGCAAGCAAAATCTGTAGTCAGACATTCAGAGAAAAGCTGAAGTATGACAACATACAGTATAATTCAGAAAGTTACAAAAGTCAGACACACTGAGCACTCCTTCATTCAGAGATAACACAACCAGCGTCCACTTCAGCTTAAGCTCTGGACCAGAGTAATGGGATCTGCCCTCTGTCCCATAAGGGCAGTACATAATGAGAACGTCCAAGGGCAACAGATTACAAGGCCTAGATTTTACAAGCATGTCAAGAGGTCTTACTGTGACAGAAGCCAGGAGGATAGATGGACACTCTTAGTCCAGCGTCAATAGCTATGGGCTAAACAATGGCCTAACCTTGAGGCGGACATAAAGGGGGACTTTATAGACCAACTTGGGAAAGGGTGGAGGAACAGAGTGTATCGTAAGGAGGATGTTTATTTCATTCTGCGTGCCACCACATGCTTCCCACCACATGCAGGTTAATGAATTACATTCCATAAACTCTTAAAAATAAAGTTTCTAAAAGGGATTTTCACAAAGCAATGCCATTAAATAACCATTTTGGATTCTATTCATGAAACAGTTCTTAAAAGAACGATTATTTTAAGCCGGGGGCACACTGTATGATTTTGCCCAAGATTTGGCCGTCTGAGACTAATTTAGCAAATCCTAATATTCCTCTGATCCCAGGCTAAAATCTGAAGTCTTTGATTGGTAGTCGTGTCCGAAGATTTGACGCACAGTCCTGCAGTGTGACTTCTACGACGACCGTCAAATTGTCTTCATTTTTCAAGACAAGCCATGACCACAATTAACGTTAGAGATTACTTTGTAGCCACCATTTCTATCTCACATATAAATGCAGCTCACTGTCACCGAACGTGTTATGATGTTGGAAGGGTGAAGAAGGGAATGAACCCAATCGCAGCCAGTAGTCACAGCACACGGTTTATTATATACAAAAAGGAAAAACAAAGCCCACGAGGGGGCAAAACAAGTCAGGACAATGGTGACTAACTAGACAATGATACTGACAGATAACTAGAAGACAAATAACTGATACAAGAAATAGCTCAACAAGACGATTAGTCTTGACAGGTTACTCACAGACTTTGACACGGATTGACAATGAACCAATGCAGGACAGCAAACACAAGGGGATTAAAAAGAGAAACTAATGAGGGAAACAGGTGATAATGGGGAAGCAATAATGACTAAACGAGGATAAGAAGGAGGGCGGGGCTAGATGACGAGACAACACAAGCACATGGCCTAACAAAAGGCTATGTGTTTGCACATAAAACATGGGTCTGTCATGATCCTGCCTCAAGACTTAAAGAAAGACAAGGACTAGATGGCAGAATTATGACAGAACGTGTCATTGATTGATGATTTAAATTAAAACTCCAGACGGGTTTTCTTGTGTGCGCTTTTAATGCATCTTGACTTTCGTCCAGTCTGACATTAATGACTGAGATATTACAGTGTGAAATGGCTTACAGCTGGGATCATGTTCTTACAGTCTGACAAGAAACCATTGTAAAGGACTATTATAAATCGCAACTTCTTAATAATCTTAAAACCCCTTTTCCACTATTAAGAGCCTTTTGTGCAATGGAAAGGTTCTATGGATGTTTAAGGTTCTTCATGAAACCATAAATGCCAATAAAGAAGCTGTATTTTTCTGTGCTGCTTGGGATCCATTGGATGTTTCCAGAGGAGTTTATTGACTGTGGAAATGAGGATGGTTCTCAACAGCTTATTTCCAGTGTGCAGCCAGATAAACAAATCTCTGTTGTTACATTCAGCTTTCCAAAGACCCAAACACAAGGAGGATGGAAAGAATAAAGGCACCATTATCACTATCATCAGAAGTTGACGAAGTTTACAATTTTCCACTTTTTCTCTGTTGCTGTTTGTGTGCCAAGGTTTATGTGTGTGAACATTAAGCATATAGTCTTTTTAAGTACTGTATGTTATTTCCATAATAAGTAGTCACTAGTCAGTAACTTTATTTTACAGTGTTGTTGTTACACGTTACATGTAAGTTACTGTAGTAATAACTATAAATGATGCATAATTACATGCAGTTAACCCTAAACCAAACCCTCATCCTAACCCTATAGTAAGTACATGTAGTTAATAATTATTACTCAGTAGTACTTAAATGTATAATTACACTGTAATACTGACACATTAAAATAAATTCAATTTATTTAACATTTATTTGTATAGCGGTTTCCACAATAATAATAATAATAATAATAAGTTTATTTTATATAGCGCCTTTCTCAAACCCAAGGTCGCTTTACATAGTTGGAAGGCAAGGAAACACAACAACAAACAACCAAAACAATACTACAAAGACAGGTTATCTGGATGAAGCTATGAGTTTGGTGTGGAGAAATGTTCAGTAAACAAAAAGGTCTTAAGATGTGCTTTAAAGACGGGAAGAGAAGGACAGTCACGAAGAGGTTGTGGGAGGCGGTTCCAGAGTTTGGATGGCAATACACATTGTTTCAAAACATGCATGAGTCCACATTACAATTTAGAGTGATCTGTTATCAGAGGTAACTGTCTAAGTTATGTATTTCAGAAATGTAAACAAAATCACAGTTAGCTAAAAATGTATTAACTTAAACAGTGTGATAATTTAAGGCAGAAACAATGAGCTCATTGAAGTAATGAATACTTGTTTGTTAACAAATGATTATGACATTTAGAAAAATTTCGCATTGGTGCATGTTGATTCAGAGCTTGCGTCATCTGAAGTCTTTGTAGCGGTTGGCGCCGTCTTTTCTTTTTCACATGGGTATACTACCTGAGCCTGACATTTGACCTCTTGAGTGTGGATACATTATACTGAATTCCTGACAAAAATAATGTAAACATTGCATGACTGCTGCAGGTTCATTTCGGCGTTGATAGTGTTGACATAGAAACGCTTAACTATGAGTTTGAGGACGTGAACAGCTCCAGTTAGAATGTCACGGGTTGCCATCTTGTAATTACGGTTACAGCATGGCGTGAACGCTGCATATACTCATTGTTTTGGTTCTAGAGGAACTGTAAAATGTGGCTGCTGTTTCTTTTTGGCACTCAGTGACTGTCTGTCCAAAGCATTCTCATCCTAGGGCGTCATATACTGACACTTTTGACATTTCGTCTACATCCAACGCACATGGCACCCTTTAGCGTCAATATGACATGCAAAGAGCTTTGTTCGGTTATGGTTGGGTTTAGGTCTGGGGTAGAGTTAGGGTTAGACCGCTAGGAGGCGCCTTCTGGCCCATATCTATCTGCGTCTCATATTGACGCTAAAGGGTGCCATGTGCGTTGGATGTAGACGATATGTCAAAAGCGGCAGTATATGACGCCTTGGGATGAGATCGGGTCTGTCTATGACTCTGCAGAGACTTACAGAACGTGCTGATGACGTGTGAGTGTGTGGAAATTCGTATGTTGACAGCCAGGTAGGACATCCTATTATTGCATTTAGAACGAATGCAATGATTGGACGAACATTTTTTGGTCCTGAGACTTCCTAAGAAGATATCTGTACATTGTTTAGTATTTAGACCACTTCTATTATTGATTGCTATCAGGATATGACGAGGATTTCAACCAGTATAACAAGTGTTTATGAATAAAAAATGCCTACCCAACCTTTAATGCCATATATTTATTTTTTAAAAACTTAAGGGGAAATGCATTCATTGCACCATGAAGTGTGGCTTCTTCACCTGAGGTGACACTTGTGAGAAGCCCATTCTAGCTCTCAGCTGGATCTCAGAAGTGTGTTTTTAGCACAGAAACAAGTCTGTCTGCTGTGTTTACCAGCAGCTTCAACAGGGCGGCGGAGAAGGGAAGAAACAGCAATTGGGCTCAGATGAAAGCAGGGCCTCAGCGCAGTGAGGAATTCACGCTGTTTACACAAGCATGGCCACTGCTCTGACAGGCTCACATGCACACAAACACTCTCACAGACACAAACACAAAGCCATCCAACCCTCACTGAAAGAGTAAAACTTCACATTTAAATCCCATTTAACAGCGTAACACATAAGCATCTGCAATGCAATAATGAAAACCATCTGAGAGAGACACGCGCTAAGTGCCATTTCCAAGTTTACAGGATGGTTGTCAACCCTCCAGCTATGTGCAAAACTAAATGTTCAGAATTTACTAATCACAGCATATCAAATTAGCCTGGTAAAAGTCAAGATTTTCTCAAACAAATGATAGAAATTAAGCGATATCTAGCACGCCTGGCCTAATGAATGACTGGTGGACAATCGTTGTGTCAAAGCTTGTGTTTATTTTAGGTGTGTAATGATATATTATAATGCCACAATATTTGCGTAATTTGTTTTTAAAAAAATGCATTATGGATGTTATAGTTATTTGTGATTTTTTTGGGGGTCACCCTATTCACAGCAGCGCCATCTTTGATTTTGAATGGGAATTAAAGTCAGGCTGTGGGGGATAGACCCACATCTATTCAGTGGGTTGTATTGTTATTTAATTGTTTTTGGATTGTTCTGCTGACGAAACACTGCAAAAATATCTTTCCAAGGAATTTCAGTAGACAAAAAACTACAGGCAACATGAGCTGTGGAAAAATATAAGTGATCTATGAGCTTTACACAGCTTTTTACAGCAGATGCCATTGAAAACACTGTAACAGCCTCGCTTTCATAACTGTCATGGCACTGCTCTGAATAAGGTCAATTGACTTGAGCATTGGGGACCAAAACCAAGTCCACCATTGATTTGCCAACATTTTTATGAACAGTAACTGTTTATCATATAAACTCACAGGCCCCTTTCTTAGGTGCACCTGTTCAATTGCTCATTAATGCAAATATCTAATCAGCCAATCACATGGCAGCAGCTCAATGCATTTAGGCATACATGGTGAAGATGATCTCGTGAAGTTCAAACTGAGCATCAGAATGAAGAAGAAATTTAATTTAAGTGACTTTGAATGTTTCATGGTCGTTGGCACCAGACGGGCTGGTCTGAGTATTTCAGGAACTGCTGATCTACTGGGATTTTCACGCACAACCATCTTTAGGGTTTACAGAGAAAATTTTAAATATCCAGTGAGCGGCAGTTCTGAGGGTGTAAATGCCTTGTTGACCCCAGAGGTCAGAGGAGAATGACCAGACTGGTTCCAGCTGATAGAAAGGCAACAGCAACTCAAATAAACACTCGTTACAACCGAGGTCTGCAGAAGAGCATCTCTGAACGCTCAACACATCAAACCTTGAAGCAGAAGAGCATCTCTGAACACTCAACATCTCAAACCTTGAAGAAGAAGAGCATCTCTGAACACTCAACACGTCAAACCTTGAAGAAGAAGAGCATCTCTGAACGCTCAACATGTCAAACCTTGAAGAAGAAGAGCATCTCTGAACGCTCAACATGTCAAACCTTGAAGAAGAAGAGCATCTCTGAACGCTCAACACGTCAAACCTCGAAGCAGAAGAGCATCTCTGAACACTCAACATCTCAAACCTTGAAGCAGAAGAGCATCTATGAACGCTCAACACGTCAAACCTTGAAGCAGAAGAGCATCTATGAACGCTCAACATATCAAACCTTGAAGAAGAGCATCTCTGAACGCTCAACACGTCAAACCTTGAAGCAGAAGAGCATCTCTGAACGCTCAACACGTCAAACCTTGAAGCAGAAGAGCATTAAACACCTCAGCCTACATCAGTATTGTTGCTGTCAAACCCCTTTATGACCATATAACCATCTTCTGATGGCTACTTCCAGCAGGATAAAGTGCCATATTAAAAAGCTCAATATCATATTGTGATAGGGGTGGACTCAGGGTTATTATAGTTAGCCTAACTAAAACTAACACTAAAACTAAAGCCATAAAAAAAAACGTAATTACCTGGAAAAATAAAAGTGAACTGAAATTAAAATAAAATAGCTGAGCAATGCAAAAAGCTGATAAAACATTTGGGTTATAAATATTTGGATAACCTTTTTTACATTTTCTTGCCACATGGTGAGGTCCACAGGTGGAAATTAGTGACCTAATGTATAAACAGTGCCGATGTTTACATACTTTTTTTTTTTTACTTTGCTTTGTGTTACTTTTTTAAATCCTAAATCTAGTTTAAAAATAAATAACTAATAAATAAATAAAAATCCCAGATTTTTTAAATGCGGCCCCAGACTTTTTGGCCCCACTGTTACTCCATGTCATCTTGTAGGAGAGAGTCCTCAGCTCTGTGTGTTTGTCCTTTGGACTCAGTCAGACTAAATCCACACCTTGAGAACATTAATAGCATAAGAGGATTCGGCCAGCAATCTAATTAAGGCTGAAGAATGTCTGCCGATCCATTAGACACAAGGAGAACACACCTATTATTACAGCAATACACCTGGGGCAAGAGTTGAGGTTAGCAGAAGAACTAAATAAAATCATCTCACAGTGGAGAAAGAAAAAGAAAAATGTCACAAAATTATAAACTGGAACACAGCTTTAAGTTCTAAAACTGCTTAAGATTAGCTCACCCAAAAATAAAAAATAATTTACTCATGATGACAGAATTTTCCTTTTACATTCCCAAAAAGACATGCGTCAGTCAACCTGACATGAATCTCTAGAGCTAATAGTCCTAATCTAAAACATAGCACCACTTATATGGTAACAAGATATTTCTTTAGCAGATGTTTAATTCAGAGGAGAAAACTCTACCATACCAAGAATAGTTCATGCTAAAACATACAGTAAGTGGAGAGCAGCAGGGGAAATTAGTTAAAAATAAAAGTGCATTATGTAAAGTTATTATTTAAAGTTAAAGGTAAACTCAGGAAGTTTTTAATAAATGGTGCTGCTGGTCCATGAGTTGTCTGATTAAAAAATCAGACCTACCGGTAAATAAAATAATTGGTAACACTTTATTTCGATAGTCCACTTTCTATGAGTAACTTTGCAACTACATGTCAACTATCAGTCATTTAAGTATTAATATAATGTCTGCTTAATATCTGCTCACACTTTATTTTGTTGCTGCCCAACAGACATTCAACTGACTATAAGTGATTTTGCAACTACATCTAAACTTATTCTACTAACATAGACTTGGAAGATGATTTGAAGCATTGGTTGACTTGAAACAGGATAAGAGCGTTACAGACGGTCACAGAAGTTTACGGTAGGATTTACCTGTGGGTAAGTGAGTCTGTGTTCTCAGATGAGGCCAGTGTGTGTGTGTGTGTGTGCGTGCGTGCGTGCGTGTGCGTGCATGTGTGTGATCAGTAGGCTTACTCTGGTGACTGTGAAGTGAGTGAGGGAGAGCCTGGCATGATTGTGACATGAATATTATGGACAAACTGAGGGTTATTTCCAGGGTGCTTTCACACTTGTTTCGATTACCTGGTCCAAACCAGAGTTCAGTTGCTCCCCACTCCCCCTGCCCCCGCTAGATTGAGTTCACATTATAATTATTTGTGTCTGAACTGCAGTGCGTGTGTGCGACCAAATCAGCAGCTGTTTCCCCTGTTGTTTGCTAACGATGACGCAGGAGAAGGCGGTAAAATGCATAGCGTTGCTCACCTCACTTTTATATTTTGTTTTTTGAACCTTTGGTTTTGTTTTCAAAGCATCAGCACATAACAGCACTTGTGTCTATCTGCCCCGCACATTCAACAAGCTCATTTACAACACACAGCATTGTTTTGGATGTTCGGTAAGTTCAGTCGCAAGATATACGTCATAAAAGCCGACCAATCAGATGGTGAACATATGCCTTTAGGTTCGGTATCTTTAGGTTCAGTGTTAAAAATGCCAATGTGAAAGCTAAGCAGACCAGGACCTTTTTTTTTGGGGGGGGGGGGGGGGGGGGGGGGGGGGTCTGAACCAAATGAACCAAACTACAGTGTGAACACACTAAGCAGACTCGGGTATGGTTCGCGGTTGCATACCAGAGTTCGGAGAACAGCTTTCACATCATCCAAACGAACCAAACTCTGACGTCAGTTGAACCCGGGTGCACACCAAAAGTGCAAGTGTGAAAGCAACCTTACACTACTAAAAACTGTAATTGTTCTGAGGTACTAGTTTACGCCAGATTTGGGGTATTAGTAGTCCACCAAATGAAGAAGTTTGCTGAAATCATCTCATGGTTTCATATTTTTTCTTCACTCCTTTGTGTAAAACATTTTAATGAGCCAAAAATTACTGGCTGCACTTTTTTTATTAGATTGTGATATAACATACTGCAAATCAGCACTCTTTTTTTTTTTTTTTTTTTAGTCTTTTGAAGTGATGAGTCACAAATTCAAAACCTCATCCCATACAACAAAAATTTGCCTGTCAAGTTTGTCTAGAGTCAGAAGCAATCAACTGGAAATTGAACAAACTCTTCTCACTCTAAGCATAGCGTTGAGTTTTGCCCCACAGGGAGAACAGGTGAGTCACCGAGCAGGGATAAAAACACAGGAAATTTAAATTAAGCTACTGCTCTGCCCATCTCCCCTTCAACCTCAGACACGCTCACAAAACCGCTGGAGAAACAAAGTCATGGATTAAGTCAGTGAGAAAGCTTTTGAACTTTGACCAGGAGTTGTGTGTGTGATAGAGTGGCACATGATGCAATGAAAAACCTTTTAAAGCACAGCCACCCTCACAAATCTGGATCTGGCTTTAAGACCGTACTGTCCGTCAGGAAACTCGGCCAAGTGGCGGATGGAAAAAAAAAAGCCTGCTCAGTCAGGGACAATATGTGACACAAGGAAGTGCGTTCTACGGTGTGGCTCTGGTTTTAAGAAGAAAGTCGATCCCGTAACCTGAGTGTTTCTCATCAGCCAATGGAAAACCTACTCCTTGGATTTTTGATTAACATCCTGCATATTTAACACACATTGTGTGACTTTAAAAAGTGTCTAGGTCAGGGTAAATAGTCAAGGAGTTTAGGCACTTTTCATATATAGTCGTTTTTAAAGGAGACATACACTAGAGCCCATCACTTTAACTGATCCCTCCACTTTATTTTTCATGCATTAATTATGCCTTGTAATGCACCTTATAATGCATTGTCTCATGAATAATTGTAGTTGCCAGTTGGCAGTTATAATACATTATAATACGTCATTCTTACACTTTTAGAAAACACAAGGCATTGAAACACATGACAAACAACAATTTTAAGATATAACAAGGAATCTGCGCAAATTATAGTGCATTTTAACATTTAATTTTTAAAATATTTATGAAAAGATATAGTGCATTATACATTATGAATACCTTTATACTGCATTATACATAAGGCCTTGAGTAAAGTGTTACCAATTATTTCTTCACAGATCAAATCAGCCAACCTTTGAGAGATTTTCATGTTAGCTTGAACTGAAAAAAAAAGGTTAACAATATCATTGGTTCAATCACAAGCAAATCTCTATATTGTGCCACAGTCTTAGAAATGTACTCTTGTACTCTACTCATGCTGGATTCATATGGTTTTGAAAAGCTTCTCTTGAAAAAAGAATTAAATAAATGAAAATATATATTTTTAATAAATGACTTGCCATTAAATGAAAATGTCATGTGGTGTAACCATCACATAAAATGTAAGACGGATTTATTCCTTAGACCTGAGTGCACACATCTTAATTAATTTTTTATTTTATTTTTACATGGTAAATGGTAGTCATTATTTCACATTATTTATTCAGATATCAATCAAGTTTTTGGGGGAGTCACACAACATGACATTTTGCATGCAGGGGTCACAGGGTCACAAACTTTTTAAAATATTAACAAACACTGAAGCATTTTTGTTACACAATTTTTCTTTCAAGAATGTTTTTTTTTTTAAGCTTAATGAATTTTAAAACGGAAAAACATGATATTTAAGGTGTTTTCCGGTCACTGTATGCATGAATTGTGTTGATTTTTCAATAAATTTATAGATTCAGACAAAAAATGTATGTCATGTCTTTGACCCCTTATTGACATGAAAGCACATATAACTCATTAAAATGACAAACAAACAAACAAATATGCTTGCAATAAAGTAATAAAGTCCATGCTCATACTTTACTCATAAACTCACACTGAAGAATGGACCACAGTCTTATCTATGCATCAGCACTTCAAACAGACACTAGATACTTGTGGATTTTTCTTAAAGGTAAAGATGGGAAATATACAGCCTTTTCAAAGCCCTCTTCAGCAGTTGCCAGGGGCTGCTGATATAGTTTAACCACTCGTGCATTTCTTTGTTGGCTCTAGAACAACATCCAGAGTGTGCACGGCAAATAGTGGGGGAGGTAATATTTTGACCCAGAGTCAGGAACTCTTTTATTTTTTCTTTGCCTCTTTAAATTACAGTTTGGTTAGTGTTAACCATTAACAACCAAGGAATTTTGAGGCAGGAGTTATTGGGGCATGACAGCAGCACACTTCACCTTAGGCTGGCAGAGGAAGAAGAATAAAGAACGTGACGTCAACAGAAGGCAGGACCATCAGGATCACATTTCATAAGCCAAAACACGTCTGCTTACATCTGTCATTTCTCAGTAGACAACAAACAGCTGAGCTTAAAGGTAACACAGACACTTAGCGCATTTACATGGAGCAATGTATTCTGATTAGAAGTCCAATTCGAATGAAAATGCTCCATGTAAACACCTCAATCAGAATAAAAATGTCCAAACTGATGAAATTTCAGTTTGAGAGGGGTGGGATAAACCTTTTCTAATCCGTTCATTAAGACAATTAAACACTTGATTGGACTGAAAAACGTGCAATGACGTAGAAATGGAATGACGTAGAGTTTCACTCTTTACACCCTCACTATAAGTCACTTTAGATGTAGTCTCAGCCTCAGATTTCACGGCCATGGACCGTTGGCTGAACGCCTGATGCATATGGCACACAAAATGGAAACACTTTGGGAGTTTCAAAATCGTTATCTGATTGGTTGAATTCTCCAAGATTTCCGGGAGACGTGTGTCACAGTCTGCCTAGAAACAAAGCCAAACTGTGACAATGAGCGCTTATCAGGATCAATGAAACGCAGGATTTTTAAAAGTATGTAAAGTTGACAGCACCATTGTTGCGGCATTGTTGCAGTAAACTTGCACAATATTCTTGAATGAATTGCACGGCGGTCTGTTATTGTGGGGACATCGACCTTTCATTTTCACCTCCCTATAAACATGATGCTGTGGCTGAACACAACCATCTGTGATTGGTTGCTTTACGGTTGCTTTAACTGTGATTGGTTGTTTTCTTAGGCAGTCCTTGGCAAATGGAAGCTGCTATCACAAGACTACTTTAGATGTGAACACTTTAGATGTGAACACTTGAATTAATATATAATTCAATTAATGTTTGGTCACATTTGTGTGGATCAATTTTCCAACAACTTACATGCAAAACTACCAAAAAGAAACACATTTAGCGCACACATTGCACAATTTAGGCTGGTAACACCGCGCGTGTGATATTGGCACATAGTTAACTGGTACATGTCAGCAGTCTGTGAAATAGAAGCATCACCAGAGGCTAAACCACTCAGGCCTAATTTTGTTCTGCATGGGCCTTTGTGTTTTGTTTATTCAGAAAACATGGATTGGCTCTGGAGTAATCAAGAAAAAATAAATAACCAATAAAGACAAATATTAGAAGAAAAACCCTGGTAAACTGCCTTGCAATCTTCTGCCTAAAGAAACAGCATCCAAACTGAAATGTAACCTTATAAGTGACTGATTCGGAACAGCCACTTTGACTGACTTGAAGCGCAAGTGAGACTTTTGATCAACAATTGATTCAACAGAGTTAACAATGTGATTTCTATTAAGTGCACAAAGACATAGCACACACAAATTGAGTTTAATAAACCATTTTCATTAGATGTAATGAAGAAGGGAAGGGAAAGGGAAAGAAATGAAAAGAAAGGAAAGAGAAAGAATGGAAAGGGAAAGAAAAAAAGGAAAGAGAAAGTGAAAGAAGGGAAATAAATGAAAGGGAAAGAAGGAAAGGGAAAGGGAAAGAAAGGAAAGGGAAAGTGTAAGAAAGAAAGGAAGGAAAGAAAGAGAATGGGAAAGTGAAAGAAGGGAAATCAATGGAAGGGAAAGAAGGAAAGGGAAAGAAATGAAAGAGAAATAAAAAAGGTAAAGTGAAAGAAGGAAAGGAAAGGGAAAAGGAAAAAATGGACAGAAAGGAAGGAAAGGGGAAGGAAGAGGTAGGTAGAGGAAAGGAAGGAAAGAAGGAAGGAAAAAGAAAGGAGGTAATGAAGGAAGTGAACGGAAGGAAGGAGAAAAGGAGGGAGAGAAAGAGAGAGAGAGAGAGAGTGGGGAGTAATCAAGGAAGGAAGGAAGGAAGGAAGGAAGGAAGGAAGGAAGGAAGGAAGGAAGGAAGGAAGGAAGGAAGGAAGGAAGGAAGGAAGGAAGGAAGGAAGGAAGAATAGACAAAATAAAATAAAAACTAAAACCATCAAATAAAAAGACACATTTATTCTTTACACATTGAATACATACGAGTGCACACATCTTAATCATTATTATAAAAAACGTTTTTATACATTTCATGGTAAAACATTTTTTCAAACATCATGAATTATTAATTCAGAGATCCATCAAGTTTTTGGGGAGTCGCACCACATGACATAGTACATCCTTATCTAACCTTGCCTTGTCATTAAAATGTCAAAGTATCAGATTTTTTAATAGATGTATTGACCTGGACACACAGTCATTAAGGTCTGCAGGGGTGCACCACATGACTTTGATTTGGCGGACAAAACGTTTTCAAATATTAATAAAGAGTGAATCATTTTTCTTTCAAATAATAGAGATAGTGTTTCATTTGTATTGACAAAGCAATTGAATCATATTTGCCATTTCAAACATATCTACTCCAAACTGACAACAAAAAGTATTAATCTAATTCCTTGTATTACGTTCTAAACTGCAAGCGAGGAGGATTTCACAGTTTTTATTCACCTCAGATTATATTATTTAGCTTTTTCATAAGAGTCCGGGATTTGACAAATTCACTTTTAAAATAAAAAATAATCTCTAAAATAATGTAAGGCCAGTATTGTAAGTATTGTAATCATTAAATATTAATAGTACATTCAAATTATTTTCGATTAATTATAATGTCACATTACAGACCACATATAGGTAGACGGGCTTCCTACAGTATAACCCATTGACTTAATGAACGTAGGGAGCTAATCCAGTGAATGAAAACAGGATTTGCCTCTATAGAAAACAGTGATCAGCTGAATGGAAATAATCAGATCTTGGCTGCAAATCAATCCCACATCGCACAGCCACTCAAGCTGGACAATGTGTTTAGAGCTCACATACCAAACAACATCCAGCTAAAAATAAATTCACAAGCCACATCTCCAGGGCGTTTTGCCATCCTTCTGGGAATGCACAGCCATATGCTTAGCTACATCTCATCGTCCCACGTCACATGACACACGAGCTCATTAGCCAGTCCACTCCGAGAGATCCGCGCAGCAGGGATGCGGAAGGGGAAACAACAATGTGAAAAGGTCAACTGCAGATGTCAGAGAGTGACAAGAATACTGAAAGAGCGAACACGTGCGATGACGGAACAAAACTGGCCTGGGTCTATGAGAAAAGGCCTAATCTACTGACTACTTTAAATAAGCTCATTAGACGGATTGCCAGTTTCCCATAGACCCCTGCCACTTTTTTAACTCTCACGCCATGGATACTCAATTTTTAAACATTTCTAATGTTTTTAAAACTATTCAGCATGCAGTTTCATAATAACTGAGATACTATGTGAAATAATGTAGGACTGTTTAGAAAGAGGATTAAACGGTCCTCACGGAACATTACGGAAAACCTGTAAATGTCAGAACATATAAAAACTGCGATTTACAGGCCTGGAAAAGTCTAAAAGTCAGCGATACAGCATGGGAATTTCAATAGTAAATAACACTTTATCAAAAAATTGTCATCTAAAAATAGCTTTGTCCATTTAAAATTCTTCTTTGTGTGCTCAATGTTAAAATAATACAGGTGAAACAAAAGTTCATTTATTTGAGTAATTCAACTTAAAAGGTGAAACTAATATAGTTTATAGACTTATTACATGCAAAGTGAGATATTTCAAGCCTTTATTTGGTATAGTTTATTTTTGATGATTATGGCTTACAGCTTATGAAAACCCCACATTCAAAATTAGAATATTGTGAAAAGATTTTCATAAACTGTAAGCCATAATCATCAAAATTATAACAAATAAAGGCTTGAAATATCTCACTTTGCATGTAATGAGTCTATATAATATATTAGTTTCACCTTTTAAGTTGAATTACTGAAATAAATTTACTTTTGCACGATATTCAAATTTTTCGAGTTTCACCTGTACATGATTCAATTAAAAAAAAAAAATCATCCAGTATCATAAGCAAATAGCAGGGTTATTATCCGTAACTAATAAGACTAAAACACATTTTTCATTATTTGAACAAATAAACTAATTATAGAATAAAGTACTAAAATAACTAAAACTAATTAAACTAAAACTTATTTAAAAACTATAATACAAATTACAAAAACAACAAATTAGAAAAAAAAATAGAAAAAAAGAGAGAGAGAGAGAGAGAGAGAGAGAGAGAGAGAGAGAGAGAGAGAGAGAGAGAGAGAGAGAGAGAGAGAGAGAGAGAGAGAGAAGAGTGTTTCTCTTTCACATATAAATTTTAGCCCAAAAAATTTGAAGGCCATCCTCCAAAACCTGACATGACTATTATTCTTCGTAGTCAACATCTCATTTAAAGGAGAACTTGGCAACTTTTTTAACTTAATAAAACTGTCTATAAGAAATCATTTGTATGGTTAAACAACCTGTTCTGGTGATATTGGTGACTTTCCCCGCTCCCCCCAGCGTTTCCAGGCGGAAAACCAACCTTGCAACTTGGGGACTACCGTCCTGGCAAGATATAAATTGGAAGTCTCGTGAGAAGCGGGAACAAGAACGAGCGAGAAACACAAACTGCTTTTTTGGTTGATAACAGAATACAAAATGTACATGTCAATGTTCTATGATAATGTGTATGATGTATTACCCACCTCGGTACACATAGCTCCGCACGATAAAGTTGGCTTGCTCCGATCATAACAAATGCACATGAGCAGCGGTTGAAAGGGGGAGGAGAGCGCCGCAAGTGAGTTTTTTACGACCGTGTTGTGAAATATACGCCCCACAGCTGTAGGGCGTATACATGTACATGCGACAACAACAGTGAAAATCAGCGAAGAAATGACTAGAGTTGCCGAGTTCTGCTTTAAAAGCGAAAAGGAAAATGTCTCACGACTGCTCTTATCTTGTTAACCTGATAAGGCTGAGGTTTTAAACCCTGTCACTGTGTAACCTTGTGTCACGATCCACACATGGGAAACAGGGTTAGATCCAAGTGCAGTTTAATAGGGTTATCCGTACTTGTAAACAGTCCAGGCAGGGGTCAAAACCAGAGAAGCAATCCAAAAACATAAAACAATACAACAGGCAATAACAGACGCAGAAACAGAACTCAGAAGTGGCGTGATAATATACAAGGAATCCGTGACAAACAAAGAAACAACCAGGGTATATAAACACACAGAACTAACAATGATAACAAGAGACAGCTGGGAACAATGATGGGAACAATGACGAGAACAGCTGAGTGCAATGAACAGAGATAAGTGCAGACAAGGATTGTGGGGAATGTAGTTCATACTGTGACAGACACCGTGGGGGACGAGGACCTCTAGTGGACACCAAGGAACATGAACCAGACACCATGACATAACCCCCCCTCTACGGAGCGGCTACCAGACGCTCCAAGACCCACAAAAAACAAACAAAACAAGAGTCCAGGCGGGAGGTCGAATGGTGGAGGATCAGGGGGAGGGATGGAGGGCCAGGACCATGAAGGGGAACAGGAACAGGGGATGACGACTTAACCGGCGGCCGGGGCGAAGCAGACAGTCCATCGGGCGGCCAGGGCGGAGACGACAGTCCATCTGGCGGCCAGGGCGGAGACGACAGTCCATCTGGCGGCCAGGGCGGAGACGACAGTCCATCTGGTGGCCAGGGCGGAGACGACAGTCCATCTGGCGGCCAGGCCGGAGACGACAGTCCATCTGGCGGCCAGGGCGGAGACGACAGTCCATCTGGCGGCCAGGGCGAAGCAGATGACCCATCGGGCGGCCAGGGCGGAGAACTTTCCTCAGGCGGCCAGGGTGAAGACGAGCCCTCTGGCGGCCACGGCGGTGAAGACCCCTCGGGCGGCCACGGCACAGCAACAGCAAAGAATACCGGCTCAGCAACAGCAACAGACACCACCGGCTCAGCAACAGCAACAGACACCACCAGCTCAGGAACAGCAACAGACACCACCGGCTCAGGAACAGCAACAGACACCACCGGCTCAGGAACAGCAACAGACACCACCGGCTCAGGAACAGCAACAGACACCACCGGCTCAGGAACAGCAACAGACACCACCGGCTCAGGAACAGCAACAGACACCACCGGCTCAGGAACAGCAACAGACACCACCGGCTCAGGAACTGGAACCGACACCACCGGCTCAGGAACAGACACCACCGGCTCAGGAACTGGAACAGCCACCACCGGCTCAGGAACAGCAACAGACACCACCGGCTCAGGAACAGCAACAGACACCACCGGCTCAGGAACAGCAAGCTCAGGAACTGGAACAGACACCAGCGGCTCAGGAACTGGAACAGACACCACCGGCTCGGCAGACGTGACGTGAAGCTCAGGCTCGGCAGACGTGACGTGAAGCTCAGGCTCGGCAGACGTGACGTGAAGCTCAGGCTCGGCAGACGTGACGTGAAGCTCAGGCTCGGCAGACGTGACGTGAAGCTCAGGCTCGGCAGACGTGACGTGAAGCTCAGGCTCGGCAGACGTGACGTGACTCCTCGACGCATGCAGTACTGCCACTGCGTAATAGAGGAAGACAGCCCTCTTGGCCGTGGCAGGACTGATGGTGGGCAGCTCCGAGACGATCTCAGGGGTGACAGCGGGCTGCACGGGGACGACCTCCGGGATGACAGCGGGCTGCACGGGGACGACCTCCGAGATGACAGCGGCTGCACGGGGACGACCTCCGGGATGACAGCGGGCTGCACGGGGACGACCTCCGGGATGACAGCGGGCTGCACGGGGACGACCTCCGGGATGACAGCGGGCTGCACGGGGACGACCTCTGGGATGACAGCGGGATGCACGGGGACGACCTCCGGGACCAACGGACTCGGGACCACCGGAACTGGGACCACCGGGGCAGTCACGGAGGAAGTCTTCCTTCTCCTCCTCCGTTTCGGTACCACCAGAACTGGAACCACCGGAACCAGCGGTGAAGGACGCTCGGGGCTGATCATCACCGGCCCATGGTCAGAGAATGACCGAAATGGAGAATGCTGTCGGTGCTTACCTCTAGTCTCTCCTGCCCTACGACCTCCACGGGTCCCAGAAAATCTGGCCAGACGGGTTCCCTCAAACGAGTCCTTGGGTCCGGTGAAAAGGGGCGCGGGAGACTTTTGGCGGTGAAGCTTCCTCGGTCATCCGAGCCCACAATGCAAAACATTGAAAAATGTTCATACGTGGTGCCTCCTCCTTGACTTGAGAAGTCCCGCTCGAAGTTGCACCCTTCCTCCCATTAGTCTGGGAGGGAACGCGGAATCCCGTTCTGCTGGATCTTGACATGACGGATTCCTTCTGTCACGATCCACACACGGGAAACAGGGTTAGATCCAAGTGCAGTTTAATAGGGTTATCCGTACTCGTAAACAGTCCAGGCAGGGGTCAAAACCAGAGAAGCAATCCAAAAACATAAAACAATACAACAGGCAATAACAGACGCAGAAACAGAACTCAGAAGTGGCGTGATAATATACAAGGAATCTGTGACGAACAAAGAAACAACCAGGGTATATAAACACACAGAACTAACAATGATAACAAGAGACAGCTGGGAACAATGATGGGAACAATGACGAGAACAGCTGAGTGCAATGAACAGAGATAAGTGCAGACAAGGATTGTGGGGAATGTAGTTCATACTGTGACAGACACCGTGGGGGACGAGGACCTCTAGTGGACACCAAGGAACATGAACCAGACACCATGACACCTTGTGTTCACCTCTGATGTCTGGCCAGAGGAAGTGGATATGGAGGTCATTTATTTATTACTCTAGGCCAGGGGTCTTAACCACCAAAAGTGAACCTGAAGAAGGTTTAAGGAGACGCAGGTGTTACATAAATGGGGTGTTGTATTCACATACTGTAGTATTTCTTATGATGTATAAGGACAATCATTATTATTAAATCAAAGAGGCATATGCTTTACATACTCCCTCTTAAAGTTCCCCTATTATGCTTTTTTTAAATATAATATTATATTTCATGCAGAGTGTAATATAGCTGTTTGTGAATGTAAAAGATCAGCAAAGTTTTAAAGATCAAAGTGCACGACAAATAAAGTTATTGTCTCCTTGAAGAAAGAATCGATTCTGAACTGCCGAAATGAGTCGTCAGCAATTACAGTCTCACTTCCTGTTACAAACCTACGCAACAATGTAACACATTTGCATAATCCCAGCCTATGGTCTTCATTGGGTGCCGGTGTACAACATCTTAGATATACTTTAAAAGTATGAGGACTCGCGCTCGAACGGATACGATGAAACCGATGCCATTGTTACTGTTTGTATGAATAGTTCAGAAGAAGCCTGAAATTCAGATATGACACGAGCTGTAAGCGGTCGACCAATCACAACAGACTGGGCCATCTGGCCAATCAGAGCAGAGTAGGCTCTCAGAAAGGAGGGGTTTAGAGAGACTGAATCTTTTAGCAAACCGTTTTAGAATCAGTGAGAAAAGAGTTGCAATGTATACAGTATTATGAGACAATTCAAGTGGTTTTTTTCTTTCTTTTTCTTTTCTTACCTTGGATGCATGTAAACCTGTTAGGAACCTTTAAAATAGCATAATAGGGGAACTTTAAAAATAAAAAATAAATAAATTGGCATCAATGAATCCATGAAGAACCTTTAACATCCATGGCAGCTTTCCATTTCATTTCACAAAAGGTGTTTCGAAAATGTTTTTTTTTAAGAACTGTTCTTTCTATCGCTGCAAAAGCCTTTATTTACCTTTATTTTTAAGAGTGAGTTCATGACATTTTCATTGTTCTAAATACATTTTACTGGAAATGAAACATTTAGCTGAACTTGAGCTTCTTAACTTTTGTTGAAGTTATAAGGAAAGATGGATTTCCTGCAGAATAACTATATATTTACTGTATAACTGCGAGGCAATTCAGAGGGACAGGTAACACTTCATTACTACAGAAGTCAACGTCAAAGTGAATCTGAAAAGAAATGGACAAGAAAAGCAAAAAATCACTAAAACTTTAGTCTGGATGTCTTGAATATGAAGCAACAACAATAACAAAAACAGCCGTGGCGGCCAGCAGACTATTACCAAGAACTGCAAATGAGATTAGGCTGAGTCTTACGTAACGTGTGACTAAAGCCCTGATTCAGGATACTACAACACACACCTAGACAATAACACTCGTCACCTGTAATAAGATGAGAATCCAGAGCAAATCACAGGGAAAATTAAAATCTAAGACTGCAGCCTCTCTGTTTGAGGCTGATACAAACAACATAAAGAACATCTAATGCACAGGAAATTAAAAATGCACCAATAGAGGACCTCAGCGAGAGGGGTGTTTTTATGAGAACGCTGCCCATAATAACTCTACAAGTATGAGAACAATGTTTGAGGCCACCACAGTTTGAGTTACTCCCAGTTTATAATAAGTCCTGCTTGAAATATTGTTGTTATTGTCATCTAAAACTGTTCAAAAGAGCTGTCAATTTGATTACTCGTGATTATTTGCATCTAACATTATTATTTTGGTGTTTATATTATGTGTGTAAGCTATATAATGTGTGTGTGTGTGTGTGTATGTGTGTGTGTGTGTGTGTGTGTGTGTGTATGTGTGTGTGTGTGTGTGTGTGTGTGTGTGTGTGTGTGTGTGTGTGTGTGTGTGTGTGTGTGTGTGTGTGTGTGTGTGATTTGACAGCACTATTGAAAATATTTTTGCTGATTTAAACAAAGCTCAAATAAAATATAGGTATTAGATAAAAAAATGAAACCGAAAACAATTCAATGAAACTTAGAAATGTAACCTTGGCACCTGAAGTAAATAAGCTGAACTACGGTACTTACATTACTAAATCTGGAATAAAACCAGAAATAGGCTATAAAAAAGCCATATAAAAATGACAAAAGCTAAATTACTAAAACTAAAATCATGAAAAAAAAAAAAAAAAAAAAAGCCAATTCAAATATGAATAGCTACATACGATAAAAATAATACTAAAAATAACACAGGTTCACACATTAGCATTGGCTTCTCTCATACACACACCTTTAGATATGTCATATTCACTCTCTTTAGTCCTTCAGCTTTCAATCACTGTCTAAAACAACAGACAGTCTCTGAGGTTTTCATTAGGAGAGTTCATTTTCCTATAACCAAAGGAGACACCGAGGCATCCTGCACGAAAGATTTGGCATTTAAAGCTGTTCTCGTTTCTCTACAAGAACAGAGGAGTTGGGAGGGTTATATATTCTGCACAATTATACTTTCACCAGATGGGTGCATGTAGAATGTGTTAAATAGATGTCAAACTCCATCGCATGTCCATTAACCATGCCTGAATGTCTTCTCATTCATTCAATCCATCAGAGATATTTATAAACCAAATAAATAGTTACAACTGCACCCCGCCCCCTCACACACACACACACACACACACACACACACACACACACACACACACACACACACACACGATGTGTGTATCATCTCACACAATCTCATTTATTTGGTCACCATTTAAACCACTTGTCACATGGACTATGTAAACTAACAACAAACTGCTTGACAGTCTAGTGTGGCATTACACTGAGTGTAATGGCATTACACTCATATACACTTTATTTTAAGGTGTCTGTGTTACAGTGTCATCATGCATTCAATTACTGTGTAATAACAATTACGGTAACTGCATGTAGGCTACTTACTATAGGGTTAGGGTTGGGATAGGGGTTTGGTTTATGTAATTATGCATAGTTTATAGAATTATATATTTCTTACTACAGTAACTACATGTAACGTGTAACAACGACACTGTAAAATAAAGTGTTACCACCACCTAGACAGCACTTTTGGGCATCATAATAGACATAGTGAACTTGACCGTGCTGTCTAGGCAGCGCGCTGTGTTTTGGGACACAGCCTGGCTGCGCGTGCACACAGTAAATGTACAGTATGAGTAGTGTGTGCTGAAAGTGAGCAGAAAGTGAGTTACCTTTGGAGTAGAGTGACTTGGGCGAATCGAGGTCGATATCCGCGCTGAAGAGCGTTGTGAAGTCAGAGGGCATCGCAGATCCTCCGAGAAAATGACAGACTCCTCAACCGCAGCTTCTAACAAACTGCCATCGTTTAGTTTGGCCGAGACGAAAGACGAAAACGAAGAAAATCCAGGTGTAGAAAAAGCAGGCGATGACACTTCTAAATATCATTTGAAAAAGTGTTTGTGTCGTCCAGCGCTCTTCGTAGTGTGAGTGTGTGTGTGTGTGAGCGTGTGTGACTGTGTGTGTGTGTGTGTATGTTTGTGTGTGTGTGCGTGTGTGTGTGTGTGTATAAACACTCAGCCAGCACGACTCTTGAAACAGTTGTCTGTGTTCCTCTGCGGCCCCGCCCACTCCACGCGTCATCACTTCAAGAGCAACACGTTCAAACACACACAGGTTAATTCCTCTTTGGGTGAGCTTGGGTTGTTATCTTTCTCGTTTTATCAAATGTGATTGCAACTTTTCATTGAAGGATATATTCCTCTATTTTTCTGGGGGTGACTATGCTATTGATAATGTAGTTAATTTCTTTGTGTTGCATTGTAAATGTTTTATTCACAAAAACAAATTTCTCAAGACTTTACCAAGATTTGATGTCTTTATTGCTGAGATTTCCCTTATTGTAAAATCTCTTAAACTCATTGATAACAGTAAGAACAACAAGTTTCTTAAGGACTATGTACGGATTTTACTTACTTGTTGAGGAGTCAGTTATTTGTCTGTATTTATATATATATATATATATATATTTTTTTTTTTATGTATCCAATGCAGTGCTGTTTCTTCTTTGTAAAATAAATAAATAAATAACAAAATCACAGGTTAATTAGATCAATAATGAATAGAACTCCGATTTTATTACCTCCCTGCGTCTACGTTTTTGGAATAATACATTCAGTGACATAGAATGGAAAGAATTCTGGCTTCTTCGACAAAATTCTTCTGCCCAACAAAGTTGTTAATGTTACTTTTTAAATTATTCATAATTGTTTGGCCTAACTGAACTATAAATTTACATGCCCGGTTTCACAGACAAGGCTTAGCCTAAGCTAGTCCCAGACTAAAATGTATGTGTGAGCTGTTTTAACGGAAAACAACTTGCACTGACATATCTTATGTCAATGCCATTGTTTTGTCTCAAGATGCACACAGGTAAAGTTTTTTTAAGTTACGTTTCGTTTATAGAAGCTACTTAAATGTCCTAATTGAACTATGTAATCCTGGCTTAGTCTAAGCCTTGTCTATGGTTAAAACGGGCCACAAAGTTTAATGACGGTGTTTCGCCGAGCAATTGCCATTACTTTTTACCCACAATTTTGGAATTGGAATTGCAAAGGGTTTTGGATTTAATTTTCTTATTAAAGGAACACTCACCGCCACTTTATTAGGTTTATCTTGCTACCACCTTTTGCCTTCAGAGCTGCCTGATTATTTGTGGCACAGATTGAATATGATGCTGGAAACATTCCTCAGAGATTCTGGTCCATATTGACATGATATCACACAGTTATCACACATCCATGATGTGAATCTCTCGTTCCAGTCACTTAAATCACGTTTTCTTCTCCATTCTGATGCTCAGTTTGAACTTCAGCAGATCATCTTCATCATGTCTACATGCCTAAATGCATTGAGTTGCTGCAATGTGATTGGCTGATTAGATATGCGTGTTAATGAGCAGTTTAACATGTATAAGAAAGTGGCCGGTGTAAAACCATTAAAAAGGGTGACTCTCTGACCCTTGACATATTAAGTTTATAATTATGTGTTTATTATTTCAATTCCTCGCAAAATTTTACATTCATTTTGTAAAAAACGATTCTTTGTTTATTTTCAAAAAAGAAACGTATATTTTTATTCTTTAAAGAACTGTTGCTTGACTCTTCTGTACTTAAGTAAAATTAACAAAGAAAATTTGTTAACTTCACTGTAAAAAATTCTAACCTCCCCAACTCAAAATTTTCTAGTGACTGGTCACATCTAAATTTTTCAATTGATAAAAAATGTATAACAATTAAATTTGCATAATTTCACTTGATCCAATTGAAACATTTAGATGTTAGAATTATTGTGGGAGGTTAGAATTATTACAGTGTTGGCCAAGTAAAGTTTGTTGAGTAATTTCTACTTACTTGGAGTGTACTCAAAACAATAACACTGAATTAAGCTACACTGTAAAAATGTATAAGATCAATAAGTTATGACAGCATATGTTTTTACATTGATTTAACTCATCAAAATAAGTTAAGCAATTTTCAACTTTTTTTTATAAGTTATACAAGATTTGACTAATTTAAAAAAAAGTCAGTTTAATGTTACCGGTATTTAAGTTGAAATGACTTAATCATCCACGTTTTTTGTGCTTAAAAATTTAAGGCAGCAACTTTTTTTTACAGTGTGCTTTTAAAGTGTATACTTAACTTAGAACATCTACAGTAAGTAAAGCTGTAGATATTGTATAGACAACATATCTATATATTATAAGTAATGTGGTACCCAGTCAAACATCAACATTTTTGCTCATCAAATGCTAGTTTCTTATAAAAACAAACATGTTTAACAAAAGCACCCAATCATTGTCCCTGAAGGGTCATGCCATTGCCTGTGATGTTCTTGTGAAAAATTAAGCCATTATTGTCTAGGGACGGCGCAGGCTGTGAGGACTGTTTGACACAATGTTTGGCAGCTTGACACATGATTCATGTTCAGCAGATTCACTATTGTCCTCACACAATGGATGTTAAAGGGATAGTTCACCCACAAATTTACAAATTTAACATTTGTCATCATTTACTTTTTGGGTGAACGATGCATTTCTAAGGTGCACCATTCAGAATTAAATTGAGAATGCCTTTTAAATACCAATTAAATTCCTGAATTTGATCTGAGGAAGCAAACAGGATCGAATTTGAATGTAAGGAAGTAGAATTCAAACGGACTGAAATCCATACAGTAATTGTTTAAGAAAAGCTTGTTGAAACAAACTTTGACCTTATGAAAGTTTAAAAAGCCTTGAAATTATGATAACGTTTCTCTCATTCACTCTTTTTACAGATAAATGAAGTATAATACAGCATTGTGAGCATTGAGATTAGCTGATCAACGATATATTTACAAATTTTTAATCATTGACAAATCATCATAAAAACTATGGATTATAGTCATTAATAATAACTCTATATCTCTTTATATTCCAACGTGACATTTAGCATATGATGTGTTGTAACTTGTAAGTTGTCTTTCATGGATCTGTCACAGAACCCATTTAACCTTCAGACCTCACAGCAATATTACTTCACTATCTCAGCCCTGACATTTTTAATATGTTTACAAAGTACAAAGTGAGGGGTCAACTTCTAATTATTTTTATTTTTTTTACAAAATATTCAGAAGGGTCATGGACCTTAGTTTTTATAGCCCTGCATGATTTTATCTATACTAGATTTACAACTTCTTAGACCTCACAGTGATTTATTACTCTACAATGGACATATCGACCAAACATTAAGGTCATTATGATGATTCATAAGGTGATATCAGAACAGCGTAAATTATTTGCCCTCTACTAATAGATTATGTGGAATTGTTGACACTTTTTATTTGATTTTAGAGAGACTCCAATGGATTTGTTAGTGCATATAAATTGACTAGAAGTAGTTAACTTGATGACTTTCATTTAAATAAGCAAATAAATAAATTAAAAAAGTTACAATGCATGAAGTAACAATAAACCGGATAAACAGCGCCATCTGGTGTCTAAATTTTATATGTCAGGGTGTAATTCCTCCTCCACTCCACAGGGTGCTCGCGTGCGTCGTGTGCGTCATGCTGAAGCGCCACTGTGGGAAACACACACGAAGCAGAAGCGGAACAAGCGGCGCAGCGTCCATGAAACTGGCGTGCTGAGCAGCAGAAAAACTATATTTTTTCCCCGTTAGTATTCGGATTTATTAAGTGAAAATGCCGGACTTAGCGGTAGAAAGGGTCGTCGTTCATCCCCTGGTGCTACTGAGTGTCGTGGACCATTTTAACAGGTAAATATGAGTGTTGTGAAGCTGCTATAGTAAAACTGTTAACTCACTGTCATTATGTGTCAATGAAAATAGCCGCTACAAGCTAACGGCTAACTGGATGCAGTCACTGTCTAAGTAAAAACATGACAAGAAGCAAATATATAAGAGTTTATTCATTGAGGCATATTATGGTGTTGCATATCGGCTAAACATAATAACATTAAAGTTTATGTTAAAACGTCGTCTTGTTGTAGAAGCACAGGTATCTGAAAGTCAGTTATGATTATTAACATGTAACTTACAGATAATTTTACTCGCAGTAAGCTATCCGACAATGAAAATTCAATACACACACACTGTATAATTTAATAGTCTACTATAATTTCGATATTGAACCAAGTATTGCTCGTTTTTGTTGTTGTTGTTGTTGTAGTATGTGCCTCATTTACTATGATACATAGCCAACTTTATGTATGACATATATTTATCTATATTAGTAAGTATAGATTCTAGAATAAACATAGCTTTCTGAACATATTTATAAAGTGTTATACATCATCTGACACAGCTTATATATTCAAATAAAGCCATACATTTAAACATTGAATTTGTCTCTTTTTGTATTGTTTGTAAATCTTGTGTTTGTTTGGCAGGATCGGTAAAGTTGGCAGTCAGAAGCGAGTTGTTGGTGTTCTGCTGGGTTCATGGCATAAGAAAGTGCTTGACGTGTCCAACAGCTTCGCTGGTATGCTTGCATCTCTTGGTGTAAAATGCATTTCTTTCCTGTTGAAATATAATGTAAGTAATGTTTAGTAATTGTGTGCCAGTGCCTTTTGATGAGGACGACAAGGATGATTCGGTTTGGTTCCTCGACCACGACTATCTGGAGAATATGTACGGCATGTTCAAGAAAGTCAATGGTAAGATCCATTGCTTAACTATGCACATGTCAAGAACCAATGTTATGTTTTATACAATCTGTCATGCCATTGTTATAGAACATGAGCTCACGCCTCAGGTCTAATAGAGTTGTGGTGTTGTTTCTTTCAATTCTAGCACGGGAGCGAATAGTCGGGTGGTACCACACGGGCCCAAAGCTGCACAAGAACGATATTGCCATAAATGAGCTCATGAAACAGTACTGCTCCAATTCGGTATGTAATACTGTTTATTTTAATACTGTATTAGCTTAGTTGTACTGGGTTGAATCTGACAACCATGTCTGCGTAATTCTAAAATAAAAGCAGATTTAATATTTTGCATACAATTATACAAAATAATATTTATTTTATATACATTTTTAAAATAATAAATATTTAATATAATTTTCTGCACAATATTCTATCTTTTTATCTGTAATATCTAGGCATGCACAGGATTTTTGCAGACAAACTGCTCTAAATGAAGATGTGCAATTTACTAATGTTTTGTGAAGTTACAATGTGGCGCATAAGTCTCATCTGACGGCAATATTTTAGTGTTATGTCATCAAATTGCGATCGGTTCGTGAGATCGGCCAAATTTAGTGACTACCAATCGAGTCATAGAATGTGATTATCGGCCGATGCCAATCAATCGGAGCATCCTTAGTAGTATCATTATCTGTAGTTTTATATAATTAATACAAATAACAAGTAATATTAATAACAATATAAACAAAAGCTTTGTTTTAGTACTATTAACTTTGTCTGCGTTGTGAATGTTTATTTTTTTTTCACTATCATTCTCGATAGTGATTCTCATAATTTTTTTACTGAATGCTTGAATTACAGGCAGTACAACAAATATTACTATGATGTATAATTTACAATTAAAGTCTTATGTTGTTATTTGGATTTACAGTAATGAAATTTGGCAGAAGATTTAAAAGTAATGAAAATAACGCCACAATTCAAAAATAGGCTTTATTTTCTTTATGCAAAATATAATTTCCTAATTTTCATTTTATTTTGGGTTGAAATGCATGAATCATATATATTCTTGACATGTTTTCATGAGGTTCGCCCACCATACAGGCGAAACGGCTTAATTTAAGCTTATTAAAATCCTTTGTATTTTCCTAAAGGTTTTAGTCATTATTGATGTGAAACCCAAAGACCTGGGGTTGCCAACTGAAGCGTATATCTCAGTGGAGGAAGTGCATGATGTAAGTATTTGTGCAGTTCTATTATACATTAAGTTATGTTTGTGTCTCTCATGCTAATTGCTGACATTTATTCTTTGCTGAAGGATGGAACTCCCACTTCCAAGACGTTTGAACATGTGACCAGTGAGATCGGAGCGGAGGAGGCGGAGGAAGTGGGTGTAGAGCATTTGTTGCGGTAAGACGGAGACACATTTGTACATTAATGATTATCTGATTCATTTGACAGTGCCCCTATTATGCTTTTTTAGATATTACCTGTCAGGTAGTGTAATATAGTTGTTTGTGAATGTTATACATAGGGGTGTGCGATATTACGATTTTTGATCGTGGACGATTAAAATGTCTCCACGATCTGCTTTTGAAGAAATATCGTAGGATCGTCCATTTTATCAGTTTGCATTTCTGGCGCCTCCGTCTCAACATACTGTACAGCGCGACGTATATCCACATGAAATGCAGAGGAACGGGACACTGTAGTTCATAAAAATTAATTATTTGCATGTGCTTTAAAGCCTTGCCGGTTAAACATGTCATTCGCTGCTGATGCGCTGTTCTAGCTGTTCTAATGCGCTGTTTTCTGAGGCAAACACCCGACGCGCGCACATGCACTAAAAGCCTGTCTAACAGCGCCCGTTACTGAACTAAGTAATCTTTCGAGTCTTATTGCGCTAATACTGTCAAATACACACAAGGTTTACATAAACAAAGTTGGTTATGTCTAAAGTGAAAGAACAATAGAAAAAATGAAGAAAAAATCTGCTTGTCAAATGCGTGTAGACTCGTTGCGCGCAGATCTTAAAGTGACAGTAGCCCTAATAGTAAACATGCAGCCGCTTGTCCTTAAAGGGACAGTTACCCAAAAATAAAAATTCTGTCATTATTTACTCACTCTCTAATGTTGTTCCAAACCTGTATTAATTTATTTCTTGTGCTGAACACAAAAGAAGATATTTTGAGGAGTGTGGCTAACCGGGCGGCTGCTGGTCCCCATTGATTACCATAGTAGGAAAAAACTATTATGGAAGTCACTGAATTACTGAAATAAATGAACTTTTGCACGATATTCAAATTTTTAGAATATATATATATATAAAGACGTTTTTAGATGCATATAAACCTGTTGTTGGAGACTTCCAAACAAAATTAGGAACCTTTAAAATTGCACTTTTTAAATCATCTGTAAGCAACCTAGTTTATTTATTCTCATGATGCTTTCTTGCAGTGATATCAAGGACACAACAGTTGGCACTTTGTCACAACGCATCACCAATCAGGTGCACGGCCTGAAAGGGCTCAACTCCAAGCTGTTGGATATCAAGAGCTACCTGGAGAAGGTTGCAACCGGGAAACTGCCCATCAATCACCAGATCATTTATCAGCTGCAGGACGTGTTCAATCTGCTGCCCGATGTCAACCTGCAGGAGTTCGTCAAGGCCTTCTACCTTAAGACCAACGACCAGATGCTTGTGGTCTATCTGGCCTCGCTCATCCGCTCGGTAGTGGCGCTCCATAATCTCATCAATAATAAAATCGCCAACCGTGATGCTGAAAAGAAAGAGGGCCAAGAGAAAGATGACAGCAAGAAAGAGAAGAAGGATGAGAAGGATAAAGATAAGGACAAAGACAAGGAGAAGGAGAAGGAGAAGGAGAAGGGAGATGCTGCAGCCAAGAAAGATGACAAAAAGGAAAAGAAATAAAGCCGAACTGGCATGAACTTGGGCTTACACAATCTTGGCTGAATAAAGGAGGAAGTCTACGTTTCTTTTAACAATCTCCAGGCTAAATCGGCCATTGTGTTTGTCTTTTTGATATAAAGGACTTATATTCTGTTGTGATTAAAAGAGAGAAAGAAATTCATTTCAAATGTTCTTTTCTTTCTTGATGTTTTGGTCCTGATCAAGGTTGACCTATTGACGTTTATATTAGTACCATTATTAGACCATCAGAATATCAAGACAAGTGTCCAGTGTTACAGCAAAGCCCAACTGCAGCCATGCCATTGTATTTACACTGAGATTTCTTCTTTTTTTTAATCATAAACAGCAGTCAAACAAGCTCCTGTGGCCTAACCTGTTTTATTTTGTTCACTACAGTCTTACAAGTTCACAAAAGCACATTCTCAAAACATGTCTACTGTAGTGTTTATTCAAATACGCTTTTCCTTAGTAGTTTATAAAAGAACATGTTTCAGAAATAATGTGCTCTATAAAAGTACGTTTTGCTTTTTCCTGAAAAAAAAAAATTAAAGTTTGACCAAAAATGCCATATGTTATTGTTGAAGCAGAGTTATTTTTCATTTAAAATTCAGCAGAGATACATATATTCATTTTCTTAAGTAACTGAAGACAAAATGCAGAAGGTCAGTGTGTACATGCAATCCTCTGAGGAGCACAGGCCAATGATGAGGACTAGGCATTCTTGTCACTATGATGAATTTCTTCTGCTTCTTTCTTCTTAGATTTGATCCCAAAAAGACTCAGGATCTTCACCAATATCAGGTCGACGATTTCCTCTTCCTCAGAAGGCTGCGTATCAGAAGAGTAAATTTCAAAATTTAAACCATATTTGGTACATGCAATGTTATTGACTTCGCCTGTAGACTAAAGGCTGTCTTTACATTACATGGTTCAAGTGACCCAATTCCGATTTTATCCTCCCATGTGACACAGACGGGATATGACCCATGAAACGTATAAGCAGGAAAAAAGCACATGGATTCGGGCCTCATTCATATGTGAAAAATAAATCTGCTATGAATCTGTTACGTGCATTTGAAAGTGATGGTGGCGAATGAACCGCAATCACATGACTCTTTTCAATGGAGCAATGGAGGACGAAGGCTCAACTCAATGTTTTCCTTTTCAGCCTAAGATTTTCCGGGTCAGTACGTCTACCTTGGGTTGTTCCACCAAGTATATAATGTAAAAGCAGATATAGGATATGGGTCACTAAAGTCAATCGGAATTGGGCATCAAGACCTGCAGTGTAAATGCAGTAGTTACTCGGTATCAGTAGTTAGTTAGACTGAAATATGAAAGTGACTCGTATAACACCTGGTGATTCTGCTGTTCTTCACCGAACGCCTCAAGGATGACTGAGACGAAGAGGGTCAGTATCACAAATGTAATGAAGATGACACAAGTGGAAACGATGAGAGCGCCGAGCACGGGATCAGATTCCATCACCTGTAGAGATAAAGCAAAAGCTTTTCGGTAACACTTTAACATTAGTTAATGCCGTAAATAACAATGAGAAATATATTTTACAGTTAATAAAAATGTTCTTTGTGTTTGTTCAAAGTGCATTATCTGTTAACCGATATAACTTGGTAAACATCAACTAAGATTAATAAAAGTTATAGAAGAATTGTTCATTGTTAGTTCATGTTAAGTAATGGAGTTAACTAACGTGTTACCAGCTTTTCTGTGTTACTTTCCCAGTCTTGGCCTGTAAATCATTTTACATACCTCATCATAATTGAACATGCCAAACTGCAAACTGAAGATTGTCTTGAACGCGTCTGGGAACGTTTTGTAGGAGTACAGCTTCCATCCAAATATTAGATTGCACTATCGAGAACAAATAAATGGTATTAAACCTTTTTAAAAAATGACTGAAATACACCCAAAATGGAAGTCTATGGGGCAGCCATTTAATGTTCACTGCATAGACTTCAATTGTAAGTGTGTTCCTGTAAAAAGATAGTTTTTGTCTTTTTAAAATATAAAATCTTGTTTTTGTTTGATTTTCAAACTGAGGAGCAAACAGAACTTGTCTGTGGTACAGCTGCTTATAAAGCTAAAAAGGTGTCTTGCTTTTTTTCAATGTTAAGATACTTTTATGAGCCTATTTTACCCAAAAAGTATTTTAAAGTCACCATGAAATCCAAATTGACATTTCTTATTTTTTATTTTCTCTGATGATGTATTTACTGGTGTGGTGTGAGGGTGGGACAACCTGTCACTCACATGAGATCGACCAATAGCAAAACGAAACCATCCAAACAAACCTAACAATTCCCCATGGACAAAATCATGACCTGCCTAGAGTTGTCAAAAAGTACTGAAATTAAAAAAATGTGACGATACCAGCATTTCCCTCAGGCATTTTGAGTGCTGTTGAACAGATTCTTAAACACCTCTGATTGGCCATTATGTTGACGTGCTCAACATCTGTGTCTGTGATTGGTTACAATGATCAACACTTCAAAAATGCTCTTCATCGAGCACTTACACGGATACACGCGGAAGCGTTTGAAAGCTGCGTCTATCAGCGGATCCATCTATCAGCGGATATATTAGGGATCTGCTGATAGACGCCTGCGTTTGAACGCTCCTGTGTGTATCTATGTAAGCGCTCTATGAAGAGCGTCAAAGCTGTAATTGTTGATCACATTGTAGCCAATCACAGACATATACTGTATGTTGAGCGTATCAACACAATGGCCAATCTGAGACATATGTTGAGCGCATCAACACAATGGCCAATCAAAGGTATTTAAGATTCCGTGGAAAATGTCACATTTAAATTTCAGTACCGACTTTACCGAAGTCAGTACTTTTGACAACTCTCTGCCCTACATTGTATTCTCATTCAAGAGGTCGTTTCACTCGGATATACAGCCCAATGGGGAAGAAAAGACTATCACAACTTCTGTTTCATGTTGTCTTTAAACCGTTATCGACAGTAAAAACTTACAGAGAGAGAATAGGCCAAGAGGATAATGAAGATAACCACGATGAAACTGGACATTTCGTTCCATGCCCGCTGCAGGGAGGAGGTGATGAGGTGTAGTTTCGGGTTGAGTCTCAGCAGATGCCAGAGTTTCACACAGGCCAGAAGAACCAAGAAAGCCATGAGATATCCCAGTGTAGCATCTATGACCGCTGTGTCATGGAAACTGGGAAACCTAAAAGACAGGAATAGAATTTTTACCATGTTCAGTTTACCCATCCATCCATCCATTCTCCAAACCGAAAATATCTACTTACTGATCTTTGTGTTTCTGGTAGTATTCAATGTCTTGGTCTCCCTGCACTGTTCTCTTGATGAACACTGATAATGAACTCCAACTTAAGATGATGATGGCCAGGTCTAACAGATTCCACTTGTTTTTGAAGTATGCCCATTTCTGCCGCTTCAACAGCTTTCCCTGTTCAACCACAAATGTGAATGGTTTAATATGAGCATTGCAGTTTAAGAAACAGTTCACCCAAACGTTTAATTTCTATCATTTTTTACTTAAGTATTTCTTTATTCTATTAAACAAAAGGAGGAGATGTTTAGTAGGGGTGTAACGGTACACATAGGTCATGGTTCGGTACGTACTTCAGTTTTGTGGTCACAGTTCAATACTAGTTCGGTAACAGGAAAAAGCAAAAAATCCCCAATGCTAGGTTTCTTTTCATTTATTTTGAACAGACAGTAGTGTAAATTACAGTTTGATCCACCAAGAATTTAGTCCCCCCTAAAGTAGTTGGTACAGTTCAGCCTCCTTTAGTGTATTAAAGCAACACTAAAGAACTTTTCCTCTGCGATCAATTGTCCATTACCGCTGTCGTAAATAATTTAGCCTACCGCAGCTACGGTCGCACACACACTCGCTGTTTATCCAGCACTGGCTGTGGAATGAACGATGTCCACAGGCAATGTAGAGTATGTTGCATGATTTCATGAAAGTATGATGTATTGCGACATCAGAAACGAAGAAAAACAAAATAATCACTATTGTAACGCTTGACGTAAAGCAAGACAAATTTGTAGTTTTCTTACGTCTCATTCGAACTACAGAAACGCGACCCGATCTGGCAAACTTACATAGTGTGGTTATAGCAGATATAGGGCCACAAAGCGAATCCAGAAGTGCCTTTCACCCTGTTACTACTTGATGAACCACTGATACGATTTTGGAAACATTATTTTAAGGTAAAAAAAAAACTTTAGTGTTGCTTTAAAGGAACACGCCCAAAAAAATAAAAAGTATTACTTCTTGTGGCCTGAAAAAAGGTTATTTAGATTATTAAAATGTTCTCCACATTTAGAAAAAAAAGGTTATTTTAAAACCTGATCACTAAACGGTTCTTTGGGTAACTCAAAAATGATTCTTATATGACATTTGCTGTGAAAACCTAGTCTGGCTCTACCAGACTCTCGTACATTTCATTTGTACAGAGAGTCTGGGCTCTCTCCATTGACTATTGGATCTTCCCAGAGTCACTCTGGATTTGCCATAACCAATCGCTAACGTTTGGTCGTGACGTATGACGACTCAAACTAGTGCACACAATCTCAACGTCATCGTTCTCAGCCACTCCCTCTGTTCACTGGTTGGACCGGTAAAAAAATTACTGGAGAAAACCCAAGAATACACCACAATATCAGACGTAGCTCTGAAGAAAACTGAGCGGAAATGCGTAGGAGGGCGGAGCCAGGCTAGTGAAAACCCCCTTTTGTAACCTGTATTTTTACCGAGGAAAGAAAGTCATTTGGGTTTGGAAAAACTCGAGGGTGAGCAAATGATGAAAGAATTTTTAAAAATTGGTGTGAACTATTCCTTTAAAATTTCAATGAAATTATGCTTTCAGAGAGCTGACCTGCAAAAACATGTAGTAGATGATGAAGAGGAAGTAAAAGACCTGAGAGGCCATGAGAAACGACTGAAAGCCACCAGTGGACTGGTAGAGACGCACACTCTGCACCACGCTGCGAAACTGAAATGCGCCTGAAAAAAAAGAAATGTCAGCTCAGCTTTGCAATAAGACATGATGGTTTTATATATATATGGGAATGATTGTTCTTTTCCCTCACCCACTGCAGTGCTCTCCAGTATCAGCGTGACAATACAGAACAGGTTGACATTAGCGTTGTACACCGTAAACTCTGCAAAAACCGCCCTTGTGTACACATCCAACCAGGTGGAGTCAAACAGATATTGAATCTTCCTGTTGGTTGAAGGGAGGCATGTCATTAGGATATTATGCATAAAAATAAACCCTTGCGAAAAAGAAGTATACTTTTATTGATTATGTCAATAATAGACTTTAAAAGAATATACTTAAGTGTGAATGGAATGTTTTTCATACACATAACTACATGCTACAGGCAACTCAATAAAAAAGTATTATAGCTTAAATTTATATTAACTTATATTAACTTTAGCTAAACCTTAGAGTGCTTTTTTAGACCCACTCAAATAGGGCTTAAATACATAATTATATGTAGGAATGGTTTCACAGACAGGGTTTAGATTAAGCCAGGATTAGATCTTAGTTGAATTAGGACATTTAAGTAGCTTTTATAAACATGCCTTAGAAAAAAAAGAAACCATTACTAGTGTGCATCTTGAAACAAAACGAGCACTGACATGTTTTAAGATACTGTATGTCAGGGCTTTAAAGGTAAAAGGTTTCATTTTTCAGTAATAATACTTTCTGTTACCCCAATTCAGTGTGCAGAGTCCCTTGGCTGCATTCAAAACCGCATACTTCCCTACTATATAGTAGGCGAAAAACAGTATGTGAAAAAAGAAGTATGTCTGAATTTACAGAACTCATAAAAGAGTAGGTCAAGTACCCGAATGACCTACTACTTCTGGCGAGATTCTGAAGTGTGCATACGATGGACACTTTACTATCCCATGAGGCCACAGGAGAGGATATATGAATGGAGGTGAAGCGACGCAACTGACGCTGGTGGGTCACATGATAATGACAACGTGGCGAATGTAGTCTTTGGGAAGTGCTGGAGGAGACTTTACAGAGTGATTGACTCTTGCATTGTCAGTACAAGATCTTGACCAAAAATGAATGCACCTCTTGATGGAAATAACATCTCAACATTTATTTCCATCAAGAGGTGCATCAATTTTGGTCAATATTTTGTACTGACAATGCAAGAGTCGAACTCTGCAAAGTCTCCTCCAGCACTTCCCAAAGACTTTCAATGAATTTAACGTCTGGACTCAGAGGGGCCAATTCATGTGTGAAAATGATTCTTCATGCTCCTCACAACCATTTTTTCATCATTTGAGTCTGATGAATCTTGACATTGTCATCCTGGAATATGGCCATGATATGTCTTCCTTCCTACATGGTTGTTTAAGAAATGAAAAGCTACACACTCCATCAGTTAGGGTTAGAAGAACTGTTGCCAAACATATAACATGCTAGAAACATAATAATCACTGCAATAATGATCCAATCATAGACTCTTAAGCATTTGCTTAAATCAAAACAGCAATTTTTTTTTTGGCGGGGCAGTGTATTGAACATACTTTTTTAGTAGTCGTGAAGCACGTCAAAACAAGTACCTACTCAAGAGAGTATGCGATTTTGGATGCAGCAACTCTGCTTGGTCCAACAAAAATGGTGGTCGTATTCATGAGATTACTCACGTGCTCGCGTTTTGCAGGTCAGAACCGAGGTCCATAACATAGCCTCCTCCTCTATAAAGTGCAATCATACCCCAAACGGGGACTGCTTTGAGCGTGGACTGGCTTTGGTACTGCCAAGCTGTGACGGTGTCCTCAGAGCCATTTACTAAATTAAACTCTTCCCAGCCTGGACCGTAAGAGCCCATGTCCTCATTTTCCCAAGAGTAAGGGTCATTGCAGTGGGGAACAGCGTGACGCATGGATTTAGCAATCTCGCAAGAGTCTCTAGTCACCCTAACTTGACGAAGACGAGCACCTCCAACAAGTTTTGAGTTTCCATCCGTTATAAAGCCTTGGAAATGAAAATGAAGTAGTCATTAAACACACCAGTCAAGCTCAATGGGTTTAAACTAAAGCGCTCGCTAACCTCCTAATAGATCGTTTTTTTTCACTACTATTTTGATGGCATAAAATGGGAAGAAGATTTTAAGGAAACCAATCTGTTAGGAGTCTTTAAAGATCTGATGGCCCAGAACTACTTTAAATACAAATTAAAGACGATTGTTGTGCACTGAGATATTCTTGACAAATCAAGATAATGGATCTACCTGGATATTTTCCAAACAGGTTACTAAGAAGTACACTATTCGCCCAGGAGAACACATCATTGTGGTTCATACTGTCTGAAATGCCATAGCTGAAGCTCTGCCGGATGTGCTGTGTGAGGTAGAATCCATTTTCATCTCGCTGACCATATGCCACCAAGAGCAGCATCCACAAGAACCCCAGAAAAACTGCAAAAGAAATACAGGTCTGTACACAACCGTTCTTTTACATAGTCATTGGCTGAAAGGGAACAGTTGTATTTTCCTACCTAAAATCTCCATGATGAGCGCCCGTGCTTTCTGCTGTTTGACCATGTTTCTCCTAATCTTTTCAATATCACTGGAAGGTGGAGGCTCATAGAAGCTGTGTGTACAATCCCTCTTAGCAAGTCGCACTCCATTGAGATCATCTATTGAAGAGATCGGGATTGAAAGTAACAAATCACAAAGATCTGATGAGGCTCTTTAAAAAGAATAAGCGAGACATTCCCCTATGAAAAACAACTGCACTTTATCATACTTTTAGAAAGAGAAATTATTACGGAAATAATATCCTTTAAAAGAGGATTCTTTAGAATGAAATGATTGTAATGTTTTTGACCACATCTTTAGATTAATTTAGATTAGAAATCTACAAATTTTCTGAAGAGACTCGATCACTTTATATGATTTCCTGTAGCTCAAACAGTAGAGCGTTGGCGCTTGCAACGCCAAAGTCATGGGTTTGATTCCCAGGGAAAGCAAGAACTGATAAGAATGTAAATGTGTACCTTGAAATGCAATGTAAATCTCTTTGGATAAAAGCGTCTGCCAAATGCATAAATGTAAATATGATGAACAGATTGAATTTAGTCTTTAACTGACATATAAACATTCATCAACTCACACATCAGTTATGGTAAACGGACCAAAAACAAGTTCGCTTGATGTGCAGCACGTTTGAGCTTCAGAAAGAGGTTTGTTCTCTTGCGTCAAGCAGGTTCAGGTTAGCTTCTGTTTATGTCCGCTGATCAATGTTTAAATGTGAATAAAAGTCTAAATCCAATCTGTTCATCATAAAAAGTCTCAAGTCAAGTCTCTTCAGAAAATTTGGACTGATCCACTCAATTCAGATTAGATTAGTTTTACGATCTCGTAATGAACTTTTTGAGGCATCAAAGTGGTAGTTGCGTTGCTGTCAATGGAGGGACAGAAAGCTCTCAGATTTCATCAAAAAGATCATCTGTTCTGAAGATGAACGAAAGTCTTATGGGTTTGGAACGACATGAGGGTGAGTAATGAATGACACAATAAAAAATTTTTGGGTGAACTATCCCTTTAAGATTTGAAAAACAACTGCATATTCAACACAATTAAGCTCATTTCCGCATACCTGATTTCCAATTACCTGAGCAAGTGGTTGTTTTCTTACTTAAAGAGTCAACAAGTTCTGCATCCTCAAAATTGATTTTCTTCACCACCAATGCAAAGAAAATTGCCAAACAAAACACCTGCCAAATGAAACGCACAATAACATAGTAAAAAAAAAAACATAACTGTGAATACAATACGAATATATAGCATTTCGACTGCAGCTCTTTACTTTTATGGGCTGGGTAAAGAAGAGGCTCTCAGTGAAGGACATCGCAATGGTGATGATCCAACTGACCGAGCGATCCTTTCCATATTTCAGGCCATACAACATGGTAAAGTATCCTGATATCACACTTGTGGCTGCAACAAGAAGCCAACCCACAAACACAAACCACCAGGGCAGACCCTTCCATCTGCTGCTGTCTTTTTTGGGGCTCAAGCTACAGGTCCGCTGCTCAATGAGGGGTCTGGAGGAACAGAGACTTTCCAGCAGTTTCTTCATGCTCTGGATCTGCAGTAAAACCTGGCTGTAGCACCCAGGCCTAGAAAAGCCTGAAGGCCCCAGCAGCTTCACTTCTCCCTCCAAGTTTTCAAGTTGTTTGGACAGATGATGGCTATAGGCCCAGAAAACGGAGGAGGTTTCGTTTTTGTGTATGAAGTGCTGTTGTTCGACGAGGTTCTGCAGATCTGAGAGTAAAGTGCTGACGTCTGCCTGGTCAGGGTGCTGTGTTTTCAGGACTGGGCATCTCATGGCATTTCCAAACAAGTATGTGATTCTCTGTATGTCCTAATGAAAAACGGGTACACTTTATTTGGTAACACTTTATTTTACAGTGTCCTTGTTACATATGTTACATGTACTTACCATAGTAATAACTGTAAATTATGCATAATTACATGCAACTAACCCTTAACCAAATCCCAATCCTACCCTAACCCTATAGTAAGTAGGCCTACATGTAGTTGCTTAATATTGCTCAGTACTTCAATATATAGTATATTCAATATACAAGTGTCCTTGTTACAGAGTAATTATACATTTAAGTACTGAGAAATAATGTAAAATAACGTGAGTTGCATGTTGTAATTGTGCCTAATTTACTGTTATTACTATAGCAAGTACATGTAAGATGTGTAAAATAAAGTCTTACCGAAAATGTTTACATTTTGGAAAAATAATGCGGCAATTAACACATCAAGAAGTTACAGTATTCCCATGTTTCTTTGAGTTCATTGATTTTTTAAAAATTACTTTTATTCAGTATGTACACTCTTAAAAGTAAACTTTCCAACAGGGGGTTTTCGATGCCATAGAAGAACCATTTTTGGGTCCACAATATTCCCCTTTAAGGCGAGACACTACAGGTGAATAGGGAAATATTTTTAACTAGCAGATATCACCATGAAACTTTCCCAGTTGATTACCTACATTAAGATGAAAAAAAAATGTATTACAAGTTTTCTGTAATTTATTGTTTAAATATGCAAATTAGGCATTATCTAATTAAATATGGGCTAATTTGCCTATATTTTAAAAAACGAAATCTCAGAATTGGATAAAGCCAGGTTCAAAATTCTTTTTTCATTGTGTTCACATATTAGATGGGAAAAAAATTACAGAGGGATTTATGGATATCTACTTTTGTTATCCTGTAAAACAGAATATACTGTCAATAGCCTTAAAAAAATTATTTTCGCCATGTTTTTTGGAATAAAATGTTATATAAATCAGGATAGGAATAATATATTTACAAATCCCTCCGTAATTGTCTTCATAATATAACTAGGTACAAGACTGGAAAGTTTGGTGTGTATAGGTGCTACTGAAGAGGAGATTTCGGACTTGGAGTATGAGAGAAAAGTCATTTTGAGAAAAAGGCATTTAAAGATTTGTAATGTAAAAAATCATACTTTTTTAGTGGAAACAACTATTTACTGACACAATATCTTATCAAATCATTAGCAACAACAATACAAACGACCTAAATCACATCAAAACTTATAAACACAGCATTTATGGCCTTCAACTGAGCAGAAAAACAGTCAAAAACACACATCTGAGTGTCAGAGCGCGTCACGTGATGCATCTGAACGAATCAGGTTTTCAGAAATTGACATCAGCCAATGATATTTCGCTTTTAGGGTTAAATGCCCATTTTACTTTCACGATTGGTTACTGATTAAAAGGAAATGACCATATTTGGATCCAACAGCATTGTACAGAAGAGAGAGAGCTTTCCAGACATGTGCGTGATTAAAGGAAGAACACAGAGATCGCGGAGCTGCGCGTTGATTTAGAACGCCAACTTTTGTTGAATTTCAGAGAAATCTACTGACGCAAAAAGACAAAGTGTAGTAAAATAAAGACCTAAATGTGTATTTTGGACTTTTTTTCAGCACAAGTCTGAAAGAAAACATGTTATTGAAGACAAATAGCCCAAAATCTCAAAATTGACCAGTGAAAAAAAAACGATGTTTTTGCCTGCCGTGTCTCGCCTTAAGTGAACAGTTCTAAAAATAAAAATAAATTATTTGTGTGAAGAACATTTTATTAATCTAAAGAACCTTTTCCACTATAAAGAACCTTTTGTGCAATGGAAAGGTTCCAGATGTTAAAGGTTCTTCATGAAACCATCAATCCCAATAAAGAACCTTTATTATTAAAGGGGTCATGACATGAGAAACCAAATTTGCCTTGATCTTTTGGTATATAAGAGGTCTTTGTACCATTTAAACGTCCTGCAAGTTTCATAGCTTAAGACGTCCTCCCCATTATAAACGAATCATTTATTTAATCAAGCTCTAAATACAGCTCATTCTGGATCCATGGTAAGAAGTGACGTCACGGTACGAAGTGACGTACCAGCGTTTGCATAATGACCGCCTCCAACAGAAGACAGTTACGCTTTAAGCGCAAGGCAACTACGCTCATTTCGTATCGTTGTCGCGCCCGCGCGCTGCGCGCCTCACAAGTGTTCAGTCGACGGACAGCGAGTGGGTCTGTGTAACTTACAGGGAAGTTACGATGCCGCAGATGTGCTGTTCCTGGCTGTGGACAAACAACATCTTTGAATACGCTGCGAAGGATCCAGTCGTCAGGGAAAAATGGATGCACTTTATTTTTTGCGGACGTCTCAGTCACGGCAGTGTTAGTTTAAGCGTTTGTTCTGAAGGATGACTGTTTTGAGCTTTGCCAGAAAACTGTTGCTCAAAGATAAGTCCGTGCCGACTATTCCGGGCTCAACATCGACGACGCAAACTGTAAGTAATGTATTTAAAACTTTAAACTACTTTTTAAATACGCTGAAAGATCCAGTCGTCAGGGAAAAATGGATGCACTTTATTTTTTGCGGACGTCCCAGTCACGGCAGTGTTAGTTTAAGCGTTTGTTCTATACATTTAAGGATGACTGTTTTGAGGAAAAAATCCCAATATGATGCTTGGCTTTGCCAGAAAACTGTTGCTCAAAGATAAGTCCGTGCCGACTATTCTGGGCTCAACAACGACGACGCAAACTTACTTTTTACCATGGCTAATATAAACACATTTGTATAAGAGAATCTTGAAAATATGTCGCCTTTCTAGTAGGCCTACATGTGATTAGTTAAATAATGTTTAACTGTTAGCAAATTAAGCTATAGGATAATTATGCAACAATAATCCGTTTTCAAGTGTCTCGGGTTAATTTTTTTTTATTAATTCAAAATAGTTTCACTTTCCATGTGGACACTAGCTGATCCAGTCTTCGTTGTTGTGGTGATGGTTCATTTTCCTCTGATTCCGGCTCAAACATAATAAGGTTTTATCATTGCAAGAGCCATCGCTTCGCATGCATCACCCGCTATTAAACAGTTGCGCCGAATCCGCACATGTTCTGGCTGGGGGCGTTAATAATTGATGCACAGGCACTGACGTTAGCCAATCATATCAGTGGGCGTTAACACTGAACTCTTAAAGGGGAAACACCCCCCAAACAGACTGTTTGAATCAGAGGATGAGAAACAGGGTGGGAAAAGGTCATAAATCACTACATTTTAAAAAAAAATTGTAAAAAAAACTATAGTAATATTATAATTGCACCTAAGGGAACATAATAATAAAATTAAAAAAAACATGTCATGACCCCTTTAAGAGTGTAGGTACATGAATATAGTAGACATGGCTTATATCAAAGTACTATCATCTGTAACCATCACTAGCTAACCTGCTGAAACATGCTGTACTTTTTGTTTAAACAAAAATAATATACATAATTAATAAAACATGGAGAACTTACATTGATCAGGAAATCTACTGTTAAATTGTTCTCAACATGTGGAGAGAAGGTCTCATACGGGATCTCTTTCTCCATCTGAGGAGCCGCAGGCTGCTTATGTGCCTTTTGTTTCTTTGTCTTCTTTTTTCGGGGACGTGAGTGTCTGAAGATTCCCACAATTAGTAGGTTCACGGGGAACACAATAAAGGAGCTCTGGATGCCAATCTTCACCTGAGTCCAGGTCAGTTCAATCTGGCCTTTGGATAAAAGAGAATCCAAACACCCGCCAAACATCAGTTTTGACTAGAGCTGTCAATCAATCCAAATGCTCAAATATTATATGATTTTTTTATTACTCACATATATCATAGACATAGTTTTTTTTTAAACTGATGTCATTCAAAGACATGATTACAGTATTGTGGCAAGACAAGTGCATCTTTGAATAGACTTTAGAAAAAGTGGATTTAGAAGTTTGTTTATTTCCATGCCATTGAACACAAGTAAGACTATTATATAATTATGTTACGGTAACAGTATTTCGATAGTTCACTTTAAACATACTACTGACTATAAGTAACTTTGCAATTACATGTCTACTAGCAGGCATTAGAGTATTAGTAGACTATAAGTAACTTTGAAACTACATGTCAAATTATTCTACAAACCCAAACCAAACAATCTACTAATCCTCTAATGAGAGTTAGTAGACATGTAGTTGCTAATTAATGAAAGTAAGCAGATATGTAGTTGTAGAATGTCTAAAGTGGACTTATGAATCATACCCATATCCATTGTCTGCTCAGTGGGGTCTGTGGGAATCCCGTAGAACATGATACTGGTCAACATGGAGCAGAGCAGCACTGAGAAACAGCACGAGACACGCTGCACACAAGTGAAGTTACTGCTGGGGGGTCGACTGACCACCGAGTACCAGATGTGGCCGTCACAGAAGTCTGTTGTTGTCTTCATGAAGAACAAATTGCTGCAAAAAAGGAAAGTCTTTTAGTTGCATTTTCAAATATTCTTATTTGAAAAGCTGCACGGCGGGATAGTGAACTCACCTGAAGCCCTTCATGTCCATCTCTGATGCAATGGGAAACACTCTTTCCACAGTACAATCGTCTATATCAACAGCCAGCCACGAGCTGCACAGGAAGTGCCACTTCTGCTCAGTCTGCAGGTCTTCAACCATCACTGAGTTAACATACCTGAGAAATATAAAATGCATTTTTCTAACATGCTGGCCTTGGTGGAAAAAGAAGTGCACTTAATTGTATTGAATGTGCACTTTACATTTTAAAATCATGTTTTAAAAAACGGTACTTTCAGATAATATAGTTTTAATGAAATTATAGGCCACTCTTAAAGAGAGTAAGTAACATGATTATCTCTTTAAAACATTTTTTTAAAGTATGCATTTTTGTAGTAATGTTAAATAAAAAGTTTTACTTTAAGGTACTTTAAGATTTAAAAACATCGTAGTGATTTAAAGAGGAATACACTTATTATTGTATTACTGCTGTGTGTTATTCAATATTACCGGTACTTTAAAGTTAATATATTTCAAATGTACTAAATTCCATCATTACAAATGTGTAATTGCAAATATTTAAATAGCCTACATGACATTTAGGTTTTAATAGAAATTACATTAAAGCTCATCTGTGGTGAAAATCGAGCATTTAATGTTGTTTATATGTCTATGTGGTGTTTTTTAAATATGCTTTAAGACAAACCATGTGCAAATTGATAAGTCAGCACCATAGCTGAGTATTTTCTTTTCAAAAACTGCAGTGAACCAAAAATGCGGTTTGAAATCGCTGATGTTTGTCTGACGTCACAAACTACCTTGTAACCAATCAAGTCAACGTGTGATCGTCAACGAGTGGATCTCTGAGCTGGTGTGAGTGAGTGGAGGCGGGGCTCATTTGCATATTCATAGAACAGCATATGATATGAGGCAAGGGTGTAGAGTTACATTCAAGCTATTTTAAGGCATTTATGTTTTCAAGAAAAAAACATTTTTGTGATCTACATGGGGACTTTAAAGTACATTTTTGTTTATCATAAATGCTTGTCAATACATTGTGCAGTTCACTAACCATATTTCAAAGACAATAGAAGTGATTATGAAATTACATATAAAGATGCGCTTAAGTCCTGCTTAAGTGAGTAAAAAACTGTTATTAAGTTCAGATAATTGCATTTAATATAAATGTAAACTATAATACATTTACCTTGAATTGCAATTAACATGCAATTATGTGTCTTAAAACATTATAGTTAGTAAGCACGTTGACAAAAAATACTTTCTATTTATTTTTTACTTTATTTATTTTTGATTTATTTTAATTGTTTAAAACTGCGATCACACTAGACTTTGAATTTCTATGGACACTGCAGTGTTCGCAAAATGACATCTCACCCTGTCTTAAAAAAAAAAAAAACATAAATCACTATTCAATATGCAATCTACTCCACTTTACTGCAATATTGCTTATTTAAAGTTTGCGCTCTTTTAATTCAGCTAGAAAAGTTCACAGAGTGGCGTCTTCTATTGGTCACACGTCTTCACGTGATACGAATTCACAGGGCAGAGTTTAACAAACTTGATCTTTGGAAAGCAACGCTTGAGCTTGAGCTTGTGTTTCTTTTACATCACATTCACATGTGCATGAATGGAAGTCAATTGAATGAAAAGTGTAGTGTGTCTGCCCCTTTAAGAAAAATAGTAAAGGTGAGTCGACAATGACTGTAGGAGGTGACCTGTTCTTTTAACACCATTTTACCAAGCAGGATGATCTCCTGAGTTGTCATGCCACAGTCTGATGCTCTGCAACTCTCCCAATGGGAAGGCAGTGGTCAGCAAGAACAGGTCCACTCCTCCCCTTTCAAACACTGGCTTGTCGGGGTCAGTGAGATGATGGGGCTCACATTCTCCCTCTGCACCTTGTAGAGTCACTATGACCTGAAGAGACAATGCAGAGTTGGTATGTAACAACATTTGATCAGAATTCCTGAAGAAGTGCTCACGATAAAAGCACATGCTAACCCGCGATGAAGTGGAGGCTCCCATGCGATGTCCAGTGCTGATCTTCAGCAAGTATCGGTACTCAGCGAAGGGATCGTTGTCCTCTAGCACAGTAATCTTCACCTTCAAAGAATATATCTTATTAGATCATCACATCATTTTTTTTTAGAAAAATCATGTTAAAATGTGAGTATCAAATATGAGCTTTTGAGGAACGTTTATTTGTTCATCTCTAAATTATCATTGTATTGAATTGCATTATATGTTTTTTGCCCCCACAGTAAAAACTAAGCATTTAAATATCATCTTACTAAGACATATAATTGGGAGATATTGAGTGATAACTAATATGTATATGCATTTTATGTAAGTTATATACAGTATTATTTTCTTAATAACAGTAGCCACTGTTATAAATACCTGATTGAATTGAAATCTATATTTCAAGCCATATAAATATCAGCAACTTCTTATTATTTAGCTTATTATGGGCCTCTGAATAAAACAAAGGTGCTATTTTTCCTATTTGAGTATGAGCTCCATATGAAGCATAAAAGCCTGTATCAAATATAATACAAAAAAATTCAACATGTATTTTTTGTTTCATGTTTTTGTTTCAATAAACTGTTCCATAAAAAAGAAGATTTTTATGACTATCATATAAGGGTTCAAAGGGTTAAGAAAGTAAATAGGATAAATTATTTTTCAGCATGACTTTAAAACATAGAATTCATGGTTGGCTAGGCCAGGATCTAGAGACTATAGATGCAGAGAAGTTAGACAGACCTTGGCTTTGTCCTGCAGGTCCTTCCTGCGCGCCCATGCCGCGGTCAGGATGTAGGCTAAGAAGATAGACCCGATAAAGCACACCACCACTGGGTTATTCGCAAAGTTGGAAAAAAGCTCAGCAGACTTGGATGGATCTACCGTATTGGGCATGACAAAGAAACTATTCCCAAAAAAGGTTAAATGGGTACACAGGCACTGAGTAACTTCTGCAGTCGTTTTAGGGCCAACCTAAAGAATAAAGAAGAGTGTTATCTCACAACTAAACTTTTGATAGCTAAGGCCTTGTTAGTTGATAGACTGATGCAAATTGACTTACAAACGTCATTTACATTTCATTGATTCATTGTTTATTTGAACTTCACTTAGGCCCTGTTTACACCTGGTATTAAGATGCGTCTTGGTCGATCGGATCATAAGTAGACCAGGGAGTTACATTCCCATTTACACCTGGTTTTTTAAACCGTCTCGTGTCCACTTCCAACCACTTCTGTCCTGATTTCTTCGAGGGGAGGGTCTATGGGCTGGTAAATGTATGGGCTTTTTCAGATCTTTCGATCTAATGGATGAAATATGCTTGCGCAATTTACATATGAGCGCGCACGGAATCGATGGGAAAAACACACAGAGAGCATCAGCTTTCGTTTCTGCTCTGACAGCCGCAAGATCGCACCGAACGCTGTGAGTGTGTGTTAGAAATCAGGAATGGTGAGAGAACATTGTGCTTGGTACGTTTTTCGTCTTCAAACCAAACTTGGGTTTCCAGGCGACAAAACTTTAAAAACCGTCGGTCTGGCTAGCTCAAAACATTTTAGACCCCGTTTACACCTGTATTTTGCGTCGTACACTTGTGATCCGATCGACCAAAACACATCCTAATACCAGGAGTAAACAGGGCCTTAATGATAGGTCAGCAACGTTTACATTTATGGTTTCCACCATTGGCACACACACAAAAAAAGAGTCACCACTCACCCTACAGCCATAGTCACTCCAGTTGGATCTGGTTTCTTCCCAGAAAATGCACTGAGCAGTAATGGATGTAATTGTTATTGATGCATCAACAGACTTTACGCCCGGAGGAACAACAGGCCGTATCAAGAGGAAGTAAATGCCCACGTCTATTGTCATGTCACTGGGGCCCAGTACCCATGTGTACCTTTGGTCTGTATGAAAAGATTACAAAAAGTACAAAAAAGTGTTTATTGCAGCTCCCATTGTTAACCAACCATTGTGTTGTTTCCAGCAAATGACTCACCTTCTGAATTTCCTTGTTGAGGAAGTGTAACTTTGGCCACGTGGTTTTCCTCAGTTGGATAGTTCTGATAACCCAGCAGTACCACTAGTGTTAACTCTTTAGAGGGACGTAACTTTAAGACCAGAGGGATGTTGGGGGTGGTTATACTGATCATCGAAGTGCTGAAGTTTCTCAGATCTAGAACTGAGCTGTTCACTGCTGTGTCCAGCCTTGGTAAAAAGATCTGGAGATTGACCGAAGTGACATTTTTTCAGTTTTCACCAGTAAAATCTCTTGACTATTTACACATTCTGATGATATAAACTTTTATAAGTGTAATGTTGAAGTAATGATGTTAAAATTATTTTCCCTGTCCAAAAGCATGCCCACTCAAGGCAGCTTTTGAAATAAATTTAAAAGGGCTTTTCACATCGGGTTGTTTTAAACCTAGGGTAACCAGAATCATGTGCTATCTTGCTTCACACTGCTCATAATTTACCCAGGGTTATTGATTTCTCCTGGGTATTCAGGGGTATTCTGTACATGTCTAAACCCCGGGTTAAAGGTGCAGTTTGTAATATTGACAGCTAGTGGTTTAAGGGCCACATTTATTAAATTGGGCAAATTAGCGTGAGAGCGGAAAACCAAAAAGGTGCAGATGGGAGTGGAAAGTTCTGCGGTTGATCTACTAATGACGCTCAAATAAAAAAACACAGACACAGTCGGTTTTCTGGTTTAAGACATGCTTTTTGGGGGGCGTTAAATAATGCAGCAAATACCAGTAAATTGACAAGCACAAACCTTAGTAAATCACCTTGCATGATTCATTTAAATGCTCTCCTCCCATAAATTTTGCGTCTGAAAGGGAAACTCCAACAAATGCATATGCAATGAGGTCAGCCGCAAAAATAACCCTGTCCATGCCTTTTTATAACTAGTCTTTAGTAAATCCTGACAGTAGTTTTTATTTTTTTATGCCAAAAGAAGATTTGGGCTGCCGCAAGCTGTTAGTAAATCTGGCCCTAAATGTCCAAATTCAAAATATTGGAGAGAGTTGTTTCCCCACCCCTCCTCCTCAGACTCAGGACACATAACAGGAACAAGTGGAGTTGGAAATGGAAAGCTACAAGCTTTATACTGTAAGTCAATCAGCTAATGTATCTGTGTTTTAATATGCTCCAGTTCATAGAGATTTTTAGGTGGATGCCGAAGCTTTTTAGGTTGGGTAGAATATGCGATCTCTGACCCAGCTCGTTTGCTGGCTTCCATGGCTGCAAAACACAACTCCACCTGTTCCACCACCTGCCAACAATTCCTGACAAAGATCGCACATTTCAAAGTAAAATAACTGTCTGTAACATTTTTCCAGAGTACAAGTATGTGAACTTAACATGTCTCCTAAATATCTGCAAACATATTATGGTATTTTTATGCTTTAGCACAACCCAAAAAATGACATGCAGCACCCTTATTTGCATATTTGCTGTGTCAATGCCATTGATTGGTCAAATGCCGCACGTGACCACGTTCACATATTATATATTGCAGACTGTACTGTCCAGTTTATACTGAATGTACTTTTCGTACTATAAAAAGTTTTAAAAATTCACAATTTTAATTCACAACAATTCGACAGCAAAAATGTCACCTATTAGATTGTGCTACCAGCATAATAGTCATGTGGTTTGAGGTTGTATTAATGTCTGTACCTACCCCTAACCTATACCTACCCTTAAAACAATGCAAATATAGTGTTGGTAGCACAATCTTATAGGTAGCAATTGACCGTTCGCAAAGACCCGCCCCCCCCCCCCCCCTAGTTACTGTCGCTATGTCCGACAAGCTACGCCGCTCTCACGCCACACCATGTTCTCACGCAGTGAAAAATACATTGCGGAGCAGAGGAGACTGACAACACACTGACAGTACAGGACATACTAGGTTACTTTTCGGTTACTTTTGTAATTAAAAATATTAAACAAAGTCTCACCTTTCAAATTTGGTCATTTTTTTAAATAAATTTAAACAATAAATACAGTTTTGTGGCTCTTTAATGTGTCTGACAGATCGCTGTAGAGCCTCAGTTAAAGCTGCTCGTGAACCGATCATCTCTTCCTTCTAGTTCATTTATAGCATCAAATAAACATGAATGAACATCAGAAGGAATATTGTTTTAACCGCGGAAAGGCGTCAGTACACTCCGGTTTTCAAGTTCAAATCCTCCAACGTTAATCTGCTAACTCTCCTGACTGCTTTGTCGGACAAAATGGCGGATGGCGCAGTATGATTGGTCAGATCACCTGTCAATCAAGCTCCCTGCGAAGGGTCAATTGACACCAGATCACATCTCGCTGAGGTTGATTGATCAACGTCAGATATATGACTTCGAGCGGCGTTCCAGATGTTATTTTCGAGTAGGACATGGGAAAAATCCAAATTCAGAGTTGTCTGGAACGCAGCATAATACAGCATCGTTTTACACTGTACACCTTTGGCACCATAATGCGAGTTAACACCGCTAAAACAGTTTCATAACCCCAGGTTAAAAAAAAAGGTGCTAACTACGCTTGAAATGTTCCTTTACCCGGGGTTAAAACAAGGTTTAGAACGAGAATCCCTTTTGAACATTTTTTTCCCCCATGCGGTTTCAAAAATTACTTTTACTAGTCCATTTGTTATATGATGACAATGCTGATGCTAGTGGCGCATAAATTACACGTCACCTTTCCAGTTCCAGTTACTGTCAAGAGGTCATTCGTCTTTTTACCTCAATCTCCTCCGTGAGGTTTGCCACTGGAATGCCAGAGCCGTCTGTTTTGGAAAGGGAAAAACCAGCCACAATACTGTGAATGGGCTGACCTTCAATCCATGGATCAATGTTAAAATGTGTCATCTGTGAAAAGAGGACAGATATTTGTACTGTATTATATGTGTAAAGGATAGGTGACATTATAGTACAGCATATAATAAAATGCACCCAAAACATATATTATATCTATGTTATTGTAGAAAAGATCCAAACAGGTGCAATTCGAGGATTTCAACTTGGAAACCCTGAAAATAAAGCAATGTGGCTCAGAAGAATATTTCATTTCAAAAGGTTGCAAGTTTGAATCATTCCTTACTAACTGTTTTTTAATAAACAAATTAAACCAGCATCAGCAATAGTGACATATTTTGTTGCACTTTTAACTAATAACTTTTTAAAGACAGGTAAATGGAGGATTTAAAAGGAAATTAACTTTACACTTGCTGATTACCCCCTCCTTGAACTGCCACCTTAACGTGGTGGAGGGGTTTGAGTACCCGAATGACCCTAGGAGCTATGTTGTCCGGGGCTATATGCCCCTGGTAGGGTCTCCCAAGGCAAACAGGTCCTAGGCGACGGGTCAGACTAAGAGTAGTTCAAAAAACCCTTTATGAAGAAAATTAAAGCAAGGACCGTGACGTCGCCCGGTATGGCGCAGCCGGGGCCCCACCCTGGAGCCAGGCCCGGGGTTGGGGCTCGTATGCGAGCGCCTGGTGGTCGGGCCTCCCCCCACGGGGTCCGGCCGGGCTCAGCCCGAAGGAGCGACGTGGGGCCGCCTTCCCGTGGGCTCACCACCTGCAGGAGGGGCCGTAAGGGGCCGGTGCTTAGAGGATCGGGCGGCAGTCGAAGGCGGGGGCCTCGACAACCCGATCCCTGGACACGGAAACTAGCTCTAGGGACGTGGAACGTCACCTCGCTGGCGGGGAAGGAGCCTGAGATTGTGCGTGAGGTTGAGAGGTTCCAACTAGAGATAGTTGGAATCACCTCTACGCACGGCTTAGGCTCTGGAACCACACTCCTTGAGAGAGGATGGACTCTTCACCACTCTGGAGTTGCCCATGGTGAGAGGCGGCGGGCTGGTGTGGGTTTGCTCATAGCCCCCCAACTCAGCCGCCATGTGTTGGAGTTTACCCCGGTGAACGAGAGGGTCGTTTCCCTGCGCCTACGGGTTGGGGATAGGTCTCTCACTGTCGTGTGTGCCTACGGGCCAAACGGCAGTGTAGAGTACCCGGCCTTCTTGGAGTCTCTGGGAGGGGTGCTGGAAAGTGCTCCGACTGGAGACTCCGTCGTTCTACTGGGGGACTTCAACGCCCACGTGGGCAACGACAGTGTTACCTGGAGGGGCGTGATTGGGATGAACGGCCCCCCTGATCTGAACCCGAGCGGTGTTCAGTTATTGGACTTCTGTGCTAGTTACAGTTTGTCCATAACGAACACCATGTTCAAGCATAAGGGTGTCCATCAGTACACGTGGCACCAGGACACCCTAGGCCGTAGGTCGATGATCGACTTTGTGGTCGTTTCATCTGACCTGCGGCCGTATGTCTTGGACACTCGGGTAAAGAGAGGGGCGGAGCTGTCAACTGATCACCACCTGGTGGTGAGTTGGATCCGATGGCGGAAGAGGAAGCTGGACAGACTCGGCAGACCCAAGCGTACTGTAAGGGTCTGCTGGGAACGTTTGGCCGAGTCTCCTGTCAGAGAGATCTTCAACTCCCACCTCCGGCGGAGCTTCGACCGGATCCCGAGGGAGGCTGGAGATATTGAGTCCGAGTGGACCATGTTCTCCACCTCCATTGTCGAAGCGGCCACTCGGAGCTGTGGCCGTAAGGTCTCCGGTGCCTGTCGAGGCGGCAATCCCCGAACCCGGTGGTGGACACCGGAAGTAAGGGATGCCGTCAAGCTGAAGAAGGAGTCCTATCGGGCCTGGTTGGCTTGTGGGACTCCTGAGGCAGCTGACGGGTACCGGCAGGCCAAGCGAACTGCAGCCCGGGTGGTTGTGGAGGCAAAAACTCGGGCCTGGGAGGAGTTCGGAGAGGCCATGGAAAATGACTATCGGCTGGCCTCGAAGAGATTCTGGCAAACCGTCCGGCGACTCAGGAGAGGGAAGCAGTGCCCCACCAACGCTGTTTACAGTGGAGGTGGGCAGCTGTTGACCTCAACTGGGGATGTCGTCGGACGGTGGAAGGAATACTTCGAGGATCTCCTCAATCCCGCCGTCACGTCTTCCATTGAGGAAGCAGAGGCCGAGGGCTCGGAGGTTGACTCGTCCATCTCCCAAGCTGAAGTCACCGAGGTAGTCAAGAAACTCCTCGGTGGCAAGGCACCGGGGGTGGATGAGATCCGCCCTGAGTACCTCAAGTCTCTGGATGTTGCGGGGCTGTCTTGGCTGACACGCCTCTGCAGCATCGCGTGGCGGTCGGGGACAGTACCTCTGGGATGGCAGACTGGGGTGGTGGTCCCTCTTTTTAAGAAGGGGGACCGGAGAGTGTGTTCCAACTACAGGGGGATCACACTTCTCAGCCTCCCCGGGAAAGTCTATGCTAGGGTACTGGAGAGGAGATTACGGCCGATAGTAGAACCTCGGATTCAGGAGGAACAGTGCGGTTTTCGTCCCGGCCGTGGAACACTGGACCAGCTCTATACCCTCTACAGGGTGCTGGAGGGTTCATGGGAGTTTGCCCAACCAATCCACATGTGTTTTGTGGATTTGGAGAAGGCATTCGACTGTGTCCCTCGAGGCGGCCTGTGGAGGGTGCTCCGGGAGTATGGGGTCCGGGGTCCTTTGCTAAGGGCTGTCCGGTCCCTATACGACCGGAGCAGGAGCTTGGTTCGCATTGCCGGCAGTAAGTCAGACTTCTTCCCGGTGCATGTTGGACTTCGGCAGGGCTGCCCTTTGTCGCCGGTTCTGTTCATAATATTTATGGACAGAATTTCTAGGCGCAGCCAGGGGCCGGAGGGTGTCAGGTTCGGGGACCACACGATTTCGTCTCTGCTCTTTGCGGATGATGTTGTCGTGTTGGCCCCTACAGACCAGGACCTTCAGCATGCACTGGGACGGTTTGCAGCCGAGTGTGAAGCGGCTGGGATGAGAATCAGCACCTCCAAATCCGAGGCCATGGTCCTCAGTCGGAAAAGGGTGGCTTGCTCACTTCAGGTTGGTGGAGAGTTCCTGCCTCAAGTGGAGGAGTTCAAGTATCTTGGGGTCTTGCTCACGAGTGAGGGAAGGATGGAACGGGAGATTGACAGACGGATCGGTGCAGCTTCCGCAGTAATGCGGTCGATGTACCGGTCTGTCGTGGTGAAGAAAGAGCTGAGCCGCAAGGCGAAGCTCTCGATTTACCGGTCAATCTACGTTCCTACTCTCACCTATGGTCATGAGCTTTGGGTCATGACCGAAAGGACAAGATCCCGGATACAGGCGGCCGAAATGAGCTTTCTCCGCAGGGTGGCTGGGCGATCCCTTAGAGATAGGGTGAGGAGCTCGGTCACTCGGGAGGAGCTCAGAGTAGAGCCGCTGCTCCTCCACATCGAGAGGGGTCAGCTGAGGTGGCTTGGGCATCTGTTTCGGATGCCTCCTGGACGCCTTCCCGGGAAGGTGTTCCGGGCACGTCCCACCGGGAGGAGACCCCGGGGAAGACCTAGGACACGCTGGAGAGACTATGTCTCTCGGCTGGCCTGGGAACGCCTCGGTGTCCCCCCGGAAGAGCTAGAGGAAGTGGCTAGGGAAAGGGAAGTCTGGGCATCTCTGCTTAGACTGCTGCCCCCGCGACCCGGCCCCGGATAAGCGGAAGAAGATGGATGGATGGATGGATGGACTTGCTGATGTTTCCTCAACAAACTTGAATAAATAATCACATGAAAGACAGGAGGGCTTTGGTGCAGGACAAATAAATAAATGATCTCATTCAGTCTTGTGTAGATATTTTACGGCTTGTGGTGAATGGAAAACACTCACTTTCACATCCACTGGCTCATCTACAGGAAGTATTATATCAGAGCTCAGATCTGGAAGCTTGAAGCTGGCTAGACTGTTCTGGACGCTGAAAGGCTCTTTATGGAGGTTAGGTGGAGATAACCTTACCAGAAGAAAAAAAATCAAAATGTTTTCAATGTTCAGTTTTATTTCAGTGATTAATTGAACTCAGATTGTCCTACCTGTTGACGTAAACATTGACATTAGGAGTGCTGATGATGTTGGGCTTCAGATCAGGTAACATATTTGTTAGCAGGAATGTCTGCACATTGTCCACTGCACTGACCAAATAACCATAGATGTCAGACTGAAAGGCAATGAGTATACATCAGCAGAATTCTTCACTTAGTTAACTGTTTAACAACACGATAGCAGGTAGTCAAGTCAACACTTGGTCATTAAAGGAACTGTATGTAAGATCGTGGCCAAAACTGGTACTGCAATCACTTTCATATTACTGTAGAGCGGTGTATCCCCTCCCCCTCCCCCCTGACTCGAGGTTGCCAGATAGGCTGCACGATCCAGCAGGAACGTAGGCTGCTAACAAGGAGCTTCCAATGGCAAGACTAGAGCAGACCTGGCAACCCGGATGCCGAAACACTACTGACTTCGTGATTGGTAGATAGGTGGAGGGTGGCGCATCAGGCCAAAACACAACATGACAACATCAACATCAGTTGAGGGCTGCAACTTCACTTTTAAATGACAATATCCTGGCCGGACTACTGTTGTCAGTGATATAAGTATTTGAAATGAACATGATTTCTTAATGTCTACTCACATATCAGGGCCATTTTATGATTACCGGTGATTGAAATACATTTCTTACATACGGTTCCTTTAACTGGTACACACTGCTAGACCATCTTGGATCAGGAAAAAGAGCTTAACATGCACTGAACAAAATGATACTTTGCACCAACTTAACATAAAACAACTCTAATTTGTTACAGACAAATTTTTTATTTATCTCTCAACATTTTTGGATCAAACCTTAAATTTAGATTTAATATTTTAATCCAAAATATTTATTTTCCCAAGGACAAAAACATTCATACAAAGTAAAAAGATTATTTATTATAAAAGCCATACAATATACTAATCAAAGTGATATTTCTTTGGGTTTTCTAATTACTATAATAGGAAAGTAGAATTTTTATGGAGCCCCTAAAGAGACAAAAAATGTGAGACGGGACGGGAAAAAAGTTTTGTGTTCGCTCGCAAAGAACTCAAAAGGTTTGTGAGTGAACGCAAAATTTCTTGAGGGAACGCATAATTTGTGAGAGAGGATTGACTTATTACTATTTTTTCTCTCATGTCACATTTTTTTCCACCACCATATCCCTTTACGGGCTCTGCAAATTTTAACTTAAGATAAGACTACAAACACTTTGTTAGTCAGTGTTTAATTAACTTTACTTACTATTAATAAAGAAAAATTGGAAAGAACTTAATGTTTATTGTGATGTCTTTTTAAAATCATATTTTCTGTTATGTACTAAAAAAAAATGTTTATTTTATTTTATTAAACCCACAATAATTGCTGCAGTAAGAAAAGCTAAACAGTGTGTGTTCTGCACTTCAACACTCTGATGTCAAGCGAAAATGTGATTTATACAAAGTTGTTTCTTTAATTTTATTTAAATTCTTTACATTTTTCGGTTACACTTTATTTGATGGTCTACTTGTTACGAACTGCTCTGAGACAAGAAGGTTGAGATCCAAATGCAGTTTATTAGAGTAATCCAGTAATCCAGAATCGCTTAAACCGGAAACCCTGTTTTACAATTTTCAAAAATGCACTTTAAACAAAAGACACAGTCGTTAAATTTTTTTGGTCTTTAAACCAACAATCCTAAGAAAGAAAAGATTTGCGGGTTTAATCAGACAATTTTGTTTGGAAAAAACTTACCTCTTTGTCCTTATTGAAGGCATCGAGAATGTGACTAGAGGACTCGACGAGGAGTTTGGCTGTGTCAGTTAGTGCGGTGATGTTTTTTGGAGTCAAATCAATGGATGTGAGGCATTTACTGAGAACATCTAGTATGGAACCAGCAAGCTCCTGTGAAAGAAAAGTGCCTTTCAGCCATTATAAGTAATATTTGATCACATGTCTAATGATGTGTTTGATCACAGTGCTACTGTACCTGAGTATTAACATTCACTTTGCCCTCATCTTTAACAATGTTCTTCAAAGCCTCAGCGTAGAACTGTACGTCTGTGGGGTCCTGGAGTGGCCCAGAATCTTCTAAAATAAAACTTAAATCTGAAAGAAGTCCTTCTTTGATCTGGAAGTGGGAAATTGATATGTGGGAATATAGATTATTGTGGAAAACCACAAAAACACCTTTTTTCGTTGCTATGTGGCCTACAAATTAAGTCAATTAGTTAATTATATATCTTTGATCCTTTTTACCTCTTCTGTGTCATCTGCTCTATTAGTTCCAGTCAATTGGTTTTTGACGTCTTCCTTGAGCTGATTCTTGTCTATCTCTATTAAGGAATATTGTATGGTGAACTTACCATAAGTTCCATCTCTTGGGCCTAAATCATACAGAAATAGTTATTAAACGTCCTTTGTACATACAGCTGCTGGTCAAATAATTAGAATATCATGAAAAATTTGATTTAATTCAGTAATTCCATTCAAAAAGTGAAACTTGTATATTATATTATATTCATTTATTACATACAGACTGATATTTATTTGTTGATTATTGATTGTTTCATATTATTAGCATAAATTGTTTGGTTTGTTTGTTTTTTTGATTTTTCAATTTACTTTCTTTTGTTACTTGTTTTATGGTTATGTTCGAAATAAAGCATTAAATAAATAAATAAATAAATAAATAAATATATTTCAAATGTTTATTTCTTTTAATTTTGATGATTATAACTGACAACTAATGAAAATCCCAAATTCAGTATCTCAGAAAATTAGAATATTACTTAAGACCAATACAAAAAAAGGATTTTTAGAAATGCTGGCCAACTGAAAAGTATGAACATGAAAAGTACGAGCATGTACAGCACTCAATACTTAGTTGCGGCTCCTTTTGCCTGAGTTACTGCAGCAATGCGGCGTGATGGAGTCGGTCAGTCTGTGACACTGCTCAGGTGTTATGAGAGTCCAGGTTGCTCTGATAGTGGCCTTCAGCTCTTCTGCATTGTTGGGTCTGGCGTGTCACATCTTCCTCTTCACAATACCCCATAGATTTACTATAGGGTTAAGGTCAGGCGAGTTTGCTGGCCCATTAAGAACAGGGATACCATGGTCCTTAAACCAGGTACTGGTAGCTTTGGCACTGTGTGCAGGTGCCAAGTCCTGTTGGAAAATGAAATCTGCATCTCCATAAAGTTGGTCTGCAGCATGAAGTGCTCTAAAACTTCCTGGTAGACGGCTGCGTTGACCTTGGACCTCAGAAAACACAGTGGACCAACACCAGCAGATGACATGGCACCCCAAACCATCACTGACTGTGGAAACTTTACACTGGACTTCAAGTAACGTGGATTCTGTGCCTCTCCTCTCTTCCTCCAGACTCTGGGACCGCGATTTCCAAATGAGATGCAAAATTTGCTCTCATCAGAAAAGAGGACTTTGGTCCACTGTGCTTTATTAAATCCAGAGTCAACGCAGCCGTCTACCAGGACATTTCCAGAGCACTTCATGCTTCCTTCATTTTCCAGCAGGATTTGCACCTGCCCACACTGCCAAAATAACCAAAACCTGGTTCAATGACCATGATATTACTGTGTAATTACTGTGTGATTTCATGTAATATTCTAATTTTCTGGGATTTTGAGGGTTTCATAAGCTGTAAGCCATAATCATCAAAATTATAACAAATAAAGGCTTGAAATATCTCACCCTGCATGTAATGAGTCTATATAATATATTAGTTTCACCTGTTAAGTTGAATTCTTGAAATAAATCAACTTTTTGATGATATTCTAATTATATGACCAGCACCTGTAGATGTAATGCAATTGATTCTGTAGTCAAAAAATGTGAAATCAACGCACACAACACCACTACAAGGATGTCCTTCTTGAAAGATCTAATATCTTTAGCTTTAACTTCCAATGTGTCATCCTCATCGCCTCGTAGTTTCAGCACCTTTTTGTCCTGTTTTAAGCAGTCTTTCTTAAAACTGTCTTTCTAGAAACAGAACAATGTATATGTGAAAAAAGCCAGTTATTATAAAAATTTGAGAAGTATCTGCATATCATTGCAAAAGTTAAAAAGGTATTGAAATTTTATTCAGTATATAGTAATATTGAATATAACATCATTACATACATTTGACATAGACTGTACTTACCTCATTTTTCTTCGATTTACCGCCTGTTTCCACATACCAGTTAGTTTTGTCACAGTTAGAGTTGTTTAGCCTCAATTTGATTTTCTCATGGTTATCATTTACACCACAAGTTGAGCAGCTGGGAGAAAATACAAATACATACAGATCCACTTTCTTCATAAACATAAAGCAATAGTTATGAGAACCTCAGCAAGTAAATAAAACTTTTTTTTTTGGTTTCACTTAATTTCGATAGTCTACTTTAGACATTCTACCAAGTAACTTTGCAACTACATGTCAACTAACTCTCATTAGAGTATTTGTACACTGTTAGGTTTGGGTTAGTTTAAGTGTATTTGCAAAGTTATAGTCAGTAGAAAGTCTGTTGGAGGAGCATCAAAATAAAGTGTTAGCAAATATTAAGCAGACAGTCAACTAATACTCTAATGAGAGCTAGTTGACATGTAGTTGCAAAGTTACTTGTAGTTAGTAGAATGTCTAAAGTGGAATATCAAGATAAAGTGTTACCCGTTGTTTAGGAGTTCAAGGTAATGGAAAATAAATGTCCCAAAAATGTGTCTTACTTGATTTGCAAAGTGGCTGTAGGCCTATTCTGTTCAGCAGGATAACAAATTCTATTCTCATCTGATTTCTTCCTTTTAGCCCTCTTGAGAGTGACCTGTCTCTGAGTACTTTGATACTTTAAAAGATTTAAGAAAGCAGCATTTAGGAATCAATCTGAATAATAAACTCATCCGTTTCCACATTGAAAATTACTTAAAGGACTAAAGTAAAAATTGATAAATAAAGTAATTAGAATCCCTGGGGGAGGGGGAGTTCACCATTTGTTGGTTCATAATTTTTAATAACTAAGTCTATAAAATGTACTAAAATCATATCTTGTTAGAGGAAATGTGTCATCATGACAAAATCAACCTTGACAAGCTGTTTAAAGACCCTTCATGAAAAATGTATTTATATAAAAGTATAAAGAACAGCTCTAAAAAGGTTAACTGCATCACACTAAAAAAACTGATTTGATCACCTTAACAAAAGAATCTTCTCCACCATCATCTGCAGATCTTTTCACAATAACACCAGAGGCTTCTGCATTATAGAAAATATACATTGTTTGGTGAAACAGACGTTAATCATATCCTTTTTTTTTCATCCTAAACACACAGGTCTTCATTTATTAAGACAAATGTAAACAGGTTTGCTTCTAAAACTTCAATGTCTGTAATATATAGTCTGAAAGGAACAAAATGAGTATCAGTAGCATGTTCCACCTTATTTTTTAATATTTGTAAATTGAATGTGTTTAAAAACAGTCCATTATTCTGCAAACAGTATTTATCATATTATTTAAATGTATTACCGTTGGGTAATAATAAACAATATGGAATTTCTGCCACATACTATATGAAAAAAAGCATGCTTTAGTAAATGTTAAATATAAAATAATTAAAACAAAGTCATAATTATGACATACTAAGTCATCATTATATGGTATATATAAGGATATGGTAAGAAAAAAAAAGAGATTATTAAGTATGAAATTATATGTCAAGGCTTTTGGATACCCCCAAGAAACTATGAGTTATTTGTGAGCGAACGCAAAAGTTTTGTGAGGGAACACAACGTTATTGCGAGCAAACGCAAAGTATTGACATATAATTGTTCCTCCCATCTCATATTTTTTCGTCAAATTACGACCTTCTATGTCATAATTATGATTTTTTATGTCCTAATTATGACTTAGGGTAACACTTTATCTTAAGGTGACAATTACATGTTACTACATGTTTATTACTAATAACAGTAAATTATGCATAATTACAACTAACCCTAAACCAAACCCTAACCGTAACTAAGTACATGTAGTTTATCAATATTACTCAGTAATGAATTGAGCGAGTACAATGTAACTACGTCACCTTAAAATAAAGTGTAACTTGACTTTATGATTTGCCAAAGCACTTTTTCTCATGTGGCAGAAATGGGCTTTCGTTAAAAACGCACTGGTTTGTAGCACAAAATAGCATATCATAATCATATCATAATTTTGACTTTTTAAAAGATGTCATAACTATGATTCACCAAAGCATTATTTTTGGGCTTCCATAAAAACACGCTTGCTTTGCAGCGTGAATCGTTTTACAGTTTACTTGCACTTTGCAAAATAAGGTGGATACTGTATACGTAGAGAAAATAAAAGAACTCTCACGGCTTTTGCAGTGGTATTCCACAGACAGGTAACTTCCCAGGTCAGGACACGGATCTCCAGAAGATGAGCCGTCTGCCACAGCCGTGCAAACCTGCCGTCCGTTACACAGCTCTTGGAAAGCAACAACAAACCTCATCATTACTATTCATCGCTATTCATGCAGTAAAAGAATAGATGCAGAAATTCTCAATGCTTTTTAAACAAGCACTTTGACAACAATAGTAAAGTACTATTGAAACAGTCCTCACAAAGAGATTGCCTGAATCCTCTGTAAATATTTATGTTCACAAATAAATATGCTCACAATTGCTTTTGCCTAATTATGAGACTTTTTCATGTCCATTAGTTCTTGAACTATCAATACAGTGGTCTTTTTTTTTCAAGTTCCCTTTGTTTTCCTGCTTTACATGTGTTATGATGTAATATTAAACCGCAGGAGCATTACATATTCAGGTCAAAGAAAGCTCATTGAAGCTCTGTTTGCCTTTCAGATTTCATATTGTTTCCTCTGCATTCGAAATTAAAAGAAAGAAGTCCGAAAAAGAGCATCAATTCACAAGCACCACACAAAAGCGCTGTCTGTCCTTGACAGGTGGAGACACTAAAGACTCATTAAAAGGTTTAGAAATAAAATGCTCTCGGATTACGAACTTTAAACCTGTACAAATGTATGCAGTTCCAGGTACTCTGATACCATGTTACTGAATAATTTTCATACTGAACAAGATTTGTCCAAATGCCAAAATACTTAATTGCATTAAGGATTTTGCTTTGTTTTGATACTTTTTTGCAAGTGTGGCCCATACCTGCGACTAAATCCCGCACATCGATCCAGCCGCACTGCTGTGGTGAAGCTGTGTGAGAGTTTAACATGTTGTTCCTGCAGTAATGTGGCGTCTTTCTGCCATAGAAACTCTCATCAACCTCGATCACCTGATCTGAGCCACACTGCAGGATAGTGCTGTCCACACACGACAGAGAGCGTCCCAGTTCTACAGGAAAGACAAAACAGTTTCATTTTTAAAACGACATCATGTGTCTAGTAAAAATGCCTTTAATGTTCAAATGAAGGGCATAGCCTACAATTAAAATGTCTTAGGAGTTTTTTTTTTTTTGCCACGCTGTAAATAATACATTTATTTTATTGGTGTAACTAAATATAATTGGGCTTATTCATATTACACACTTTAAATAACTAATAAATAGGGGTGTAACGGTAGGCTACATGTATTCGTCCCGAACATAGGGTCCCGAACTGTACAGTACAGACGTCACTGTTTGGTGCATGCAGTCGCACGACGAATACATCCAATCACAGGCGATCCATAAGGGGGCGCGCGCGGCAATGCAACGCTGTTTACTATCAGCAAATAAAATAGCGCAGAATAACAAGAAGAGAAGATGAATCGCTATGCCTATGTATATTTACATCTCAACCAGTGTTTCAACTGTGGAAAAATATCAATACAACAGCTTTCGAATAATATCTCACGCAGTATTACATTTACCTCAGGCGTTTAGTGTCGACAGCTGGGTTAGTTCACTAGAGAAATGTCTAAAAAGAGAAGTATTTCATATGCACTATTTATACTTCATATTAGCCTATTCATCATATTTATTTTACTTAACCTGTTAGTAATGTCTTGATTATTTAATGTATTTTAAAATAAATTTATCACGAAAACAAGTTATGACATCCGCTATGTAAATGATTACGTTATATATATATATATATATATATATATATATATATATATATATATATATATATATATATATATATAAAATGAATTGGAGTTGAAAATTAACTTTATAATTAGATTTGGAATGCAAAACCTACCTTATGTGCAATTTACAGTACATATTTGAGTGTTGATTATTATGTCTAAAAATAAATAGCAACTGAATTGAATCATTTGAGCTCTGTTGTTAATTGTAACCTTTAATATTACAGTAATGTGTAATTAAGGACTCCCCATAAAGTTTACAGCATTAGCTAAGATAGATTTTTTTTTTATCCTTAAAGAAAATGTTTATTATAATAGAATTTCTTTAAACACATGCACATTTGTTGAGAAAGAAAAAGAAAAAAGCAATTTTGTATTTAGTTTCCTCCCCCCGTTGTACCGAATCCATACTAAACAATTAATTACCGAGGTACGTACTGAACCGTCATGTTTGTGTACCGTTACACCCCTACTAACCAATATATTAAAATGCATATTATTATTCTTAATTATAAATACTATATAAAAAGAAGCAAAGCGTAAAACACACCAAACTCACAAATGAAGTAGAATCTCTAACTACATTTACTCAATATAAGTGGGCTTATTCATATTATATACTTTTTACTTTTAAAAGGAATGCATTACAATATTGTGTTACTCCCTAAAAAAGTAACTAATTGCGTTACTTAGTTACTTGTATAGAAAGTAATGTTACATTACTTTTGCGTTACCTTTTCTTACCTGGGCTGGACTTGGGTTGTTTGTTTTATAATAACTAAAACAGTTCTGTTTTTTGGGAAATGTAAAGGCCCTTTCACACCAAACGTGAAATGACGCAGGGGAATAAAGTTCCACACTCTTACTTCAGCAAATAAAGGAAACACAAATGTGATTATTTATTCTTGCATATTCCTATGGTTGAATTGGATCATCAGAAGTCAGCAGCAAAGACTTTGGTTAATAAAGTGAGATTAAATGCATAATGTATTTGTGTTATTTAACATGTTTAAATCCTGTGGGTTTGCGTGATATTCTGAGTTTGCATTACATGGTTTTTATTCATTTTGAGGAATACTGAATTTGTTTTTGTGCAAGTGAGATGAGTAAATGCTCACAATAGTCTAAAACTACAATAGTAGGGGTGTAACAATATATCGTGTCACAATATATCGCAATACAAAAATGCAACAATATGTATTGTGTATAGTTCACCCAAAAAAAAATTATGTGTGAGGAAAAATTCAAGTTTACAGAGTTTTAGTGTCAGTACTACATTACATTACTATATATAATTCTGAATATACTGTATAATAATGCAATGGGGACATAATATGTGTGGGTCCTGAATCCTGATAATGCCAAATGTTTTATGTTACCAGTAAAAAGTGGTACATTATTTTAAATATATCTAGTCAGTGACAGAGTGTAAGCATATTAGTCTAAAATAATTCAGTTTTCAGCTTGAGAATCATGAATATTTTTATTCTGGGTCACCATTGTCCTGTGCATTGGATTACCAGCACCAAGTCCAAGCCTATTCATTCACACCCACAATCTAATACAAAATTTAGCATTTTAAATAAACAGAAAAAAAAATGTGTTAACCTTTTATCATACGTCGGAGTATCGCAATATTATCAAATCGTGAGCTCAGTATTGTGATATGCATCGAATCGTAACATGAGGGTATCGTTACACCCCTATACAATAGCCATCATGTTCACACACAGCGCCTTTGCACTTACGCCCGGTTTCTCTCAACATGAGGACAGGAGAGGTGTCAATCAATAAATTGGAAAAAGTAACTTGTTGCCTTTGGCTTGCTCAGTTGGGGATATTCAATTTAATGAATCAATCAATATTACTATTGATTAGCATTACCAAACATGGACGTTTTATAATTATTTTATTTTAATACTGTGAAGCTGCTTTGATACAATCTGTATTGTGAAAAGCGCTATACAAATATTCTTGACTTGACTTAACTTGCGTTAAATTTTGGAAAAAGTAACATATTTTGTTAAAAGTAATCAGCTTGTTACTTGAAAAAAGCAATCTGATTCTTCTGGATAATAATTATATATAAATACTATAACTATAAATATATAATTATATTATACTAAAATTTACTCAATCTAATTGGACTTACTCATACTTGTCTTTTATGAATTTGAATAAAATGAATGAGCATATAACATATAAAATACTTTAAATATGAATATACATATCTATATAAAAAACACTATATAAAAAGAAAGAAAGTGTAAAACTCACCAAACTCACAAATGAAGTAATATTCCTGACTACAGTTACTTGTGATCTTCCAGTGAAATCCTGAGTGTGTGTTGATGTGGCCACAGCCAGTTTCCAGTCTCGGCTCACTGAGCCAGTTTGAGTAACCCACATCTGAACCATCTAACCAGATCCAGCCGTCTGAGGACATAGAAGTTGATGCAGGTCAAATTATGATGTCTCTACTCAGAAAATAATGGAATGGATTATTAAACATTTGCACATATTTATCATAAAATCATATTCTCAAAATGCAGAATATGAATGCTTAGAATCAGCACAAATTGGTTTATTGTGAAAAGTAAAACAATGAAATTTATTTAGTTAAAAAGGATGAACGTGGTTAAAATATGGCTGGCTGTAGATCGAGCAAAATGTATGAAATCGGACAAAAAAATTATATTAATGATAAATATACATACCTGGTTATTTAAAAAAACATTCAGTTTATTAGTTCTATTACATAAATCCTACCTGTTTATGCATGACTAACAAATGTGCATTAAATTCATTTAATTGGTTTATGTTGTCTGTCTAATCCAAAATATTTTAGCCTAAATATTGCTAAATAATAGAAAGGCCCTAATATTTAAACTAAACCATTGCTGGGCAGCATTAATTCAAGTTTTCACAATAATCGTGCCGTCGCACCAACCATGTACCTTCCGTGTACACTAGTCCTATCCACCAGTCCTGCTCCGCCTGCAGGTGTTTCTGGAGAAAGTGCTGGGTCTCATCACTCTGGATGAAGGCCAGGTGCCCACCGTCCCGCTCACACCAAGCCTGAGCGCTGAGGAAACTGCTCTCCAGGGCCACAAACTCATAGCAGGAGCTCCCGAAAGCCTGCTGGTGCTCTGGGCAGGAAAGACCTTCCGGTCCTGCTTTGCCACATGCTGAGATGATCAGAACTAGCAAAGTAAAGAGTCTGCCATCCATCTCTAGTCGTACATGAAGATTAGAAGAAGCATCCTGGTGATTTTGTCTATATAAAGGGTTTTGAGCCCTGCCAAAAATACACCAGCTTTCCAGATGAGTCTATTGATTGGCTCTCAAACAAAAGCCATTGATGTAATAGCCTAATGGATGCATATTGTGTTTTATACAAACAAAGGCAATGTTCATTTAGATCAACTAGATAAGCCAGCCTTTACCCACAGAGTGACGCACGGTCATTGGATAGGCACTGTAGAAGTTAGGGTAGTTCCAGCTCACAAATCAGTCCACCATCATCAACTAAATGGTTTGCCACATCAGCCTCCCAGGCTGGCCAATCTGATGTTCAGCTGCTTTTAGCTGGTCTCCGAGCTTGATCAGCTAAGACCAGCCAGGTCAGCTAAAAAAATTTCCAAAACCCCTGTAAATCCAGCCTGGGAGACCAGCTTAGGCTGGTTTTAACTGTCCCCCCCCCCCCCCCCCCCCCCCAGACTTTCTCAAACCAACTTAGGGTACGTTTACATGATAACGATATAATTAAAACCGAGAAGTTTTTCCTTTGCGTTTTCCACGTACAGACGACACCATTATCAAAACCAGCAGCCATATCACCCTGTAGCCCAAGACTGGTTGACCACTGAAGCTAAGCAGTACCTGGATGGGAGACCTCCTGGGGAAACTAAATGCTGCTGGTTGAGGTGTTAGTGAGGCCAGCAGGGGGCGCTCACCCTGTGGTTTGTGTGGGTCCTAACGCACCAGTAGTGACGGGGACACTATACTGACAAAGAGCGCCGTCCTTCGGATGAGAGAGACGTTAAACCGAGGTCCTGACTCTCTGTGGTCATTAGAAATCCAAGAATGTCTTTCGAAAGAGTAGGGTTGAAACCAAATAGATAAAATTTGCCCAGTGGCCTCTGTCCATCATGGCCTCCTAATCATCCCCATATACTGATTGTCTTCATCACTGTCTCCACCAATAAGCTGGTGGGTGTTCTGGCGCAATATGGCTGCCGTCGCATCATCCAGGTGGATGCTGCACATTGGTGGTGGTTGAGGAGATTCCCCCTTCTATGTAAAGCGCTTAAAGTGCAGAGAAAAGCGCTGTATAAATGTAATGAATTATTATTATTATTATTATTATTATTAAAACGATCGCCATTCACACGGATCCACGAAAACCGTGAAAGCTGTATTCTGCTGCCAGGCCATTAGATGGCGATAAAACACTATCGACTGAACACATAATACGCATGTGCATGACGTCATCGGTTTCACAGATTCACATTTTTGTTGTTTACATGGAGAACGTTTTCAAAAACTTGCACTTTGAAACCCATTTGCAAAACTTTGCGTTTTCAGGCACCCAAAACGCATACAAAGTTTTACGGTTTTAGTTGAAAACGGTGTCGTGTAAACAACAGCCCAGCCCCCCTTAGTTTGTCTTGAGAATCTGGTTTTTTTTTTATTGTATATTTTTATTCAAAAATTTTTTTTACCAAGAGCACTTGTTTGAACTGAGAAAACTAATGTGTGAGTTGACGATATGTGAATGAAAGCCTAAATAAAAGCGATCTTATCTCTTCCGAAATTTAGTTTTACAATCTCTTTTTTAACTTTTTGAAGCGTCAAAGTGGTAGTTGCGAAGCTGTCAAATGGAGGGATAGAAAGCTCCCAGATTTAATCGAAAATATCTTCATTTGTGTTCTGAAGATGAACGAAAGTCTAATGAGTTTGGAACAACATGAGGGTGAGTAAATAATGACTGACTTTACATTTTTGGGTGAACTGTCCCTTTAACTGGTGGAGACGTATCACTCCTGAACAGCAGGGGGCAGAACAAACATCTTCAGTGAGTCCTGTGACATCAAAACCACAGAAGAAATATACCAATTCAAAACACACCGTTGTATTTCCCGATGTTAGGGACCTTGATATATGGAAATAGTAAACATATAATTTGATCCGGTTTGCCGTATCTGGTAGATTTGTGTTCTTCCGAGAGGTGAGTGTCTGAAACACCAAACACATCTGTTATTAATGTTATAGATCAGGCGAGATATGCACTAACGTTACATAGCTACTGTAACTCAGATTCGCATCAGAAGCAGCAATAAACCATGTTTATAAACACTGTAACGTTACTGAAAGCGATCGACTGTGTGTCGCACGGATTGTTTACATCTTTCTGACACTAGATAGCCTATCGCGGCAGGTTAACAGCTACTTTGAGTTCACATCCCATTATGTCACGTGTCAATGTTTTCAAGCGTTAAAGATGAGTATGCTTAGGGTGGATTAACACTAATTAATGATTTTATTTAATTTAACAAATGATCGAAGCAACAGGGGTGAATCAATGGCACGTGGAGCACTACTGAGGCGACTAGAAAACACTACACATTTGAAGGAACTAGCTTTTTTGAGAAAAAGGAAGTAAAGCTTCACGTCTGGTTAGTATTTCGTTAGCCTCATAGCATAATTGCCTAGGTCATATTTCAATGTTTTTGGAAAACAAGAAAAAACAAAAAATGACTTAGGCAATTATGCTATGAGGCTAACGATTTCGTGATCGTGTTAATAGATGTTTAATTACAAAATTGATATCATCTGAATCCTTATAAAGTCTACTTTATCGTATTTGATACACGGATTTCTAAAAATCTGAATTCTGATACTTTTTCTTTTAGCAAGTAAGTTAAAAGGCCTAGTTAGTATAATTGTAAAAACTGTCCCCCTTCTGGTTGGTTCACGTGTCTTTCTTTTTGCAGTGACGTTTTCAATGAAGTAAACGAATGAATATCGTTTATATTGTTAGTAATATTTCAAGATGAACACTTACTGGACTGAAGCAACTTAGGTTTGCTTGATCATCAATGGATATTTTAAAAAATGTGTTTTGAAGAACGGTTATTTGTTCATCTCTCAATCATCATTGTATTGCATTGCAGTATATGTTTTGCACCCACAATAAAAACTACACAAAACTATAAGCATTTAAATAACATATTGCTAAGTCATATTGGGAGATATAGGCCTAGAGTGACAAATTACATTTGCATTTTTATGTAAGTAATATTTTATACTGTTATAAAGATATTATTGATTACAATCATTCATCTTACTTTTTGGCCATATAAATATCAGCAACTGCACCAAATGCATTTTTTTGCTGCTAAGTTTGGCCCTCTGAATAAAATTGGGGGATTTTTTTCAACTCAAGTATGAATAACTTAATATATTTCCCAAAATTTAAACTTAATTTTATAAAAAAGACTTTGTTTTGAAAATCTTTATACTATATAATCTATATAACTGGTGTTATATTTATGCAATACAGTGAATGGCAACCATCTGTAGTCTCCCAGTAGTGTATGCAGTTAGTTAGTGATTAATTTACACCAAAACAAAAAGAAAACATGTATCCCTTCATCTCCGAAAACATTATATTTTGACTTACATTTCATAATGATCTCATACAAGCTCAATGCCGACTCAGTTTCTGTCAGTTTCTTTTTCGTGAAGTGGAATGTATGCTAATGTTAGTGTGGGTGGTTGAAAGACTGTAAGGCTACACTTGATGCATCATTTAAATGAGCCGAGTGAAGGACGCGAAACGAAGGCGGCCTTTCAAGGGTCCTTCAAATCGAGGTGGCCTTCGTGGCAGCCGAGATATGCAAAGCACCCTAAAACTCGAAATATCATAATGGAGCATTGTGTTTTATTCCCATGTTGACCTGTATGTAGCTGTAAAAGGGCCATGAAAATAGTTATAGTATATTCTTTTGTATTATAATCTGTAGCCTAATGTTAGAATTATTATATTGTTATAGACCTAATATATTCTTAATTTATCTTTTAAACCCTTGTAACATTATATCAGATAGATAGATAAAGTTGTTGTCGTCTTAAACTAAATGATACAATTTGAATTATAGGTTTCCATATAGTTTGACATTAGAACTGAGGGAAAACAAAAACGTCGCTGTTTTGTAAAAGTTAAGTGCAATCGGCCTTCTGTACCCTTAAAGAAACTCTATCACTGTTTTTTTGGACATGCACCATGTTTTTTCAGTGGTACATTAATATTTTTAAATATTTTATAACCATATTTTTAGTCAAACAATCAACCATTTATGCAATCTGAGACCATCACAGTTTCATAACTCTTATATATAGTTATCTTGTGTTCCTAACATTTGATTTCTCCTAGGTCATAATGCTGCTGGCTCAGATAAATCAGTCAGCAGATTTCCAGCATGAGGGTGATGCTCAGGAAGTCACGCTCTGCTTAACTGAGGCTGTGGGGATTGCAGGTCAGAGCTGCACACTTTATAAATGAGTTATCTTCAGACATTGCCCTTTTCTTAAAGGGAAAGCTGCGCTTTTCCCCCCGAAATAAATTAATACTATTGTTCAGCAAGGATGCATTAAATTGATCAAAAGTGACAGTGAAGACTTTATATTGTTCTAAATATATATATATATATTTGAAATAAATGCGGTTCTTTTAAATGTTCTGTTCACCAAAGGGTCTGGGAAAAAATATTAAGCTGCACAACTGTTTTAAATATTGTTAATAATAAGAAATGTTTCTTGAGCAGCAAATCACCATATTAAAATGATTTCTGAAGCATCATGGGATACTGAAGACTGGAGTAATGATGCTGAAAATTAAACTTTGCATCACTAGAATAATTTCGATTTTAAAATATATGAAAACATTTGAAAAGGGTTATTTAAAACTAACACTATTTCACTGTATTTTTGATCAAATTAATGCAGCCTTGGTCAGCATAAGAGACATTTGAACGGCAGTGTTCTCCATATTACAGACATCATGATCTATTTGTCTTGTTATTTATTCAGATGGTGATCAGAGCATGGACACAGTCAGTTTGCAGGCTGTGACTTTATCAGATGGCTCCACTGCATATATACCTCACAACCCTCAAGGTATGTCTATTATGAGTTCTGAGCACAAACATTGTTCTTCTGTGACACTTTTGAGATGTAAAGCTTAGCATCACCTTCTATAAGAAACAAATTAGCATATTGATTAGCAAATTTAATGGTTATTTCATTATTTTTGTTTTTTTGTGGTTAAGCACATTCTTTTTAAATTTCCTATCAAACATGTGCATGTATGCGGTTTTGAAGAACAGTAATGTGTTCCCTGGGAATCAAACCCCTTACCTTTTCAATTAGTTAAGCTACAGGACCTTAAAATGATTTGTTTTTTACTTAGTTTGTGTATATATATATATATATATATATATATATATATATATTAGATACACCTTGCTAGTACCGGGTTGGAGCCCCTTTTACCTTCAGAACTGCCTTTATTCTTCTTGGCATAGATTCATCAACATGGAGTTTGCTTATCATCTAATCCACCCAGAACTTAATATGTGGCCTTGTTAGGAGATGATCAACAATATTCGCTTCACCTGTGACTGGTTATAATGTTTTGGATCATCAGTGTATATATAACAAATTAAATCTTGCTCAAATAAACGGTTTATTGAAAGTGATCAGGAAGCATCTGCATTCTATAACAATAGGTTACTGTCGTAACCCCGGTTCTCTGAAACATCGAGTGGAGATATCCACCTATGGGAAGGGCATCCGTACCTGACCTCTGCAGAAGCATCCAATTGCACCAAGTCTGGCTAGACAGACAGAAGCGCGCAGCCAATGCCAGGTAAGGCCCCGCCCCTTTACCTAGTGGCATATAACGCCTGCAAGCGCTGCTATTCTCCAGTAAGTATATTCGCTTCTCGTGCGGCAAGCGGGGCAAAGCTGGTGGATCTCTCCACTCTATGTTTCAGAGAACCGGGGTTACGACAGTAACCTATTGTTCTCTTTCATCATCTCGTGTTCGAGATCCACCTATGGGAGAGACATGGACAGCTCCCCGATTGCCCAATACACTCACAGTGAGGTTCTGAAAGCCAGAGAAGGACGGTCGCCCCAGGGGGGCGGTGCCAGACACGTCCCATAATCATGAACCTGCAATCCTGACGCACACACATAACTGCTGTGCACATGCAGGACATGAAACATGTATGTGGTAATAACCCCAGCAACACCAATGTGCATATATACACCCAGGAAGGATTGGAAATACGTGCTTGGTGACAGGAATGTGCATGGCCAGCCGGCCCATTCACTCCTTATTTGTTACTTCCAACGGGGTTACAGGGAAGGGCTAAGAAGACCCCACCCCTAAAACCGAATGTGCTACCGAAATTCTGGTGACATCCAGCCGGTAGTAACGCACAAAGGTATGAGGAGAAGCCCAACTGGCAGCGGAGCAGATGTCCTGCAGTGACACTCCCCTAAACAAAGCCCAAGAGGCGGCTAAGCCCCTTGTGGAATGAGCTCTGATGCCCCCTGGGGGCTGCACTCCTTTTGATTCATAAGCCACAGCTATAGCATTCACAAGCCAATGTGAGAGGCGTTGCTTAGATATGGGACTCCCTTTGTGAGGGGGCGCCCATGAAATAAAGTGCTGGTCGCTCTTCCGGAACGCACTGGTCCTGGTCATATATGTCTGCAAAGCACGGACAGGACACAGAGCATTTAGCCTCTGATCCTCCGGGGAGGAAAACGGTGGAGGGTGAAAAGCGGACAGCTCCAACACCTCCGAAGTGAACGCAGGGAAGCACTTCGGCATGAAGGCCGGATTAGGCTTAAGGGAAACCTTATCTCCACTAAGAGAGAATTTAGTGCACGAGGGATGAACCGAGAGTGCATGTAGCTCACTGACACGTTTAGCTGATGCCAAGGCCAAGAGCAAAACTGTCTTGAAGGACAGCAGCTTAAGGGAAATACTTCCCAGAGGCTCAAAAGGATGTTGAGACAGAGCCTCCAGCACCATGGAGAGGTCCCTATTTAGGAACAGTTCTCCTGACGACTGGCAAAGAGCGACGGGCACCCTTCATAAATCTGCGGATTAGAGGATGCTGCCTGACTGTTGAGCCCTCAAAGCCCACATGACAGGCCGAAATCGTAGCCAGGTAGACCTTAATGGTGGAAAAAGACCTCCCTTTTTCCATGAGGTCTTGAAGGAAACACAAAATATCAGGAACTGAGCACTGATAAGATGTGAGACCACGCCCATCGCACCACCCTTCGAACACTTGCCACTTACAGCCATATAAGGACCGTGTAGAAACGGCTCTGGCATTCTTTATAGTGGCAATCACACGCGGCGAAAGCCCCAGTGCGCTTAGCTTCGTCCTCTCACGGGCCAGGCCCAGAGAGCCACCCTGTCCGTTCTCCCCGTTCGCTTGGGACAATAGGTCCGTGCGTGGGGGGAGGCGCCACGGCTCGGCATATAACAGAGGGATTATCTCCGCCAGCCACGGTGCCTTGGGCCACCTGGGTGCTATCAGAATGAGAGACAGGCTCTGCTCTCTCACCCTGGCCAGTCTTGGAATTATCAAGCACAGGGGAGGAAAAGCATACAGCAGCACTCTGGGCCATGGGTGGGCCAGTGCATCTACCCCGAGGGGTGCGTCCACGTCCTTTAGCGAGAAGAACATAGGACAATGGTGGTTTTCGCGCGAGGCGACTAGATCTACGGTTGCCTGTCCGAATCTCATCCATAACATATCCACTATCTGGGGGTGAAGGTGCCAATCTCCGTAGATTGGATTTCCCCTTGATAGAAGATCCGCGCCTCTGTTCAGAATGCCCGGAACATGAGTTGCGCGTAACGACAGGAAAACCCGTCTGCTCCACACCAAAAGCTTGTAAGCTAGAGCGTGAAGTTTCGACGAGCGCACGCCGCCCTGACGGTTGATATAAGCCACAGCCGTGGTATTGTCGCAGCGTACGAGAACATGATGTCCCTGCAGGCAAGGCAGAAAATGATTCAGAGCTTTCCAAATGGTCAACAACTCTAAATAATTTATGTGCGCTGAACGTAGTCTGCTCGGCCACAGACCGTTCACCGTTCTGCCCTCCTGGGTGGCACCCCAGCCTGTTAATGACGCATCTGTCGTCACAACTTTCCGCATCATAACCGTCCTCAGAGGGGTTCCCTGTGCGTAAAAGTCTGCGCTCTTCCAGTGTCGCAAGGCTGCCGAGCTTTGCCGCACTATTACAGAGCGGCAAAGATCGCGAATCGGGCTGAAATGTAGTGACAAAACCCATTTCATGAACGCTCTCATTCTCAGGAGTCTTAGTGGCACAACTTGGATGGATGAAGCCATAAGACCCTGCAGCCTGAGGCATGTGCGATATTGCACTCTCGCCCCCTCTCTGAACTGCGATAGACAGTTCATTAGAGAGAGAACGCGCTCTTGAGAGAGACGTGCTCGCATGGAGACTGAGTTCAACTCCAAGCCCAGGAAAATGACATTCTGACTGGGTGTAAAATTGCTCTTGCTCACATTCACTCTGAACCCGAGAGATGTGATGTGCGCGAGCACACGGCAGGTGTCCTGCAACACTTTCTCCTTCGATTCGGCTATTATGAGCCAATCGTCTATGTATGTCAGAATCCTCAGACCAGACATTCTCATGGGTGCTAAACCCGCCTCCGCACACAGACAGAAACTGCGAGGGCTTAGACTGAGCCCAAACGGCAGAACTGTGAATTCGTAACATGTGCCTTGGTAGGCGAAACGAAGAAACTTCCTGTGTGGCGGATAAATGCTTATGAAGAAAGCATCTTTCAGGTCTACCGATGTGAGCCAGTCGTTCTGTTTTATGGCGCGGGCGAGCGAGCCATGAGTTAGCATTCTGAAATTGTATTTCCTCAAATGTTTGTTCAACACACGAAGGTCCAAGATAGGGCGGAGAGAGCCGTCCTTCTTTGGGACCAGGAAATAACGAGAATAAAATCCCTGATTCATCAGACTGGGGGGCACCACCTGAATAGCTTCCTTGTTTAGGAGGGAGGATATTTCCTCTTTCAGAATGTGTGAAGAGAGAATGCCGTTGAAATGCGGGGGTTTCATTGCAAACTGCAATCTGTAGCCCTGCATTATAGTACGCATCACCCACTCGGGAGCCGAAACCGCTTGCCAAGCCCGTTCGTGACTCACGAGTGTTCCCACCCGAGCCGCAGCGGAGCTGTGTAAGCCCAGCTGACTCATTTGTGATGCAATGGCGCCATCTAGTGGATGAACTAGGGGCGACATGCCGGGGTTTAGAAAGATGTTCTCTCTCTGCAGGGAGATGAATTCTCTCTGCGGAGAGAGATCCTCTCTCCGTAACGAATTCATTTGATTCGTTTGTTTTAATGTATTTTTTGTTTTTTGTGTGTTTAGTGTTGGGGGAACACTGGGGCCGAAGCCTTTAATAATTTGGTGAGGGGAAGTGAGTGTGTGCGGTGTGGTGACACTGCTTTGTGACTTTTCCTCACAACAGACCCCTCGAACGTGAGGGGGGAACACACGTTCAACAAACACATGGGCTGGGCAGCCTCGCGAGAGACCCTGCGTCTTTTGGACAGGGGTTCTTGGACATGAAGAGAGTCCAAAGGGCTCGTAGCCCGTGAAAGTGGACTTGATGCCCCCACCGGCCGAACATCAGGCAGGCCGCTTGCGTTTCGAGTCGGTGGGGGTAGGGTTAGATGGTCTTCCAGCCGCGGCCACGGCGGGAGTAGATTTTCCCCAGTGCTTAGCAGGCGGTGGGTTATTCTGCCGTGGGGCGGGGGGTCTGTTGCGGGGCCTTTCCTGGCCCTGGTTGAAATGTCGTCCCATGGCAGGTGGGTTAGGCAAATGGGGCCGCCTTCCTAGGAAGGCATAACTTGAAGGCCTCATCCTCCTTCTTTTTGTTGTCACACCGTTGTTGCATCAATACGACGGCGGGGCCAAAGAGAGCCCGGCCGGGCTCCACCGACGCGCCCGCGATGCGCCGCTTCTCACTGTCAGAAAGGCCCGACAGGTTAAGCCAGAGTGCGCGCTCTCCCACCACAGAAAGCGCCATAGAGCGCCCGCAGGCTTGGACGGCCTGCCGAGCGTTACGGAGGACGAGGTCGTTCACCGTGAGGATCTCCTTCCACAAGGTTAGAGAAGGAGTTCCCTTTTCCAGCTGTTGCCCTAATTCGTCCAAAATCTCCGCCTGGTAAGCGGAGAGGAGTGAAGAGACGTTCAGGGCCCTGACAGCCAAGGCCGAGGATTTGTATGCGGCCTGGTGAACTGAGGCAGAAAAACGGTCCATCTTGTTGGGCAAGACCGGCTTCGGGGAGCGAGCAGCCCTCCCTGAGCGGGGTTAAGGTGCCTGGCGATGGAAGGCTCGATAGCGGGGGGGTCACCCATACCATGAGCTGCCATGTCCTTCACCTCAAGATCCGTGAGACCGTGTTTGAAGTCGAGGGGGGCGCTCCAATTGTGCCTCATGTGCTTCGCGCACGCTGGAAGGACGGGGAAGAGTTGTTTTCTCGGACCGGGAGGGGGTCCCAGCACTTTCCCGTCGTAAATATCCCTCTCCTGGTCGGTGGCGCTCTGTGGAGCCGGCCATTCCATGTTGAGGCGAGTGGCCGCTCGCTCACAAACTTCCAGGAGGATGGACTGAGGCAAGGCCGTGTGGGCGCTAGCCTGGGGAAAGCCAGAGGGTGGGATGGCCTCCTCGTCCTCTGAGACCTCAAGAAGGGCCGCGTCATCCTCATCGCCGGAACCGGCCGGTTCGTTGACGAGCGTGAGGTTGCCCGCGAAGATGTCCTCTTCGGGGAATGCGGGATTGGGCTGGTCAGCCCAAATGAGAGAGGCGGCGCCCCGGGAGTCCCCCGGTAGCGCGTCGTCGTCACCGTGTCCCCCATCCGAGTCAGAAAGGCCGAGCTCGGAGCACTGGGTCGCTGCAACTTTCAGACGACGTCGTAAAAGCTTCTTGGGCAGCATAAGGCAGTGACTGCAATTTTCCGGGTTCTCCAAGGCTTCTTGAGCATGTTTAAGGCCCAAGCAGACCACGCAGAACGGGTGAAGGTCCTTAGCGGCGATGAGCGCACCACACGCGGCCGGGCAGGCCCGTGATAGGCTGTTCCCCGGAGAAGCGGAAGGTTTAGACAGTGACATTCCGGAGAAGAACTCGGAAAAATCCGTGGCGGGCAGCCGTGGAAGGAGGAGCAGGTGAAAAACGGCGAGAGCGCGGGCGGCTCCGAATGCAGAACACAGCAGAAAGGCTGAAAAGACGACTGTCACGTCTGACGGAGGCTGATCAGGCGATATGTCCTCCTGAAGACACGAAAGTGAGCAGCGTAATCCAACCGAACTGTGTCAGTGCAGAGATCGCGAGAAGCGAATGTCAATTGGAGAATAACAGCGCTTGCAGGCGTTATATGCCACTAGGTAAGGGGGCGGGGCCTTACCTGGCATTGGCTGCGCGCTTCTGTCTGTCTAGCCAGACTTGGTGCAATTGGATGCTTCTGCAGAGGTCAGGTACGGATGCCCTTCCCATAGGTGGATCTCGAACACGAGATGATGAAAGAGAACTATGTATTTCTCATATTATTTTATAAACAAATCAATGTTTTGCATGGTTTTACTTTCCCGTAAATTATTACCATGATTTATTTATTTTTTGGTACTTTCTTTTTAAAATCTCATATTTATTCACAGTTGACATGGTATTTCTATTTTTTTATTTTTTTTATTTTTTGAGTGAGGTATTAACTGAGTGCTGGTTGTTTTCCCCAGACAGCAATCTAGTTGAAGGACAGGTGTTCCAGTTAGAAGATGGATCCTCTGCTTATGTGCAACACATTTCTGTTCCAAAAGCAGGTACTTTCCTGTTTGATATGCAGCAAATCTTCATGTTAGTTTCATTTGAAGTGATCTAGCTTTTATTATTTTATTAACGAACAGGCTTATGATGTTAATATGCAAATAATGTCTCTTTTTTTTCATTTTCCATATTATATGCTTACTAGATGAGCCAAATAACTGGACGGGCTCGTCTGTATGTGATGTTGTTGGTAACGAAAGCTTAAGACTGGAAGATGCTCAGACTGTGCAGTTGGAAGATGGAACTACTGCTTACATCCACCACACCACAAAAGGTTTTTCATTTACTCCCGTTTTTTTTTTGCACTCTTAAAAGAAAATTACCCCTATTATATTATTTTAAAGGTTCCTAATTTGTTTTGGAGCTCTCCATGCAGCAAAGGTCAAAAAACACTTACATTTTTCTCATAATATGCAAAATTATGCAATCATTTAAAGGGGTGATATAATGCCCTTTCCAAAAGATGTAAAATAAATCATTGATGTCCCCACAGTGTGTGTGTGAAGTTTTAGCTCAAAATACCCCACAGATATTTTTATATAGCATGTTAAAGTTGTCACTTTTTGAGGGTGAGCAAAAACACACAGTTTTTGTGTCTGTTCCTTTAAATGTGAATAATCTGATGCTCCCGACACAGAGGGCCGAGCTTCAAGAGCTTGTGTCATTTTACCTCTCACACAGACACACACTGAAAATTTCAAAAACTTTTAGCCTTTTATGTTCAAACCGGAGTCAGACAATGAGGGAGAGACTCAAGAAGAAGTGACAACATTTCTGAATGGTTAGTTGATGAATTTATGTAGCTTATGTGGATTACAGATTAGATACAAAATTATTACTCAACTATTATTGCCTATAATTGATTATGCGGATGTTGTTTATCAGAACACAGCCATAACCAATCTTAAACCTTTGAATGTGATTTATAATAGTATCTGCAGATTTGTTTTGAGGTGTCCATTTAGAACTCATCACTGTGAAATGTATCAGTTATTGAATCTTCTTTCACTAAATGCTAGACGACAGTATAGTATAGGTTGCAGTTTGTTTACAAATGTATTTTCTCAAACTATCCATCCTATCAGAAACAATACTTGATTCCATATCAAACATCCTACAGCCTAAGAGACACTGACTCTTATTTTTTCTGTACCAAATATATCCAAAGAAAGTGGGAGGAGAGCCTTTAAATTTAAAGCCCCTTCTGATTGGAATGGTTTACCTAGGTCTTTTAGATCGATCTCCTCTTTTCACCAGTTTAAGATGTCTCTTCTTAAATATATTCGCATACAAGCTGCAACTGTTTTCCTAATGCTTGATATAAATGTCTATATGAATGACATTAATTGTTTATTGCCTAATATCTAATGGTTGGATATGGGAAGATATGGGTGGTTTTGGTGTGATAGAGAGCATTTGTTTTTGTTCTGTTAGTATGTATGTGAAGTATGTTTTTCTTGAGGTCCCCTCGAAAACGAGATGTCACATCTCAAGGGGTTTTCCTCTTAACAATAAATTCAAATTATCTTCTAGTCATTGATTAGCATATTCTGTCATGATAATCTATAAATCGCGTTCCCGGGGGCGGGGTTTATGTACATTTTAGTGTTAGTGATGTCACTAACCCGGGAGAAATGTCATGTAGTCTCTACCAGCTGTTTGTTGTAGTCCTTACAAAGCAATTTCTTTGAGTGTTGTAACTTTGCAGATGTTGTTTATGCTCAAACAGCAACATTACACACTACCTAAAGTTAGAAAAGTGAAATCATACTCAACCACCCCTTTAAGACATTCTCCTTTCTGGCATAAAGGGTTCTTTAAAAAAGAGTGTGTGCAGGATGTTAAATAGGATTCGGTTGAACATGCTTTATGTATTATTATTTAATATGCTTTATATATTACTGCATTTTCAGATACATATGAACCCAGTACCCTGCAGGCGGTGCAGTTAGAGGACGGGTCTACTGCTTACATCCATCATGCAGTTCAGGTGTCTCAGCCGAACACCATTCTGGCCATCCAGACAAATGGCACCGTAGCAGATTTGCAGACAGATTCATCCATTGACCAAGAAACCATCAATGCTTTGGAGCAGTACACAACCAAGGTACACTTTAAAGATGACAAGGGCTAATGCAAAGACACTCACAATGTATTTACAATGACTTTTCTGGTGATATAAAATTAGGCGACGTTGTTACATATTGTAAAAGTTTTTTTTTTTAGCTAATCATTTGTCAAAATTGTTAAAAAATATATTTTTGTAAAGCGTAATGATCACTCTTGAAATGAATTCTTTCCTGCAGATTGAGGAAATGGACTCGTACACAAACTCTGAGCTGATCACCAATGATCCTCACGGTCTTGTGGAGATGCAGGTTAGAATATAATATCCATGCAAAATAAAAAATATCAATAGTCAAACTAGGAGATGCTCAAAAATGTTTCTCCTCCCGCCCTCTAGATCGTACTTCAGGGTCAAGAAATCCGGCGTAGTGTGCAGCAGCCTGGGGAGAAGTGTTTTCGGTGTAATTATGACGGATGTGGGAAGCTTTACACCACTGCAAATCATCTGAAGGTTAATATGGCTTGTGTATTTTAGCTTATCAATAAAAGTAATTCACCATAGACAACACTACAAATGTAATGCATTATGATTATTTTCTCGTATTTTGTTTAATCAGGTACATGAAAGAGCGCATACAGGTGACAAGCCGTACTGTTGTGACATACCTGGCTGTGGAAAGAAGTTTGCAACAGGTAACTAAAAGATTTACAGATTAATTTGTCACCGGAGCAGGGCTTTCCGTGTCCTATTCAGCAAGGATGCATTAAATTGAAAAGCAGTTAAGACATTCGTAATGTAAGAATTTAATTTAGTTTAACTCTTTTTATTGATGTTTTTCCAATCTGAGAGATAATAAAAGAAAGACAATACAGTGTTTGTTTCAACATATAGACCAAGAAATACAGATGAAATGAAACGTTGCTTCCAAACATGCTAGTATATTACAAAAAAATACAAGTAAGAATAATATTAATGTAGTATGCATGTACAGTGTGTTAGCAATATAGATCAAATACAGCAAAAACTGTAAATATTACTAAGGGGAAAAAAAGAAATACAAATTTTGCACCTTTTTTAAACAATCACTGCCAGCTGTCAAGAAAATCAAAAACATTTTGTTTCCGTTTTTTATGTACCGGTACTCTGTTTCTTAATCAAACTGGGACGAGAGAGAGGACAAAATCAGCAAGGGGCAAAAGCAGAGGAGTGTTTACGTAAAGGGTTATTTATAGGAAAATTATAATTTTTTAAAGCGCAAAAGAAAAGGTTGCCAAATCATGTGAAATTGTTCTGTTCTGCCAATCATTGTAAATCAAATTTTTTCTATTTAATAAACTGCAACAGGTCGTGCAAAAGCCTTTTGGCAATTATTAAGCAAAAAGCTAAAGCGTTTGACTGTAAAGATGATATTAAGGACATCTTTGCGGGATTAAGACCAAATAGTGCCACTAAAGGGCACGGTTCAACATCTAAATAAAAGTGAAATTGACTTGAAGATTGATGTCCAGAAAGAGGTCAACGCTGGGCAAGCCAAAAAAGTATGATAGAGAGTAGCCGGGGCTTGTCGACGTCGGTCACAAGTAGGATCGAGATCTGGGTTTATTTTAAACAGTTTAGCTTTTGTCCAGTATATTCTGTGTAACAGCTTAAACTGTATTAACGAGTGACGAGTGCAAATAGAGGTGGTGTGTACACGACAAAGGGCCTTTGACCATTCCTCATCAGTAAAAAACATGATTGAGATCTGATTCCCAATTCTGCTTTATTTTAGACATGGGTGAAATATCTGAGAGTGCAGTAAATGAAAAAATAGTTTTGTAAATATTGGAGACAGCACCTTTAGAGACTTTTATTTCTAAAACTTGATCAATCTCTTGTTTCAGAGGTGCATGAGGAAAGTGAGAAAATCTATTTCTTATGAATTCACGAGTCTGAAAAAGATTTTCATTTAAAAGGAAAACCTGTTCTTTTGATCTTTCTATTAATCAAATAATCCTGATGAATCTCTTTTTCAACATTTGATTGTAATAAATGTTACTTGAGCAGCAAATCAGCATATTATAATGATTTCTGAAGGATCGTGTGACACTGAAGACTGGAGTAATGATGCTAAAAATTCTGCTTTAATCACAGGAATAAATTACATTTTAAGATATATTGCAATAGAAACCAGTTATTTTAAAGGTACACTAACTTTTTTATTTCAAAATTAACAAAATATAAAAGAGTCAATTCACGTGTTTTTGTCTTACCCTGATTCACTATGGTTAGTCTAATATAAGTGTTTATATTTTAGACCTAGCGGGGTCCATACGTCATACGTATGGTGTGAGAGTGGCATACTAAGTTAGTTGTCACAATGGGTGAGAAATCTCGAACGTTTTAAACAAACGCCAAACAGAGGAAAGTCTGCTGGCAAAAAGAAAACGCGACAGCTCGTAATAAAACAAGAATCAACATCGGCTTGGCTTTTCGGAGATGGCGAGACCTGAGGGATTTGAAGTAAAAGTGATGTGAAGATGGCGTTTTTATTACTCAATGGGTTAGTAAGGTATGTTATTGAACAGATAAAGTGTCATATGCAGCTCTCTAACAGAGTTCATTGTGAAGCATTATCTATTGTGAAGGGTCATTTCATTATGGTTGTTGAGGCGCTGTGCTGGAATTTATTTTCAAGGAAGCATCGTGTCTGTTAATGGGTAAAGCTACTGTAATGTCTTCAGCTAGTCAGCTTGAGATCCTTTCCATCTTACCTGGTTATATCTCTTAAGCCTATTAGTGAATGTTTTATGAGCAACAGGAGAACAATATTTATCCGCACAGTCACGCAGAGCCAAAGCACAACCAAACAATGTTCTGCAGCAAAAGTCATGCACCTTTAAATTGTAATAATTTGTTCACAAAATGTATTAAAAAATATTAATAATCGTACCGACCCCCAACTTTTGAGCAGTTTTTTTTCCGTATTTGCTGTGTTATATTCATCCCTTGTCATTCTTTTTCTATAAGGTTATGGTTTGAAAAGTCACATCAGGACACACACTGGAGAGAAACCTTACCGCTGTCAGGAGTTGGACTGTAAAAAATCTTTCAAGACCTCAGGGGACCTTCAAAAGCACACCAGAATTCACACGGGTACTTTCTTTGCCTTCTTAAAATATTCCATCTATTCCCTGGATTATTGTATTTATTATAGTATCTGAATATTAATATAGTTATCACACAGTACCGTGTTAAACATATCATGGTATTGAATAGTAGACAAAAAGCTACATGCATATGAATTGTCCAAGAATAAAATCGATGTTTCATATTGTCGCTGTCGGGTGGAAACCTTGTATCTCAACTTTTCGTAAAATTATCTTCATAAATCATTACTATTGGTCACCATTTATGTCTTTCTGAGGGTTTTGCAAATATCTAACCACTGAAAAGTATTAAAAACAGCTTTCAACTAAACCCTGTAACTCCATTGGCTCCTCAAACTGTCAGTTCAACCTCATAACTCCACCCCGCCTCTATCGTGAAGGAAGTGTTGTTCGCAGTTTGGACCGTTTCGGCTTGTTTGCAATGCAAGGGTAAACAAAGAACTGGTTCTTTGAATAAGTTCAGCGTTTTCTTGACTCAAGAAACACTATATATAAAGGCTAATGTTTTATTTGAGGAGTGGAAAAGAGTCTAGCATTTGTTTGTCGAGTCATAGCCAACAACACTGTCTTAAATAGCCTGTGCGAACGAAGCACTTCTTCTTTAATAACATGGGATTTTGGCCAAATGACAGAAAAAACTGAGCGCCCACATATAGCTACATTAACTTTATAACCTGTAAGTTGATGAAAACATATTACTGACTAACATACAGTATTATTCGGCCGTTCTAATAATGGACAAAACACATGTCCGAAATTTGCTGGTCATAAACTCCATTTGAGCTTCATTTTGGTAAAATTATGACATATAAAGCCACAGTATCAACTTTGATTGAAAAGTTGTTTAATATTTTTTTTTAATGTGGTATTTTTTTCCATTTCCTGAAAACTAAGTAACGTTTTTGGACATACAAGGTTTCTGCCCAACAGCGACGATATGGAGATTTGTCATATTAGCAGCCTTATTACCAATGTGATAACACGGTACCACTACATTACTTGGGCTCCTTCCAATTACCTCTGTTCTTTTAGGAGAGAAGCCATTTTTATGTCCTTTCCCGGGCTGTGGACGATCCTTCACTACCTCAAACATCTGTAAGGTGCATGTTCGCACACACACAGGAGAGAAACCGTATCACTGCCCAGAACCAGGCTGTAATCGGGCCTTTGCCAGCGCAACAAATTACAAGAACCACATACGGATCCATACAGGTATGCTGCTTTTTAGCCTTAAAGGGCTTGTTCACCTAGAAATTAAAATGGCCATCCTTTTACTCGTTCCAGACCTGTATGACTTTCTTTCTTACGTGGAACTCAAAGGGAGAAAATTATGTGCTGATCTGGTCTAATGGCAAGTTGTTATTGTGAATCTGGTTCTCAAACAAAGCTATCGTATGAATTTAGGAGACTTAGATTATAGAGCATGACCACTTTCATGGTGCTTCTTGTCATTTTGGAGCTTGTTAACTCCAGTCCTCATTCCCTTTCATTGTATTAATTGATAGTTCAGCCAAAAATAAAAATGCTTTCATCATTTAGGCTACTCACCCTCATGTCGTTCAAAACATGTGTGACTTTGTTTCTTCTGTGGAACATAAAAAATATATATTTTGTTAATACCTTGGTCACGTTAACGTTGGTCAGTTAACAAACTAACAAAGAAAAATGCGGTAACACTTAATTTTAAGATGACATAGTTACACGTGGTACATGTACTTACAATAGTAATAAAAGTAAATTATGCATAATTACAAATAAATAACCCTAAACCTAACCATAACCCTATAGTATTTACATGTAATTAAGTAATATTACGCAGTACTCATTTGTGTAAGTACACTGCAACAACACCACCTTATAATACAGTGTAACAAAAATACTTCTAAAGCATTTATTAATCTTAATGTTAATTTCAAATATTACTAAAAGGTTATTATGCGCAAAAAATGTATTTGTTAATATTATTTATATTTAATGGACCTGAGCAAGCATGAACTAACAATGAACATTTGTATTTTATTAACTAATGTTAACGAAGACTAATAAATATCATAATAAATGTATTGCTCATTGTCAATGTTAGTTAATGCATTAACTGATGAGCTCTTATTGTAAAGTGTTACTAATATTATTAAGAAGTGTCTCAGTGTTTTTTGGAATGACACGAGAGTAAGTAAATAGTGATAAAACTATCATTTTGGGTGAACTATCTCTTTAAGTATCCAAAAATTCACCAAAAGAAAGAAAGCAATTCATATGGATATGGGAAGACATGAGGGGGGAGTAAATAATGGCAGACTTTCCATTTTGAGTGGACTATTTGTTTTAACTCTTTCTTTATGATATGTAATCTAACCTAAATGTAACTGTGAATGCAACTCTTGTGAAATATCTAAACCAGTGTCTTTTTTTTACATGCAGGAGAGAGGCCGTATGTTTGCACAGTTCCTGGATGTGACAAGCGATTCACCGAGTACTCGAGTCTATACAAACATAATGTAGTGCACACTCCCTGTAAACCCTACAAGTGCAACCACTGTGGAAAGACGTACAAGCAGATTTCCACACTAGTCATGCACAAACGTACGGCACACAATGACTCCGAGCCTATAGAAGAGGAGTCGGAGGGCTATTTTGAACCCCCTTCAGGTTGGTTTAAAAAAAATATCTAGTATATCCTAGACAGATCAGATTTTGATGACGTTTAATGAGTGGAACTGGGCTGTCTTTTGCATTTAGAGGCTATAGATGACCCCTCCATGACTGTTAGCCCTGTGAAGTGTGAAGACACTTGTCCCGAAATGGCTTCTGAGGTCTCTGATGTCACGGAACAACAGCATGTAACTTTTATCACACAAGATGGAGCATCACAGGTTTGCATCTAACGTTTATCAGAAGATCTACATTAATATTTTATTGTTGTGAGTCTTTTTGATTATGAATCATATATGATCAAATTAAAATATATTCAATATTTATTTTTGTTTATGCCTTTGATTTTTAACAGGCTATTGGAAATACAATCACAATGGTAACACAAGATGGCAGTATGATCACCTTCCCACCCACTGAGTCTTTGCTGTCTTCAGGGGAGGCTCATTCAGTGACTATGGTCTCAGAGGACGGGACTGAAGGACAGGTGTGTAGGATTTTTCCAGAAAACACATTAAAGGGTTCTTTCCTAATTATCACAAGACTATGTTCTGCCCAATGCTGATCTGTGTGCATATAGAGTGCTGCAGTTATGTTTTTTTTTTTTAGGCCAACCTGGAAGTTATTATCACTTTGGTTCCCTCGACAAAAACCCCAACAGGATTTTTCCATTGGCTTTTGGATTATCGCAGAAAATAACTCTGTGACCAACACAAGTTTATGGCTCTTACATGTTTTGGTCACAAAATAATACATCTTGAAGCGTATACAATCGCCAGTAGTCAAAAGCAAACCGTAGGCTATAAATAAACTACACCATGGTCACATGACTTCACTAAGCTTTCGACAAATATTTTACTCTTTATTAAACAAAAAAAGTTTGAGTTAGATTAGTTTGCAAGAGCGTGATTATAAACACAAGGCTTTGAAAGTGGACTAGTGAATAAATTAGTTCAGCTGTTCGGCCGAGAAGCTCTGTCTGTGGTCCCGTTTAGCCACTTGTTTGCTACCGCCTTTTTCAAGACAAGTAAAAGCTTAAAAACAGCACAAGGGGGCATTACTGATGTATTTTATGTTGTTGAATAAAACTTTAATATATCTTAGTGTCACCACACTAAAAACCCATTCAAAAAACCCATTGAATCAGGACGATGGAACTAGAACTGCTAAAATGCTAACTCTTTTACAGGTTTTGGCCCACTATAATACATCACCCCTGCAGCACTCTATAAACTGATCATAGGAAATATTTTTATGTATTATTTTTTTTCTGTTTTCTTCAGATGACTATTATGATGCCAGATTTAACATCTTGCAGGAACATACAGGATGGGTTATCAGCACACCCAATTACACTTCTGGCTACTTCTAACGGCACACAGATCGCTGTTCAGGTAGAGTAAAGATGGAATACACTACGTGACTTTTGCCCAGAGTTTTGCCTGATTTACAATTGGACGAGTTGATGCTAGTTGCTGAAAGTCACAGCCAGTTTTCATATTTTAGAGAGTTGGAATTGAACAATTTCACGGAAAATCGCAATAGCCGCAAACCACGTTTTTTTCTATGATTTCATCCAATCTGAGAATATCAAACATGTTTGATATTTTGAGCTGATTTTAGAACATATTTTCATTTGCAAAAAGCAACAAGGCAGGTGCATGTTTCTGCATGACTTTAGACACCGACCAACGTGGACGATCACCAGATTTGAGTACATCACTTCTCAGACTTTCCACAACCCGACAAATGGCAATTGAACATGTTTAATTGGCGAAAACAATCGACCAGCGCCAACAGACGCCGACACACTGATCTGGCAAATCTTGATGAAGTGTCTGGTGGCATTGGTCGTGTCTGTCGGTGCAGTGTGAATTAGTCTTTAGTTGTGATTTTAACTGAAGTCTGTTAACCATTTACAAAGTTGGCAAGTTTATGATCCCTAGTATTTTTAAGAATCATACAGACTGCGTCCAAAAGCTGTTACATCCTGTCTACTGAGATACCTTCATCTGATTTTTGAAGGTAGCGTAGATACACTGATGAGCCAAAACATTATGACCAGTCACAGGTGAAGCGAATATTGTTGATCATCTCCTAACAAGGCTATATATTAAGGCCTGGGTGGATTAGATGGTAAGCAAACTATCAGTTCTCGTAATCAACGTGTTGTATGCGGGAGAAATGGTCAGGAATAAAGATCTGAGCGACTTTGACAAGGGCCAAATTGTTATGGCAAGGCGACTGGGTCAGAGTATCTCTGAAATGACAAGACGTGTGGTCAGCAGTGGTGAAGATTTACCAACAGTGATCCGAGGAGAGACAAACCACAAACCCGGCGACAGGGTGTTGGGCGCTCAAGGCTCATCGATGCGCAAAGGTTCAGAGTCGACAGAAGGTCTACTGGGGCACAAGTCACACAAAATTTGAATGATGGCAATGAGAGGAATGTGTCACAACACAAGTGGCCTCTTTCAGCATTATAACGCACCCTGCCACACTGCACACATTGTTCAGTAATGGTTTGAAGAACATGATAAAGAGTTCAAGGTGTCGCCCTGGGCTGCGTTCCAGTCAAAAATTGTCATGCCCTTCACTTGCTAACTTCCCTCCGCCTCGTTCACTCGGATGTACGTCATCGCGAGTGCTCACTACAGGCGGAAACTGCAATGGGCTGAACTGGAACGTCCTAAGCCCTTGATCACTTGTAATCAGTTTATTTAATATTTACATTTTTTTCCCTTTTAAAGGAACACTCCACTTTTTTTTGGAAATAGGCTAATTTTCCAACTCCCCGAGAGTTAAACAGTTTTACCGTTTTCGAATCCATTCAGCCGATCTCCGGGTCTGGCGGTAGGACTTTTAGCATAGCTTAGCATAGATCATTGAATCTGATTAGACTGTTAGCATCTCTCTCAAAAAAATGACCAAAGAGCTTCGATATTTTTCCTATTTAAAACTTTGCTCTTCGGTATTTACTTCGTGTACTAAGACCGACAGAAAAAGAAAAGTTGCGATTTTCTTGGTCAATATGAACTATACTCTCATTCCTGCGTAATAATCAAGGAACGTACCAGCAGGCGCAATGATATTACGCAGCGCCTGAAAATAGTCCCCAGCTCGGTAACTTCCAACATGACCGCCACTAAGTTTGTAATATCATTGCGCTGCTGGTATGGCAGCAGTTCCTTGATTATTACGCAGGAATGAGAGTATAGTCTTAGTACACGGTGTAACTACAGAAGAGTCAAGTTTTAAATAGGAAAAATATCTAAACTCTTTGGTCATTTTTTTTTTTGAGCGATGCTAACGATCTAATCAGATTCAATGATCTATGCTAAAAGTGCTACCGCCAAACCCGGAGATCGTCTGAATGGATTCGAAAACGGTAAAACTCAATTGTTTAACTCTTGGGGAGTTGGAAAATGCGCCTATTTCCTAAAAAAGTGGAGTGTTCCTTTAGGAATTTGTTTAATGCAGCATACAAATGTATATAGATGTGTTTGAGTTGTTTTAGATTAAAAAATATATAATTGATATTTCATCAAGTTGTTTGTTGTGGTGGTGAATGGATGTGGTGACGTCACAACTGTACTGCATTGTGGGACATATATGTGCTTGAAGTGTACATATGAAGTAGATTCAAAATCAAGGGAATGAGGGTCTGACCATATAAACTTCCTTCGTGTGTGGAACACACTTCAAAATGGCGGCAGGGATTCCCCCGAGGGGAAGTGCTTAGGGAAGTTCGCAAGTGCGTGTCTAAAAGTGGACTGGAAAGCAGCCCAGATCTTCAAATTCCCCAAATCTCAATCCAATTGAGCATCTGTGGGATATGCTGGACCAACAATTTCGATTCACGGCGGCTCCACCTCGCAACTTCAGAACTTGGAGGATCTTCTTCTGACTTCTTGATGCCGGAGACCACAGGCCATCTTCAGGGCTCTTGTAGAGTCCATGCCTCGGTGGGTCGGCGCTGTTTAGGCAGCACACGGAGGACCAACAGGATATTAGACAGGACAGGTGGTCATACTGTTTTGGCTCATCGGTGTACGTCACACTCTATGATTTCCCACTATCCTGTGCATTCAATTCCATCACCGTTGAGCTGAAGGAAACAAATTGAGTCTGAAAGTTGTGGTTGTTGGTTCCAGCCTCAAGTCTGGCCTGGTTTAGATGATTTCACTCGCTTTTATTTTTGCAATGCTAATTTTGACCTTTATCTTTAACTGTATGGCTGGGAATATGTATATATTATTGAACAAGTGTTGTATTCTATCTTGTAGCTCAACGAACAGACTTCACTGGAAGAAGCTCTGAGGATAGCATCATCATTACAGGGAGGAGAAACAACAGGACTGGCCAATTAACTACCTTCACCTTCAGTATTTAGTGTAACTAGTACTAGTGATTCCAATGATGAACAAATGATGAACTTTTGTAATTACCCTTTCACCACAATTGTACAGAGGTCACACTGTGCACTATGAAAACATTTTTAACAGATTTTGTTCACATTGATATAGATATCTAAAAGGCGCAAACCTGTTTGCATTTTTTAAATAAAAAGAAATGAAGGGGATGTTTAGTGTGTCGTGATGATTTCTCATTTATGACATTGATTTGACTCCAAATGTTCTTTCTTCCCTTGAAGAGCACAAGGTCTGTGCCATTATGTCATTAAAGCAACATGCCTAATGCTAATAATATAAAAGTGTTACCCAAGTGTTATGATGATAATATGATAGTAATAAACTATTTTGTAGTAAATTAGAAAATGTGAAACAAGCATTTTTATAGTTGTCTCAGATACATATTTATATAGGGTCAAATAGTTCAACAATAAAAATAAATATTTTTTGGAGGCAAAAAATAGTTTTGACAGATGAAAAAGTAAAGGCAGCAGTGAAGTTGGGCAATAGCTAATAATCCTAATAATAGTCTTAAGATTTGTGGAGGCATGACTTTTAATTTCACCAAGCAAAGCATACACAATGAATGTTTAATATGAGGAACTGTCATGTCAAGTTGAAAGGGAATGAATTGGTAAAAAATATGATATTCTTTAAAAGTTGTGCAAACTGCATGAAATAATCATGTTCAAAGCTTTTGTTTACTATACAATTTACTTGGTTATTTTAAAAAAAAGTAAGATGCATGAGCAAAAAAAATAGCTTATCTAGAAGAAAAATGGTTCAGAAACGGCCTGTGTGATTGAAATTATGTTGTAGTCCTTACTGTAAAAGTGTATTTCATTTTCATAATCTTCACACTTTTACAGATGACTTAAGGCCAAAAGACTATCAGTGGATTTATAGCACTTGAAATTCTTGAGACTTATTGTGAAACATTAGAACTTCCTTCTCGTACTCTTATGACTTCATTCCTATGGTTGTTTCTTGTGTGAGTTATTTACAAGACCTGTTTTTCAGGGCTATAAGTAGAAGTAGTGTTTCCCCAGCACAAACTAGTTGCTGTGGCATTTTCTGCCTGTGAATGTGGTGCAGACAATCCAGGAAAGTGTTTTTAGATGTTTTAAATTACGCATGGCTTGATGCAATTGATAACATCTGATTCTTGCAGTGAATGCAGAGCACTACAATACTTTTGCAGTTCTTTTTTGCTCCAGGGAGATGAGATGATTCAGCAGTCCATTCCTAAAAAAATAAACTAAGTATTTTCCTTTGGATAAAGTAGGCTATGTACGCATTTATATATTTTTCCACACACAGTCACCAGGTATACCTATACAGTACGTTTCAGCAGTTTTGCAAACAATTCAGTTGCCATAAAATGTCTTACTCTGATGTAGGCCTATACATCAAGGAGACGTCTGCATTTACATTTGCAAGATGTCTTTTATTGAATGTTTGCTCATATGCAATTTGTCTCTAAGATGTTTCCTGTCAGATGTTAAATAGACATTTGGAAAACATCTTTAAGATGTTTATGATTTAGAGTGTATAACTGCTTGTTCTAAGACGTTTATCAGATTTTTGTACACAACAGATGTTTTCCAGATTAAGTGCTCTTTAGCAGACATATTAGAGACGTACCTGTGCTATGTATGTCATAATGCGGGGAAAAAAGAGGCTAAATTGAAGTCTTCTGAGGAGGTAACCACCCTGATAGCGCACGTACATCTCTGAGACGTCAAGTCATGTCAATATGTCTAAGATGTTTCCTGTCAGATGTTAAGTATACATTTAGCAAACGTCTTTAAGATGTTAATGAAACTGACTTTTAAAAAGCTGTTTATCAGATGAACTGCTCTTAAACAGACATCCTGGAGACGTACGTGTGCCATCTGGGCATAGCAAAGTTTCACTTATCGACCGCGTTTCATTATGAAAAATATTGTGCAGTATCATAGGCGCTGTCATTACTAATCAATTTGTTTTTAATTTACAATAAATCACAAAGGAACTTACGATAAGTTTAACATACGTTGAAGGTCTTGTATGGATACTACTAATAGAAATTAATTTAAAGGTTCGGTCACACTTTATTTTAGATGTCCTTAACTACTTATTGTGTTCATATTGTATTGCAAAATACTTTTTCTTCTGTTGAGGTGGGATACGGGTAAGGTTAGGGACTGGTTTGGTGGTATGGGTAGGGGTTTAAGGGTGGATTAAGGTGTAAAGGAAGGGTCAACAGTGTAATTATGTAATTACAGAAATTAATTATGCAGGTATTAAAAAATATTATATATATAAGTAGCCTACAAAATAAAAACGTACACAATAATTGTATAATAATAATAATTGTGCATTGTATCAAATTATTAATTGAAATGCTAGTACTAGTAGTTAAGACACTTAAAATAACCTTTGGTCCCACTGAAATCATGAATAGCCTAATCAGCACACATGGATAGTGTTTTTTACCCCCATAATATTTCCTGTTATTTACATTTGACGGAGTAATGCCCACATAAAAAAAAAAGAACACATAATTTCGGTTCTGTTTAGATTACAGTTGTTTGTAGCCTATGTAAATATGCGAGATGTTGTGAAGCTGTGTTGGTCACATGACTCGTGCTCTGATGTTGCGCTGACTGACTGAGTGAAGAGGATTAGTTTTACACGCGCTCTGACATCTTTCACTGAAGTTATCATGATATCCCGGGACGAAATACTCAAACCCATATGGTACGCTTTTACTGCTCTGGATGTAGACCGAAACGGGAAAGTATCCAAATCCCAGTTAAAGGTAAGCAATCCTTTGAAAAAAAAACTAGATCACAGCGCACGCACCTGTCAGTTTCCTTGTATCGAGACAGTCGTTTGTCCACTAAAAAAAATGAAGTTTGTCCATACAAAGGATTTAGCGTAACGTTACCCATACGAGTTGTTTTACCTGTGTCTTCTACTTATTTCTTGAAACAGACCTTATAATCAAAATAAAGTAAAAAATCAATTACACATTTGGTAGAGAATTTCCTCTCTAACCACGTAAGATTATTCCGTGTCGATACCCTTGTTCAACACTACTGGCAGTGATATTAACATTAGGCCTATTTTTTTTCCAACTTATTTGCAGAGGATAATGTTATATAGGCCTAATAAAAAAGAAAGAAAGGAACTTCATTTGTTTACAATTTTTTTTGAATAACGCTTGATCTGTCTGGCAAGACTTTCACAAGGGTGTATGCAGATATGTGCACTGAAGTGGAGAGACTCACTTTATCTTTATCATATGATGTTTAATAACGTCAACAAAAAAGTTTTGACACTCTTATTTATTCTTTATTTTTCTGTATTTTTTCACATTTTAGAATAACAATCAAATCAATAATGACTAAATAAATCAACATTATTTTCTATACAAAGCAGAACTGTCATATATAGTTTCTTCAAATCGCCATCCTTTGTGTAGATTCCAGCTCTGCACATCTGGGCACTTGCAGCTGCTTTTTCTTCACTATTCACTCAGATTAAAACATATTGACTGATTTATTTTGTGAATAAATGTATTGGCACAATTTACGTACATCTACAAAACTAATTCCAGGCATTTATGTGTAAATAACCATAAATTCAATCAGGTGTGTCTACATTTTTTACCTCACTTTAAGGGGCTATATGTAAGAATTTTCATGTAGTAATTTTTATTTTTCTTGCCAACAGCTTGTTTCACAACTTAAAAAAACAAGACCTTTCCCCATGCACTTCCTAGGTTGTCTAAGCCTTTTTTTTATGCAAAGTACTGGGGGCATTAGGTATTGCCGGAAAAATGAAAAGAATCTGACGTTTACACGCACTCCCATTCTTCCATTCAATGACACGTGAAACGAATGCTTATACAATGTTCAGCATAATGCCGAATGCTACTCTTTACTATACTGACGATGTGTCATGCAAAGAAAATGTATTAATTTAAACTATAGTCTCACAGTTTTTTTTCACTTGAAGAGGCGCTGCGCAGACCGATCTCATGGTACTTTAATGTAATACACCGGCCGGTCCGCGCAGCACAAAGTTTACCACTTAATGGTAAACGCTAATAACAAGGGTTTCTGAATTCTACAAATAGCCCATCTAATCCTTTTTGCACAGTTAAACCATTGCTGTCTGTCTCTCTGAAGGTGCTGTCTCACAACCTGTGCACCATACTGAAAATCCCTCATAACATTTCAGCCTTGGAGGAGCACTTTAAAGATGATGATGAAGGACCAGTGTCAACACAAGGGTACATGCCCTACCTGAACATGTTCATTCTCAATAAGGTAACAAATACACTGCCTCTTATCAAAGCATCGACCTTCCTCTCGCCAGACAATCCGCTGTCTGTTTTAAGAACAGACGTTCATTATTTCCTCTGGAATAAGGCTACACATTATTTCTCATGACTCACATAGAGATATTCTTTGTGTGTGTGTGTGTGTGTGTGTGTGTGTGTGTGTGTGTGTGTAATTTTCTGTAGCAGACCCTAACATATAGTAAGTACATGTAGTTAATTCATTTTACTCAGTACTTATTTGTGTTAGTACAGTTACAACATCACCTAAAATAAAGTGTATCCAATTTATTAATTAATATTTACAATTGGAAAAATTGTTTGTGAATGCTAAAGAAGATCAACCCTAAAAGGGTTTATCCCTAATAGGGAAGTCGATGTCCATGGGCCGTCACTTATGACTCACAGGGCATGAGACTTGTTACTCACATAGTGATGTCTCCTGAAAATGGAAATAAAATGAATTTAAAGAGTCACTTCAGTGAGTGTTTAAAATGTAAACTTAGTGTGAGACTTCATGCTGATTTAAAGTGAAATTACTCTCAGTGGGCACAGCACTAGGAGGTTTGCCAGTTACCATGTATTGTCTTCTAGTGTTATCAGTCATGATATTTTAGCTGTGGGCTGATGAGATATACGTACAGTATATACATATACATGCACACACATACATTCTTGTACAGCTATCTTTGAATGTCCTCATTGTGCGGACACCCTAACCTTACCCATCACAACTAAGTTTCTAACCTGAACCTAAAGGATCACAGAAAGTGAGGACCGGCCAAAATGTCCTCACTTTACTCACTTTGTCCTCACTCTGATTCACACACACACACACACACACACACACACACACACACACACACACACACACACACACACACACACACACACACACACGTTCGGTTTCCGTGTTGAATGGTGGCTTTCCATGTGTGTTTGTGTGTGTTTACATATCTAATGATTTGTGACTCTACAGGCACCTCTTATCATCTTGTTGGTCAATTGCATTTATTCACTATTGTCATCTTGTTGTTGATGTTGTTTTTTGTCAAATTTATTTTAGTTTCTATATATTTTCCTCTTAGAAGTAAATAGTAATAATAAAGGTTCTTTATTGTATAGTGGAAAAACGTTCTAAACCCAAAATATTTCCTCATATGGCATCGTTGTAAAAAAAAAAAAAAAAAAACTTTTGGAACCTTTCTTTTTTAAGATTGTTCAGTATGGTTTGTTTCCCCCCCCACTAAACCATGTCAACAGTCAAATACACGATGACGTGTTGCAATGTTTTTAAAATCATTAATTTCAATCCAACGTCATGTTCTTAACTGACTGAAGTGGAACATGTTGTGCTGTTCGGTTTCTCTTTGTGCGTTTAGAAATGCGGTTTCCATCATGTCAATTAAAACCTGTTTGACCATCCTTCTCTGACTCCTCTCCAAGGAATTTTAGTCCCCAGAACTGGATGTTTTTGTTGTTTACTCCATTCTCTCAGCAGTTCCTAAGATACTCATACAAACACAGTATTTCACAGTATTATACAGCATTACTTCACCCATTCTGATGTTTGGTTCAAAAAACTTAGCGGAAAACGTAGCCTACTGAAAATGTTATGCTAGGACCTTATACGTTTTTCTACAGTATTATTTCTTATAGTGAAAAACCAAACCCTTTGTCCATCTCTACATGCTTTTATGCATTGACCACTGAGTGCTATACACTCAGATTTATTAGATATATTAGATCTTTTAAGTTTTCAAGTAATCAGTCATCAAGTAATGCCATCAAGACTCATATTGTACAATCCCTTTTTCTTTATAACATGTCCTACACCTCATATACTCCATAATATCAGCTCTTTGGTATCAGCTCTCTGGGATACTTGATTTTGATTTTGATTGGTCAGTTGTGGCATTCTTTGGTCATATCTTTGTATAATGACAACTAAATAATACAAATATTACTATATACAAATTGGCCATGTTCACACTGAAGTTCAACAAAATTCCTACTTGCCTGCCGGTATTATCTTTATAGAATAAGTGGTTAGTTAACACAAGACAAGCTTCATGCCTCTACACATGAATTCTGCAGAAAAGATATGACATTGTAGCCCTAAAAAATAGTCATTTTTAATATTTGAATGGCAGATCCAGCCCGACTTTGACTTCATGGAGCTCAACAAGATGTGCTGGACTCTGTCTGCACCAAAACACATCAGCCGCAAGAATCTGCTCATCTCAGACGGTGATGCCTTCAAGGTGTGGTGTATCTTCAACTTCCTGTCTGAAGATAAATATCCACTGCACATTGTCACCGACGAGGTTGGTCCTAGTATTTCTAATCTTAGGATTCCTTGTAATTATATGGAAATAACGAGGTATTTCTGTATTGCAACAGCTCGAGTACTTCCTGCACAAGCTGTTTGTAGCAATGGGTTGGAGTTGGAACGAGGGCAGATTCGAAGACTACAAAATGCAGCTCAATGCAAAGAAACATAATCTGAGCGTGTGGGAGCTGATTGAGCTTATTGGCATTGGCCATTTCACCAAGGGCATAAACCCTCAGACTCTCTCCATTGGCATCAATGAGGTCTATCAGGAAATTGTCCTGGATGTTATTAAGCAGGTGGGTGTCTGTGTTAATGTATTTCAATAATATGGGTTAGTTCTGCTCTTGTCTGTACATAATACTTGTGCAAAGACCACTGACTAGCCAGTGAACAATGGAGAGATAAACGGATATCCCTGACAAATCATTAACTTGGTATATTTTTCATTCAAAAAGGGTTATATGATGAAAAAAGGCCATAAAAGGAAGAACTGGACAGAGCGATGGTTTAAGCTCCATCTCAACTACATATCCTATTATGTGAGTGAAGACCTAACAGAGCAGAAGGGATGTATTTCGCTTGATCGAAACTGCTGTGTCGAGGTAAAAGCTAAAACTTTTTTTTGTAGTATTTGTTGATCAGAGTTGAATTTTAAAAGGTATATCCCAATGCATCCCAATTCGCCTACTTATATCCCCTAAAAGTACATACTGTATGTTTGACTATCTAGCAGAAGAGTAGGCAAATCTTGGGACATACAGTACTACTACTACGTCAGAACTGTCTTTAATGGACTGTGCATCCTGTCACCGTAAACTGGCCTGTCAATTATTTTGTCCTAGTTAACCGCCTCATATACACACTCCACATTTCAGTTTTTTAAATTTATGCTACTCAACAATTCTTCCTACCATATTGGAGAGAGCATTTTGGGGTCTTTATTGCGGAGAACTCTGTTTTTGCATAATGATGCTTCTTTAAAAAAGTTCTCAATGTTGTTGCAGATTAAATATATTCATAGTATGTTGAAATGAATATCCTAAAGGTATGTGGATGCTCTACCATTTCTGGTGGAAATTCGAAATGCAGACCTATACACACTAAAATTGCCCACAACCCATTGCGCTTTTGATAAGAATTCAGTTTAAAACTATAAACACGTAAAAATGGATGTGTAAGACTGATAAAAAAAAATAATAATAAAAAAAAAATATATATATATATATATCTCTTTTTTATCAGGTTGGATAGTGATTATTAATCACTCAAACTCCTTTATCTAAACCTCTTTACTTAATCATCAGTCTTACACATCCATTTTTACGTGTGTTTATAGTTTTAAACTGAATTCTTATCAAAAGCGCAGTGGGTTGTGGGCAATTTTAGTGTGTATAGGTCTGCATTTCGAATTTCCACCAGAAATGGTAGAGCATCCGCATACCTTTAGCATATTCATTTCAACATACTATGAATTGGGACACATTCATTCCAATTTTAAAAGCTATTTTGGATGAATAGTTTGCGAATTGGGACGCAGAAATAGAATATTTTGTCATCTTTTACACACTTTAATGTTAATCCAACCCTGTATTATTGGCTTATCATATGAATGCAAATGTTTACCAAAACTATACCTTCAAATATCTAAATTGCTCTGTCTTTGCAGTCCTTACCAGACAAGGATGGAAGGAAAAACCTCTTCATTATAAGATGTGTTGAGAAAAGTTTTGAGATCAGTGTATCGGATAAAAAGACAAAACAGGAGTGGATTCACGGTATCACATATCTTTGATGCACACACAAATTTTACACGGGTGACATTGACATTTTTGTACTGTATATCCACAATCTCCTGCTGAGTAAGTTTTTGTTCATGTGTATGTTAGCCATCCAGGACTGCATTGTCCGCATAAGACAAGGCCTTTCCTCCGCACACCGAGAATCCAGACAGAAGCGCAAGGGGCTGAGAAACAGGATGAAAGATGAACAGGAGATCATGGAGAACAGAATGAGACAGCTGCAGTTGGCCAACGAGAGCAAACAGGCTCAGCTAGAGGCCATGAGTAAGGTATTGTGGCCTTCCTTTGAATCATTGAAAGATACAAGCATAAGTCACCTGCAAAATGCCTTAGATTTCCAGCCATTTAGTAGTTGTCACAGTGTGGTGTAAGGCGAACAGGCAAAGAGCTCCAATACAAACGTTTACCTAAATTAAACTCACACAGGTACAGGGATCACGGGTTGAAGGTACACTCACACTAGGTTCAATGAAAAATAGACGAGACCAAGACGGAGGGAGAACACAGGGTATGAATGCATGGGCAAACAAAGGGAGATGACGAGTGAATAACAAGGAACAGGTGAATGAAATGACTAATCAACAGACTTGGGAAAACTACGGGTCCTTGAAAGTGCTTGAATTTATTTTGTGCAACAAGTTTTCTGGGGAAAAAAATCTGGTCCGCTAATATGTTATTTCGCCAACACTTCGTGGCCTATGCACACTAGCTTGCTTGATTTACGTTAGTTACGCGCATTTACCCGTTACGTTAAGTGTTTCCCGCGTGAGTTACTTTGTGTTGTACGTTGCCATGACGTTCACGCGCGCAAAACTGTAACAATGTATCTTAAAAGGTAACACGATGTAACCTTGCTCTCACTTGAAGTCTTTGAATTTGAGGGTATTGGATCTGGAAAGTCCTTGAAAGGCCCTTGAATTTGACGTTAACCAAGGAGTGGGAACCCTGTACACTGCGCTACTAGCGTATCTGGAATTACGTAATGAGATTCCGACTCGTTAAAAGCATTCAAATCCTTGTAGAACTAGTAATTACAACTTGTAAGCTCCGACTTGTACCACGCAGATTTTTAATGCCGTTGATAGTGTTGGATAATGACGCTGATAAGTTATAACTATTATGAGTTCAATCTTCATCTCATGTGAGTGTATACAACAATCAGATGACTTCACAAAAAAACACTATGGGCCCTATATTAACGATCTGAAACGCAAGTGTCAAAGCGCAAAGCGCAAGTAACTTTGTGGGCGGATCCCGGCGCTGTTGCTATTTTCACGGCGGGATAAATGCCTCTTGCGCCTGGCGCAAATCTAAAAGGGGTTGGTCTGAAGTAGCTTCATTACTCATAGGTGTGGTTTGGTCGTAACGTGAAATAAACCAATCAGAGCGTCCTCTCACATTCCCTTTAAGAGCAGAAGCGCTTGTTCCATGGCGGATCGCTATTATAACGCCGGATTTGCCAGCGCACGCCAGAAGCGGTTCACAGCCGAGGAGACTGACGTTCTCGTCAGGGCCGTAAAACACAGAGAAGTGACATTGGGGATGATGGGAGAAACCCACCCAAATTAGTTTCGGTTAAACAGGGGTATAATTTGGGTAAATGTGTAGCCTAATCTAGATAGATCTTTTCCACATCTTCACGGACACAACAATGATTTCCCTCGTGTGTTAATATTTTTCCTTGTAATAATGTATGATTTGCAAAAATGAAAACTGCTGCGTCTGTTTATAATTATTAGAGAATCAAAGTGGATGCGCGTTAACACGCTACATAATGGCCAAGCACGCGCCCTTAAAATACCACATCACTAACGCGCAACGCGCCACTGTCTTTAGACTGGGTTTTTCCTGGTCAGTGGCGCAATTGCTTTCTAAAACTGGAAAATAGCACCAGGGAAGTTTTGCGCCGGAACACGCCTCCTCTTTGCGCTGAACCGCCCCCGCGAGCGCAAGTTCATTCCCTAATTTACCGACGTGCGTCTGTGGAGGTAAAAGTCCGCTGTGCGCGGGTGCAAAATAGGAATGATACATGCGTCGGTGTTCAAAGTCAATTGTGCTGGGTGCAAGATAGGGCCCAATATATTTTATAATGTCTAAAACCTATTAAATTAGCACCATACTAATCAGTGCACATTTAAACTGTATGTATCTTACTCTATTTAAATACCTTTTTCTTTTTGTGCACTTTTTACTGTCACTTCCCCCTTTGGCTCATTTTTGTTTGCCTACATTATTTCTGTTTATAGCACACTATTAGTAATATGTGAAGAAAGTTTCACATCCTTGTCGGTTTTTTTTCTTCGTGTTAAACCTTTAAATTGGGTTCCATGTTAAACGTCTGACGCTTGTAATCCTGTTCGACCATGAAGAGAAAGCTACTGAACCGACTCTCATCTCTAATGTGAAGATATTTTTAGATATTTTTTATGCCGAAACAGCCCTGCCCTGCTGTTGGAGCCATAGTCTTTTAGATCGTGCTCTGACATATAGTGCAACAGCATCGCAGGCGACAATCACAACTGTCCTGTCATATATAAGCAGAAGAGGGCCAAAATATAGCTTTAAAAAACGCTCATATTTTAGGACACCTGCAAAAGAGAACTCCTGAGCAATGAAGCCACACTTCCTGTGTATGGGTGGTTTTGACTTTTACCAGTTCCTGTTTTATATCTTCAATCTCAAGGGATTGTTTCATACTTTATCGTCTATGAAGCAGGAAATATGATTATTCCTTGGCGGCATGATAGGCCATGCAAGGCCGTTAAACTTTGAAACTTTTGCACAATACACACAGTGATAATGCAAAAATGCATAACCAAACGCAAGTCCGTGGATCTAGAAAAGTAGTCCCACACAACTAGACAACACTTTTTTAAAATATACATAAACAACATACATCTTAAGCACTTTAACAAGTTGCACAAAGTGGTTCTGAATTCCTTGCGTCATTTACTTGTTTTGTAAGTGCATTATTATTATTATTGCATTATTATTGCAAACATGTATTTGTTTTTACAAATTGTGGGATGAACTGAAGTGATTTTGTTGAAATTAATGACATAGCTGCCATTGATTGAACCTGGAACTTTCTTTTATTAATCAAACAGTGACAAACAGCTAGTTGTTATTTTATGTTTTTCTCCGTTTCTGGCTCACAGAAGCCTTAGTTATTGCTTTCATTTTGTCTGGATGTTACAGGACCTACAGGACACATCAGTCAGGGGTGATTTTGAGGAACAGAGGAGACTTCAGACCCAAACAGAATTACTGGACCGATGCAGACGAGACCTGGAGCAGGAGAAAATGGTAATTGCAACAACCTTTTTCACAATGACAGTGATTTTATTGATGGAGGTCACCAGGTTGCTTTTAGGTGTTCAAATGCCGGATGCCATAACTGCTGATGTGTAAGAGGCCTACACTTTTCAAAATCTGTTCATAAATTAAATTTATTGTTGATATTAATAAAATGTCAATTTAGTTTGACATGTAATCGGTTTTTTTTGCTGGCAAAATTATTATTTTTTACATTCATTTGAGCCATGCATGTTACTTAAAGTCGGTGTTACATCTTTGCCTTAATTAAATAAACACACAAACATGAAACAGAAGTTGCGTTAATATTGTTTTCTCAATTGGGTCGTATATGGGAGTCAAACTGCTTCTTGAACAAGAACAAATGTAGGGCGGGACTTGATTTTGTCCATGGAATTGATTGGATGGTTTGCTATTGGTCTCATGTGAGTGACAGGTTGCCAGGTGACAGGGAGGGGAAGTTATTTTCATTAAAGATTATGAGGACACATGAATAAAAAAAATAATGATGTGCATGGATAAATGTTTTATAACAAATAGTGCAAAATATATAAAAAAGTCAACTTTGATTTTATGGTCATTTTGTTTAAATTAACACCGTGTCCTAACTACACGCGACGCGAAGCCGCGACACGCGATAAAAGGTATCTTTTCCATGTTAATAAGAGTTTTTGTCCTAACCAGACGCGATGGCGACACGCGAAGTTTCTAATTTAGAAACGGTTCCTATTTCTGCGACGTCGCGGCTGACAGATCCGCCCACACAGAGATCTCAAGATCGAATAAACTGATTGTCATATGAAGAAATTACACTGGTTATGAGTACACATTATTTATTTTTAGTTAAAAATAGGTCACTGTGCCACAAGCGATAATGGATAATTTACCTTTTTATATTTTTGAAAGCATATAATATAGCGTTCAAACTGAATTCTATGCAAACATACAACTGTACTTCATAACAAAATTAGTCAATGAGTATATTTTGTTAATGTTTTGATTTTTAATAATGTTATTTCTTGATTTGATTATGTCCTTACCCATTTCCAATGCGAGTGCGGGCCAGCAGTGCCCTTTCACAGAGAGACTGTGCAACCCACACGCTGTTCTGAATGGCTGTGATTTTTGATTGACGTGTGGTGTCTCACAGTCGCGTCACGTCTAGTGTGGACAGACACACTTGCTGTCGCTGGAATTTTATCGCGTCGCGTGTAAGGTGTAACACACAGTGTAAGGGTCTCAATTGATTCAAATTCATACAGTATGTACAGTAGTTGTGATTCATTGAATTAGTTCTGAACATGTTAATGCATTCAGCTCCTTTTTAAGAAAAAAAAAAAAAGAATGCCTAAATTATTGTATAGAAACGCAGCTCTTTTCAGCAGAAAGGCTGTCAGTTTGCAAAAAAAATAACAATAGAGTTGCGCTTCTATGCCACATATGCAGGATTTGTGAAACAGGTCTGATGTATGACGTATGAATTTAAAATGGCTTCCTAGGCTCGAATGCAGATGGAGGAGCAGGTGGTCGAAAAGTCCAGTGAAGTGGAGCAGTACTGGCAGCGTATGCAGGAACTGGAAGACATGTACCATCAGCTGAAACAGGCACTAGACGATGAGAGGCAGGCCAAAGAGGATGAAGAAGTCGTGCGCAAACTGCAGACCAGGTAACAGTGTGTTTGCAGCGTACAGATTCAGTGTGTACAGATTCAGTATGCACAGATTCAGCATGCACAGATTCAGTATGCACAGATTCAGCATGCACAGATTCAGTATGCACAGATTCAGTATGCACAGATTCAGTGTGCACAGATTCAGTACAGATTCAGTATGTACAGATTCAGTATGCACAGATTCAGTATGCACAGATTCAGTATGTACAGATTCAGTATGTACAGATTCAGTATGCACAGATTCAGTATGCACAGATTCAGTATGCACAGATTCAGTATGCACAGATTCAGTATGTACAGATTCAGTATGCAGATTCAGTATGCACAGATTCAGTATGCCCAGATTCAGTATGTACAGATTCATTATGTACAGATTTAGTATGCACAGATTCAGTATGTACAGATTCAGTATGCACAGATTCAGTATGCACAGATTCAGTGTGTACAGATTCAGTATGCACAGATTCAGTGTGTACAGATTCAGTATGCACAGATTCAGTATGCACAGATTCAGTATGCACAGATTCAGTATGCACAGATTCAGTATGCACAGATTCAGTATGCACAGATTCAGTATGTACAGATTCAGTATGCACAGATTCAGTATGCACAGATTCAGTATGCACAGATTCAGTATGTACAGATTCAGTATGCACAGATTCAGTATGCACAGATTCAGTATGTACAGATTCAGTATGCACAGATTCAGTATGCACAGATTCAGTATGCACAGATTCAGTATGCACAGATTCAGTATGCACAGATTCAGTATGCACAGATTCAGTATGCACAGATTCAGTATGTACAGATTCAGTATGCACAGATTCAGTATGCACAGATTCAGTATGTACAGATTCAGTATGCACAGATTCAGTATGCACAGATTCAGTATGCACAGATTCAGTATGCACAGATTCAGTATGCACAGATTCAGTATGTACAGATTCAGTATGTACAGATTCAGTATGTACAGATTCAGTATGCACAGATTCAGTATGCACAGATTCAGTATGCACAGATTCAGTATGCACAGATTCAGTATGCACAGATTCAGTATGCACAGATTCAGTATGCACAGATTCAGTATGCACAGATTCAGTATGCACAGATTCAGTGTGCACAGATTCAGTGTGCACAGATTCAGTATGCACAGATTCAGTATGCACAGATTCAGTATGTACAGATTCAGTGTGCACAGATTCAGTATGTACAGATTCAGTGTGCACAGATTCAGTATGCACAGATTCAGTATGTACAGATTCAGTATGCACAGATTCAGTATGTACAGATTCAGTATGCACAGATTCAGTATGCACAGGTTCAGTATGCACAGATTCAGTATGCACAGATTCAGCATGCACAGATTCAGTATGCACAGATTCAGTATGCACAGATTCAGTATGCACAGATTTAGTATGCACAGATTCAGTATGTACAGATTCAGTATGCACAGATTCAGTATGCACATATTCAGTATGCACAGATTCAGTAAGCACAGATTCAGTATGCACAGATTCAGTATGCACAGATTCAGTATGCACAGATTCAGTATGCACAGGTTCAGTATGCACAGATTCAGTATGTACAGATTCAGTGTGCACAGATTCAGTGTGCACAGATTCAGTATGCACAGATTCAGTATGCACAGATTCAGTGTGCACAGATTCAGTATGTACAGATTCAGTATGCACAGATTCAGTATGCACAGATTCAGTATGCACAGATTCAGTATGCACAGATTCAGTGTGCACAGATTCAGTGTGCACAGATTCAGTATGCACAGATTCAGTATGCACAGATTCAGTGTGCACAGATTCAGTATGTACAGATTCAGTATGCACAGATTCAGTATGCACAGATTCAGTATGCACAGATTCAGTATGCACAGATTCAGTGTGCACAGATTCAGTGTGCACAGATTCAGTGTGCACAGATTCAGTATGTACAGATTTAGTATGCACAGATTCAGTATGCACAGATTCAGTATGCACAGATTCAGTATGCACAGATTCAGTATGTACAGATTCAGTGTGCACAGATTCAGTATGTACAGATTCAGTATGCACAGATTCAGTATGCACAGATTCAGTATGCACAGATTCAGTATGCACAGATTCAGTATGCACAGATTCAGTATGCACAGATTCAGTATGTACAGATTCAGTATGCACAGATTCAGTATGCACAGATTCAGTATGTACAGATTCAGTATGCACAGGTTCAGTATGCACAGATTCAGCGTGCACAGATTCAGTATGCACAGATTCAGTGTGCACAGATTCAGTATGCACAGATTCAGTATGCACAGAAGGGCCACAGAGTTATGCAGAACATGTGTGTGCTTTGTTTCGCAGGCTGCTACAAGAGGAGGAAATCAAGAGGACTGAATTAGAGCAGATGCACCTGCAGCAGCAAGAGGTCTTATCCCAGTCCCAGAAAGAGAAAAAAGAGCTGGAAAAAGAGAAGGCAGAGAAGGAGCGGGCCCTGCAGGCTGCACTGGAGCAGCTGGAGAGCCTTAGACAAAAGAGACAGGGGGCGCAAGAGGAATACAAGGTAGAGGATTTTTTCAGCAATTTATTATGTCCCTTTTATCAAATTAACATTCTCCTTTTCTAGTATATTTTGCGTTTCCAACATGTTTCATTTAGCTTCTTTTACTCTCTAGCTCTGTGGGTCTCAACCAAGGGTCGGTTTGCCCACTAGGGGGCGTCAGCAAACTTCCAAGGGGCCCTCAAGTTGTTTTAAAGGGGTCATATGATACTTTAAAGGAAATGTCACAATGTGAAATATTAGCATAATTACCGCCAAAAGGCATATGCAAAGAAAGAGGCAAGGCTTCGGTGAATTGAAGGGTTATCGTCAATGCGGTGAGAAAGCAGAAACCGCATTGTCTGGCCGAAAATGGATGAAATTAGGAATTAGAGGTTGAGATTTATTAATAAAGTTGTTCCTGAGATGTAGGTTTGCTTCTATACAGCGCATTTTACAGAGGACAGCTTCCTGAACTGCTTATCACTGTGAAACGTCCTGCTCAAGTTGTGCTTGCAAAGTTGGTTCCGATCGATCGGCTTGATCATCTGCATTTTCAGAATCTGACTCGGGCTCGAACTTATACGATAAAACGATAACATTATTTACTGTGTTTACAATTGCTTAAAGCCTTGGAAGCTGAATCTTGCGATTATGGTGATTATTTCCGACCAACGCTTGAGGTGTTTGGCCAATCACAACGCATTGGGTCATTTGACCAATCAGAGCACTCTGAGCTTTTTGAAAGGTGAGGCTTTGTAGAAATCAGTGCGTTTCAGCGGGACTGGGAACAGAGGTAAAACGTAAACCCATTCCATTAAACTTTTAAAACCACATCATATGACCCCTTAAAATGATTTAAAACAAGCTTTAAAATAAGCTAAAACAATTGGGAGTTTGCCCAACCAATCCACATGTGTTTTGTGGATTTGGAGAAGGCATTCGACTGTGTCCCTCGAGGCGGCCTGTGGAGGGTGCTCCGGGAGTATGGGGTCCGGGGTCCTTTGCTAAGGGCTGTCCGGTCCCTATACGACCGGAGCAGGAGCTTGGTTCGCATTGCCGGCAGTAAGTCAGACTTCTTCCCGGTGCATGTTGGACTTCGGCAGGGCTGCCCTTTGTCGCCGGTTCTGTTCATAATATTTATGGACAGAATTTCTAGGCGCAGCCAGGGACCGGAGGGTGTCAGGTTCGGGGACCACACGATTTCGTCTCTGCTCTTTGCGGATGATGTTGTCGTGTTGGCCCCTACAGACCAGGACCTTCAGCATGCACTGGGACGGTTTGCAGCCGAGTGTGAAGCGGCTGGGATGAGAATCAGCACCTCCAAATCCGAGGCCATGGTCCTCAGTCGGAAAAGGGTGGCTTGCTCACTTCAGGTTGGTGGAGAGTTCCTGCCTCAAGTGGAGGAGTTTAAGTATCTTGGGGTCTTGTTCACGAGTGAGGGAAGGATGGAACGGGAGATTGACAGACGGATCGGTGCAGCTTCCGCAGTAATGCGGTCGATGTACCGGTCTGTCGTGGTGAAGAAAGAGCTGAGCCGCAAGGCGAAGCTCTCGATTTACCGGTCAATCTACGTTCCTACTCTCACCTATGGTCATGAGCTTTGGGTCATGACCGAAAGGACAAGATCCCGGATACAGGCGGCCGAAATGAGCTTTCTCCGCAGGGTGGCTGGGCGATCCCTTAGAGATAGGGTGAGGAGCTCGGTCACATGGGAGGAGCTCAGAGTAGAGCCGCTGCTCCTCCACATCGAGAGGGGTCAGCTGAGGTGGCTTGGGCATCTGTTCCGGATGCCTCCTGGACGCCTTCCCGGGAAGGTGTTCCGGGCACGTCCCACCGGGAGGAGACCCCGGGGAAGACCTAGGACACGCTGGAGAGACTATGTCTCTCGGCTGGCCTGGGAACGCCTCGGTGTCCCCCCGGAAGAGCTAGAGGAAGTGGCTAGGGAAAGGGAAGTCTGGGCATCTCTGCTTAGACTGCTGCCCCCGCGACCCGGCCCCGGATAAGCGGAAGAAGATGGATGGATGGATGGATAAAACAATTAAAAATCAAGATAATTCTTATTTTAGTTCACCCCTCAACAACTATAACTGTTATTTTAGATTTCCACTGTATTGAAAAACCTGGATATATGATAACATCTGACTTTAATTGTGCGTAATAAGTGTATTTCTAGACTTGGAAATGTTGTATAAATTAATAAAATATTAAAATGCCATGAGCGTTTTATAAGGAATATACATTTTTCTAGTTATGCCAAGCACTAAAATATTTTGAGAATATTTCTTATCATTATCTGATAATCATGTAATCACAAATAACTGGAAAAGTCAGATTCATTGGCTAAAAATAGTGGGGACCCTGAAGAACATTCAGCAAATAGTTTTTCATTTATTGATAATTATTTTAGTTACTTATGGACATATATGGAGGGGCTTCAAATGTTGTTGTGGACAATGATAACCACTGCTCTAACTCCAATGTCCCTCTCATCAAACTGAACAGACATTGCTGGTTGTTTCCACTTTTATACTCAAATTAGTATAGTGTCATTTTTAAACATAAGGTGAATGATCCTGATTTCAGTGACCTTTATTGTTTTTCAGGCCGTTACAAAGAAACTGGAACGGGCAAGTAACAAGACAAAGACTTGGAAACACAAAGTCTCTAAACATGAGGGCCTACTTCGAATCGTTCAACCAGGTGACCGAGTGTGAAGTTTCTCAAATACCACATACCCTTACCAAAAGAAGGACCACTTTATGTTTTTCATGTATTTCTCAGGCAACAGGTCACCCAGTAAAATGACCAACTGGGGACAGGCAGCGTTCACCGAAACAGAGCTAGATCAGATGGAGAAGATTTGGCAGGAGAACAAGAATAGAGCATGGGATGGAGAGTAACACCTAATACATCCACTTCCTTTATTTGTGTATTTATTTTTTTGATTAGCCAGGCAGTCCTCATCCTGATCTTATGTTACTGGTTAAATCTGTTGTCACTGATTTTTTTTATTCAACCGTTTATTAATCATGTGCTTTGTAACGTCTGTCAGAGGGTTTGAAGTCTGCTCAGATGAAAATGGAAAACAGGAGGCAAACGAACTGGTAGTCCCACGAGCCTTTATAGATGGTTTGCACAAGTACACTCTTTACGTACATGCAAAAGAGCGAGTATAAAACAGGAAAATAAAGCACTGATAAACAAAGTGGAAATGAACACATTGAAGTTAGTGGTAGAGCAGCCATCTCTTTCTTTACTCTCTCTCTCTCTCTCTCTCTCTCTCTCTCTCTCTCTCTCTCTCTCTCTCTCTCTCTCTCTCTCTCTCTCTGTGTGCGTGCGAGCTCATAAGAACAGCATGCATGTCATGAACAGTATTTAACATTAGGTGGCAGTTACTGCTTGTATAATGGAACATGAGCAGAAAAATGATGTGCATGTAGAAAATGACATCCACACCTTTTATACTTATGTTGTTTTTTAAAACAATGTTACATATCATTCAACTTTAGTAATACCAAGTGTATTTTTGAGTTTGAAAAATCTGCTCTGAGGCAGCATATTCACATATTCCTGCTGTGTCCTCTAGATGTCCCTGTTGATACACAGATACACTCAGATGACCCGTTCATACACACATTTTCTGCACACTAGAGCCACCAATGAACAAAAGACACATAACTGGGATAGTGTGTTACTCTGAGTAGTGCATTTAGCCTTGATTATTCTTTGCTTTTTAACCTTTCGCTTCAGTTTGTTTGAATATAAAAGAATATATTTTGTAGTTCATGATAGGTGTTGTGGTACATTTTGTCTTTAATAAATATAATCTGTCAACCAATGTGAATTTATTTAATATTGATGGCTTTTTACGTGCTTTGCATAAGGTATACTTTTGTATCAGTTCATGCTTTTTCTGGGAATCAAACCCATGACAGTGGTGTTGCTAACTCTACTGTTTTTAGCCACAATATATTTAAATTGTAGTATTTTACCTTTTTATTATTTATACAATTACATCATCTTTTTTTTTTTTTTACTAGGGCTTGTCTGGTTTGTTGTTTTTATAAAACAGGCAATGTCAATATAAAAGACACCGATATTGGAAAATGTAACTGTCAAAGTAGCCTGATATATAGGGGAGAGCGGGGCACAACCTAACGCATTTTGGTTTTGGCTCAATTACTTAAAAAATAATTAGGTTAGATTAATTATTTTTTTTACACAAGAAACATACACATCTCTGCTACAAATGAACACTTAAAGTTTTTTTCTAGGACCTTCCATTTTCGTACAGTTGCACTGAAAGTAACAGAAGTGCAAATGTTACAACTTACCCCATATGCGGGGTTAGTTGTAACAGACAGAGGGGTTAGTTGTAACACTTGTTTGTAACACACACAATTCAGTACTATTTTATCTGTATAGTTTGATATTGTTTGTACATCTGTATAGATAGATATCCATACATCCATCCCTCATCCAATCATCCTTCTATTATGGATCAATATCATGGATAGAGATATAGGAAAGGGCTGAACAGTTTTGCATGCAAAATTATTATTATTATTAATAGTAACAGTAATAATAATAAAAACAAGCTTAAAATCACATTTTAAAGTGTTTATTACATGAAAACAGGCAATATTTTTAATAAATAAACAAGTGATCAATATAGTAAACAAATCCCATAGCCTACAATATTGTGAACACTTGGCGGCTTAGTTGTAACACTGTGTTACAACTAACCCCGCTGTGTAAAAAATATTTTAAACCTAGCTAACAGTTGCTAGGAGTTGCTGACATGTTTCAAAATGGTGCCATGTTTTAGCCAACAAGACAGTGATTAAGGCAATATAAAGTTAGATTTGGTGACGTACACACACAACTCAGAAACAGAAAAATACGTATGATGAAAAAAAATGCTAACATGGTGTCAAAACACTCTTTGTCCCGTATCTTCACAAAATATTACCAAAACTTTTCACAAATCCACGGGAGACCGTCTTCTGGCAGCGAGAGAAAAAGATCGTAAACACAACCCGCGTGACCCTGAGTAACTACATGAAAGGTCCGTGTTACATTTAGCCCCGCGTTAGGTTGTGCCCCGCGCTCCCCTAGCCTACTGTAAACCACGCACGTTATTAAAACAATCAAATTGTATCACTCTTTTCTGTTAGTCCATTCCAGACAGACAGTAATAGTTGTAACCTGGCTGAAGAAAGTGGACTCTTTCTGCAAGTTACATCGATACTCGAGACAGTAGGGGGAGAAATACGTGACGGTTTTTATAAGTGAATCATTGAATCATTCATTCCACCGATTCGCTCGAACACTGATTCATTCAGGAGAAACATCTCCACTGTTTCTCAGCGACATTCGACGGTTGATCCTCTAATGGCTTTGATAGAACTATTTTCGTTGGCGGAGAAAAAACTAACTAACTGGTATTGTCTAAAATGTAAGTTACTCTATATTTTAGTCTTTGATGTTACCTCATGCCCTCTGTGTGGCTGTACCTACAGATATTTAGAACAGCAGGGCCATTCCACCGAATGGGTGACATTTGCTTGTTGTAACTTTTCAAATTTAAACTTTATTTTTTATCTTTTTCAACACTGAATCTAATAGGCCTACTACACATATTTAATTAACTATTAAAAATGTGTATTGGTCAATCTCAGGCAACTTTTTCTTTCTTTCTCAGTCCTGTTACCGAATGTCAATTAATTCCTTTGTTTTCCCCACAAGAAAGTGTTTATTTTAAAGAAATTGTTGATTATATGTTCAAATAATTGATATTTGTGACAAAAAAATCACTATATATTAAGGCAAGGGTGTATTAACAAAAAACACAGCCATTTTTTTTTTTTTCATTTTAAAGAAGGCCGAAGCCTCAAGTTTATAATTTTTTTAAATAATTTAATTGATTAAACAAATGTATAAATTATGGACCAAACAAGACTGATTAAAACAGCGGTTTAACTTTTTTTTAAATAAAAATAAAAATAATTGGTAACAGGAATGAACATTGGGTAAGAGGAATGAGTGTCCATATGTGTGTGCATGTGTGTGTATGAGAGAGAGTGTACATGACTGTGTGCATAAGATTTCTGTGTTGAAGTGATGTACTATGTTCTAGTAGTACTTCCCAGCGAAGGAGGTGGAAAGAGAAAGAAGGAGAGAGAGAAGAAGAGAGAAGTTAAGACAAAAAAAGGGAGAAAAGAGAGGGTTGCGGGTGTGTCTTGCTCCCTCCATTGCAATATGCCATAGGTGGGTGTTTCTGGCACCGGTATAGTAGGAGTTCTCTCCATGTTCTATAAAATATAAGAAAGACAAAGACAAAATCACTTCGTGGTGGACTGGCTTCCTGGAAGTATGGTGTTCACATTGTAAAACTAATGCTAATGTCTACAATATAAGTAATTGTAACCTTAAAACTGATAATTCAGGTGAAAAGTTATATCAACTAATATTTACAGTAGTAAATCAACAAAACAGAGGACTCTACTCACTCCTGTTACTTTAACTCACTCCTGTATTTTCATATAAGTAACAGGACTGAAAGGAACAGGATTGAGTTTTTAAGCAAAACGTTATCAAGTACATGGCATATGGCCACATATCATATATGCTAATAGCATGAGGACACTGAGCAAATTCTAGTGACTTGCCAAAAGTTAATATTTTTAAAATAAACAAATAAAATCTAAGAAATAATTTAGGTAACAGGACAGTATGTTCAGATTAACCTTCTCATTAGTTACAATTTCATAAAATATACAGAAATTAAAATGCGAGTACTTACTTATGGTCTTCCCATTGCCTTCAGAAGATCCAGATGATGCAACTTCCTGTTGAAAAGGTGTCTTTTGGAATATTCCAATACATAATAGTTTAAAACGTTCATATTGGTCCCATGCGACAGATACATCTGCAGATTCAGATCTACCGGTAAGTTAATGAATCTGTAACCGCTCAGTCTAATACTAGCAGCTACTGGAGTGGTTTAGCCCCGTAATGCCCTGGCTGACGCGCTGTTTGTTTTGCTTTCTGTTACCACTGGCTTCGGTCTTAAGAATGTCCAGGCGTTTGTCTTGCTGATTATTGCGTTTATTTGTTTCTACCGTGCAGAGGTAAATATCCAGTTTCACAGGCAAATCATATGAGTGTACAATTATATTGTCAACAATCAGTTTCAGCCTATATGCGCCACAGCGGTCAAAAACCGTTTGCCCTTCCGGGCCAAACCCCCCTTCCTGTTGGGAGTTTGGATGCTGCTTTTATGCCTTTGACCTCAGGTAACATTAGAGCGACACCCAGTGTACAAACAAGAAACAACACCCAATATAAAAATACACAAACACCACATTTGGCTCCTATACACCGGCCCCTAATTGTTAATGACCAGTAGCCATTACAATTTAAACAAAACAAAAAACAAAAAAAAGAGAGCCAAGATGTTACAATCCATCAAAGTACAGTCAAGCCCAGCATGAACAAACATATTTATACTCCATGCAGCAAACAGAGCTTTGTCACTGGCCTTTCCATAATGTTAGTTTTAGTCTGTAATCTTACAGACCGCACAAGCCCATGTTTGTCGGGAAAAACCTCCAGAACCTTGCCGAGTGGCCAAGAGCCACGAGGAGCTGAAGAATCCATTATTACCACAATGTCCCCAGCCATCAAACTCCTCTTCTTTTGATTCCATTTTTGCCTCTCTTGAAGCAAAGGCAAATACTCTCGCATCCATCTCTTCCAAAAAAGGTCCGAGAGGTACTGTACCTGTCTCCAACGTCTTCTCCCATATTGGTCGTGCGGATTGAACACTCCAGGTGGCAAAGCTGGTTTGCCCTTCAGAAGAAGAAGATGGTTTGGAGTAAGAGGTTCCAGGTCGCTGGGATCATCCGAGAGCTTAGTAATAGGCCGATCATTCAAAATGGCCTCCACTTCACAGAACACCGTATGAAGTCCATCATCATCCAATGTCTGCTGACGTAAGACAGAAGTCAGAACCCTTCGCACCAGGCGGATCATCCGTTCCCACACGCCACCATGGTGTGAACCAGCTGGTGGATTAAAACTCCAACGGATTCCAATCTGCGACATGGCTCCTTGAATCGTATCCTGATTCAAATCAACAAGAGCCTTTTTGAGTTCCCTCTCCGCCCCAATGAAGTTGGTACCGTTGTCTGACCTCAGATGTTCCACTTGTCCTCTCCTGCTGATAAAACGCCGCAAAGCATTGATGCATGCATCCGTTTCCAGGGATACTGCCACTTCCAGATGGATGGCCCTGCTTGCCATGCAGGTAAATATAACTCCGTACCGCTTACAAGTCGATCGTCCCCTCCTTACTTCAACTGGTCCAAAGTAATCTACTCCTGTGTTTGTAAATGGCGGTAGATCAGGAAGGATTCTCACCTTTGGGAGGTCTGCCATCTTTTGTTCCACTGCTCTTCCGTTGTACCGTCTACAAAAGCCGCATTCAGCAATAACCTTCCTAACTGCTGAATTGGCTTTGGTGATCCAAAACCTCTTCCTCACTTTAGACAGTGTATGAGTCCGTCCACCATGTCCCAGAGTCTGATGTACGTGCTTAAGAATAAGCATGGAGACATGCTGATCCTTGGCGAGAATGAGGGGATGTTTGACTTCCTCAGGCATCGCTCCTCTGTTCAACCTTCCTCCAACTCTTAAGAGTCCCTCCTCCACCATGGGATCCAGTCTATATATGGAGCTCGGTCTACTCACTGCTGCTTTCCCCGATAGCAGAACCGAAATCTCCTCCTTGAATCTCTGTTGCTGGCAATAACGAATGATGGCAATCTCAGCTTCTAATTGATCTTCCAGTGTCAGAATTCCACTCCTAGATGTCACTGTGCCCCGTTGTCCTTCAGCGTTGTTCAGTCCATCCTGACTGGTTTCCTCTGGATGATCGGCCACAGCAGCCTCCAACTGCCCCTTCAGGCGCCCCTTTGATAACAATATAACCTTTAACCTAAGAAACCAGGCAACTGCTGTCTTCAGCCTCCTCCAGTCAGAAAAGTAAGCAATGAGCTGGTCAGTAGGACTAGAAACGGCACACACATTGATGGCATTTACTGTAGTCCCTTTCCTCACCTCTGGGTCATTTAAGTCCAATGACCATTCAGACACAGGTTTAGGCCAGTCTTCCTCCTGCTGCCAAAGAAATAAAGGACCTCCTAGCCACGTGCCTTTCTTCAGAAAATCAGAGACGTTCAGACCCCTCGATGCATCATCCGCTGGATTATCTTTAGAACCAATGTGTCTCCACTGTGAGGGTTCAGATGTTTCTCTGATGGTCGAGATTCTGTTGGCCACAAATGTGTGGAAGCGCCTGTCCTCGTTGCTAAGGTACTTTAACACCGAAGTGCTATCAGTCCAGAATACCGACTCCTCCAACGGGAAATCCAATTCCTCCTTTAACATTGAGTCCACTCTGACAGCAAGGACAGCCGCTGTCAATTCCAGTCGGGGAATAGTTACAACCTTCAGTGGTGTCACTCTGGCTTTACCAAGCAGAAATGTGACCTGAATGTTGTTTTCCTGATTTAACATCCGAATGTAGGTTACCGTCCCATATCCACCTTCACTGGCATCGGCAAAGTGATGTAGTTGCGCATGCCTGATCTCTCCAAAATACACTGGCTTAATGCACCTATCCACCTTAAATGCAGTCAGCAGCTCCAGGTCCTTCAACCACCTTTTCCATTTGCACAAGATGTCCTGTGGTAAAGCATCATCCCATGAACAATGCCTCCGACAGAGTTCTTGCTGCATCACTTTAGCAAGCAAAGTGACAGGTGCCAGTAACCCGAGCGGATCGTACACTGAGCTGTTAACTGACAACATACCCCTTCTTGTTAGAGGCTGTTGTTTTATCTCCATTCTGAACCTGAAAGAGTCAGTCTCCACGCACCATTGCAGACCCAAAGCTCTTTCTACTGGAAGTGTATCTTGGTCTAGATCCAACTCCTTAAGGTCCTTAGCCCTCTGATCTTCGGATATGGCTTGCAAGACGATGCGACTGTTGCTTATCCATTTCTCTAAGATGAAGCCTCCCTTTCGACACAGAGCAATTAGATCTCTTACCATATGGATAGCTTGTTCATCTGTGGCTGAACTCCTCAAGCAGTCATCCACATAAAAATTATGCTTGACACATTGAAGAACTTCAGCTGAAAACTCAGAATTATTATCATCAGCAGTTCTTCTCAGTGCGTAGCTTGCACAACTGGGGGACGAAACAGCGCCAAACAGGTGTACCGTCATCCTAAACTCCACAAAATCCTTACTGATGTCTCCATCTGGCCACCAGAGAAAGCGGAGAAAGTCTCTATCTCCCTCAGCCACCCTCACCTGATGGAACATGGCCTGAATATCACCCATGAAAGCTACGGGTTCCCGTCTGAAGCGAGTTAGAACTCCTAACAGCGAGCTGGTAAGGTTAGGACCCTGCAAGAGCTCACCATTTAACGAGACCCCTTTACAAGTGGCTCCACAGTCGAACACCACACGAAGGGAACCTTTTCTCGAATGGTGGACACCATGGTGAGGAATATACCACACCTTTCCGCTCTCACAATGCTGTTGCTTCTGAGGTACTTGCTCTGCATAGGTTTTACCAATGAGATTGTTCATATACCCTGTATACTCTTGGTGCAAGTGTTTATCTTTAAGGAACCTTTTCCTCAAACCCTCAATCCTCTGCTTAGCCACTGCAAAATTGTTGGGGAGATAGACTTCCTTGTTCCTGAAAGGCAATTTCAAACAATATCTTCCATCTTGAAGTATTGCCGAGCGCTCCATAGTTTCAAGAAACCTACGATCTTCTCTGGACATTTCCTTCTTTTCTATATTCCTTTCGTTGAAATCATGATTGTATTGAATGGTTAGCATCTGTTCCAGTTTGCCCACAGATATCCTGTTCACCATAGCAGCGGGAAGATCCTCCTCCAATGCCCCGCTGTTACCATTCAGCGGACCACTAACAACCCATCCTAGCACCGTCCTAACAGCATACGGGCCATTCCCGCAGCTGTTGACGACCTCCCAAGGTTCTAATACCTTGGGAGCATTGGTTCCGATTAAGAGATCAACGTTCGCTTTTATGCTTGGGATGTGTACCTTTGACAAGTACGGCCAGCTAGCCAGGTCTTCAGGTGTTACCCTGTTATCCAAAGTAACTGGCATTTTCTTTTGTGTAAGAACCTCCGGGAGCATATAGAAGCCATTGCTGTCCAGATCAGATACCTCCAAACCAGTCAACGAGAAGGCTGGAACAACAGTTTCTTGCCCCATGGTGCGTAATAAGAAATTAGTTCTTCTGCCTGTAATATTCAGCTTCCGCATTAGATCTTCCGTGCAGAACGTGGCTGAACTTCCAGGATCCAGAAAAGCATAGGTGTTTATGATGCAATTTCCCTTCGCAGATTTCACCTTAACAGGGAGAATGGACAGAACGCACTGGTCCTTACCGGCCCCTGTATGTCCACATGTTTCCTGCGAAGTTGGCTGGTTATGATATGGCTCCTCTGTAGTTTGCCTTTTGATATGCAGCACGGTGGGATGAGTTTGGCCACAAACTTTGCATGTCAAACGCCTGTCGCAATCCCTGCTCATGTGACCATGACCTAAACATGCAAAGCAAACTCCCTTTTCCCTCAAAAAATAAATCTTTTCTTTGTGCTTCTTTCCACTGAACTGTTTGCACTCTTCCAACAGGTGACTACGAGCACAGCAAAGGCATCCAGCTTTCTTTTCTTTCCCCGGAGGCAATATTGGCTCTTTTTCACCCTCCAACAAGTGCCTAGATGTTACTGTGGTGGCAACGATATTTCCAGTCACTCTGTTCCTAGGCTGGAATTTTAACCTGGCGAGAGTCTTCATACCAGCGACACCGGGTGGTGAATCCTGTATGTTGCCAAACAGAGGGTCAGAAAGAATACTAACACGACACTCAATGAACTTAACCAAATCCTCGAAATGAGCTCTATGTTTAGTTCTTTCCATAATGTCATGAGCCCTTGTCCTCCATTGCTCTCTCATTCTGAATGGCAGCTTTGCAATAATGGCTCTCATGTTAACAGGCATATCCAGCTCCTGCATGTACTGGAGCTCCTCCATCACATTACGGCAGCCACGCAAAAATAAGGAGTAAGCTTGAAGTGCCTTTACATCCTCAGCTCGTATTGGTCGCCAGGTCAAAGCCCTTTCAATATAAGCTGTTGCAATTTTATACTGATTGCCAAAGTGCTCCTGTAGAAGACCCTTTGCCACCACATAGCCACGCCCAGGATCCATATGTTGGCAGCTATGCACAAGTTCTTGTGGCTGTCCTCTTGTAAATTGTTCCAAATAGTACAAACAATCTGCATTTCCTGCTTTCCCCTCCACTCCTTGCTCAAAAGCCTTAATAAATGTTCTGTATTGTAGAGGGTCACCTTCAAAGATGGGAATGTCTCGTGGTGGCAGAGACAATGAACGCTGCTGCTGCACTAAAGTGGCCGATATTTCATTTTGCCTGCGCATGATATTAAGTATGTCTCCAGGCGGATCTTGACAGATCTGAGATCCTAGCGTTCCTTCCACGTCCCTTGTTGTTGGTTGGCATTGGGAATAATTCAACGTTCCCAACGTATTGCTTTCAACCCATTGGTCAGTTACCTTTCGTCGCACGTCCATTGATAGTTGTTTATGCGGTGGAAATGACAAATTTGTCATGTCATTTTGTTGTTTTGATTTCTCTGCTCGAGGCTGATATTCCCTTGCCATAGGGTTTAAAACATTAACAGTTTCCTTTTGGAGGTAGGAATTCATACCATCTGACAATGCCCGAGAAGAACCTTTCAGATCAGCGGCCTGTAGTACTGCCAGTTTAGCATTGGATGCAGCCAGTTCAGCCTCCAAACCAAGCTGCTGTCTTTTCCTCCTCAGCTGCTGCTCCTGTTCCTCTAAAGCATGTTGCCCCTTTAAAGCTGACACACGAGCTTCCAGCGCAGCTCTATTTGCCTCCGCTTTAATCCGTGCAGAGGACGTGGTACTTGATCTACCACTGTTAACACTCCTTTGATTTGAGCGCTTACTACCGACCTGGGAAACGCTGTCATTAGGATTCACATCATCAATACCATCAACATTTACCAAGTCATGACCTTCATTGCTTGAAACCCACTTTTTTGTATCAGCAATACATAAATCATTAAACAGCATTTTTGCTTTAAACCATATTTCATGTTTTTCCTTTTCCTCAAGTGGCAATAAACCCAACAAAGATTCATGCATGCATTTTGATTCATCACATACCTCAATCAATTCTCCAAGAGCACTCAGTATCTGCTTTTTATCACCCTTTTCTATCAGAGCTTGTATTGATTTTCTTAACACACTGGCTTTGTTAAGCTTAGCCTTTCTATCATTTTGCAACCTGTCCAATTTATCAGCAAGCGCCTTTGCAGTGAGCTTCACTGCCCGCTTTCCAGTTTGTGCTTGAGCACCGCTAGTCACACTACTGGATTTACCAGCTGTAACTTTAAGCGCACCAGTCCCGTTAATGACCGACACTGCGTCACGCGCCTCCATGACAACGAGTCAGTCACTCAAAATTCGCCGTAACAGTCAGTGAAAGCTCTATCGTCCGTCTTATCTGGTTACCAATGCATTGGGTTTATGCTCTTTTTGTGTGCACACAATTAAATGGCCAAAAGTGTAGCGCTACACATACCTCTTGCGTTGGGCGCCTTGCGATGTTCCGGTGATCCGCTGCACGACAGCCGGTGGTGCCTCGTAGCTCTTGCGCGTCCTTTCACAAACAGCTGACTGCCTCCACCAGCGTAGTTTTAATCCCAAGGCCAACAAAGCGGCGAATCCTTTTGGTCATCTCGTTGCGTCCCACACGATTCCAGCAAAGTTCCTTGTGAGCGAGGTTTTTGACTAAATGTAACCGCTCAGTCTAATACTAGCAGCTACTGGAGTGGTTTAGCCCCGTAATGCCCTGGCTGACGCGCTGTTTGTTTTGCTTTCTGTTACCACTGGCTTCGGTCTTAAGAATGTCCAGGCGTTTGTCTTGCTGATTATTGCGTTTATTTGTTTCTACCGTGCAGAGGTAAATATCCAGTTTCACAGGCAAATCATATGAGTGTACAATTATATTGTCAACAATCAGTTTCAGCCTATATGCGCCACAGCGGTCAAAAACCGTTTGCCCTTCCGGGCCAAACCCCCCTTCCTGTTGGGAGTTTGGATGCTGCTTTTATGCCTTTGACCTCAGGTAACATTAGAGCGACACCCAGTGTACAAACAAGAAACAACACCCAATATAAAAATACACAAACACCACATTTGGCTCCTATAGAATCAAAGCAATGTTCTGAACTTCCATTGAACTTTGTTGTTCATGAAAAGAAACTGAAACTTGTTGCGTACAATGCTGATGAATTAGAACATTTCAGAAACCAGATTCCTGAAAACATGTCCGTACAGCCTAACATAAGACATATAATAGACACCAGTCCTCACAAGTGAGTGTCAAAACAAACAGGACTACGTTACGCTGCGTCTTTGTTTCTGGCACTGGGCGGGAAAAGAAAGCCCACGTGCAGTTCCTAACGTGGAACACCTGCAGAAATTGTTGCATTATCTGAGATCATCTGTGGGTTTTAACAAAACAAATGTTAGACATTGGAGCCTGACACTGAAGTCACTCTCCAAACGGCAGTGATGCAAATGAAAGAGAATAGTTCATTTATAGGCCAGAGCTGGTTTGGATAGCAGGCCTTGGCATGTCAGCTTTACTTTACTTGAGGTCATCGCCATTATAAAGGCCTTGGACAAACACCTACAAATTACAAACACAATATTTGACTGAACTGGTTTTGTTTCAAGACCCAGATTTACACTGGACATCAAGGAGTGGACCCAAAATCACAAGTAAATGAAATATTTTACAAAAGCTTAATAGGTAAATGTACCATTTTTTAAAACAAGTGAAGTACCCCATATGTTACGTAGTCTGGTTTGTATTTTTATATACGTATATATTTTTTTTACCATACAGTTTTTGTGGATGAAGTCATGTCACATAACTGTGAAAAATGACAGAAATTAGTTCTCACTCATTAGGCTCATTCTAATAATGAATTTGAAGTATTCTAAATGAGTGACTGCTTGCCCAAAGTTATTAATTTGCACAAAATACGTCCAAACCATCTCCATATAAGGACTTCCTGCACAACCTTTCGTCACTCACAGCAAACATACAGTATGACGCTCTCTCAAGGTCCTCGAGAAATACCAAGTGTACCATCCTCAAAAACAATTCAAAAACAATAAACACCATTTATGCAGTCCCAGATTACAATGATTACAATCATTTTATCCCTTAAAATTCATCTTTGATTATCAAAATGGCATATTTAAACGTTTTTTTTTTTATCCTGTGGAAATTTCTTCATGCCTTAAAATAGCTTGAATGTAACTCCACATCCTTGCTTCATTTAGTACACTCGGATGAATGAATATTCAAATTAGTTCCCGCCTCCATTCAGGGCCCTTTCACACCTACCTTGTTTGGTCCAGATTTTCTGACTTTTCAGTTTGATCCGAATCAAAATTACAGGTGTGAAACCTCCCCCGGACCAATGTCCGGACCAAACAGACGAAATTTGGTCTGATGAAAAGAGGTAGTCTCGGTCCGGATCGAACTGAACAAAGGTTTGGTTCGTTTCTAGTGTGAAAGCATTTTCTTTTAGGTTCGGACTTTCAGAACATTTACAGGAAGTTCTGGTGGTTCCCACGTAGCCGAAGAAGACAAAGATAGCAGGAAAAATGAGCCGTGGTAGCACATGGGGAGAGGAGGAGACAAGGTTTTTAATTGAAATATGGTTTGATGACATAATAATAAGTCAACTGGAAAAAATGCTTGCAGTCTTCTCCTCCTTTCCTGCCGGCGACGATCAAATGTTCGCACAACGAGGACGTTCATTTGGCAAATTTGAACTAGCCTCGCGTATAGTTGGTGCTGCAAGTAGTAATGCCATAATAATAACAATATAGTTTCAACGATATGCGTCGGTTCATGGTTTATTAATGATCTTCATTGTTGTCAAAGTTACCCGCCGATTTGACAACATGCTGACGTCAGACGCACATCCGTTTACAAACCAATCAATGTCGAGATGCAGACCGCATAGATGATGACGACACGACGCAAGCATCTCATGTAAAGTTCTTTAGTGCGCTCGCATAATTACAATGTGAAACCAAACCAAAACGTATCGAATGTATAAAATTTATCAAAACATGAACTTTGGGTCGGACCTTGGTGCGGACTTTCAGGTGTGAAAACGCCCTCAGTCACACCAGGTCAGACTACCTGATCCACTCGGTCAACTGTAGTAAATGCTACACAACAATGGCAAGTGGAAATATTGGTTTAATTCAGCTATATATGTTTGAACCAAAAACTAGACGACAGGGTCGTCAATCAAGTCTGTTTGTATCGCTCACATAACGGTAATTAACATGATTAGCCTTTTGCCTGACTATGTTATTAAACATGTATTATCTTGCTTATGTTACACAAATCATGTTCTCGTTCGTCATCTCAGAGTCAGACAGCTGATTCCTAAAAATCTGAATCCTTAGAAACACCTTCAACAACTTATAACGTCAGTAGAGAAATGCTCCACCATCATGTTGACGGGATTGGTTATTGGTTTGTGACGGTAGGAAACATGGGTGATTTTAAAGCACGTTCTCTCTTTGGTTCACTAGACTTTTAAGGAGAAAATACTCAGCAATGGACTGATGCATATGCACATGGTTTGCCTTAAAGCATATTACAATCACCAGACAGACATATAAACAACATTAAAAACTTGATTTTTTGTACGTAAGTGAATGAGACCCATTGTCTGGACACGTCAACAACAAAAGACATGAGAAGCACTGTGACCTCGGTATTGAAAAAGCATATTTTGCTAGCATACTTGTGTTCAAAACAAACTGAACCTCCTTTAAGTACGTGTTCTCCAAGGGCATCAGAAAACATTGCGGCAATAGCTCTTTTAAAGGGCTTGTTTGTTTGCATGATTGGCTGTCATTCAAATGATATACCTCAAGGCTTCGTCTTACTCAATAACACATGAATGAATGTGATAGCTGCGTCCTGGTAGTGCTCAACTTTTCCGTAAACTATCGTTCTGTTTTTCTCCTCAGAAACGTGATGACTAATAGAAGCCATCACTGTAATTGAAAGCACACAGATAAACCAACGGACACGTGTGAAATGACTTCACATGTTGGGTTTTGAAAGCACAGTTTGACTTACATTTGTACAATGCAAAGTGTATTCGTGAATGTATCTTCAGGCCTAACGGTTTTTGGTGTCTTTATTGTGTAGTGCTCACCATAGTCTGGGCGGATGGTGAATGTTACACTCCACAGTCATGCTGGCTAAATGATATCAGCAGATTGGCCTTCACAGATGAATGACACCGAGTGAAAGCCAACAGTGTGTCGACTCTAACTGCCTCTCGCAGAGGGAATAGCTCCTCCGTGGTATTGTAAATTAATTTGCTTTTTTTGGTTCAGTTTGGGACTCTATTAAGGCCCTTCGATATGGGTTTAGTGTTCCCCAATACTGGCGAGCCCAGCCTTTTCTAGTTTTACTGGTGTGACCCATTCAAGGTCGGCACTACCCAACTTCCCTGGTGAAAATTGTAATGTTTTTTGATAATATGCTTTGCTTACGTGGTATGCGCAGATTATAAAACTAAAGTTACAAAATTCCCATAACAATTTTGTGACTGGCACGGAGACCTCGAGGGCAATACATCCATAGAATTGCAGCACAGGCCTGTCAGTTTTTCATATTTCATATTTAGATCATCTCTCAAAAGAAGAAAAATGTGAACATAATGCAAGTTTTGGCCACTTACGACCTATATACTGTACAGCACTTGCTGTAGAATTTGAATCACTAAAAGCAGTACATACTAAAACGCTTAACATTCCCGGACATACTAAAACGCTTAACATTCCCGATACATTCCCGGACATACTAAAGCGCTTAACATGAAAAATGTGTAACGTACTTTAATGTACGAAGAGTGATATTAAAAGATCAAATTAAGTCTTGTTTTGCCATCCAGTTAGGCGTTCCTATTAGGGTGTGAAAACTACGAATAGCAGTTCATATTAGATAATGTTGAGCAACAATAAGCCAACACTACCAAACTAGTTAGCAGCTAGCTATGAGGGTGCTAACATGCCGGTATCCAGCATCTAGTGTGCTGTCGATTCTTTTTTTGGTAACAGGAAGTTGAATGAACTTGACCTATCTTTGTGACAGGTGTGTTCTGCACGCCAGTGCCACCTGCATTCGGCCCACATGTAATCCCCATCATGCATGCTTTTGTCACACTTGCATTGTTCACATTGCTGATTTGTGAACAGTCAAGCACTTTAGTGTTTAGACAAGAACATCTGCCATGTGTGCCGGCTGCCAACAAGAATGTGAAGCATCTCAGACCGTCAGATTTGCTCTGAAATCCTAGTTTAACTCGAACCAGGCAATATAAGTGCCTAGAATAATCGATCACTTGTGATAAATCTACATAACTCAAGAAGAGTACACGGTTGAATGTGTAATCCTTAAAATAAAATGTCAAATCTATTTTATGGAAGAGTTGATATTTGTATAAGCTCATAGTCTGCATGAAAAGAAGACATTTAAACCATCATGAAAACGAACAGTTATGACTTCAACAGATTCATAAGTCTCCTGCGACGGCCAGTTAACTGCAATTTCTCCAGAGCATCCCATTTGTCCCATTCCAAGCATTCTGGAGGGATTCCCTCTTCCGCTGCTTCCCCTCTCTATTCCCCCACTCCAGGAGACATCTATATTTGGAGAGAATTGTGAGAGCGCCCCAGTCCAGATGTTCTGCCAGGCCAACACCTGCTCTGAATACGAGTCAGCAGGGAGCAACTAGCCCACATGCACGTCCCCAACGCTCCTGCGAAGCTTAGTCCCGTCAGCTTTCCCTTCTGGGAGCCGAGAGGCGCTGCGGTGTCCCGCCTCAGAGGCGCCCGTGGCCTCATTTACTGCGAGTGAGAGCACTTGGCTGTGATTGTGAGATGCGACCCGTTTGGTGTATCCAACAAGGATCTGCAGACGGTTCATCTTACGGTTCATTAAGTGAGATGTCCCGTTCAGAACACCGGAAGAAAGGCGAGACGTGCGGTTTCGCAGCTTTTCCTCAATGAAGGCACATATTACAAATGAATTGGCTCAATCACACCGTGTATCAGATTATACAAGCTGAAGGCATGGCCAACTGATGACGGACTTGAACTGTCCTGGCCTCTACAGTGACATATTTGTCTACTGAGGTCTGAAGAGAGAAGCAATTATTGACATTAACATTCCATTACCGCAACATCTGTTCATGGCAGGAAAAAACGTTGAATATATTTTCAAGGTTTTCAACCAAACGTTTTCCGGATGTGCTAAACTTGTTCGCACAGATCTTCCATTGAGTACCAATGGTTTATTCATGTTTTCTGGAGAACGCTGGTCTCTTCTGGGATGTCCTCTCATGGATATAATGCCCTCATTCATGAAACATGAGCAGAACTCATTTCTGTGCAAATTGTTCTTTAAATTATTATAGTTTCAAGTCGATGTATGGCCCAGGCTGTAATGCACTTTACACAAATGATTTTGACAAAGTAAATCAAACTCAATCAGATCAAACCCTGAGTTTGGCGAGCACATTGCAAGCGTGATCCTGTCTCACATCTCTGACAGAGGCTGATAGTGTTACTTCCACGTGTCGGTGCTTTTTAACTCAAGGTGTTATTATTAAGGTAGTTCGCTAAAAGCATGTTGACAGCTGAGGAGTGTGTGCTGGTTTTACTGGAGTGCTGTTCTTCCGTGACAGCTGCTGACCTGAGAGAAAAACAGTTTACGCTAATGGCCACTCTAGAACCCCTGATGGCATTACTAATAATACAACGGCAGGGCTCGATAAGGATGACTGAGGTTGGGCTGGTCAATGGGACAGACACTGGTGATGCATGCATGCCGTTAATCTGTACGAGGAGGCATTTCTATTACGTTGAACAATACGCAGGGATTTAGAGACTCAAAACTCCACTCATTTTAACATTAGCAACAGTCACGTCACAAGATACTGAGAAAATAATTAGTTAATAATAATTTGTTACATTTATATAGCGCTTTTTCTGAGACCACAAAGTGCTTTACATAGAAGGGGGGGAATCTCCTCAACCACCACCAATGTGCAGCATCACTTGGATGATGCGACGGCAGCCATATTGCGCCAGAACGCCCACCACACACCAGCTTACTGGTGGAGAGGAGACCGTGATGAAGCCAATCAGTGTATGGGGATGATTAGGAGGCCATGATGGACAGTGGCCACTGGGCATATTTTGGCCAGGATGCCGGGGTTACACCCCTACTCTTTCGAAAGACATCCTGGGATTTCTAATGACCACAGAGAGTTAGGACCTGTTAAACGTCTCATCCAAAGGACGGCGCTCTTTGTCAGTATAGTGTGGGTGTTAGGACTCTCTACTGGGGTGTTAGGACCCACACAAACCACAGGGTGAACGCCCCCTATTGGCCACACTAACACCTCTACCAGCAGCAACCTGGATTTCCCAGGAGTCTCCCATTCAGTTACTGACCAGGCTCAGTCCCGCTTAGCTTCAGTGGGCAACCAGTCTTGGGCTACAGGGCGATATGGCTGCTGGATAAAAGTTGCTACCTCAAAGCAAAGTTTCTATGCTTGACAGATATTTACTTAATTGTTCTAAATTTGTGTTGTATTAAAATCTTAATGTTAAATTAATCTGACACAATTTAATCTCCTTGTCTTCACAACACTTTTTAATTTGAGTTTGGAGACATTTCAGGATGCAGCAGTAAGTCAAATCGTGATTTTGCATTTACATCTGGGGTTATTATGTGACCGTTCTTTTACTATTCATGGATGGATGGATAGAGAGAGAGAGAATTTTATGTTAAGGGACATTCAAAAAAAAAATCATTCTGTCATTTATTCACACTCATTTCTTTCCAAACCCATGTGAAAGTCTGAAGAAAGAAAATCACAAGATTTTGGAACAGCATGAGTTTGGGTAAATGAGGACACAATATTCAGTTATGTCTTGTTCTGAACTTCAAGTATTTGCATAAATCATTTTATGTCAGGTCACGATGCGTCGAGTTCTTGGAGTCATGCAGTCGCAAAAAGTAACTCGAGTTCTTTAGATGATTTATTTCAAATAACAGCAAAACTCAAAATAAAACATCACCAAAACAGTAAACAAACCAAAAACATTAGTGGCACCACAAAGTATTGTACATACAGTAATGTCATTTTAGGTTCAGTAACAGACATCACGTCTGATCATTTTTCATTTTGCTTCTTAACTTCACAGATACACCACCAAACAGATAAAACCTTAGTGCCTTAAAAAGCCATCAACATCACATATATCCTCACGGAAAATAGAGAAATATAGTGTTCATCCCTTCATTTCAAACAAAACTGCTTATTGATAACCATCTCAGGCAGGAAGTGCTTTGCTTGGTCCGTAAACTATCCGTAGTTATTAAGTATAAATTTAAGTGTTTATTTCAAGTTAGACTACAAGGTTAGAAAAACATTTTAATAGCATATCAGCAGAATATAAAAAGCTTGAATTGTAATATATATACACACATCAAACTCTCCATTCAACAAAAACACACAGGTGACACGTTTAATGTTTAAAAAATAATTTACAGAACAACAACTCTGTTACGCATGAGTATAACATTCATACTGAAAAAAAGTTTCCGCAAATATATATATAAAAAATACTTTGCACATTAGAGCATAAAGTTGTTCGCTCCGAGCTTAGATATGTAGTCCAAACATAATGCCTTTTGCCTAGTTGTTCTAGCCATTAAAAATCTGTTTTGTACGGAGTGCATATCATTAAGTGCAAATCATTTGCCTTTAACACATTGTGCATATTTCTAAATATAGTTGTCAGATTTTGGTGGTGGTTTTGCATTTGATCAGCAGCAACAGTATTTTTGTTTTGCAGAACACCTCTTGTCACTATTATATAGACCCCCGAGTTTAAGATTAGTGCTATTGCTTTGTCTCAGTCAGTTACATGTAGCCGTTTGTTCAGCGAATGTCAGAGTAGTGCATTGCATCATTCCCCCCGATCCCCTGGACGTAAGCTCAGGATGGAGCTTTTAAATGCAGTGTTTTTGTGCTCTCGCTTGTTTGTCAGGAGTCTTTTTGGATCTCCAACAGGCACTGAAGGCTTTACTACGGTCCTATAATTGCACAGTGAGTCTCCCTGCAGTGAGAGGTGCTTCTGAGGAGTCATGTGACTTCACGCATCTGAGATGCAGCTCTGGATCTTATCAATCCACAGCTGGGCGCTCGGAGCATCCGCTGCACAGAAGTTGTACACCCGTTTAGTGGTCTTCAGCTGCAGGGACAAAGACGGAGATTTGAAGTGGTTTTATGTATTTTTCAGCAAGGAAAGGACACATTTAATTGATCAAAAGTGACATTGACTTTTGATGCACTAGCGGTGTTGCCCGCCAGCGCCAGCATTTTTGATCATTTTCACAAAACTTTTATGGCCCGCAGAATATGTTGTTGTATCTGAACAAACAATATATCAAAAGAAAGTCATAAAAAGTAACATTTTAGAACAAAATCACTTTTTTGTTCTATCGGACTCAATGATCAAAACATAGATGAGTAGACCGAGTCCATCGACACCCTCAAAGCTTCACAGTCCTGTAGCTCTTCATGGGTTCAACATTTCATTCGGGCAGTTTTGATTTATATGCTGTTGAATGTTTGATGTGCATAAGCAATGCTTTTATCGCTTGTTTCTGCTTCTTCGTCGCTTGTTTTTGGATCCAGAGATTCAGTATTTCAGAAAATGCACCCCCGACCGTATAACAGTGAAAACATAGATTGCTGGAAAAACTTGTCAATGGCAGGGAAAGAGTTAATAATTACTTTTATAATGTTACAAAAGAGTTCTATTTTAAATAAATGCTGTTCTTTTAAACGTTCTAATTAAAGGTGAACTATGCAGGTTTTTTACCTTAACTCAGGGGTCGGCAACCCAAAATGTTGAAAGAGCCATATTGGACCAAAAAATAATAATAATAATCTGTCTGGAGCCGCAAAAAATTAAAAGCCTTATATAATCCTTATAATGAAGGCAACACATGCTGTAAGTGTCTATATTAGCTTTATTAGCCCCCTAGTATAAAAATGATAAGTAGGCTACAAATACATAATGAGCAAGGCGACCGTTGTTTCGAATCTGTCACTTTATTGTTTCCATGGTTACGCGTCATTGCTTGTCACGTGACACAGCGCAACCACAACACAGCGCTGAATGAATGATGATCTGCTTTTATGTAATTTTTCCTTTTTTATTAAAAATATTGACACATTTATTATCTATAGTATGAAACACTGATATTCCGATTGTCAAATATGTGCATGTGGATGTGTTTTGTTGTATAAACACCTTTATAACGATCGCGTTAGTTGAGCTGTATGCGCGATGGGCGGCGCCATGTTAGTTTGTGCCACAGTTCAGAGAATCGGATCTGTCGGATTTACAACACGTCAATTCCTCCTTCTCACGAAATACATGAAAGTAAGTGGCAGGTTAACTGGCAGAAGAATAGGGTAAAATGTAAAGCTACTTACACACCGTGTATCTGATATGAATAAAACGTGTCGTCTTTTTTTATTATAAAGGATTATTATTGCCGCTTCCATAGACATCAGTGTATATTTTACAACATCAAATTCATTGTTTTTTTTAGTACTTATGTGATTCTTAAATGTCTTAAACCTAAAATAACCATTATGTGGTTGAAAACACTGAATAGTTGTGATATATGACAAGCACTGAGCGCGTCCGTCTCTGGCTCAGCGCCACCCAACGCGCCAAAGCACGTTTGAATTTAGCAGTTGATCACGTGATGCACTGAGCGTTCTAATCCCACCGGTGTGATCGTACGCTCCAGGGACCAGCCAAGACTGATCACACCGATGTGATCGTACGTGCGAAAGGGTTAAAACGAAAAAAATATTTTTCCCATTTTCATATTTTTGAAAAAGCTCCAGGGAGCCACTAGGGCGGCGCTTAAGAGCCGCGGGTTGCCGACCCCTGCCTTAACTGAACAGCTTTGGAGTCATTGGAATGGTTATATTACTTTTTTCGTGTTGAATGGTGGTCGTCCCGCTTCCCCCTATCGCATGTGAGCGGAAAAACCACCCTTGCAACTTTGGGCCAGCGAGCCGCCGACCACAGCGTCAGGATGTATCGCGTGATATCAGGTCTCGCGATGTAACGAATTGGTTTACAGCAAAAACAAATTCTGCTAAAATTCTGTCATTATTGCGCTCCCTCACGCTGTTCGAACCTGAATGAAGACGACGTTGTAAAGAATGCCCCGTCTGCTTTGATGTCGTTGATCTACTAGCCTCTGGTATCTGAGAGTCGACAACAAGTTTTTACGACAGTGTTGTCAAATATCTATTCCGAAGCTGTAGGGGGAGCTCTATAGAGAAACCTGCGAGCAAAAAGCGAGAATACAACGAAGAAATTCCCGAACCTGCATAGCTCTGCTTTAAATTAAGAATCTGGAAAAAAAGTATCACGGTTTACAAAAAAAAAAACATTCATTAAGCAGCAAAACTGTTTTCAACATTGATAATAAGAAATGTTTGAAGTGCTTGAGCACCAAAATCAGCGTATTAGAATGATTTCTGAAGAATCATGTGACAAGTTAAGTAACAATATTTCACACTATTACTGTTTTTACTGTATCAAATGAATGTAGCAGGGGTGAGAATCAGAGACTTCTTTCAAAAATGTTACAAATCTTACCAACCCTAAACTTTTGACCGGTAGTGTATACAGTAAATAATTAATAGTATTTGGCAGTTCTCGTCCTGGATGCTGATTGGTCGAAGTAACAGCTGATGATTTAAAACCACGTCACTGTGCAACACCCACAGAGGTCAAGCGTATTTCACAGCGAGAACTAGCTCTTCTAGCATAAAGATGGCAAAATTCCCTTAACATTTTTTTATTTTTTTTTATATATATATATATATATATATATATATATATATATATATATATATTTTCAGGCACATTGTTAGTACAGTCACAGTTAAAGGAGCCTCACGCGCTGTATTATCACCGTGTGAAATACTTACATCAAAGAAAGCCTTTTCACTGATGTGTTTGGGGGCTCCTATGGTTGGTGTGGCGATCAGGACAGACTCCACTTCAGCCAGGTCGATATGTCCACGACAGTTTGTGTCCTCATCCGTCTCATAATACCTCAGCTATAGAGACAGACGTTTAAAATACAGAAATACTAGCATGAGTTGAGGTAAAGTGTAATCAACCACTCACCTGATGTTTTGTTATGTCCAGAACAAACCACCTAGCTTTCCACGCCTTAAGTAACGCCCCTCGCTTGTACAGAATTCCTTCAAATGATCTGTATAAACAAATAATTGATAGCTTGTTTGCTTTGTCCATGAAGTTAGTTGAAGCGGTATCGACGGTGTCGTCTGTCATTGTTACCTATTGTCTTCATTCTTCGGGGTAAACTGATTGTAGAGTGTGGCTGCTCTGCGGTTAACACCATTGACTGCAGTGGGGCTGCTGTCCTCTCCGAGGCCGCTGTCGGGGAGGTGGAGCATGGAGCGGCGCTGATAGGCCTGCAGGTTGGAAGTGGGGACCAGGCCAGAGATGGACACTGACTCTTTCCGCAGCTGTGAGATTAAATGCACAACAGGTGAGTGAAGGAGATCTGAAGACAGACACTGCTACTTGTTCACTGCTTTGGTGCTTTTTAACCCTCAGGTTGCGTTCAAAAAACCCTATAACACTTGTGATGTTCCCGGTCAAAAATGACCGGCCTATAACAAATAGCTTATAAATCACTTGTCATGCTATATTATCACCCAATATTGGATTCAATCTTTTCGTCAACTTGTTCTCTTTCAATTAGAACTGGTTTTATATTTCTGTTTGCATCTGATTAATTGTAGGCCTCATTTATCTGAGAGTAGGTATCTTTTTTTAAAGTAAAAAAAAGCATTATTTATGAATATTTTTGGAAATATGAAAAAAAATTGCACTGTTGATCACACTAGTCTACTTTAATGTTTTACCAGGAAGTTTGTTTTGAAATGCTTTTATTTTGTAAAAAAATGGCACAGTCATACTTGTAGTCAAAATTTTCTTTGACCCGAACGCAACCTGAGGGTTACAGGGGACATATCATGAAAACCTGACTTTTTCAGTGTTTAAGTGCTATAATCGGGTATATATATAATATATTATATAAATGTGAAAAGTGAAACCCAGTAACTTTGTTTTGGTCAAAGTAAAAAAATAAGCGGATCAGATTTCGCTCCCCTTCTGACCTAGGAAGAGGGTCTTTATTATAATATTCCCGCCCCTTAATCTGCACAGCGCCGTCATTTGGTTTTCGACAACAGTGTAACCAGCTCGAACTCAATGGCAAAAGTTCAAGCAAAGCATGCAAACTGTTCTGTCGTTGCTGCACAGACGAGCACAGAACACTATTTGAGAACTGTCAACTTGTGTAAAAGTTAAACATGACAGTACATGCAAGTCGATGAGATGAATCAATGCAACTCCACAACAACATCCGTGTATCCACTAACCATTCAGAAACGTCCAGGTGCGTCTAAAAGTTGCAACCTCTTCCTGAGTCTCTCTGTGAGGCTGCACTACGCTACTGGTTATTTCTGAGATTTTGGATGAGTGAGATTCAGGTGTTTTGTTATCGTTTGTATATGAAGCTTGTGTAAAGGATCGGCCGTCTTCTGAACGGATGCTGGGAGCAGGAGCTCATTTGCATTTAAAGGGACACACACAAAAACGGCGCGTTTTTGCTCAATTCCCCAAAAGGGGCAAATTTGATAAGCTATAATAAATTATCTGGAGGGTATTTTGAGCTGAAATTTCACAGACACATTGTGGGGACCATAGATTTATATTGCATCTTGTGAAAAGGGGCATAATATGTCACCCCTTTAAAGCCTGTTTCACACTGCATTAAAGCTCCAGCGTCAATGGAGAAATGTTAATATGGCTGTGTAATAATACATGTTGCTTTTGTGTGTGATGTGAAACAGGCCGAATACTGTGTACATGCACATTTACAATATACTATATGGAAAACTAAACAGGTAAGATGACGTGTGAAGGAAAGTGGAACAAAAAATAGATGAAAATGGGTCACCTATAAATAGGTGGCAGTACTCACATTGCCCTCCATCTTGAGGTCTTCCTGGATGCTGTCTAGCAGCTTCTCCAGCGTGGTGTGCCAGGGCTCAGACTGCTGTCCCAGCTCTCCCTCCAGCCTCTCAATGTCCTGCAACCACACAAGTACATTTTAAGGCTTCCTGTCTTACAGGTTCCTTTGATCAAGCCCTATTCAGATGGGATTAGTTTAATACGGAGAGGTGGGGTAAAGTCATTATTACCAGAGCTTTTCAGCGATTTTAGTCCCGTCCGAATGTGCCATCTCCGTAATCATTACGGAAAATGTATATGACAATATTACAACGACTTTTACCTTTATAAAAAGGTCTGGAAAATTACCTCAGGTAATGCTTATCCCGTGCAAATAGACCAGCTGTAAATATGTACGTAAATATTCTGTCATTTCCTTCTTAAAAGTAGTTTTCCACGTTTTTTTTAAAATTATGGAGGCGTTTGAAAAAGCATTAAGTTGCGTTCTAGGCGGTGGAACAAGTCTGTGGCAAAACTTGAGTGTTTTCCGCATACCATTCAGATTTAATGCACCTTCTGTTAGCTTTAGGTAAGTGCCTGTTACCAACAGAATCCAATCTGAATGAAATGAATTTAATTAATAAATCGTTCGACCGGATATATACATATATAAAGTTATATGTCTGCACAAATGATATCAGGAAGCAACTTAATACACACATGATGACAGGAAGGTGACGGCGGTGCGCAAATCGAGTTACCCCTCTCACTTTTGGTAGTTTTACTGAGATTTCTTATCCCGTGCAAATTGGCCATTAATATTTCAGACGTCCTGTAGTAAAATTACTACCCGTCCAAATGGGGTTTAAGAAATCTTTGGTTCCTGCTAATGTCTGACCCTTAAGCTTTTGTCCTCAAGCAAAAGCAGACGCTACATTTTGCTGGTTGCTTGCTTCCTATTTCTTTGGATTTATGGCAGGAAGCATCGAAAACTCTGGACTAAATCCTGATCTTCACAGGTATCAAACATGGATGAGAGCCTTATTGTGGTTTGAAAAGTTCAGAATTGCTGATAAATCCACAAAAAGCATGGCATAAAAATACAAAGTATGTGTTTTTAGTTGTACATTTTCAGCTGTGCGGTAAGTGTTAGAGACCATACAAACAGAGGAAACATCCCTTCACTCTTCTGATTGGCTGTGATTTTGAGATTTTGGCCCTGATGAAGAGAAAGTAAAAATGGACAAAGACATATGGACTCACCGCCAATAGTTTGGAGATGGCATCAGGCTGTGCGCGGCTGACACTGCTGTAACAGGGCCAGACGATCCTCCTCTTGGTGGTGGCGATGGTGTCCGAGTCTACCGAGCTCTGTGAGCGCACTGCGAGCATACACCAGTCATAAGACGGGCCTGTGGACAGCGTCTCCCCGGTGTAGAACTCCCATGTTGTCAGATTGGGAATCGAAATCAATGGTTTCAACACCGGCTAAGAAAAAAAGGACAGAAACCATTGTTTACTGGATATTTCAGTTTTGGCATTATATAAAGACGCTGTAAGTGATGTTAGTCGCTGTGTGTCAGAATTAGTCACCTTTCCAAAACCTTGCCCTATCTTTACATGCACTCATTTTCATCAATCGGAAAGAATCCAATCCGATATCAGATTCTGAAATTTCAGTGTATTTGAACACTAAGTCCTGGTTTCACAGACAGGGCTCATATTAAGCCTGGATTAGGTTTTAGTTCAATTAGGACATTTAAGTAACTTATATATCCGCCTTAGAAAAAAAACATTACTGGTGTGCATCTTGAGACAAAACAATGGCATTGACATATTTTAAGATTTGGATCACATCTTAAACATGCATTTTAGTCTGGGACTAGACTCGAGCCTTGTCTATTTAAGCCAAATGCGATAAATAGAGATACTACAAGCATAATTGCCATTTTTGCCTTGATGACATGTTTGAAAAGAAAGCTTACATATTTCAGAAGAGCTTTTTAAGCGAATATGCAGTGAAAATTCAGTGTCTTTCACTGATATTGACGTAAGACGTGAGGTATAAATAAATGTTCATCACTGTATTGTGCAAGTGCACAAGGCATGTTTGAATCATTTGATCTACTTTTTTATTCGGATTGAGCTCAATCTGATCGACTGAAGTGTTTACATGAAGGCTTTCCAGGCTTTGAGCCATCAATACGATTATAAACAGATAATTTGCTATTGACATTCAGGACATTTCAGGACTGAGAATTCAATGATATATACAAGTATTAGGTAATGGAGCATTATTTTGATTGTCATTCCAAAGCAAAATAACCTTTAACTTAGAAGCATGATACTTGTTATTTCTCAACCTTAAAGAAATCTTGTTTAAGTTTCAAGATTATACATGTTGTGCAGCCCCATTTACAGTGTTTGGTTGTAAAAAGGGAAAGAAATAAGAAACAGGCCACAGGGTCCTTTGCTCTCACTAAACTTCCTCAAATATGTTTTTGTTTGGGTTATGGGTGACTATGGATGAACTGATTCACCCATTTTGAAACGATGTCAGGAATGCCTGCCAATAAGAAGATCCCTGTGTGAAAAACAACCTTTACTCACAGCCTGGATTTGAGCATTCTAACTTTTTTTTTTTTTTTACAGACCGTGACCACCTGATTCAGATGAAACAAGACTGCTTTATAAGGTCAAAGATGCTGTTTTGCAATTGTGGGGAACTATTCTTCACTGTGAATGTGATCTGGCAATAGACGACAACATATTTGGGACCGGTCACCAACATAACCTCTAAGCAGAGTGCTCTAGGGTAACAGCCATTATAGCTGTCTGGTGCTTCGACACACACCCAGATAGACTCTTTACCTCTGTCTCTGATGGGCTGTACAGGTAGTTGAAGAAGAGAGGGCTCTTGCGGTGCATTCTGTTGATACAGTCCCAGATACAGATTCCTCTCTTGGACTGCTTTTCTCCTTTGTCCTCAAACAATGTGCCTTTATTGAGGAGACACAAAGGAGCACTTGTTAATCACACATTACCCAGAGTAATGTGATCAGGTGTGAAACAAAATATCAGAAGTCAAGTCTGATAAGATTAGCAGCACTTAAAAGAAGTGCTTCCAAAGGTCATCAAGGCTGTTGCAGGTAGGTAAAACTTTTCTGAGCACGATTGCACATGTCTGTTGTAATACTATACTGACATTTAAATCCATGTTTATTTCAAGAACACATCTGAAAAACATTTGCACAATAATGTAATTATGACAATAATAAAAATAGTTGTGCTACACACCGTGCTCCAGGCGCTCGTAGTCCGAGTCCAGAAGGAAGTTTTTGAAGCGACTGGAGATGTAGTGGTATGCCAGAAACTTCAGGTAGTATTGATTAAATTCAAACTCAAGGGGGTACTGGTTATGAACCTGGAATAAGAAAGTCAACGTGTCATATTGGAGGAGCTTTTTGGCCTCATTTCACGGCCACGGTGATTCAACAAATATGAGTAGGACACCACTGAGACTGCGGTTCAAGAAAATGATAAGTAAACGCCCAGGAAATTATTAGTCAAAGAGATTTTAAAAAGTACCAAAATAACAGCAACAGGAGGGACATAATGTGATAATGTGCTGCCAGCAGGATCTAGACAGAAGAGCTTGCGAATTTCTCACACTCCGGGCCACCTGGACTTCCTGGCAAAAACAACAGCTGCTTCTAAGATGATACACTTCTATTTTCAGATGCATTCGCTATATTTCTGTGGTTTGTGACATTGGAGGACCTCCGCTGGGTCATTGAAGTGCTCTACGCCTTGATTTCATCACACATGCCTAAAAACAATGCATGTCTGTAAAACCATGGGAGTGGTGCGCATGTCTCCAGAGGGAGAAAAACTTTTCCGGCCCTTTACTTATTCTAATGTAGCACAGACTTAACAGAATCCCCAAAATTGCTGTTTTCCGCCGTTTGTGCTAAATGTGCGGATGTTGGGAGGTGATGGTGAAACACTCAAGCAAGTAAAATGCTGGCTGCAGGTTGAAACACCATCTGTGTATGATCATTTCAAAGGGGGTGGAGGGTCGGAAGATGGGCCGAACAAGCATCTCGGTCTAAATTACTTGCCCACCATGGGGATTGCAAAAGGAAAGCTAGAGCATGCATTCTGACAGCTGAGTGCTTCTCATCCTCCTCCTCCTGGCTGGACGCTGCAGGAATGCTGTGAGCTCATGGACGAAGCATGGTGAGAACAAGAAAGGGGTGTGTGTGAAAGATGGAGCAATTGTTCATTTGTTTTTTAGCTGAAACTTACTCAAAATTAACATAGACGGTCCCATTTGGTGCAACCTGGGGTTAAGGTGTCTTGCTCAAGTACACAATGGTCATGGGGTTCATGAGTCACTACATCTGTTGTTTGAATCTACAGCCTTCGGGTTTTCCAGCCCAGATCTTTAACCACTACGATTCCACTACCCCCAGATGATAGAAGACATTAGAAGATCGCTTGTTCAACGATCAACAAGATCTCATCGCCATTATTTCCTTGAGCAAGAGACATAACCCCGGGCAGCTTTGGATAAAGGTGTCTGCTACATGACTGCTTATAAGGCCAACTTGCCTGATGGACACAGTCAAGAAACTGGAGGAAGATGGGAGTAAAGCCGCTGCCCTGGCTGCTGGGGGTCAGGGTGCCACGTTGGCTGAATTTGTGGCCAAAAGACAGCCACTCTTTCTCCAAAAGCACCTGAAAGCCCTCTAGGGTCCTGTAGAATGGATCACTGAGCACCTGCGTGAGGGAAACCACCTACAGAAACATTGGGAGAGGAAGAGATGAAAATAACCATGAGTTGCAAACAGGGTCCAACGCTTGCTACGTGCCCAATGCAAGTAAATATTGGCCCTATTGGACCTGACCCTTGCTGACCCAATGTAAGTATCAGAGACTGTCTCAACTTGCACATCCTGACAGCTTTAACCTGAAAACAAAATGTACCATCAGTACCAGAACTCTATGTGGCAGCCTCGTTACATGTGCAATATTATGAACACTAAGGGCCGGATTTATTAAACAGGGAAAATTAGTTGTGAGTGGAAAGTTCTGACGACGCGCAAATTAAAGAACACAGATGCAGCCGGATCATTTTCATAATGAATAACGCAATATACCAAGAGCAGCACAAATTAGAGTCCGGTTTAAAGACATGCTTTTTGGGGGCGGTAAAACCAGTAAATTGACTAACGCAAACCTTAGTAAATTGTGTTGCGTGATTCATTTAAATACTCTCCTCCCATAAATTTTGCATCTGAAAGGGAAATTCCTAAAAATGCATATGCAATAAGGTCAGCCGCAAAAATAACCCTGTCCATGCCTTATCAGTGCTAATTTGTTTACGGAGTGTCTTTAGTAAATCCTGAGAGTAGTTGTTTAACGCCAAAAAAGGGTTTGCGCTGACGCAAGCTGTTAGTAAATCTGACTTCACATTTTTGTGACAGGTGCTGTTTCCCAGAGATTGGCTAATCTGGAGTGACACAATGGCCTGCACTGTTTGTCAGAAGAATTTAAAGTCGGCATGAAATCAAAATGTACCCTATTTACTTAGTGCATATTACAAGTCGAGTGGTGAACAATTAATCCATGCAAGTTAATCCACAGAAAAAACAACAACAACAACTTTGCCTTCGTAATCTTTAGCCAAAATCTGAACATTTGTTTCCCCGTCTGGAATGGCGTTCCTTCGTCAGTTTGACGGCTCGGGATTAGCATTGAGGTCTGCTGAAATCAAGCCCTGCCACCTATTCAGTATTCCAGAGATACGTCACAGTACTCTAGTAAAGACACCTGGTATACGCAGTTTTTTTTATATATCAAAAATGCTAAATGTGAATACAAAATGTCTTCCAGATGCATAATTAAATTTAAATTTCTGTTGCAGTTTCTCCTTTTAGTTACAGCAAAGCTTTAAATAGATGATTATGTTAAGCATTATCAGAACAATATCGCAAAGCAATAAGCAATATCACAAAACAACCAAGACTAAAAGCATGGCCACATGACAAAAGCATGATTTTGTTCTTCAACAGAGCCAGACATATGGAGCCTATTTAGACGAATACAGCAGAGAGAATGGCAGAATGGTCAAGAGGCAGGGAAGGTGAACAGTAATGGTCTTGTTCAGACACGTGCCGGATTCTGGCGCTGACCACAGCTACATTTTACAACCCCAGTTGACAGCCAGAGAACACAACTCATGTTTCTGATGACCGTTAACTGAAGTGGGCATGGAAAACATGAGCTGCCTTTACTGCAACAAAATAAACATCCCAGTTTCAATTGAAAATGTGTTTTTGAATAAAACGTGCTCTCCTATCCCAGTTTAATGTGCAAGACAACAATAAGGCATTTGTAGACATTCCCATTGCTCTTTTCGTTTGAGCAGACCGACATATAAATGTTTTGGGGCGACACTAACTTAAAATGATCTGTTTCTCGGTAAATCAGTGTTTTTTTTTTAACAATCAAAAGATAATGGAAGAGCATTTGGAATCCTGTTTGGAAACATTAATTTGTAAGTTACATTTATATTTGAATCCGATAACAGTCAAAGACAAGGCAAGCACACAACACACTGCAGTCTCTCTTCATGAATCCGGACTGGTGTCGACACCGGGCGTGCCGCAACAGCTTGAGGCTGTATACTGGATGCGACCAAGTGAACGATGCAAAACCAGTTGTCCTTTGTGTCAGAATTTGCGCGAGTGCAAACGGCATCAGTTTACTGTCTAGTTTATGTCATGTCATTGATCGAAGACAGCATCACTGATTATAATCTGTTCTATTTGCTTTTGTCATGTTGCAACGCTCACATCTGGTATAGACACGTTGTTTTGGTACTAGTTGTGACGTTTGAAGTAGATTCATTGGCCCTCATTTATGAAAAGTGTGTACACCAAATTTCCAGCGTACACCCAAAACCACAGTGACTTTGCGATTTATCAATATGGACGTTGGCGTACGGCACGCTCAAATCCTACGCCAGCTCAGGAGGTGGTGTACATGTACGCACGTTTTCAGTTAGTGCTGAAATGCGCAGAAAAACAATTCCTAACACCACAAAACGCACTGACAAACTAAAGATATGATATATTATGACCCACTGTAAAAAAACAACAACATAGAAATTATAAACTTCAGTGTTTATTTTTGTGAGTTAAGCCCGGCAGGTGCGCACGGACTGGGTTCAGTAATGAAAGGCTTTCAATGACCAAAAAATAATTCAGACTGACAAAATAATAAAAATGACATTCTTCTTCTTTTAAATAATAATACAAATAATAATAATAACAACGACATTCTTCTTCTAAATAACAATAAGCGTCATTAATAATCAAAATCATAATACTAATAAGAAGAATATTACAAATTGTCATGCAATTATTCACATCATCTTCACTATTGTACACCCCATTACATGTGACGTCATGCGAAATTCAACACGAATAGTTTCAAAACACGTGCTGTAAAATAATGCATTGTGATAGGTAATTTGCTCAACCAACCAGCGATTTAAACTGGATTTCCACCGGAGAAGTTTCTCCTCTTTGCCGTCTTCCGTGTGTCCATGGCGTAAAATGAGGGCGTGGGGGAGGCGGAGACGTGAATATATAGGGGTGTGTTAATCTAATGACGATCGTTTTCAGCGGCATTTATCAAGAGGCAGGTATTGCGTACACCTGAATTTCAAAGGTACGCACAGCTTCATAAATCAGACGGTGAGAGGAGTGTAAGCATAATCTTGCGCCAACATATACGCCCGTTTCGACGCAAGATTGATAAATGAGGGCCATTGTCCTTACGTTTACCTGACACTGGCAGTCCTTACACAAACTTGCCCATGCTTAGTGCAGAATTGACATGCTTAGTTCTCAATTCTGATTCTTCAATTGCGCCATCGAGTGGTCTGTGTTTGAACGACAACAACCGCTACAACTGATAACAGACCTCTCAAGCAGGTACTGAGAAACATCCTGAGGTAATAATATGTCAAATTGATATTTTGTGTACTTATGTGGAAAGTACCCTCATAATAAGCAGGATCATTTTGCAGTGGGGTCTTGTACCACCCTGAAGATTTTTCTTTTGCATAACAATCTGCTGATTACACACTATCACTTAAGGCTCGGGTATACTTCATTTTCCACTTTCTGCTCCTTTGGCCATGAGCGCAGTAAGACGCATTCGGCACGTGCGCAATATCTAGTGGACTTTGTTTTTAAGCACTCAAGTCACTCGCACGTGCGCTATTGTATGCGCACCATCTGCGTGGACACAAAAATTAGGCTGCATGTGGAGTGTGCACGGACGTCTGAAGTATAGACCCCTTTTGTGCCGACGTCACAATTATGTCAATGCGCTAGCTGGTAGCAAACAAAGTGAAAACTGAAGGCGAACAATACAAACCAGCACAGATTTGACTACATAATAAGGAGCTTAAATTATTATTATTAAATGTCATCTTGTTGTGTGCAAGAATCGACGGAGCACAGGCTCCAATTTGAAATGTTATCATATAATGTTTTCTAAATGATTGTGATTATTTGTGAATCATCTATGATTGTTGTTTTGATTGATTGTGACTAGACTTTTTGAAGAACATGGTAGGCAGCTGGCTAGGCAGCACTACAAATCTTGTAGCCTATGTGGCCATTCAGCACATAGATGTGATAATGTGCATCTAAAGATGTGTATGCCCTCAGTTTCTCTATCGGGTAGGTGTAGAAGTCAGGCTTCTCAACCAGAGGTAGCGTTAACGTTAATCCTGTCAGATCGTCCATTCATTGACTGAGCGGAACCGTTAAAATGTACTTTTTCAAATAACAATTGCGGTCCTGGACAGTGAGTGACCTTGCACATTAAGATAAAATCAGATTTTCTCCAGTCATTGTTAAAAAACAAGCTAACATAACTTGCAAACTAACGTCAGTGAAGCGGCCAGAGGGATCTTTCTACAACCAACTAAGCTCTGCCCACAAAAAAAGTCACCATGTTTACTAACTGAAAAGGGGTCTATACTTTGGGGTTTAGCCTTGCCACACCCCCCTTTTATAACTCCGGGCCCCCCCTAGGGGATGCGCCAACCAGTTTGGGACCCACTGCTAAAGAACACGTGTGAGAGATACTCACCTGAGTGGTGATGTCCCAGCCATCCTCAAGACTAACTAGTACAGATGATCCACTGTCCAGCAACTCCACCGCAACCAGAGCCAGCTGCAGCAGCTTGTGTAGCTGTTGAACACATACAGAGTGCAAAACAACACATTCTAAGTTTAGCAATTCCTGTACATTTATTGTAATGTGATTGTGCACTGCTGACTAAGAGCTCTTGGAGTGTCTTGGCAAGGATCTTTACAGATAATATTGTTTTAGTGTCTGAGACGCAGTGGAACGTAAGGCCAAAGGGGTTTGTGAGTGCATGGCTTTTAGTGTGGTAAGCAACTTTGTTTTGCTTTAATTGTGTCATGTAATTTTCCCATCTTTGTGTTGTATAGTTTCCCAGGGGTGTCTAGTTTTGAGGAAGGAATTACCAACAGGGTCAAAGTCACTCAGGTCAACGTGTCTCTGGTTTTCTCACATTGCTATCAGTGGATTTGCCAGATATAGGCCACTCCGAGTCACAATAAGGTGAAGGTGCAGCCAGGGGTAGTTTAAATACAGAACTGGGTTCTACACAAATAATGTGTGTTAAGAGGTCATGCTAACCTGTAGCATCCATTCGCTCTCCTCCAGAGCCTTAAGGAACGAGACTTCGGTGTCAGAGGACATGGAACTGGGTGCACATGCCCTCAGAAGCTTCTTGAAGGAGCTCTTCACCTGTCTGGTGTCTGCAAACTCAACCGGCACCAGTTCACAGTTCAGTGCTGAGTCCAGTTTTAAGCCCTGCCATGAAAAAGCATTTGGATTCAAATGTTTTAATTTGTTTCGTTTAATTTCTGGAAAAATCATAGCATAAAAACAAACATTTGGATTATTTACAGACCAAATTTGTGTATCAAAAAAGCTGTTTTATTATATCCAAGACCATAAATTTGAGCAGACCAACTATTTGACCAATATGAATGAAATTAAATTTCCACTTCATACTTAGGCATCAACAAAAATTCAAAACAGACAGTTTATGTACTAAGCAGGACCAGCCAAATAACTTCCAAATAACCTCTCAGCTGATTTATTCCAAATATGTATCTTCATTTTTACATTGAAGGTTAAAGGAACACATCATCGATAAGCTAAAAAGCAGCACAAAGTTCCTTCAGGCATCCAAATGTGATATAACTTCTGCCAAAACAGACAAATTGTGTCGATAAATCAGGGCTTTTATAAACGGCTATTAAGAGGTCCTTATCTAGTCTTAAATGTATTATGCACTGGGGAGAACACTGTCAAAGTATTGCAGGGTGATATGACCTAGTACACTTCAACACAGAAACGAAAAAGCATTTTAGAAATGAATGCTTCTTTTGGCCTAGTTCTTGTAAAACGACTACGGTTTATCACCCAAGGTCAGCATCAAATCCGTAGCTTCTTCTCTCTAAGCACTGATAGTAAGTGTAACACCTTTACCCTCAAGTGAGACTTTTCACCAAAGATGTAGAGAGCGGCTTGATGCTTGAGGAGTTGGGTCTGGAGGGTCTCAATGCCTGTAGGGGGCGCCAGATCCTTGCTAGCCAACCGCGCGCCCACGTCGACAGCGGGGTGCTGCATGAATCTGCTGCTAGACCGCAAACTAGCCCACACACCTTTCAGAGAGAAGGGGTACAACAGATGTATGAACACAGGTTAGGCAGGAGTACAAAAAACCCATAATAAAAACAAACCAACGTAACGAGAATAAGATGGGATCTTCTGATGTGCTAAACGGAGCTGAGAGTACTATATTTTTAATAGGTAGCTTAAAACCATAATCAAATTAGGCAAACTCTTAAGTAAACATGTAAGGGGAAGGAGATATGTTGAAGGTGAAGTGTATATTTATATATTGGCACCCCAATACATCCACACACACTGGTCAAAAGTTTGGAATTATGATTTATTCTAATAAGCTGGTTTGTTGCTCAATTATTACTGGAGATTAATGTGATTAATTATTAATAATCATACTTGATATTATCAATGTTGAAAACAGTGTTTGTGTGTGAGAGATACACTAACACTAACGTGTTTCTTTGGAAGCACATCATCATATAGTTTACTGACCTCTCTCCTAAAATTTGTCCTGGAAAGTTCAGCTGAGAATGACTGAGTCATGAATGTTAACTGGCTTAGTAAACGGGGTCAATGCTGCTGCATTTTAGTGATGATGACTCAAGTGACCTGTCATCAGCTAAAGCACTAAGATACCAGTGAACCTCACTACAGACCTGCCAGTGCAAACTACTACAACTGATCTGTAGTTCTGTAAACCAGAAAAGTCATTGGTAGCCTAACCTCAAAGTGGTATCAATTTCAGACACTATGGATGATGGATAGAGGTAGAGAGCACAAGCATAGTAAGTTAAGTATGGGTTAGGTTAGAAAGAATGAGTAAAACAGAGAAACTATACCTTGATTGGGAATTCTTCCCTTAGCTGAAGCTTTTTGGTTTGAGTGAGTGAATAGTTTATCCCTGTACCCGAGTACTGGTAGATTAAGGGTGCAGGAGTTGGTGGTGGCACAGGGGAACAGGAAATAAAAACAGAAGACAAAATTCACACACATGCAACCATCACCCCCTCTGAAGACAGACAGGAGAGAGAAATGCTGGTTTGAGATTTGAGGTCGACCAATTTATGGAACGGCTAATGGCGGGGACACACTACATGATTTTCAAAGTTGTTGGATCGATGTTTTTCTCACACTACATGACAGTCAAGGGTGCCAATAAGTTTCTTTTGTGCACATTACACAACATTTTAATAGGAAGAATCGCCAACAACTCTGTCTGGTCTACAAACTAAGTTTTACAACCAAACAAACACGAGAAGTGATATTGACCGGCATTGGCTCACGTGAACGCTCACCAATTTGCCTCCAATTGTTGGCGATTTCTACAAAACTGTTGGGAACTGAAAATCATGTAATGTGTACCCAGCATAACTCTGACATTAATCATTTATGGCGAGCAATCGCTGATTTATGAATTGCTTTTATTGGTTTCAGTACTCATCTTTTTAATATATATTATTGGGATTTCTGGTTTCACTATAGACTGCACACAGGATTTCATAAAAGCTATGTGAAAATCTGCTTTTTGACCCCATAAAAATGATTGCATCGGCAAAATACAATATTGGTCAACCTCAGATCTAAGATCACCTGAAGAATCATGTGAAGTATGCAAAGATGAGGCATCAATGAAGACAATAAGATGGCTGAAGGTTTACATGAATGACAGGAATTATATCAATGAGATGAATTTATGAAGAATAGAAGGGAAAAAAAAGGAAAAATAGAAAATGTATATATTGAAAACTAGATTTTTACATTTTCTAAAGAAAATGTAAGTGGTGCTTGGCCATACAAAACAAAGACAAGTCATTTAACTCGGCTGCCATCTTTTAAACACTTCTATGCATGCAAGTAGACTGATCACCAAGCTTACGATTAAATTTCATAGAATACAACAACTGTCTCATAAATGTTGTTTCTAAATGCTCGAATCATGACAAAAACCCCCCGCATTTTTTCAGGCTGGACCAGCTAATGCACATGCGCAGTCCTAAGCGCGCCTCTCAGAACACTTACTGTCTCTATATGAGCCAGAGTTTCTAACGGCAGCTGCAGTGATGCGAAGACTTTACCAATCAGCGATTGGCTCTTTTCTTTAGGAGGCGGGACTTATTTCTCCATATTGCGCATTGCACTTTCTCCCATTCATAGTAATACGAGTGCACTGTCTGTCTGTATATGAAGTCTTTGATACAAAACTAGCGCTTAGAATGCTAAGGTGCTGTGGGTGGCCAGGGCATTGCTGTGGTTCATTGGGTATTCTTGGTGGTTATTTACTGGCAAAGTCAAAATAACCCACCCTCCAGTTTCTAAAGTGCATGTCTCGCCATTAAGTCACAAGATTTGAGATATCGATCATGTGGCACTTGCTACATACAAGGTGCTGAATGAATCAGACCAGTTGATGCTTTCACCATTACCAATAAAAAGAAATACCAAAAAACGAGGAAGTGAAAAATCAGTTCCACATTTCTGTGAAAAACACATGATGGGAAATGTCTTAGCTTGCACCTGCTTGAATATATTTGGCTGTGGTGAGACAAGAGACCCATCTGATTTCAGTGCATAACAGCAAAAAAATGAGTCTTCAAGAGCAGCTGCTATCTATAACCCAGATTTTGAGAAATATGACGAGAAACATCATGGAGTTCAAATTGAGCCATCAGTTGAGACTTACATCTTATACACAGTCTCTGTTAAAATCATGAGCTCTTTTCCAAGAACTCGACGCATCATGACCTGACATAAAATGATTTATGCTAAGACTTGAAGTTCAGAACAAGACATAACTGAATATTGTGTCCTCATTTACCCATACTCATGTTGTTCCAAATTCTTGTGATTTTCTTTCTTCAGACTTTCACATGGGTTTGGAAAGAAATTAGTGTGAATAAATGACATAATAAAAAAAAAAAAAGTAATGTCCCTTAACATAAAATTCTCACTCACTCACTCACTCACTCACTCACTCACTCACTGTTTGGTAATGGGAGAAGATGTAAATATCTCACTCACTCACTCACTCACTCACTCACTCACTCACTCACTCACTCACTCACTCACTCACTCACTCACTCACTCACTCACTCACTCACTCACTCACTCACTCACTCACTCACTCACTCACTGTTTGGTAATGGGAGAAGATGTAAATATCTCACTCACTTCACTCACTCACTCACTCACTCACTCACTCACTCACTCACTCACTCACTCACTCACTCACTCACTCACTCACTCACTCACTCACTCACTCACTCACTCACTCACTCACTCACTCACTGTTTGGTAATGGGAGAAGATGTAAATATCTGTACAGGTGTTTCTAACCACCACTCTAAATAAGACATGATCACAGCAAAGACCTTCCACCTTTATGCTTGTAATATAATTAAAATTTTCTGTGCAGATATTGGCCTTACTGGGAAGGTGAATACTTCTGAACAATCATTCACAATGGGCGTTCTGAATGTGGCTAAGTGTCTGCATGGCTTGCTTTTTGGATTTAATGAAATTCTCTGTACTTTGGCGGATTGTGGCAAGTTACAAATATCTGCAAGTTCAGCAGAACCATTACCGCAAAAAATTAAAGAGCGGGCCAAAGTCAAAGCAGCATGATTGTGTGTATGTGTGTGGGAAGAGTTGTGGTCTGTGACAGAACACAGATAATGAGATATCAAGACAGAAGACAGTTAACTAAAGATATCAGATGAAGGAATGGGGAATTTGTTTCATGCTAAATATCACCTTGGAGTCGATGGAAATGAAGAATGAGGCCAACTCACCTCCTCTGGTGAAGCTATTGGTGAAAGAAATGTCCAAATGGACAGGGGCCATCTTTGATACTCTTGTTGCCCTTCTTTCGCTTGCTAAACAGATAAAGATAGACAGTCACACACCATGCATCACGTACAAACATGAGCAAACAAGACATCACATCCCTTTCCAAACCCTAGTGAGCTGCTAACTGTCAAATACCAACATAGATAGCATCCTAACATTCAGTAATGGATTGAAACATTGAGCTGAAAATGCTCTTCATGGGTCACTCAATTATCACGCCGTCATTCACAATTTTTTTCTAACCAGCATAGCAATATATAAAACATTCGAATGTTAGGTAAAGCAACGATGCAAGGCATTCTGGGATTTGCTTGACTTGCTGTTGGAAAAGCATTTATGTTTTGAACAAGGCTATGATGCCTAAATGCTTTCTAGGTAGGCAGCTCACTAGGTTTGGGAAAATAACACATCCCAGCGGTCACTGGATGTCACTGTAACGTCAAAAAGCCGTTGAACTCCAATTTTGGGCGGATGTAAAAGTTGACAATCAAAATCGAATGTTGGCTTGATGTCAGCCCTCCAACATTGGAGAGATGTTGACTTGTGGTTACTCAATACCAAAACTTATAACCAACAAAATATCAAAGTGTAATGATGTTATAATTGACTTTGACCAAATGTTGATTTAATGTTGGCTGAGACATTTAGAAGCTGTTGGATTTTGGTGGCAATGAACTATCAATGTCGAATGATGTTATAATTTTGTGTTGTGTGTATGTTCACATTATGACATTTTAGCAGATTGTTTCACGTCAATATGACGTTGGCATGAGTTGTTTGGAAGACATTGAATATAAAAACAAGGAAAAAATATAAATCTCAGCCGACATCAGTATTCTATGACAAATTTACATTGGTTACTGTAGTGGAATTAGTTACTGGTAGATACTGGTTGTTGTAGTTAGTAAACATGTCAACAGAACTTTGAAACCCTCTTTTTCAGGCCATAACAGAGGTGGATTAGTACGGATCCGTCTAGCTTATGGATGCTGATGTGACTTCGTGACTTTTGCCTTAGAAAAAAACATTACTGGTGTTCATCTTGAGACAAAACAATGGCACTGACATATTTTAAGATATGTCAGTGCAAGTTGCTTTCAGTCCAAACAGTTCAAACATGAATTTTAGTCTTGGACTAGCTTAAGCCATGTCTGTGAAACCGGGGATAAGTGTTTTGAAGACAACACTGCTCAGTCAGATTCGGGTTCAGTCTCGTCGCAACCAATCCCACTACACTTCTGAATCTCATTCTGAGTATCAAGACTGAAGGTCTGTTTTGAATTGAGAGGACTTGAAGCTGCCATGCAGCACTATCATCAGATAAGACTAAGATGAGCCATTTACTGGTGAGAGGAGGCTGCCTTTTACCCAGCAGGTGGGGATAAATGAAAAAGGAATGGTGGCGACAGAGCATAGCTGACGGGGCAGGATCTGTGTGGTCTGAGCCATCTGCATTACGGCTGTGGAGAGCAGTGAGTGCAAGGAGAGAGATGGATGGGAGGTGACCTCGTCATGTCCTGCTCTCCTTACATAACCACACAATTGTGCTCCAGTTCCTTTGGAGATCAGCCCAAAACATAAATAACATTTTGTGCAACCAAGAGGAAACCAGGAGGAGATAAGAGCCTTGAAGAACACATAAAGGGGCAAAAACAAGTCTACACAAGGAATTGAAGAATCAGGCGTTAAGTGGAGGATGCACCTGATATCTTTGCAGTACCTGGGGACAAGCCGATGAGGGAACGGTTGGTGAGGGTGTTGCTGCCGTGGGGTTTGAAGTAGATGGGGATGGAGCTGAGGATGGCCTGCAGGTATTTCTCCTGTTCCAGACTGCTGGAGGTCTCTGAGGAAGCCGGAGCTGGTAACAGCAAGAGAGCGTTATTAGAACAGTTGTTTCTGTCTTGACAACTTCTTATTATTCTCACATACTGTAGCCAGACCTTTGAATAGATCAGTGGTTCTCAACCAGGGGGCCAGATAAAATTTCCAAGAGGACCACAAGATAACTTAAAATTATGTCATTATATAAAAAAATAAAAACAAACCAAAAATCATGTAAACTGAAATCATATTTTCTTTTCCCCCTATTATTTGTTTTGAAGAACACACAGAATCACAAAACAAATCGTATTTACTTTAATCTAATCAACAATCCCAGTTTCTGTTAATAACATTGTTGAAAACAAGCATCATTGGCATAATTACAGCAGAAATATCTTATGGGACCAATATGAAGACATTTTAAAATTGCATTGGATAATGGGGGCCTTTGGTCAAAAAGGGTCACCGGACTAAATAGCCAAAGGTCTGGTCCACATTGCAGCTTATTCTGGCCAAGAACCACCTACGACAGGAAGACTCTGAATCAGACATTGAAAAAGTGACCCACCACAGTTTGTTTTCTTTATTATGTTCTGTTTGGGGTGGGTTTTCAAAAAATAATAGACAGCCATGAAAATATTGAACTAATGCTGTGGTAGTTTGTGTGAAAAACATGGCTACCGTTGTCAAATCCAGTGATTATATCATCCTCAAAATTGCTTGTTGTATCAATTTGGTACCTTGTAAACAAAAACCCTGTGTTCTCATAGTCACCAAAGTTGCATAACGTCATCAAATCAAGATTAGTGCTTGCCAGAACAATGAATCACTTTCCAGTGATGTGTGCAGCATGCATTAGACAGTCAGTGAACAGACATGTCGTCTAGGGCTGAGAATTACCTTTCATCAAAATAATAATCTTGTTTTAGTCAGAGCAAATATTTACACCCCTAGTTGTAAAACACTGTAAAACTTCCCGAAGACTGCTTGGTGAACATACCTGCTGAGGAAGGGTTCTGAGACTTGAAAAGCCCAACAACACTCTTGCTATGAAAACCTCCCGAACGAAGTAAAATCGCTTTGGTGCGAGGGTGTTTCCAACACAACACTGGCAGACGGTTGTGCCGGTAGCAGCGGGACACCTTATGGAGACTGCTGTCCTGCACGGTGTGAGGCACCACCAGGAGACCAGGGTAACTGCAAACCACACCATTTAGAGAAGAACTCATGATTCAACAGTAATAGCTAAGAAAATACTTCTTCGTAAAATAAAAATGGTATAACAATTTCTGTCATTGTTTTTTATACTGCACTCTGTTCCAAAACCTTGTGAGCTACCCACCTAGACAAGTCACAATGAAGTGGAAGTATCAACAGATCTTTTCTTACGTATTGTGATGTACATCTGTATGAAAGCTTGTTCCCGCCACGGAATAAAACAATTGAAAAGATAATTGCAACTTTTTATCTCGCAATTCTGACTTTTCTCCGAATTTTAAGATATAAACTTGCAATTGTGAGTTTATATCATGCAATTCTGAGGAAAAAAAAGCTAGTTTATATCTCGCAAGTTTACGACTCCGACTGTGAATGTCAGTTGAGTCTCACTGTTTCTACAGTTGCTGTCTATGTAGGCGGTAGACAGCATGGCTGCTCACCAGGTTTTCGAACAAAGTCTAGGTGTTGGGTTGCTTCTTGCCTGCGACATAATGAGTAGAGCCTGTTGACTGCCGTAACGCGGAACTGCTCTCCACTTTTAGACCGTGTGGAACTAATGGTACCCAGGCCCAGCCTCTGGTAGTCACGAAAACAGGCTCGCTCCACTAACTGCTCCATAGTGGACTTCTCTGAGGCCTTCAGTGTGCTGCTGGAGGGCGGCTCTCCATCATCTGAGACTGAAACACATCAAACAAGTGAAGGACCATGACTGCTGACACAGCATAATTTGGTAACACTGACTACTTCTAAAGCATGTCCATTTAAACTTTTACTAATACATGTAAAAAAAAAAAAGTTGTATCTGTTAATATTATTTATTAAACCTGAGCTGGGTAACACTTTATTTTACAGTGTCCTTGTTACACGTTACATGTACTTACCATAGTAATAGCAGTAAATTATGCATAATTACATGCAACCAAACCCTAATCCAACCTTAAGTACCAATAGTAAGTACATGATGTTGATTAATATTACACATGTAACAATGGCACCTTAAAATAAAGTGTAACCTAAATGTATTACTCGCTGTTATTTAATGTTAGTTAAAGCATTAACAAACTAATGGGACCCTATTGTAAAGTGTTACCAAAATTATTCTTTGTGAACTATACTCACTGGAGATGTCATCATCCTCATGCCACGTCATGCGATTGTCCTTCTCGTTTTTCTTAAGAGTGGATTGTCGGCCCATTGTGATCTTGCTGGCCCTTTTAGCCCCTTTCACAATGGTCTTAGATAGGGTGCTACAAGAAACAAGATTTTCATTTTAAGGAACAGTCCACAATTTTTGTCATCATTTACTCACCCTCAAGTTGTTCCAAACTCTTATGAAACACAAAAGGAGAAATTAACAACATCTTGAAAAATCGTTTAAATAAATCGTTTAAATGAATGTGAATGAGCACTGGGGTAGTATATGACGTGTGCTATATTCCAATTCTGGTGAAGCCATACGATCGTTTTATGTGAAGAATAGATTTGAAAATGAAATTTAAGCTGTCATACACTGAAAATCTTGACATCCGCTCTAGCTATTAACTATTCACAAATTTGACTGATCCAGTTCTCAAGTTCAGATGATGCAGTCATAGTGTTTAATGCACATAACTTTGACAAACAGATTGGCGAGCGTGTTTACATGCACACAATAAACTGATAACAACCAAAAAAATCAGTTTATTGAAGTAACCTGATTTACCAGTTTATATGCAAATCAATAACCTGGCAATTCAAGTAAACCACATTTACAAGACCGTATTAAAAAAACACAGGTTATTCCCCGGTGGTGACGTCAAAATGTAAGCATCCACGTATTTCTATTTATTATGCGAGTTGTGAAGTAAAAAAAAAACATTAAAACCCCCAGAGTATTTAAAAATGTCAGCAGGAAACTCATTCTCCTCTCATATTTTAAAGTTTCTACAACTGTACCACTGGAACTTAGGCTGCACGAGATGAAAACACATTTTTTATATTTCTTGGGTCAAAAAAGTCAGAGTTTATGCAATATTTTTCTCCTCCCCTACTGTGACTGGAAGCACTTAACCTGCCGTATAAGGACGCGTTCCTGTCACATTTCACACATGTGCACTTCAATAAGACGGCAGAAGGCAGGTTAAGATGTTTAAATGCCGGGCGAAATCGGGTTAAGGGGCAGAAATCAAGCTCTGTCGATTGGTTTATTACCTAATGACGATAAAGGAAAACGGGTTAACGTGTTTACATGACAACACACACTGTCGACTTAAGCATAATCGGGTTAAGAACGCGCATGTAAATGCACTGATTGTATGCCTTACGAAGTCTTAGAATATAGTACAGAGCTGTATGGTGCACACTTTTTAATACTTGACAACCCCAGTCCTTTTTTAAAATTTAATTTCCACTGGAGAAAGAAAATCATGTGGGCTTGGAATGACACGAGGATAAGTAAATATGATACAATCAGAATTTCTAGGTAAAGTATTACTTTAATGTTGTCCTTATGATTAAGATATCAAGGGTTTTGTTGCAGCCTAAACAATAGTAGTAAAAAGAACTCAACGGCGAATGTTACATTTACATTATGTCGTCTCTATAAAACGTATATTGCACTGACCGGAAGCCTGTGTTCCTCTCTTTCTGTTTGGGTAATATGAGCTGTGGTGCCGTCTGTCCTGCTGCAAAGGCAAAGGTGCTGAAGATGGATGGTGGGTAGCGGATTCGTTGCAGGTGTTTCCTGAAGATCTCGACCATCTCTGAGCTCACCTCCTCGTCAAACGCCACCTTAATTAACTAAAACAAAGCAGGATATATCATCAGAAATTGTCTAACTACCACACTAGCCAGATTTACAGAGTATATATAACGGACCATTTTCTCAGACTGTGATGATGCCTTTTCAGTTATTAACATTGTATATCTACTGTAGCAATGTTTTTTTTACATTTTCATTTATAACATTATACTTTGTGTTTTCTTACCTTGACAAAGGTTCAATTACAGAATAGTTACTACTGTTTCTAAGACAACAGCTGAGGAGTGATGGGTAAATTGGACATCATTCTCTCTTCTGACCAAAGTAATCAATCTCTCCATTTTTTCCTCTTTTGGAAAGTCATAGAATTGCTATCGTTGATTTTTTATTTTGCTAATGGGGAAAATGGGAACGCAAAAACTATATCTATTGTAGTTTTCGTTCCTCAATATGGAAGTTTACTCAACTATGATGACTTCGGCTTCTGAGAAAGACTGAAATGTGAAAAGCGTCCATAGTTTAGGATAGAGCCGCCACACCTTCGTGAAGCAAGAAAATCTGCAAATAATCGTTTGAAATTTTTCAGGGCAAGATAAATGACTTGCAGAACTGCTCTGAGCTGGATAGAAGTATGGAACAAGATGTTTTCCCACTTTTCTGGGGAGAACAGTCCAAAAGGAGGTTTGGCCACGTGAACGCTTGTCTGCGTGACCCAATATCCCTCAGCACTCTTCTATCTGACCTGATCTCTCCTGTGGACTGCAGGTCTTAATGAGGGCTTGATAATGTACCCCAGACACCGACTGCTGGCAGTCACACGTGGGCAGACCAGCACAAATGACCCTGCCTTCCATACATGGCCTGATTTTACAGCTTAAGTTAGTAAAACGATAGGAATGAGCCATAAAATCTTTATGGCCCTATAGTCCATGCATAGTGAAGAACACAACATGTGCTTCTCTTGCTCTGTCCTCATCCATGAAGAGACTTATAATGAGTCAAGCAGAGAGAGCAGTTTAAAACGTGTACATTCCTCTTCAGCAAACATCCCTGCTTTAAAACAGACCGCGATTGGCTCATTGAAATCGGAATAACTTTTTTGATAAAACCTGGGGTGGTGAGGCACAACAGAGAGGTTGTGTGTTCAAACCAATGTATAGGCATGTAGGGAAAGCTGACCACTTAAAATAATACACATAATGGGCCCTATCTTGCACCCAGCGCAATTGACTTTGCACACCGACGCATGTATCATTCCTATTTTGCACCCGACACACAGCTCCACAGACGCACGTCGATAAATTAGGGAATGAACTTGCGCTCGGAGGGCGGTGCAGTGAAAAGAGGAGGCGTGTTTCGGCGCAAACGTTCCCTGCTGCTATTTTGCAGTTCCAGAAAATAATTGGCGTGTTGCGCGTGTTAATTGTATGGTATTTTAAGGGCGCATGCTTGGCCATTATGTAGCGTGTGCACAATACACTTTGATTCTCTCATCTACACAAACGCAGCTTTCATTTTTGCAAATCATACATTATTACAAGGAAAAATATCATTGGAAATCATTGTTGTGTCCATGAAGATGTGAAAAAATAAATTAAGCTTACACATTTACCCAAATTATTATACACCTGTTTAACCGAAGCTAATTTGGGTGGGTTTCTCCCATCATCCTCAATGTCACTTCTCTGTGTTTTACGGCCCTGACGAGAACGTCGGTCTCCTCGGCTGTGAACCGCTCCTGGCGTGTGCTGGCAAATCCGCCGTTATAATAGCGATCCGCCATGGAACAAGCGCGTCTGCTCTTAAAGGGAATGTGAGATGACGCTCTGATTGGTTTATTTCACGTTACGACCAAACCACACCTATGAATAATGAAGCTACTTCAGACCAATCCATTTTAGATTTGCGTCGGGCGCAAGAGTCATTTATCCCGCCGGTATAATAGCAACAGTGCCCGAGATCCGCCCACAAAGTTACTTGCGTTTCGCGTTTGAAACTTGCTTTTCAGATCGATAAAATAGGGCCCAATATTTCATTATGCCCACAATAGTCCAGTGACACAACTTACCCCATGTTAGGGGTAAGCTGTGTCATGTAAAAGGTTAAGTGGAATTATTGGGGAATATGTGAACAATTTGTATTTCAAATAAAAATATAAACGAAAAACTAATTGCTAATTCACTATACAATTTCAAAATCTTAACTTTGCTGCACATTCAACCACCAGGAAAAAGTTTAATATTGACATATCTGAATGACATGAAACCATTTTCAACATTTTGCAATAGTATTATGTGCATTTTGAGATGAACCTGAATAAATGTGATATACAATTCCTTTCAATTCAACTGTCAATTAGATTTACTTTGACAAAAAAAATATACGCTGGCCACATTTTTAATGTGCATTTCTTAATGACAGAGAGCCATATATAGGACCCTTTTATACACCGTCACGTTTCGATTAATGGTAGACACAGCTTTACGCACTGGCACATCTTACCCCACTCTCCCCTATGTAATATGATGCGTTATCAGCCTTTCACTAGCTGGCCATTTAGTGTGTCAGTACCTGGAAGGAGGAGGATCTCAGCTGAAGCCCCTCCTGCATGTTCTGCTGTAGCAGGTTCTGGATGGTGATCTTTTTCTCCTTAGTTAGAGTGGATATCGGAAAACTTCTGATCACAGCCTGTTCACCAACTGCGCACACACAGACAGAGATATGATACAGCAAGAGCTCTCAGAGGTAAAACTCTCCAAATATAAAACTGTAAACTCTACTACCTCCTTTTAAAACAAAGTTATTTCACGCCTTGTTGTTCCAAACCCATATGAGTTCAGATAAAAAAATGTAAGCGCATTTAGGATCACCTTGGTTTGATGGTAAATTTGAATGTGCATAAACACATGATATTTAAGAGCTACAGCGCGGGGTTTAATTTTCAACAACAAGAAACTTTCCCTCACTCAAAGCTATTGAATGTCTTCAGATGACTTGGAAGAGTGGCCTGGGCATTCTGTAAAAGGGACAGTTCACCCAAAAATGAATACAGGTGAAACTCGAAAAATGTGAATATCGTGAAAAAGTTCATTTATTTCAGTAATTCAACTTAAAAGGTGAAACTAATATATTATATAGACTCATTACATGCAAAGTGAGATATTTTAAGCCTTTATTTGTTATAATTTTGATGATTATGGCTTACAGCTAGAAATATCTAATTTTGCATGTAATGAGTCTTTATAATATATTAGTTTCACCTTTTAAGTTGAATTACTGAAATAAATAAACTTTTGAACGATATTCTAATTTTTCGAGTTTCACCTGTTGTCACATGTCCTTCCAAACCCATAGGACTTTGGTTAATCTTTAAAACTAAATTATTATTAAATATTTTTAATGAAACATGAGAGGTTTCTCCCCCTCCATTGAAAATCCCAAGTAACCAAAACTTAGAATATCCAAAACGGTAAAAAAATGATACAAAATAATCAAAATACATTCGATTTATTTGATGCACAAATTTAATTTAGGCTTTTATCCAAACAGGAGAGTCATAATAAGTGTTGTTACCTAGTGGGTCGTGAGGAGTGCCTTTGAAAACGATACGGTAAGTGGTGAGGAAGAGTGCTCCCTCTGCTGGCAGGATGTGCGGTCCTCCCAGAAGACCCCCAGTGGCCTCCTCTCGACCGTCAGGGTCTAAGACCACCCGTAGCCCCTCGGACACCAGCTCCTCTCCAGGCAGCAGGGCAGGCCGCAGGATCTTGGGCTGGAGAAAATGACTGTCATTAATGCAAGACCAAGATCACATGCTTTGATACAGAGACGATTATATTCACAACCTTTCTAGTAAACAGAAATATAAGGCCCTGTTTACACCTGCTATTAAGATTCGTTTTGGTCAATCGGATCACAAGTGAACGACGCTAAATACAGGTGTAAACTTTTTGAGCTTGTCCACTTTCAAGCACTTCCAGAGGTAGTGGAAAACACAATTCGTCCGGATTGCTTTGTAGTGTGAACGCTCATGTGGTCGAATGAACAGCTACAAAAGACCGTCTACTGATCTAATGCATAAAAACTATGGGAAGCGCGCTAGCTAGACAGGATTTAAACTGTCGGCTAAAGACCCAAGTTTGGTTTGAAGATGAAGAACGTACCAAGCACAATGTTCTCTTGCCATTCCTGATTTCTAACACACAAAATCTGCTACAATGTATGTTTTTTCCGTTTCTCCGGTCAAAATTGCGCAAGCTTGTTTTTGTCCATTAGATTGAAGATCAGAAAAAAAGACCCTCCCCTTGAAGAAATCAGGACAGAAGTGGTTTAAACTGGACAAAAGAGACACACAACTTGTGATCTGATCGACCAAAACTGGGCCTAAGACTACACTGCTATTCAATTTGCACCAGCAAAAACGGCAAGTATTTGTGGTCTGGTTTTTGACAGATAACAAATGATTCTCTTGATGATAGAGTAAGCATCAATTATTAGGTTTAGTTCCAGGCACAGAAATCACACTCAAGCCTTGTGTGTTTACCACCAGAGAGACAAGCCATCAGTTTTTACACTGTCCAGACAGTTGTTCTGTCCAGGCCCTGTCCGGTGTCATTATCTAACTCATTAGTTGGATTCAGAAGGGTGACAAGAACTGACACAGAGCCGACTTAAAAAAAAAAAAAAATTGGCAATTACACCAAGTATTTGTTATGTGGAAAACTGCGGTATTAGAAGAACAGTCCACTTCACACTGGGGATGCCAGTTGGGTTCTCCATCAGCTTCTTCCCTCGATTTGCACACTAGTAAACAATCTACCATGGTTTCTTTTTCTCTCTTTATTCAGCTCAGACTTTATTCAGCACAGATTCTCTCTTCAACCAAAGCATCTCAGAAGCCCAGCACAAAAGACAGATCACTGTGTATACCTGATATTATCATGTGTCTCAATTGTTTCTCCAGTAACCATTTATAATCAGCTTTTGACTCCATGACACATCAATTTCAGTTTGTGATTGAAACCAGGCAGTATTTTCTGCAGAGAACAGTAGGTAGTGAGTCTGATTTGTAAGACACCATTTTTTGAGAATGTGCGAGTTCAAATTTGACGTGGTTGCATTTGTGCGAGTGCATGGTTGGTCACACACTCAATCGGTGTCGGCCTAATTGCACTTTCATTAACGGCCGGCAGCAACCGTGAGCGGCGCATTTTTTTTTTACCATGCATTTTAACCAATGAGTGCATTCACAGCGGGTACAGGAGCGTCACGTGAGCAGCAGTGAAGCAGGGGTTTCGCCACAGTGTGTATTTCTGTTGCACTGCTCACGCTCAATTAAAGATAAAGCACACTTGATGGACAAAACTAATTATTTCCCACAAGAAGTGATCCAAATGCACAAAATAAGCATGTCTAGTGTGTTTTAACCCCCTGGGGTCGGCAATCACGCCGGCGTGATTTGCGCGTTTTTTTTTCACATAGCAGCAAAATAGACCTAAAATACTCAGTCAGTTTTGGTCATACAGCCTTAAGAAATATGAAAAAATAAGCTGTTAAATGTCTACTTTTTTATGTGTCCACTTACAATCGAAATAAAACATTGTGCTTTTGTAAAATAAAGAAAGTAAACAGGGAGTGCTTTCTGCCTCTCCGTCTCCGTGAACTTTTTTTCTAAAGCACGTCTCTAAACTCAAATAAAACTCAGTGAATACTATTCACTCAGACATGAGCTATATATCTCTATAATCATTTAAGTGTGTAGTTTTAAATTATCTAATTCAAAACTAAAAGAAATATTCTCTGTTTATGTAATCTATATATAAAGAGCGAGAGATCAGCCGTCCTCATTATCTTTCTGGCACCTCATTATCCCGCTAATGTGACACGCCCATCGACAGCGCGCGCGCTATTCAAATTCTAATCTGAAGAAACACAATGCAAACCAGTCAACGCCCACAACAGCTGGAAAACACACTCGCTGTGAGGAATAATAATATCGTGATAATCCTGGAAATTTTACCTCAAACGTGCTGGAGTAGCCGAACAACGGATCCAGCTGCAGATCATCAGTAAGTGCTTTGTTCTAATCGCGATATGAAATGGTGTCTGTAAACCGCAAAAGACTGTTTAAATTTGAATCACGTTTCTGTGTTTGAATGAATGAACGGCACATATGCATGCTGTTGTTTACTACAGCTCGCGCGAGTTTCGCTTTTAGCAAACTATATTGCCTACTGAGATGAGTAAAAATCGACTGAATACGTTGAAATAAAATGTATTTGTATAAGCAACATATTAAACTGCAAATTAACATTTATGCCCTAATATATATTATAAAAGACCATATGTTACAGACGAAATATGAAAGACAACATTTCGTTTTGGATAGATTATTTATAAAGTTTTTACTGCCACATCAAAACCTAATTTACAAGGTGCAAACAAAATCTTAAAAGGTCAATATAAGCCTTCTCTATAAATTATTTTTGTGTTTTATTAGTGACAAATTTGGAGAGAGGATAGCCTACATCCAAAACTTTCTGAAAATACGAATGAGAATTAACTGCACAATTACTAGAAATGTTTACCTTGGATATTATACAATTTGCAAGCATACAGTTTGTGGAAAAATACACTTTTTTCAAGATGTTTCCAATTCTGTAGTAATATATATATATATATATATATATACCGGTATATATATGTATGTATGTATGTATGTATGTGTGTGTGTTGTCTTTGCATTTTTTCTTGTAGCCACAGTGACACCTAAGGCTCATTAGTATGCAGCATTAGCAGGTCTTCTTTGTCTCCAGGTGTGAATGAGGACATTATTCATGACCTTGTTGGATCATTCACGCCCCCCTGCATATTGCCTTTCCAAACAAAAAGTGTCTTACAAAATTTAAATCAATCTATTGTTTAATTTGAACGATTAGCCCGGATGATTTTCAGATCATTTTGAAGTAAATACTCTAGCCGACAAGATCCATTAGGCAAAAGTATTGTGGGAATATGTGAAGTTGGTCGTTTGTGGTCTTATATCAGAACATTTAAGTTTGAGTTTTTTGAATAACCACGCATAAATAATATTCTCTCAAAAATGCAAACATGTACATACATGTTGCTCACATATTATGCTAGCCATGTTCATGCTAAATAGAGTGTAATTACACCTTTGCCATTAATATGTTTATAAGCAACTGAAAAAAAATACAAATATCTGGGCATGTCAAAACATCTCAAGGACCCCAAAAACACCTTAGACCCCAGAGGGTTAACAAGAACTTGAGTATGTCAGAAAAGAAAATGAAGAATCACAAATATTTACCCATTTAAACTTGTTTTTAAATATTCAGTTTGGGTGAAAGTATGGTGTATTAAAAACAACTACAGTAAACTAGCCAGAAAATATATATAAACTTTCTTTTAGTTTATCAATACACAGACAGGTAGACTATTTAGGCTCTAGCACTACCCAAATCAAACCCGAGTGTGTGGTTTTTATCCGTAGAGTTTCCTGTCTTTTAAACATATCTAAGCATACACTGAACGATTCATTTGTGAATGTGACTGATCCAACTTACTGATTCAATGGTCCGCTCAAAAAGAGCCACGATTATGCCAGATTTTTCAAATGTTAACGCAATTTTGCCTCATGTGACGTCTCTAAATTGTATTGTATTGTAGCCACATATTTGGCTTGACCTACACACATTTATTTTTCATAATTTTTAAAACATTATATGGTATTTCACTTTGCACACTTGAATTAGCAGTAACTTAAATTTATATTTTAGTATATTTCACTTTAATGTTTTGATAGTGTATAAGTTGTTTGGTAATAAAATAAAAAGTTTACTTATTTAATCTTTCTTATTAGTGCTGACTAATAACTAAATAATAAACATAGCTCATCAATGATACTTAAAGGGTTAGTTCACCCCAAAATTAAAATTATGCCATTAATTAATCACCATGATGTTGTTCCAAACCCGGAAGACTTTTGTTCATCTTCGGTACACAAATGAAGATCTTTTTATTGAAATCTGAGAGCTTTCTGTCCCTCCATAGACAGTCTACGCAACTACCACTTTCATGCCCCAGAAAGATAGTAAAGGCATCACTAAAGTATGTAAACTCAATTTTATGAAGCTCACGTTCATGCAAAAACGTCTGCTCTCGCATCAACACAACACGCATGTGTCGTGGTGCTCACGTGAATACACATTGGAGATTCAAATACAAAACAAATAAAGTGTTCAATATGTTGGGGTTTTCCGCAAAGAACACAGTCACGTCACTTTATTAAATATTGTTAATTTTAAACCACTGGAGACACATGGATTACTTTAATTATGTTTTTATTACCTTCCTGGGGCTTAAAAGTTGCGACATCAGGGTGAGAACTAACCCTTTAAGTACATTAAAAAACAAGTACTTTTGTACTTTTTAGTAACATTGAAAATGAGTACTTATACGTTTACTGAAAAAATAAATTGTTATTAGGGTATCTGTACTTTTACTTTATGTGCACTTCGTCCACCACTGCACATCAGTGATAATAAATCTCCAGGTCAATGGTGAACGGTGGCAAAAGAGATGATGATGTCAATGATTGTGCCATGTGTAAGTCTGCATTGCAGCACAAAGCAGCGACTGCTATCAGGGAAACTGTAAAACATTTGAAGAGCAACTTCTCTATGACCAAGAAAGCAAATCAAATGATGTACAAGCTTTGCGTCATTTTCACCGGAGGGGAACAAGTTCTTACCTTATGAATGGGAGGCAGTCTTCTGCTTTCTCTATGAACCGCCTCTAGAGTCTCCATCTGCATTGCCACAATACCTGAACAAACAGATAAAAACCTTGATGCGGGAAACTTTCTGAACTGGTTAGGACATGGGGTGACAGTACTTTTTCAGTTTAATACTGCTTAATATCCCTTGAAATTTAAATTACATTTTTTAATTGTATAATAATTGTCCATGCAGTTTGGACTACAATGAATATTTTTGAAATAATAATCACAAGAGAGAACTGCTGAAATTAACTGTGCGCACTAACAGCATTTAAAAATATACACTTAGCTGTATACAAGTACTGCATTTTAAACAAAAATCTTAATGTTGCACATGTTTATGTCAATGTACAGCTGTCAGCATGTTTCGAAATACTCTGACTGTGTTTTACCTGGAATCATACTGTGCAGGCTCTTGATATGATCCTGGGTCACTCCACTCTCTGTGCACACTTTGTCAATGAAACGAGAGATGAATCTCCCCACAGAGTTGGCAACGTCACTGGTCTCAGAGTCTTCGAATCCACTCTCGGTGTCAAAGCTCTCGGCCACACTCCCTGCAATACTGTTTATTACATGACACTTATTATATTGCAGACTTCAACACAACACATCCAACAACAGCAATGGCACTCTCAATATTCTTGAAATAACACATGTAAGCATTTAAAGAGGCTTTGATGTAATTCTGCTGCTTTCATTTACCGACCCATCACAATTTAATGTCTGTTTAGTCTGTAACACACAATTGGTCTGAAATACCACTGTTAGGAAGTGGACGGTTCTGATATCTCCCGGGCTTTAGTGCAGACTGTGCTGGTGGGAAAGTGGTGTCACTCGCCAACTCCGTTTACAAATGAAGAGACGCGTTCCTGACATTTCAGGTGGGAAATAAATCAAATCCTTTCCCCAATTTGCAGAAGAACAACTATTCATTAAGTCGTGTAGGAGATTAAGAAAATCTGAGAGGCGTTTGCTCTAGCAGAACTGTTGGCCGTACAACTGGTTGCAACGTTGTTCTGGGTCAAAAGAGGTCAACCCCTCAAATCATGTTCTTCCAAAAGCCAAAAGAAACCCTGAGAGTCTGTGTCTCTCAGGCAATCTGCGTCATTTTTCTTCGCTGATGTCCATGCACAGCATCCACATGCAGTGTGATCTTTTGTGTGAGCAACAGTAATGTGTGAATGACGGCGAACGTGAATGAATGAAGTATACTTTGAAAGGATTGAACACTTAACTGTGCGCGAGATGCAGCGGGCGCGGAAAAATGAAAAGTACTAGGGCCTAAAATCAGAGTTTCTCAAATGTCTGTTCACAAACCCCCTGTAGTTTTTGTACTTGATTAAAAGCTAATAATTTTTTTTTTTATGTACAATTAAAATAAATAAATGGTGCTGCACAATGATTGCATTAAAGCCTAGTGCAATTATCAAATCCAAGGCTGTTATTTCATTAAATATAGCAAATCAAAGGCTGCAATTTAATTAAATATAGTCTGCATTTTATTATCATAATTCAAAGGCTACAATTTAATTAAATATAGTCAGCATTTTATTATAATTAACAAATATTCATTTTTATTTGACATTACAATGTGATTTACAAAAGTCATTTATTTCTGTCTTCATTTTTTTATTAGTGTTTAAACATACTTCTACTACTAATTATTATTCATATAAAATAATATTAACTTCCCTGTCAGAGTAAAAAAAAAGAAAAGAAAAGATGCCAGCCACCAACAGCATTTTTGATAATTTTCACAAAATGTTATGGCCCCCAGAATATTTGGTAGTATAAATATCTGAAAATGCACAAAATCTAAATAATGAACAAAGCCTCTGCATTTAAACAAACAAACAAACATCAACAACAACAACAACAACAACAACAACAGAACAAACTAACTTCATGCATTCCTCTTAATCAACACTTGACGGTGGGTAAGCCTATTACATTTTGAAAGCATTTAATACATTTTCAACCCCCCCAACAACTACAAGCAATGTTTTATCGCTTGTTTCTGCTCCTATTTTGCCTGTTTTGATCTGGAGATTGTGTACTTCTTCAGAAGATACCTAATAGCGTCCCCTACCGTATAACAGTCAAAACACAGAAAGCTGGCAATGGCAAGAGAGCGTTGTCTCATAAATGGTGGATAATTCTGTTAATGGCGTGGAAAGAGTTAACAATAAATTCTATAATTATCATTGACATCAGAGAACCGAGAACATGCAAATGTATTGTAATGAAATATTAACTTCAAATCTCAGGGGATACTTCAAGTGAATATTTTTATGTCTAAAGGGTTCGGTTGATGGAAAAGTTTGGGAACCCCTGCCTTAAAGGATTTATTGTCTGGCAGGTGAAAATGATCAGGTCTGATTGCTTAGAGAAATAACAGCATACCTCTCCTCAACGAAAGACATCATTTGAGGAGTCGGTTAGAAAAATCCCTAATCTTACAGGCAAGCAAAAGTACGATTAATTGCTTGCCACTAATTACACAGAAAAAAGTTGTGACATCGGAGGCAAAAAGCACTTAAAACTCTTAGTGTGTGTGCAGTTATTGGCTACACACTTGAAAAATGTCTGAGAGGAAGAGAAATGGACAGGAGGAAGGAAAGATCCACTCTGGAGATGTGGATTTGGCCAAACATCACCCATTTTGACTATGAAGCCTCCCAAAACTCACACATATTATTATTATTATTACAACAAAAGCTCTATCCCTCCTGCTCTCCCACCATCTTTTCTTGGCTATGTCTGAGTGCTCCCTCCACAAACAGCCATCTCATTTCAGCCGAGCAACACTCAGGCTACTGGAGAAGGATGTGGTGTAGAACTGGATAGGACTCCTGAGGACCTACACCAGGCGGCTACTTCTCCTAACATTTCTGCTCACTGACACAATCAACTGTATAATTCTCTCTGAGATGCTGAGAAACAATCAGGTTTATTTATACTAGAATGTGTGTTTCGTAACCAAGGTGAAAGGACAACCGTCAGCCCCTGCGGTGCGTCTTTTCCATTTTAAGTGATCTATGCCAGATGGACTTGAGCACCAGTGACCTGCAAAAGTGTTCAGACCCGTAACCAATTCTCTCGACTACAAATGACATATTGAAATTTTGCTTTTCTGTGACATTTTTATTTCAGCGCACTGAAACTGATTTGACATATTTTCAAATGTTTATGTAATGTTATAAGACAACTACTTAAGCCTGAAATATGCTGTTTGCATAAGTATTTTCACATCTTTAAGAACCACCTTTGGCAGAATCATCTCTGAATTAAACACTTTTTTCCCACAGATTAGCTTCAAGTTGGTCAAATGTCACTGGTGCAACAATTCTCAAATAGTGCCACTAGTTTTCAACTCTACTGTTACAGCGGTTACATTCAAACAATGACATACTGTAGGCAGAAAGCATTTCTGATTGACTGGACATAAGTGGGGGATACTTTTTTTTGCTGTTTACAAAACCTATATTATGCATTATAATTTGAAACACTGCACATTGCTGTAGCATGATGCTACATTCTCATATTTCACTGTATTTATGAGTTGATTTCAGATCTCATTTGAGAACAAAATATTCTCTACTATTACTATTGTGTCTTTTGGCTTATTTCGTCTCATCCTCATAAACACCTGATATGAGCTGCATCTGTACTGAACTCTGCATCTCCTTCATACATGATCGCTGACCTCTATGTGGGTTCTCCTTGATCGCACAGTGTGTTTGGAGTGACGACCTTTATTAATCAGTATCTGGGAGGTTTGATGTAGAGATTTTGACTTCCTTCATTAGGACACCACAAAACACATATTACCTAATTTATGCATTTTTTCCCCCTTTAGCTTTAACATCAGATTCACAACTTGCACAATGATCCATTAACTGAGGGGATTTTGTGTGGAGAAAATGTGGAAGATATTTTAATCATTTGCAGGTGGAGGTCAATTGTAAGGCAAATGAGTGAACATACGTAGCTTTAGTTTTATTGTATTTAGTTTTATTTTAAAAGCCTGTTCTATAATAAAATGGCACATTAAATATATTATTTTGAGTTTAAGAGCTTGGAAAACAAAGCTTGAAACAAAATGTTAGAGTGTGTCCACAATTGGTTTGAATAAAACAAAATCTGGTGTGATTGCTCTTTTAGTGCGTTTCAGTTGAATAAGCGTGAGCGCTGCCCATCAACGCTGGTGCGCAACAAACAAGCAAACAAGTTCTAAACGAATTCTGGTTCAGTTCAACTATAATATGATCGCAACACGGAGCAAAAACATTAAACCCAATCAAAAAACAGGATGTGATGTCACAAGAGGCATCCCTAAAAAGAACAATGCTCAAGCATACTTGTTTTTTCTTGTCATGAGCAATGTTGCCCATTACAGTTCGGTAAAGGCGTCAGAAATTGCGTCTCTATGCAGGAGATCTTTGACGGAGGAATGCCTGTCTCTGTTTTGACTACTTTACACATTTTATAAGCTCTTCACAAGTTTTCAGCTGATAAAAATAATATAATATGTACGCTCATAAAATAAGCTTGTGTAGCCCAGCACACAGCACCGTTTTAGATATTCGGTAAGTTCCATTAGAAATTATACATCATAACAGCCGTGTTTTGTTTGATATCTTTAGGTTCGGTCTTAAAAATGACAGTGTGACTGGATAGCAAACAAGGACTAAATGTATCAATTTCTTTTTTGGTCCGGCACAAAAGAACCAAGGGATGCAAACAAGTTCGAACACACCCTTAAGGTGATGATACACAGGGCAACTCTTTGAGCAATATTGCTGGGCAATGTTACCGAGCGATTGTTGCTTGGGCACTTTCCCATTGAGAATGGGCAACAAATTTCTATCTGGATAATTTAGATCGGTCGTGGGCTCTGTGTCTCACCTGGTTGCCCATTGACGGCAATATTGCCCAGCAACATTGCTCAAAAAGTTCCCCAGTGTATTATCACCTAGCATCTGTGATTCAGTAAAGTGAGAGAACATGTTCTGCGAGGCACTGTAGAAGTCTCGTTCTTGCCTGTTTGTGAGGATGCTGTTGCTGCCGCTCTCCCAGTCAGCTGCAGGGTTGGAGCGCAGCAGCTTGTTTTTACTGGTGTCCAGCGGTACGAGCAGGTAGACCATCAGGCTGGCGTAGTGGATGGCCTGGCTGAACACTGTACTCTCCTCGTTCTTCACCAGCTCCTGTTGCTTCTCTTTGCTCAGACTGGGCCAAGCACGCAACTGCTCTGCTGCAAGGTCCATAGCGGTCCGTTCTGACTCACTGGATGTGGTGGACAATGTACTTGGTTCCTGATGAAGAGATGGGATCCAGGGTTAAACGATATCCCTTTTCTACTGAAATGGTGTCAGAGTTGGTGCTTGCTAAGGTTTGTGTGGACCTCTATCAAAACCAACAACCTAATTGACAAAGATACTATATTCCTAAACAAGGCACACCAGTCTTTGTTTACAAGCCTTACTTGAAATAAGAGTAAAAAATTGTATTATCTTTTTATAACTTATAAACATAACTTATGGGTGGGTGGTTAGATGGGTGGATGGATGAATTGGTGGGTGGATGGATGGATGGATGGATGGATGGGAGGGTGGGTGGATGGATGAATTGGTGGGTGGGTGGATGGGTAGATGGATGGATGGATGTATAGGTGGATGGATGGATGGATGGGTGGGTGGATGGATGGATGGATGGATGGGTGGGTGGATGGATGGATAAATTGGTGGGTGGATGGATGGATGGTGGGTGGATGGATGTATAGGTGGATGGATGGATGGATGGATGGATGGATGGATGGATGGGTGGGTGGGTGGATGGGTGGGTGGATGGATGGATGAATTGGTGGGTGGGTGGGAAGATGGATGGATGGATAGATGGATGGATGGATGGATGGATGGATGGGTGGATGGAAGGATGGATGGGTGGATGGAAGGATGGATGAGACCAGTAAAAAAGTTGATTTCAAGGCTTTACCTTGATCTTGGCAGTGATGAGTTGCTTGTCCTCAGGAGCAGTGAGGTAAAGCGCTCTGATCTGGTTTTGCACCTCAGAGTAGAAGGTGGCCTCCCAAAACTGCTGACTGGTCCAGATGGGATGGTCTTGTATGCAGGTGTAGGCGAACTGATCCACTCCAGCTGCCAGTTTCTGTAAGCAAGAAGATGGATCAGCGGGCAACACAATGTGAAGGAAAGTCTGGCAGACTGCTAAGATAAACATAGGGCCTGCTACTGTCTACATAACAGGTCAGATCAGCCGAGCTCAGGTCCTCACAGCTCATGAAACCAACTGGGCTGTAGAGCGCTTGTAAAGGAGTCCATTAAAAAGCATGGTGAAAACAGGAAAGTAACACACTGTTGCCAAAGGTTTTAGGAGCAATCAGTCATTTTTAGTGGTCATAATGTTCTCAACACATACAGTAGGCCTCATACGGAGAGAGATTGCAAGGCAAGACTTTGAAAACATGACCATAGTGTTATTCTGTGCGCTCCAATGCAAACCATATCACGTGTGGGCCGCTTACTGACTCAAAAGGGCATCTGCTAAAGTTATGAAGGCTCTACTTATTGTATTTGCACATGCAGAGCTTTGTGGATCACACACCATGCATGACATCTTTCTCACCTTCCATTGGTCTGTAAAGCTCACACCTCAGATCAGGTTACCATCCAATGTCTTCTTCTCAAAACCCATACAATATTATGACAAACTGCCTTTGCTACTTAGTTTCCCTACAACTAACCAAACCACAATCACAAGTGAAATGACGGATGGAAAGAGGGAAAGAGAAAAAAAAAATCAGGAGCAATGGAAAGATGGAGACAAACATAATAACCAAGAACAGATTCTGGCTGTGTCTCAATTAGCATACTTTACTAGGCATTGAAAGTATGTGCTTCACTGATGATAATAAGTATATATATTTGAGTACATAGAAAATGTATGTATGAAAAACAATTTGCTAGTATAGGGTGATATTACCATGTCCTTAAATTACATTCTAATAGAATAACAAATACGGTTGTTGCATACTGTGTGTGTTTGAAGTGCTAGCATGAAATCATTTTAGTTTCCCCCTTCAAGAATCATACAGCAGTGGCTTATTATCTGTGCTTGGGTTTCATTGACTAAGCATGCATACACAAGTATTTTGACATTTTGAAAAGAATGACTCACCAATAACCCACAATTTTTTTTAGTAACAGCTGAAACCACACATATGCAAAAAATCACATATGCTGGGTGGCCTTATGATCATGTTAAGGTGAAATTTTATACAGAGAAATCCCATCCCATAGATTTCGTCATACAAAGCGAAAGAGCAATATGATATAATATGATATAGTGGGTGAATTATGTATATTCCGATGTTCTGATGAACTACTGTATGCCTTTCTCCAATGACGTTATAAGTTGTTCAAAGAGTTTGTAAGGATGCTGATTTTTAGAAGGCAGATGTCTGACTCTGAGATAGCGAACATTAGCAACACATTATTAGCTGTTTGATAATGTAGTCAAGCAAAAAGGCTAATCATATTAATTACCGCCCAACGTTGTAGAGAGCGATACATACAATGCATACAATTCTTGAATCAGTTTCTGGTTCAAACATATGGTTAAATTAAACCAATATTTCCACTTTCCATTGTGTAGCATTTACAAAAGTAGACCGAGTGGATCAGGTAGTCCGAGCTTCTGTGATTGAGTGGAATATTTTGCATATACAGGTGAAATTTAAGAGAACCATCAAACCCCTTTTCTATTTCTCAACATCTTTTGGGTAATGTTATATAATCAACCATGCATGGATCCAGTGGAAATAGTACACCATCTGGACATCTTAGCATAGTGTTTTTAACATTACATAATGTGGTGCGCACTAAATGCAATATTGCATTCTATTTACGAGACCGCATGCAAACTAGGACACAACCTCTGAAACCGTTTCACGATAACCTCAATTTGAGAATAAATCATAAGCCCCAATCCTGTATTTCTGTCAGCCGTTTCACAAGGCTGACATAATCCATTTTTCCTTAAGTATGGCCCTCGATCACTGGGAAATTACCAGCACTGACATTAATGTGAAGGTTTGTTTGGACAGTTTATCTTTCCCTATGTAGCCTGGAATGTCTAATATGCATTTCAACACCACAAGACCCAATAATAGAGACTGACCCATGTCAAGCTGTGCTGATAAATCCAGTTCATCTATAATTTTTTGCAGAGATAGCTAAAGCTGGCCAGGTTAAAGCTTTGAGGGCTTGCATGTATTATTGGCCTGTCTAGACCCCATTTCCTAAAGGCTGACATACAGATGGAGCGGAGTGAAAAGGGGCAATAATTGCAGCAGGAGGAACAGTGCAGTTGTTATTGCAGGATGCGGACCAGGAACACACTGCCAGAGATGTATTATTTGTCTTCAACATGGTTGTGCGCGCCATCTGACTGGCAACAGATGTGAGTGGATTGTGCAGATCTGATGGTTCTCCAACAACAGATGTGAGGGGGTCAGTTTGACCTCTTCCAACTGTACAGCCTTGACGATGAGAGAGAGAGAGAGAGAGAGAGAGAGAGAGAGAGAGAGAGAGAGAGAGAGATTGTCTTGACAATATCAAGATGGGCGACTATACATTCCAGGGGGGGGGGGGGGGGGGGGGATTTATTTGATCAGACTTTGTGAAATTGTTATTGGCGGGTAAACAAAAAAAAAGCCTCTTGTTCATATTGATTAATTCAAATGAGCTAAAGTAAAAAATGTTTTACTTCATTTCATTGTGTTCAATCCAACTAATATATTTAAAGCGGAAGTGTACGTAATCCATTAGTTTTAACACTACATGAATAATTCTTATTGACTAAACTAACTGGGCAGTGGATCTGTAGTTCCCAGCATGCTTGGGAAGGAACTGTATTTGGAGAGTAAATTTAGGGATTAAGTGTTATTTTAAAAAGATGTTACTGTTTAATGCTCAGTTATGTTGGACATTTAGAGCAGTTTCTGCAATGTCTTTGAATTTCAGTGTGCTTGTGTAATAACTAAATAATAACTAATAATAATGTTGGTATTGACGCCAGTCTTTTCTTATTTGTTCATTTTATACATTGTGTATAATGATGAATGAAAATTAGGAAATTAATTAAAATTAAGAGAATTAAACATAAGAAAATTAATGAAACCTCTGTAAATTATAAAAAACATTAAGATGGACAAACATAGGAACATTTAGTTTAAAAATAAAGTTGTTAAACTTACTAGGTTAAATTAATTTGACCTATACCAACAAAATTGTGTTGACACAAGCACGCAACTAAACTGATTTACTTTGATGGATAAAATTAAGTGTATTAATTTTGAGTGTAGAAGATGTGGAGTAAAAAGCGGTGCCCTTGAATGGGTTGAAGTAAAGCTGCACGATTAATCTTTAAAAGGTCGCAATCTCGATTTCAACATCCATGCAATCTTATTCTTAATGACAGCGATTCAGCTATGAAAAAAAGAGCCATAGTGACTTTCCCGATTGCAGCAACTTCCATTTTAATTACAGATATTTTGTGCCATTTTTTTGTACTCCTGAACACATGGGATGGGAATCCTGATTCATTCGCAAACACTGTAAACAATTCTGACCTCCCCAACTCAAAATGTTCTAGTGACTGGTCTGGTCACATCTACATTTTTCAATTGGCCCAAGTGAAATTCTGCAAATTGCTTAAATTAAATTTGCAGAATTTCACTGATGTGACCAGTCACTAGAAAATTTTGAGTTGGGGAGGTTAGATTTTTTTTTTTACAGTGAAGCAATATTCCAAATGTTTATGATGGAAACATGGCTACTGGTGTGGTACCCTTTCAAAATATACTAAAATGTATACTTTAGGTACTAATGTACACCTTTAATATACTAATATGCACCCTGTAGGGGTAGATAAGGTACAATGATCCAGGTTTTGAAAGGGTACAGGCCCAGACACAGCTTTAGTCTGTATTTTCAGAGATTTTCTGCTCAACCACTGCATTCAATGTATTAGGTGATGGCTCATATGAACTTGTGCCTACACTCCTATTGGTAGTCACCGCACATTTGCATAAAACTGCTTAACTTTGTTGCATCACCAACATCTTGCATACTCTCCGTCACTAATGTTACCTCAAATCACCAACCATCGTGGAAAAAAAGAGACTTCTTTAATGCTTTTTCAATGCAAATCACCGCTATTCTAAACTCTTGAGATTAAGATGGTTAAGGAACATGGTAGCTAAGGTCTAAGGTGGTCTATAAGCTCCAACCACCTTGAAAAAGAAGGTCTACAAGCTGATCAACTAGAAAACATGTAAATCCAGTCACCATCAGAAGCTGTTTTAGCTGGAATTTTCCTACAGGGATCAAAAGCAAATGCTTCATTTGTGTCAGAAAATAGAAAAACAGATCTTGCTTTGATCCGTGACCAGCACAGTGTAATGATTTACCAACATTATGGAACAAATCCCTGCTTACTTAACACTAAGAGGCATTCCGCTTGCAGAGCCAGGAAGGAATCGAAATAGTCAAATGCAACTGCATTGCGTCTACTTGAGCTAAAAGACATCTAGGATTAAACAGTGCATTTACAATTATGATTTATGTCAAACAAAAAATAAGCAACAAAAAACATCAGGGCAAAATGTTAAATGGTTGAACAAACAGAACGGTCTGGCCCATCGGTATGCAGGACATGCTGTAATCATGTCCCACAATGCAAAGTAAACAGGGGAAGGTCAAGCTATGGTCAGCAAGACTCATGACGGTTTTATGCTAGCTCGTGGATTGACAAGAAATGAATGTAACGGCTCGACAACAGCAAACACACCAAATGATCTGTGTGGCTGAAACACTTGTCTGCTGGAGACAGTGCCAGAGACATCTGTGGTACTTTCAAACCACAATTGTACGTGCGAATGACATTCATTTATTATTTCAAGACAGATACCCGATACTTTACATAACGGATTTACAGACATAACATTATTTACTGACAAACACAATGGAAAATCTCTCCCTTTCCCATAATACAGTCACGTGGAGTCGGGTGACGCGACACAGTGGAACTGGATCTATTATCACCTAGCCATCTATTTAGGCCTATATATCCACTCATATTACAAGGTTTTAACATTAAGTAATACATTTAATGTGATTTGTCAGACATACTGTACATAAATTAACAATTACTAAACCAAATGCATTTTTAAGTACACTATAACGGTGTTTATACGATTATAACGGCGTTAAGTCTCTTTTGCTCACCAGGACTGCATTTATTTGATCAAAAATAGAATAAAAACAGTAATATTGTGAAATATTATTACAATTTAAAATAAACATTTTCTGTTTTAATATATTTTTAAAATGTAATCTATTCCTGTGATGACAAAACAATAATTTTAGTGTCACTTGATTTCAAATCAATCTAACACGCTGAAAAACTTCTCAAACAAATACCCAACATGTGAACGGGCAGAGAAGGCAGACATTAAACATTCATATCAACATCTCAGGACAGACTACACACAGGTACAGGATGTAATACACTCATAAACATGCTACAGGTGCACAAACTTAACAAAACAAGCTCCTGAAAGATCCACAACCCTCCCAGACATCACAGCAGACATAACTTCACACAGCGCAGCAACAATGATGATATCGGTCAAGAGTGAAGTAATGTTTTTATATAGAATATTCACTCAAATACAAAACGTTCGTAGACCGACACGCTCACTGAAAGAGAGCATGTTGAGTGCGTTCCCATGTCCAATGGCATGCAGACCTTGACTACAGAACAGCATAGCCCTCTGGGAAAGACGACAATGTGCTGGAGAAGTGCCACGATGACCCAGCTAACCGAGTGAAAGTGCAAAACATGTGGATGCCCTCTCACATTCTCACAAGTATACACACACACACACACACTGACACACACACACACACACACACAATATTGCATGCCCGAATATATGTAAATACATCAAAATAATGTGACAATATAGATCAAAACTGATTTGTTGCCCTCATGTTACACAGTGAAACTCTTTTTCCCAATTCTGTTATTGTGATTAAATGAAATATTAGTAATGTAACAAAAAGCATGTCGAATTGATTGAAATCAATATATATATATATATTTTTAGTTTATCAAAAATGAACTTTTTAAGGGCCCAGTGAAATCCTTTTTCCTTCCCAAATTGCGCTTTATTTTTCCCAAATTCTGTGTTTTTCGTTTTTCTGGAGTCCATTTGAAAGGTTTAATTAAATTTTAATAAACATTTCTAATCAATTTAAAGAATTTCTAATCAATTTAAAGAATTTCTAATCAATTTAAAGAATTTCTAATCAATTGAATTCATAAAAATTTAACAATTGAATAATTTATAAAAATGTTTACAATAATACAACCATATTAAATGTTTTATCTTTTTCAGAAATTTTGTGTTGGACGTTTACATTTGTCTGGATTTATCATTTAATGCAAATGTATTATCAAAAAACTGCTGGAGAGCTGTGGCATTGGTCGCCAGGCCCACACTAAAACCAACTGACCTAAAATCCTGCACAAAACTGATGTTATTAAACATCAAATATGTTTTGATAGGTTGTGATTGTGTCACGCCGTGGACAAACAAATTATTTGATGCTCAAAACTTGTTTATACAAGAGAAAATGAGGCCAAAATAGAGTAACAAAAACCAGACTGTGACCTGATTTTTTCCATATCTACTATCCCCCACTATAACACATGTAAACAGTCTGTATACAGTACGTCATCTTTAACTGTTTCATGAGCAGAGAGGCTCTATTTGAATGATGAGAACGACAGCTCCGTGTGTCAGCGACCTTGCTTATTAAAGATCAATTAACTGCCTGGAGACTGAGCTTTTCCCAGAAGAAAGAGCATGAATCAGCTCAAAGGCTAAACGAAGTGCATGCTGATCACTTGCGAGAAACCTTTTGACCTGCTATGGCAACTGACCTGCCTACATATTCATGTCGTGTGTGTGAGAGCGCGTGATTTCTCACAAGGGACGTAATAACGTATCAGGTGTCACTCCCAGAACCAGACTAGTTGTTTTTCGTCCTACAAGACTCCATTTGAGGTGACTTTGAGGTATCCATGGCATAAAAACATTCTCAAGCAGAGGAACAATGAGCTAAGATTAATTTAGGTTACATAAAAGCACTCATTTACAATGCTGAAAAAGGTTTAGGCTGTAAATCATGGCAAAGAGGTAGTTGTAAATGGAGCGGATCTTTGTGGGAATTGCTTTGTTGACTTTGTGGTCGAGTCTTTGATTTCCTTTGGCTCAGAGGTAAATAAAAAAAAAGGTGTTTACTAAGACAAGCATTGCAGTTACTCATACTTAAGGTTAGGGATTCAAACAAACCCGCATAACCAGTTGGTCATTCATATTCAGCCATCTGTGCTATGAATGACACCTCGAATCGCGTATTTCTATTATTAAGGGATCAGACTCGCGCTTCAAGAATGTAAAGGGCAACATTGAGCTCAAGCGCGTCTGCGGTAATGTCCATACTTCAGTTGGGTCATCCTTAAGTAGTGGCAGAAGAGAGAGAGAGAGAGACGGCGTTCAAGCCTTTATATCCTGCCAAGCCAACACTGAGAACCTCAATAACGCAGTCTGGTTTAGTAGAAGGCTACTGAGAGTGAAGGGGAGGGCATGTGGATCACAGGCTCACGGAAAAATGCATGAAGGTTTAATTGTGGTGCGACACAGGGATCATCTGAGGATAGCCCTGAATGCTGCATTCAAAGTGCATCTTGCTGGGGTTAGAACTGATTTCAGGTGATGAGTGAAATATCAGTTGTGTTGACCATAATAATTTAGCCTGTGGTTTGTGTGATATCAATGGCATAAGTCTACTAAGCCTAGACCTTTCTTTAGCACTGCAAAACAAGCAAAGTTTTACTGATCTCTCTCGACAAATGTGTTGTTTATCTCTATCACGAATCCGTCAGGTCTTTTTTTTGTGTAACGCTTTAATCAGGATTCGCTCTTACATAAAAATGGCAAATGGGAAACAGGAAAACAGAAAAACAGGAACTTCAGGGTTTAAAAAATAGCTTTCAGATGTCTTAATGAAAGACTTGAATTGTTCGCCTCACCGCACGGAATCCATGGCTCTCGGGAACAGTCTGATTGGCAGGTGCATCTCATCGACGAAAATGAACAATGACTGGACATACTGAACATACTGTATCTCTATAACTACTTGGTGGTGCTTGGTTGCACTTGAACAATCCCTGAGTATTAAACGGACACGACCCTCAACCAGCACTGCTCATGTTAAAAATATGAATGACGCCTCAAATCGTGTTTTTTTTTAGAAAAGTTGTGCTATTGCTTTTCTAAGCATTTCGCCTGGTGGAAGATAAACGGTGAACTCAAGTAAAATTCAATTATATTGATAATTTCTATTATATTGATATTGTTGATATATAATCACAACATTTTTGGCCAAATTGTGCCACCTTACAAACAAGCACAGCAAACCTAGAGCTTACAGTATATATATATATATATATATCACGATTCAATACATATCACGATACTGAACTCACGATACGATATTATTGTGATACTCCAAAACATATGATAAAAGGTTAACAATAAATGTACTGTTGATTAAAATGCTAAATTTGATATTACATTGTGGGTGTACATGAATAAGCTTGGATTTGATGCTGGTAACCCAATGCACATACTCACAATTTGTATCAAATTTTCTATTTTTATTAAAAGCAAATACCCCACCCCCCCCCCCCCCCCCCCAAATCATGTAGCCCTACCTAGTATACAACCATATACTGTAGTGTAGCAATGCCCTAGCAACCACCCAGAACACCCTAGCAACATGCTAACAAATACTCTAAATACCTGCAATATCCTGGAAGATCTGAAGTTCTTTCTAACCTCTTCAAGGTATGACATTCAAGTTCTGACAAGTTAACAAATTCTGACAAAAATCTAATTTGCTAACCATTGTTGATAGTTTCCTGCAGGAATTACAATCCCAAAGGAATTTAAACCTATTCCTGGATAGAAGAAACAATCTTATCTTATAAGTATTTGGGTTACATTGACTATGCAAATGTATAATGTAGTGTTACAGTTGCTATTGTTACAAGCACTATTGCCCTAAAAAATGAACATGAGGGTCACCAACCTGATATCTGATTTCATCACGTCTCTCTGTTCACAGTGAGTCATTGAGGACGGATCTTAGAGCAACCCACAATTAAAAAGCAACAGAGTCAGTTGTGTCTGTCTCTATGACAACAATAATGTGGGTACGTGATGGATCGGTGTTGAAAGCCAGACACTCTCCAAATCCCTGCAGCCTCTGCTTTCCCTTTTCCCACTGAACCACGGAGAAACCAAACTAGGCTAGAGTGACTGTCACACTAGTTAAAGATTTCCTTCAGTGATGAGCTGAATGGAGTGGATAACAAAGCCTGAAGCCAAAGTTCTACTGCTAAGTTATTTTTCGTTCTTCGCTTAGGGATACAATACGTCACATTTATTTATCGATTTAAAGCAAGCAGCTTTACAGTAATAAACATGAAAGTGTCGCTTTCAATTAGAACTTCATTTTTTGCTATAAAGCGTCTCTCATAATGGCCTATGTGAAAGCATTTTGTAGCAGGAGAATGAGCAAAAGCAAGAACTAGCTACCTCTATTGCACTTTTTTACTATTATTAGAATCCTCTATTGTTCATGCGAGTTTGAAGGTTTACATAACATTACTTTATAGTAGATATGGCCACCCCAAACTAGCTTTGTGTCCCATCTTGGCCACCCCAGTAAAAATGTCCTGGATACGCCACTGCTCTCCAGTGTGTTCATGTTTTTCCTCGCATCTGACCTCGATGGACTAAACAGAAGAAATGAAGTTGCACATCAAAGAAGGCGGAGCCTCAGAGCCACACCCACCTATTATGTCATCACTTTTTCAAGTTCATTATCCTATACATTTATACATAGGTATGTGCAATCCCCTGGGATCGAACACACACACTTGAGTTGTTAACGCAATGCTCTTACCACTGAGCTACAGGAAAGCTTTTTCTTCTTCTCGATTTCGCTAGAAGTATATAAGGGCGTTAAGAGTTAAACTGAGCAGATGGAGACAGGTGGAAAGTGCCCTCTTCTTCCAGCATTAGTGAGTTTCAGTGCCAGTGTTGATGTGCTGTGATTAAGCTTTGGCAAGCGGTTTCGAACTCTCAAAATTACCTCCAAACGAACTTCAGTTTGGCCTGATTTTGTTTGAAATGACGTCACACCAGTTTGTTTTTCTCTCTTGATTTTGCTAGAAGTATATAAAGGACAAGTTCGGTAATTTACACTTAAAGCCCTGGTTTCAGATCGTTATTATTATTAATATTAATAATCGCTTTCCAACAGGTTTTATCTTAGTTTTTGTCCAACTCCATTGACTTGTATTGGATGTGCTGTGAGGTACAAGTCAATGGAGTTGGACAAAAACTACGATAAAACCTGTTGGAAAGCGATTATTAATATTAATATTAATAATAATAACAATCTGAAAACAGGGCTTTAAGTGTAAAATACCGAACTTGTCCTTTAAGAGTTCAACTGAGCAGATGGAGACAGGTGGAAAGTGCCCCCTTCTTCCAGCATTAGTGAGTTTCGGTGCCAGTGTTGATGTGCTGTGATTAAGATCCAGTAACTAGAGCTGCCAGTATGCCTGGACCAGTCTGACCTCAACTGTTACTTACCCGGTAAAAGGCCGTCGTCAGGGGCAGCAATGCGGCGGCCACGGTGTATTCCTCTGAGCTGGAGCAGTCCTGGAGTAAACAGAGATGAGGAGATGTTAGATGATATCACTGAAGCACATAAGCTGGTGATAAAACAAGCTTTGGCCAATTGTGCACAAAACCTGACATCACTTGCTATTTTCCCATGTTATTAGGTATGACAAAGTACTGGTTGCATTTCCATAAATCACATTTTTTCTTTAATAAATAAACATATACATATGGGCAAACAAAGAAGTCAAAAGAGGTTTGGCTTCCATTCAGTCGGATTTGTATGCTTTCGAGCTGTTTTCATGCATATGCTTTTAATATTTTACATAATCTTGCCTCCGACACAGTTTTGAGGCTGTTCCAATTTTCAATTTAGGAGTAATTTCATATTTTAAATTCTTAACTGACATGACACCGTCCCATTTAAACTGAACAAAGCTATTAAATCAAAACTTGGGTTGTTGCATAAAAAGATCAACTGGTGTGGGACTGACATTATATTTTATGAGGATCCTGGAAATAGTGAAAGCCAGATGACTCTGCTTTTTAATGAAAAAATAGCTATTGGTTTTTATAGCTCCATGAAATGTCCCCGATTCATGATTTGTTGTGTATGATGATGTGGCACTGCAAAAAATCAGTGAAATAGACGAGAAGGGGAAGAAATATCCATGAATTATTTATCAAGATGTGTCACTTCTATGTGTTCTATATCATCTTATATAGGAATGAAGATGTTGTAAGCAGTGTCAGGATTATATTTCAATACGCAAACCAGCCACCACCTCTGCTCTCTATCCTGGCATACACATCTGAATGTAAAGACAGCAGTAAATCTAAAACATCGGTTCCTGCACAGATCCCACATGCCTGGCCCCCCATGCGTTATTCCTCTTTCAGGACGTCAGGTTTGGAATGAACGGCGTCGTTTGCCAGAGGAGCTGAAACATTCCAGCATTCTAAGCTTCTGTGCACAATTAAATCACTTGAAATGAACTCGGAGCAAAGCCTGTAATTCTTTACCATTAAAAGATCCCAATTATTCTGCGGGGAGAAATGATCCTGCTGCTCAGACTAGACTTTCCTGAAGAAAACGTCAGTGGTGCTTGTCTGTGGAGAACTCACCATGATGCTTACTGGTTGTTTACTGGCCTAAGAATCCTATCAGAAGTTTGCCAAAAAAGTAATGTGGTACAACCAACATGTAAAAAGAAAGGAAAACAACAACAACAACAGGGAATTACATAACAGAGGGGTCAATATGTCTCTTAAAATATCAGATAATTTGACCTTTTTATGATAGGGCTCGACAAGGACAGTTGACATAACTGATCAGGCCAGTGTTGCATCGTCACGAAATCGTATTATTTTCACGCATTTAAGCCTTCACAATTTTAATATTTAAGCACAGGAAGACGTGAAAGAATACGCAATTTGGTACTTGCAGTTTTTGTGCACACACAACTGAAGCGCACACGTAGAAAGTCGTGTCTCAGACAGCGCGCGGACACTGAATTGAGTTCTCTTTCATGTCTTCTTGCGCTTGAAAGGACACATTCACACACAATTATGTCAAGATATTGGAGAGATATCCTCATAAGCTAAGTCTGTTTTGTCTTAAGTGAATTGTAAAGCATTGAGAAATAAAACGTGTATCAGTATATTAGATCTGTGCATTTAGGTCTTAAAGTGACAGCAGCCTAATAAACCTGCTGTTGTCTGCATTTTTTAAATGCTAATCAAATAAGACAAAGAAAAAAATCACGTACTGTTCTTGAATAACTTTTGTAACTTGAATAAGGATTAATCCATATTTAATTTATACAATAAACAACTATGCAGTGTTATTTTACATTTGATTACTTTATTCATTTTCTGTACCTGAAAACTACTGCTAGACAATGTGATGTGGTGTGAAAAATGAATGAATAATATGTAATGATATAATAAAAATTAGTTTGACCAAATATAAAACCATTTTTTTTGTGGACACTGTACTGTGTATGTTACTGACCCATTACACTGATCTTCTAGTTAACACATATTCAGCTCAGTATGTACAGTGAGCACACACATAACCTTTGTACAGAACAGTAGACATGTCACTCATGGTGTGAATTATTGTGTCACCGAGAGACTTCAGGAAAGGTCAAAAGAGTGTTGCTTGTCTGCTTCTGCTCATTCAGGAGTAAGGGAGGATGTTGAGTGACTGTGACTCACCACAAACTATACGTGCCGCTGCACAAGTGTGAGCAGTTTGGATGGAAGTCTAAGGAAGAGCACATGGAATGAGACACGTCGTTCCCAATAGTTCAGTCTGCTATGGGATCCGCAGTCATATCATGTGACTCACTTGCATCCTGTTTTACTCCCATATAGGCAATGTGTTAACTTCCTGTAAACCAAAACCTTTATTTTGATTGCCTTCTAGGAATGGCTTTGACACAGCACTTTTAGAAGTCCAAATGCAGACTTTGTGCACATGACAAAATTGCTTCTCTGTAAAACAGAAGTTGTGGTCAACCTACCGGTAATTGTAAAAAAAAAAAGCATGCTATTAACGTTGTAACAGAAGCCGTTTCACTCGTACATACATCACAATAAGGGAGAAAAGATTATCGCAACTTCAGTTTCAATAATTGCAATTTTTTAAAATGTTTTTAAAAGAAGTTTATTCAGCTTACCAAGGCTGCATTATTCAAACTCTAAGCCAGCAATTTAGATTGATTTCTGAAGGAACATGTGATGATGATAAAAATTCAGCTTTGCATCACAGGAATAAATTACATTTAGAAAATATATACAAACAGAAAACAAGTTATTTTAAATTGTTAATCTTAATTATTACAAACTTTTTTTTTATAGCAGTGTACCTCAAATGTAGCATGTTGAGGACAGGTGTACTTTTCCCAAGCAAACAAACTCACAATTTATGCTTGGCAGATAGAAGAAACCACACCATGGCATTTAAAGAGGGACCAGAGCCATACAGTATCTAGAGACCAAGATATCATAGAGACTTAGGGTTAGGCTCTTTTCAATTGAAACGGAAAGGAACCAGTCATGAACACCCAATCAACCTCTTAGCAACCAGCCAGAACACCTTAGCAACCATCCACAGCATCCTAGAAGTGTGGTTACTTTTATAAACACAAGCACTACTTTTTGTTACTTTTCTAGTTACTTTTATTGCAATAATGTATACCATCTCAATTGTTTGTTAAAGGGATAGTTCACCCAAAAATAAAAAATGTTTTCATAATTGACTTTGAAAATTGTATGAAGTTCCTTCTTCTGCTGAACAAAAAATAAGATATTTTATGAAATGTTGGTTACCAGACAGTTGATGGTAGCCATTGATTTCCATAGTATTTTTTTCTTACGATAGAAGTCCGCGTTTCTATTACCGTTCAAATTGCGCAAATTGAAATTACGAATTGAAAATACGCTCAATGGAAACACGTCAATTTCGCAAAAACTCCTGTTTTTGGTGGTTTTTCAGGCAATTCGAAAAATAAATATTTAGCAAAATGGCAATGGAAACAGTTTTTGCGCATTTACAGTCACCTGACGTAGAATGGGCGGTGTGTTCATACAGAATATGAGACAGAGTTGTTTATTAAATTCATAAAAGACAAAAGAATTACAAGGAATACTTGATTCTAAATGTCAAAGAAATGCCACAATCAAGAGCTTTAAGCAGAAATGAGGGAGAAACACCCAGAAACTCCTCATATGTGCCGCTCACAGTTACCTTACCATTAATGCTTGGATAACACACATACGTCTCCTTCCGTTAATAATAATAATGGCCAGTGCGGTGGCTGTGATATATAAACCTACCGATGTCCGTTGCCATGATTTTTTTAAATGACTTATTGCGAGAGGAAAAAATTATGTTTTAGTCACACAACATCATTTCGCAATAGTTTTGTATCGGTATTTAGAAAAAAATAGCAAAAGTTTTGCGCAAATCTGTAATGGAAACGCGGCTAATGGCTACCGTCAACTTTTTGATTGCCAACATTCTTTAAAATATCATCTTTTGTGTTCAACAGAACTCATACAGGTTTGGAACAACATGAGGGTGTGTAAATGATGACACAGTTTTCATTTTTGGGCAAACTATCCCTTTAAGCCAATGAGGCTGAGCCAAACCGGAATCCCGTGGCCTCCTCATGTTTACCTGGCCTCATGGGAAGGTGTCCTAGAGAAGCTGCACTTGTTCAACATGGGAATGATGCACTTCACAACTTCCCAGCACATCTATTTCTGCAGCTTTCACAGAGCATTGCGTAAGTTCATCTGACTGCAAAGTCAGATATCACTCACTGAATGCTCTTTCCAAGAAAAAGAGTTTAGCACAGTGGGTCTCCTGCTCTAGAGTTCACATGGAGCGGTGGCAAAACAACTGCAGACAAATGAGGAAAAGAAATGAAATCAGCAGGTGGTTCACCTAGACTTAAAAAAAAAAAAAAAATAGATGGTGTGAGACCCCAGTGAGCCTTGCAAACAATTATCACAGGACTCATTTGAATGAGCAGATAACAAGTTTACTTTAAAGGAATCGTTCACCCAGAAACTGTTGTTGAGCGCTTGAGAGCGTTTTTTTTTTTCAGTTGAGACACTATATGTGCTATACGTAATTTCTGCGGAACTGTTACTAGTATCTGATTTCACAAATAGATTGTTTTTGAATATAAAAATGTCGACACAATGTAACGTACTTGCTCTGCCATTCGATTTGGAAGAAGAGATGTGCTTGCTGTTGTCATCAGTTATTGTTGTACAAGCAGCATGTACTGTAGGAACTCATAGTAAAATAGGCTTATATCATTTCCTGAAAAGGCTGTGGACTTATCTATCAGTATATATATAAACCCACTATTGCTATATATATATATATATGTGGGGTTGTTAGACAAAAAAAGTTTTGTACATTTATATTATACATTTATATTATAAAGCCAATGGAGAGAAATAGTTTTGGATAGTTGTCATCTGATAGCTAAGCTGTACGTAGGCCTTATGCAGGTGAAACTCGAAAAATTAGAATATCGTGCAAAAGTTAAAAGCATTTATTTCAGTAATTCAACTTAAAAGGTGAAACTAATATATTATATAGACTCATTACATGCAATGTGAGATATTTCAAGCCGTTATTTGTTATAATTTTGATGATTATGGCTTATAAGCTTATGAAAACCCCAAAGTCAAAATTAGAATATTGTGAAAAGGTTTTCATAAGCTGTTTTCTCACTTTGCATGAAATGAGTCTATATAATAAATAGATAAATGAACTTTTGCACGATATTCTAATTTTTCGAGTTTCACCTGTGTATTAGTTTTTTTTTTTTACATAACTGTTTTCAACATTGATAATAATAAACAACGCTTCTAGAGCAGCAAATCATCATATTTGAATTATTTCTGAAGGATCATGTGACACAGAAGACTTGAGTAATGATACTGAAAATTCAGCTTTGCACCAATACATTTTTAAAACATTAAAATAGAAAACGGTTATTTTAAATAATAATAATGTAATAATATTTCACAATATTACTGTTTTTTGTTGTTGTTGTTGTTGTATTTTTAATGAAATAAATACAGCTTGGGTGAGCATAAGAGACTTCTTTTGAAAACATAAAAAATCATACCGATCCCAAACTTTTGAACGGCATTGTGTTTATATACAAAATATTCTTTAAACAGATATAATACATAGAATAAGTAAGTGGCTCATCTCCTTGTATGTGTCACAGTGTGTCATTAACTTAGCTTAACTTAACACAAGAACCACACATGAAACATTTCTGCGTTCCACAGGCAAAAGAGATTCATGTGGGTTTCAAATTACATGCGGTGGGTAGATGATGAAAAGACTTAAAGGTTTTCATGTGGACTATTGACTTAATTGAATGATTACAGGGCACCTTCGGCAAAGGCTGCTTTACTGCGCTGTTTAAAACGCCTGCAGAATGGATGTGCAAAGCTCTGATCTCCTTCCCTTCACCCCCAGCACAGCATAAAACAAATGTGTGACTGACAGGCTGAGTAAGTGTTTGCAAGGGCCCCCTGCCGATAAAGCTGGCCCATAACCCTGCGGCTCAGGAAATGACTGGGATGCCATAGTGCATCTCCACTTCAGAGCATGCCAGACCTCTGCTGGGCTTGCACAACATTCAGCACCAGAACCCGACGCAGCTGGACACAGTAGAAGAAAACAAGATTCTGGAAATTAGGCTTATTAATGGTCTCGTTATGAGCTTGTTTTAAACATGATAAGGTCTATAATTTATAGCCTGGCGAGAAACGTACAGTTCAAGAGCACTGACTCTCGTCTAAAGATGAACCCGGAGGTGTCCTTTATGTTAACAGTCATCAACGGCAAACACCCGAAGAATGCACAACAAATATTTGTTAACAGCTCTCTGACTTTCCGAGAAGTTGCATAAAATCAGGCAAGCTCCACTGGGATCTTGCGAAGGAGGGATGTGGTACCACGGCTCTGTCTTCATCCGTCACACACTACACAAACCGGCCGATCTCAAACAGATGGAGCCGCAGTCCAGGCGCCTGAGAACATACGCTTGTTTTGATGACAATTAAATTGTCTACATATTACAACAAACACTTTGGAAAAAACAATAAATGTCATCTAGCATTTAAACTAAAGCAATGTGATGATTCAGGGAAGTAGGAATGGATGTCACAAGCGTGTCATTTCTCGTTTGCTACTATCACAATACAAATGGAATGCACAGTTTTAAGTATTTCCATATCTTGATGCTTTCCTTCACAGATATTTTTTTTAAAAATCAGACTTTAAACCTGAGGTGAATTAATCTGATTAATCATCACTTATCCTGATGCTTCTCTTCATGATTATTAAAAAATAAATATATAACTTGTTTTGTTTAACCTTTAAATTGAATTAATCTGATTCATTTATTAATAATTAATAGCCTAAATCTCAAATGGTAAATGGACTGCATTTATATAGCGCTTTAACAGACCCATGGCCACCAAAGCGCTTTACATATTGCCTCACATTCACCCATTCATTCACTCATTCGTACACAGACGGCAGTGTCAGCCATGCAAGGCGCCATCCAGCTCGTCGGGAGCAGCTGGGGTTAGGTGTCTTGCTCAAGGACACCTCGACACTTGGTCAGGTGGAACCGGGGATTGAACCACCAACCTTCCAGTTTGTAGACAACCTACATGAACCACTGCCTCAAAAGTGCATGTTTTTGGAAAAGACACCATTAACGTCTACATGGAAACTACAAAAATGTTTTTTGTAAAAAAAAAATGTTTTTTTGTGTGCTAAATACAGGTGTAAATGGGGTCTGAAGAGTTTTGAGCTTGTCCACTTTCAACCACTTCCAGAGGTAGTGAAAACACACTTGACCAAATTGCTTTCATAGTGTAAACACTCATGTGGTCGAAAAAGAACACAGTGGAAAAAAGAACACAGTGTTCGCTGCAGTCTTGTGGAAACGAAATCTTCTTTCGTCTCCGGACACGTTCGTATAAGTTACGTGGTGCGACTAAACTAAAACATTGAATTAGGTTATAATCAACTACACATCTTTATTATTGATGTTCACTTTGCAGTGCAGAACATTTAGTTCCTAAAGTTAAATTTTCAATAATATTATCGATTTAACTGCATTGACACTATGGGCCCTATCTTGCACCCAGCGCAATTGACTTTGAACACCGACGCATGTATCATTCCTATTTTGCACCCGCGCACAGCGGACTTTTCCCTCCACAGACGCACGCCGGTAAATTAGGAAATGAACTTGCGCTCGCGGGGGCGGTTCAGCGCAAAGAGGAGCGTGTTCCGGCGCAAAACTTCCCTGGTGCTATTTTCCAGTTTTAGAAAGCAATTCCGCCACTGACCAGGAAAAAAACAGTCTAAAGACAGTGGCGCTTAGTGATATGGTATTTTAAGGGCGCGTGCTTGGCCATAATGTTAACGCGCATCCACTTTGATTCTCTAATATAAACAGATGCAGCAGTTTTCATTTTTGCAAATTTATCACACATTATTACAAGGAAAAATATTAACACACGAGGGAAATCATTGTTGTGTCCGTGAAGATGTGGAAAAAAATCTATCTAGATAAAAAAAAAAAAAAAAAAAAATCTAGATTAGGCTACACATTTACCCAAATTATATGCCTGTTTAACCGAAGCTAATTTGGGTGGGTTTCTCCCATCATCCCCAATGTCACTTCTCTGTGTTTTACGGCCCTGACGAGAACGTTGGTCTCCTCGGCTGTGAACCGCTTCTGGCGTGCGCTGGCAAATCCGCCGTTATAATAGCGATCCGCCATGGAACAAGCGCGCCTGCTCTTAAAGGGAATGTGAGAGGACGCTCTGATTGGTTTATTTGACGTTACGCCCAAACCACACCTATGAATAATGAAGCTACTTCAGACCAACCCCTTTTAGATTTGCGTCGGGCGCAAGAGTCATTTATCCCGCCGGGAAAATAGCAACAGCGCCGGGATCCGCCCACAAAGTTACTTGCGCTTTGCGCTTTGACACTTGCGTTTCAGATCGTTAAAATAGGGCCCTATGAGTCGGAGTGTACTGACGCCTTTCCGCGGTTAAAACAACATTCCTTCATATGTTCATTCATGTTTGTTTGATGCTATAAATGAACTAGAAGGAAGAGATGATCGGTTCACGAGCAGCTTTAACTGATGTTCTACAGCGATCTGTCACGACACATTAAAGAGCCACAAAACTGTATTTATTGTTTAAATTTCTTTTAAAAAAATTACCAAATTTGAACGGTGAGACTTTGTTTAATATGTTTAATATAAAAAGTAACCGAAAAGTAAGCTGGTATGTCCTGTCTGTCAGCGTGTTGTCAGTGTCCTCTCTGCTCCACGATGTATTTTTCACTGCGTGAGAACATGGTGTGGCGTGAGAGCGGCGTAGCTTGTCGGACATAGCAACAGTAACTAAGGGGGGCGGGTCTTTGCAAACGGTCAATTGATGAACTTTGCAACATTGACTCTGTTATTGAACTGAATTTAAAACATTTAACTAAATGAAGCTGCATAATGACACTTATCTTCTGTAGAATAATAATAATTAATTTGTTTCATAATTTTCCAACACTGTAATTTTCCCGTTTCATTCATGTGAAGCTGCTTTGTATGGTTTACTGTAAAAAATAAATTCGACTTGACTTAAAGGGAACATTCTAGTTTGTTGCATCACTCGCAGTCGGAACAAAAAATGTAAAACAAGCATGTGACACAATTTCACTGAAGCATTTAAAACGTCAGTGTGCGTGTGTCTGTGCGATTATGTCTCCAGCTATTCTTAGTGCAGATATAGTAACAAAAAACATAACTTGAATAATCACTGGCGTCACTGTTGTAGCTCTTGGTGAAGGCGATGAGAGCACCCGCAGTGTAATATGAAAGCAATTAGGGTGTCCAGGCAATCTGCTATTTTTGTTTGTCTTACAGCTCATCTGAGACAAATCCATTGACCTCGGCGCCACACATGAGACAGAGTCATGACAAACTATCCCGAAAATGTGGAGCTCTTTTATAACGCTTGTTGCCTTTGCACAATATAGCAGTGCAAAGAGCAGTGCTACATTACCATGAAATGCAACAGGACAATTATTAAAAAATTCTTGCGATGCTTTCCCTGATCTTGTGAGCGAGGTTATCAAATAACTAGGCTATAAACTCACATTATCTGCTCTGCAATGCAAGTTTTGTTCTTCGAAAACACGCATACCTATCAGGAACCTAAAATTTATGTGAGCTCCCCAACAAATCGCAAATACCAAACACTCCAAGGACACTAAGGTTTAAAAGGAGACCTAAATATTTATGTCCTACATAAAATAAAAAAAGTTTCCAATGGTACGGTAGTAACAACATCGATATGATCTCTGCTATTTCCAATGAGAAGGAGAATATTCCTCTTAAAGTCTCAAAAAACTGGGTAACACTTTATTTTACGGTGACATAAGCCTCATGCAGACTGTCAGTCCAAGTTCGATATTTGTGTGCATCCAGTTGGAATCCGTTTATATTTAGCAAGTGTGAACGGCAAAAAAAAAATCACATGAAATGGGATTTTTACAAACCAGTTTTGAGCTACATTCATATGTGCTTTGAAATCAAAGCGTATTTCTGGAAATTTGTTTCAGTCTGACTGTTCTAATGTGATTTTGCGTGGTTTATGTCACTTTCTAACGCCACGTACAACTTAAACATATCAGAAGTTTTATAGGAAACATGCTGAAAGTCACTGCAGATGCAAGATCTTTTGAAAAATGTATGCAAATAACATCACAACATTCATTTCCATCAAGAGCTGCATCAGTTTTTAGTGAAGATCTTGTATTGACAATGCAAGAGTCCAGCACTCTGTAAAGTTTGCTCCAGACTTTCAATGAATTTCAGGTCTGGACTCAGCGGGGCCAATTCATGTGTGAAAATGATTCTTCATGCTCCTCACAACCATTCTTTCACAGTTTGAGCCTGATGAACCTTGACATTGTCATCCTGGAATATGGCCATGATGTGTCTGTCTTCCAACATGCTTGTTTAAGAAATGAAAAGCTACACACTCCATCAGTTAGGGTTAGAAGAACTGTTGCCAAACATAAAACATGCTAGAAAAATAATATTCACTGCAATAATGATCCAATCATAGACTCTTACGCATTTGCCTATTTAAAGCCAAACAGCGACTTTTTTTGTCCGGGCAGTGTATTGTAGAATAAGTGGCTCATTTCCTTGTCTGTGTCATTGTGCATCATTAACTTTACATTAACAATAACTGTGTTGAATAAAAAAAACAGAAACAACACTGTGATTCTGCGTTCCACAGGCAATTTATTTCTAGCAGGTTTAGAAGAGGAGAGACACATTGACTCTCCATATGCTGCTTACCTTTTCCAATGTTATTCAGACTTCTACGTAATATAGCTTGTCATTTTCATCCCTGTTTCATGTCAAGTTATTGCCTGTGGTGCCAAACAACCTTTGACCTTGACACGGTCTCTCTACATGAAAACACTCTTGCTTGGGCCCAGCATGCTTGTTTCTGTCTCTCATCTTGATTAACAGACTCTGATAGCACATGCATTTCATCTTTTGAAAGCTGCTCCACATATGCATCTCATCTCTCAATGGAAAACAATACATTACAGACCTACGACGTACAGCTTAGCTATCAGATGACAACTATACAAAAATATTTCCATCCATTGGTTTTGAACTGTTTTATATATAATATGTACAAAACCATTTTTGTTTAACAACCCCACTCTTCTCGTCTGCAGATGTTGACATCCATGGCCCAAGCTGGTCTGTATTATTTTGACGAAAGTATGTTGGGAATGTCCAGTGACTCTATAAAAGTCGCTTGCTTTTTAAACAGCACAGCATCATTAAAATCCCCCCCCCCCCCTTAACCACACCGACGTGAAGTTGTAAAACACAAGGAACTACCAGCGGGACCCTACTCCGCTCTGAGATTAATGGCAATGTGACAGTTTATAAAGGAATGTGATGGACTAACACACAATAAGTCATGAAGCGCAATGACAAGAAAGAGACAGAGCTACGCAAAACTCAAACAACTTCACATAAATCAAGCGGACCTCTTACAGGAAGCTGCAGACCTATAGATCAGTGAGCTGTTCTGAATTGTGACAAACAATAATACCTTTCTGAATTAAAGCAATATTATTTCCTTTAGTGTAATAAAACCGTGCAATAAGTCAGTGCTGGCTGAAATATTCTGGAAAAATCTGGAACTTTCAAACTAAAAGGTTCATTTCGATTTGCCTTGTCAGAGATGTTTGTTTAACACTAAATCTGCTGTTCCCTTTCTAAAAAGACTCCAGGCATTGCATTTAATTAATAACCTACTTTACGTCATAGATCCTATCACCAGGAGGCCCCGTCGGCAGTATTTTAAAGGGAGAACAAAGAGCTGATGATTTTCCCTAAATGGTGGTTTGTGGTTTACACTTAATATATATTTTAAGAGACTCTTTCCACAACACGCATAACATTCTTCATCCTCCACTAACCTGCACTTTAACTCTATGCATCCATCCTACTAAAAATGTATAAAATATTTAAAAATATAATATTTGCACAAAAATTAAAAGAAGTTTCATTACCATAAAACTCTTTTGTGAATATTCATTTCAAATTAAAGTAATGTTTAAAATATTTCACATATTAAAAAAATATTGCACTATTAAAATATAACACTTCTGGAAACGCTACACTGAAAAAGTAAAATTCAATGTTTTAATGTTGCAACATCCCTGCCAGGACAAATCAAATGACTTAATTAACAGTTTTATCTTTTAGGTGGCTGGCTGTGGTAATACATTCTGCTAATATTGATGCCCACCTGTAGAGCGCAGTTCATCATGCGGATGATGTGATCAAACTGCTGGTGGTCCAGAATGGCACGGTTCTGCTGGACGTGGTGGCTGAGCTCATCGGTCAGGCACTGGCGGGCAGCTTTGCCTTTCAGGGCCCGGAGAGCCGCAGGGAGTGCCTGAAGAAACAGCAGTGGTAAGGCATTACTAAAACATATGCTTTTTAAGTGCGTACCATTCACTTAAACCAGACTGGGCCGCCCTCATCTGGACGCAGAAGTGGTTCGCTTCAATACATGGCCGCGATCATTCCAGCTAAATCCAGCCAGTTGACCTCTGACCCATAGTTAAAATTCCAGAACGGTTGTTATTGATGAGATTTTACGTCTAGACGAAGGCAGCACCCTCCGCTCAGGTTTACTCGGGCTGAGGTTGTGTGGAGGTGATGTCTTTACTGGCACAGAGAAGCCGTTAAACTGCAAGCACAACATTTTTACAACTGTAAAGGGATGCAAGCTTGCATTGTATAACCTACCATTTAAACCCAATGTGTGCAGGTAGCTGGCTACCATTCCAATGCAAACACACTGGGGATAGATCTCAAATGATGGCAGGCACCAAACATCCCCTGTGAGCAAATTTCCTTTGCTACAGGTAATTTGCACAAAGTTATTTAGACTAAAAATATGATAAGATGCTTTAGACAAACACCAGTCATGGTTAATGTTAGAATAATATTAGTATTAGTGATAAGGGCAGGGAAATTAGAAGAATATGTGTGACTGTTTGTTCACCCCTTTCCTCCTACGTTTGTACGACTTGCAGCTGGAGAGCTTTGCTTATCGTGCAACGAATGGCATCACTAATGCGAGCTAATCTGCATGCTGTCTTTTTCCAGATGTACAAGTGAATGTGTGGGTTTAATCCTTCTGTCATCACTGAAGTTATTGCATCACCTTCTCCGTCTCCAGAGTCTTGTTGTCGAAGATGAAGCCGATGCACGTCCGGACCACCTCCAGTCTACGAGCGCTGTTAAACACCGAGCTGGCCTTGCCCAGGATAGACACTGCATAAAAGAGAAGAACCGTTAACAAATGAAGAGGCCATGTGTTGTTATGCTCAACGCAGAGCAGAGTGCCTATAAGCGCCTTAACTGTGATAAAATCACATCTTAAGTGGCTTGTTGCGATTAAAACAGTTCGAAGGCAAAATAAAAGACACCAATGTAAGTCAAGTATTGAATTAAACCGCTTATATAAACAAAATAACCAGGATGATAAAAGACAGGATCGTGATCACCCTGTCAATATTTATTTTGCTTACTAAGTTAAGTCACCTTCATTTATAAAGCGATTTTTACAATACAGATTGTTTCAAAGCAGCTTTACAGTGATAATAGGAAATCAATGCAACAAAGATTGTTTTGGCTGAACAACTGCTTTAAAAGAAAGGAATTGTCTAGCTTTTCCGTTGTAAAAATCATTAGATATTAACTTACAAGACACCGCTTTCAACAGAAAACTTTTAATGCGTTCTGGCTGTTCATTTACACGACAACGGTGTTTTGGTGGCTTGAGATGATCAGTGACTGTACATTATTACATAACAAATAAGTAAATCAGAGGTTTACAACATTTTTTAACTGCCAAACAGTTAAAATCAGTGTTCCTAAAATCCAGACCTGGAGAACCACTGCCCTGTACAGTCAGTCAAGGTCTTCAGAGATACCAGAAACATACAGGAAGGGGAGTTTGATCAGGGTTTGAGTTGCAGTGGCCCAAAAGTTTTAAGTCGGCATGAAATCAAAACTGACCCTATTCATCAATTTTTCTTTTTTTATAACAATGTTCTGTCTTCATTATTTTCAATCAAAATTAAACTTCCGTTTCATGCTGACCAAAGCTATCCTGTCAAATTCATTTCACAAGATCTTATTATCTTATTTTATATATCCTTCCGTTCAAATGTTTGGGATCTGTAAGATTTTTAATGTTTAAAAAAAAACCTCTTATGCTCACCAAGTCTGCATTTATTTGATACAAAAAAAAAAAAACAGTAATGTTGTTAAATATATTATTACCGGTACTATTTAAAATAACTGTTTTCTATTTTAATATATTTTAAAATCAAATGTATTCCTTGTGATGCAAAGCTGAATTTTCAGCATCATTACTCCAGTCTTCAGTGTCACATGAATGATCCTTCAGAAATCATTCTAATATGCTGACTATCAATGTTGAATAACACAATAATTTTAAATATTTTTGTGGGAAACATGAAAAAATTCAAAAGTTTGGGATAAGATTTTTTTTTTTAAACATACTTTTATTCAGCAAGGATGAAAAATAACAGATTTCAATTTCAATTTCAATAAATATTTATCAAAGAATGAAATGTATCACGGTTTCCAGAAAAATATTAAGCAGCAAAAACTCTCTTAAACATTGATAATAAAAACCACTATTAATATTAAAGCACCAATAATAAGTGATAATAATTATATATACTGTATATGAGCCCGTCACTCACCCACAGGGGGTCCGGCGGGCACTACACACTTCCTCTCTGGACGGGCAGTGATGGGGGCGGTGTGGTGTTTGGCCAGGCCCTCCTGTACCAACTGCTCCACCCTCTCCTCCTCCAACAAGGGGAAGGGCACCACGTGCACCCGCAGGTGCGAGCCCTCGCTGGGACGAGGCACTTTCTGGAAGGCCATGTGGGGGTTCGGGTTCTCCTGCAGAATGCATGACAACACAACTGTTGAAATTCAGGATTTAGAGATGTTTTCTGGATCAGTGGCTTACTGTTTTTTTTCTTGTATAATTTGGAAAAAATTCACCATCACTCATCAGGAGCATAACTCTGTGAGTACTGCAATCTCCATTGCGTAAATGTGCTATTCGCAGTCATTTATGTTTACTTTATTCTGTGAGAGAAAGTTTCCAATAACAGGAGAATAATCAAGATAAACTGATCAGTATTTGAAATATTGACCTCAACATGGCCGCCCACTTGAGGTGACCCGATGCCACCTGAGTGTACATCATTTACAACACTTTTGCCAAACTTTTTAATGAGGAAAAAAATAACAAGAGTTCCCCTTTAAAGAAGTCTTATGCATCAAGTGTGTCAAGAGAGAAAACCAAAGAGCACATGAAAGGTCAACCTGAAGGGCAGAGAATACATGCATCAAGTGGCAGCAACCACTGAAGTTTAAACACCTGAAGGAACTGACAAGAGAGATGGCGTCATGTGCTTACGTTTTTGTAAAGTTGCTCTGACAGATCTCTCAAACGCTTCTGGAATTTGACCAGGTTCTCCTCTTCCTCCTTAAAGCGGTCTACATCTAAGGCCACCAGCTACAGAACAGAAACAGAGCAGTTTAATGTAGAAACCAATGAATCTGTGGTTACAATGTGCACAAGAAATCAGTTTTTCCACCTGTAATTGATTTAACATTGCCCAGAACAATAGCTGGAATTTCACTCAGCTGAGTCACGCGTGTATTATCTTCCTCTTGTGGAATGATGTTACTTAGTAGGAGAGTAAATATTTGCTCTAACAATGATTCGATCCGATTACGGTTGTTTACTGAATCATGCCATACAGTACATGATGAAATGGACACAAATTTAATTCTGATTTCGTCTTGTTTTGTTTTTCTTACGTTATTCATTACTATTTGCAAAAATATTCTGAAAACACAAATGCAATGAGAAAATACCCGGATGAAACAAAGTGTGAAATGTTCCAATGTTGAATGACAAAATAACCAGTATCACTTTATTTTAACATGACATAGTTACCAGTTAAATATACTTACTATAGTAATAACAGTAAATTATACATAATTACAAGCAACTAACTCTAAACCAAACCCTAACCCTACAGTCAGTACATTAAGTTAATTAATATTACTTATTATGTAATTACACTGTAACAACGTGTAACCTTAAAATAAAGGGTTACACTGGGGTATTACAACGTGTTAATGCATTTTAGTACAGTGGGTTTGGGTTACTGGGGTTTGGTTATTCAGGATAAGTTGCATGTAATTATGCATAAGGACAATGTAAAATAAAGTGCTACCCAATAATGTAAAGTCCATCATTTGGGAAACAACTTATATCTGATGTAATCATTATGCTTCAAGCATAAAAAAATAATTTAGTTTGCATTAATTTGTTTTATTTTATCCATACTTCCGGTATTAAATGATTATCATAATGTTTATAACCAGCATTTCCCCCTCTTTCTTCGCCTTAGCTACTATGCACTAACATTAAATACATACAAGACAATAGATTCACTTTGTAACTACAAGTTGTTCTGGATAACACATTTACTGCTAATGAGTGTCAGGTATGGTTAGATTTAAGAGTTAGGGTTAGGATTATAGGGGTTAGAGTTAGATTTTGGGGTAGGGGTTGGGTTACAGTTAGGGGTAAAGTTAAAATGCACATACTTTAAATGTTGTTACAATGAACCAACATGTATGTACATAAATATATTGAATTAACTGGTTAAGTTCATAGTAATTAAGGCCACCTAACATAAAGTGTGACCACCTTTTCCACTGCAATTACATGTGAGGTGGAAAGAAAGAAACTTAAAAGGCATCCTTATTATGCTCCCTACCTTCCTAAACAGTGCACTTTCACATCTCTATTATTTAGTAAGCTCTGTCAAAGAAGTACTGCACCTCATCGAACAGATCACAGGCTCTGTATGGAGGTCCCCGTTCAGACACGAATCCCGCAAAGGCCATGCCATCCAACACCTTGGTCAGAAAGTCATTTTCTATCAGGCCCCGCTGGCCTAGGAAGGCAGCCTATATATATCAGAGAAAAGAAGGTCAGTGATCAAACGAAAATTGTACCATCTGCTAAACTTCCACTTCAAAATGAGTAGCCAAGTTTGATTCAAATGGTGCAGAGAGATTTTTCTGAACAAAACAACTTCCAGAAGAAACAAAGTCTGTTATCTGCATCACCAGATACATCAAATAAGATGGGCATACGTATATTTTAAACAGATCCCGTGCATTAGCATTAGCCAGTAAATTTAGAAGCCTTTGGCAGGGCAAGATGCTCAGTTTCCAGACGTGAAGCATTCTTGTACTATAATGCGAGCCATGTGGGGTGCTTTATGAGGGGTCGTATTGAGACGTTGCCACAGAGACATCGGCCGACACAAACAAAAACAGGTTGGGGGGTGAAATAACACTTGTGAATGCAAGTTTGATGATTTTCATATGGCTCACCGCAGGGACAATCCGATGGACCAAAGTGTTTTAAACAAATGAACCGCGATACCATCGGCATGAGCGTTTGCGTTTGCACCGAAGCACTTCAAAGCAAGACGTGGACGAGGAAAAGCTCAGTGCTTATCTAGTGAGTTCATTGAGATTATTCTTTCATTCTCTGGCGCTGACCCAAACTCACCGTGTTTATGAAAAGGCAGGTGTTTGTACAAGTGCAAGCTGCCTTGAGTTAAAGCCAGATAAACAATGCTGTATTTCAAACCAGTCAGAGTTGTTTGTACCGTACAGCATGTCCGGCAGTCTATATAACAAGACAGGTCATCAGATTAATATTTTCTTATGCGAAGGTCTTATTTCTGAATTATGAAGTCGTAATTACAATGTCAGATTTGTTCAAATTACTTTGCTCGGAGCAAGATGGTGATGTACCTTTTTTTACTAAATATACAGCAAGGATTTTTTCTTAAAGGGATAGTTCACTTTAAAATGAAAATTCTGTCATCATATGCTCCCCCTCAAGATGTTTCAAACCTGTAGGAATTTATTTCTTCTGCTGAACACAAAGGAAGATATTTTGAAGAATGTCAGTAACCAGACAGGTAACTGGTCCCATTGACTTCCATAGTAGGAAAAAAAAAATACTATAGCAGTCAATGGGACCAGTTAACTGTTTGGTTACTGACATTCTTCAAAATATCTTCCTTTGTGTTCAGCAGAAGAAATAAATTCATACAGGTTTGAAACAACTTGAGGGTGAGCATATGATGACAAAAATGTAATTTTAAAGTGAACTATCCCCATTAACTCTAATTCTACCAAATGAATAAAGAATGTGTATCAGGTGTGTTTGGGCTTTTTGTTTCTGTTCAATTTATGATGCTACTGTAGACTGAATAGTTATATATTATTATATTGAAATTGTACAAAACTATCGTATTTTGTACATGCAACTTGCAAAGTAAATAAAACAAAATAATAACAACTTCACACATATCGATTTTAATAATTTTACCGTCAACTACAGACTTTCTCACTAATACGCCCCCCAACTCACAAACTCAGGGGTAAAAGAAAATCCAAAGTTTTCAACTCATAATTACGACATTGTGATTCTGTTCATGTGCGTTAAATGAGTAAATACGGTCTTTTCGACAGAACTTGAATGCACTGTTTTTACCTTCAGGATGTTGTTTTGCGATTATATCCCCGAAAATTTTAATTGTGTCAATTTACGACACCATTAAAAGTATCATAACAGTAGTTCATATGACTCATGCTAAGTCTTCTAAATATATATGATAAATGTATGCCATTATTCACTGTTAATCTTGACATCCCTCCTGATATGACCATTCTTCCCCAGGTTGATTAATTACAGTATATTAAAACAATTGTTATGTATTACAAGTTTAATGAAATGTTATTTTTAAATATGCAAATGAGGCCTTATCTAGTTAACTTATTTGCATACATATCCAGAAAATAAATCTGATAATTGGATAGAGTTTCATTTTGTGGACATATTAAGAATTAAATGTTGTTAAGGAGGAGATTTTGGAACAAAAGCCAGAATTGATAGGAATAAATGTTATATAAATCAGGCAAATGGTATATGAACAAAGCTCTCTGTAAAACCTTCAGAATATAGACAGGACTAAAACTGTAAAGTTTGGTGTACTGTATGTAGTGCCACCGAAGTGGGGATTTATTGCTTGGTGCAGCAGAAAAAAACATTTTGACAAAACTTATTGTAATAGAAAACTATTCAAATAGATAGTGTAATAAATTAAACTTGAATATGTATTTTGAATGTTTTCTTCCCACTAGTCTGAAAGAAGACATATAATGGAAGTAAAATTGCCTAAAATCTCAAAATTTACCAGTCCATGAAAAAACTATGGGTTTTGCCAGTTGTGTCTTGCTTTATATTTTGACATTGTATGGCCTACTTTCATTAGATTTTTGTAGCAATTTTTCATCCCTATAAGCTTGAAAGGCACCAGTTCCCATTCATTGAGTGACTAGTACAATGCTTATCTCCTTTTGTGTTCCACAGAAAGCCATACGGGTGAGAGCCAGTAAATGATGACTACATTTGCATTTTTGAGAGAACTACTCCTTTTACGGGTCATTAATATACCACATTTAGAAATTCATTCGAATATATAAAACATTGGTCAACTTCTTAAAGAATATCTTATGTGTTTTATACTGTATATCTGTCCACAGACGCCTGCAGAACCGTTATAGACCCCTTGTTGAAAACCCTGGACATAATTAGTAAGACGATCCTTCTCGTACAGTCATTATGCAAGCACTTGCTGGAATGATCTGGCATGATGACAGTAATTGCTCCTAATCGCTCGTGGGCTGATGGGGCCATTTACTGTTTTAACACCATAAAGTTGCCGATCAGCGCCCTCCACTCACCTTGTGAAAGTGAATCACAGGTTCGGAGTGGATGCGAATGAGCTGCAGACAGGACCGGTAGCCCTGGAAGAGTTGTGCAAACAAGCGCAGGAAGACCGCTCTCACCTCCTTATCCTGTAAAAAACAAGAAAGCCAGAATAGAAGGGACTGAGAATCGTTCCAGACCAACGTATGAGGATGGAATGAGTCAGTGTGAAAAATGTCTCGTCTCAAAATAAACTGCGTACGTGATGGGAGTTCAAACTTCTTTAACAAACAGATATTTCTGCCCCCTGAAGACCCAATAATTGACTCCCTTGTCGGCCATATGCGTGTCCGCAACTTTAACATGTTACTTTGCGAGATTGTAAAAGCGAAAAAAAGACATGTGAGGCTTTTACCAGCAGTTTGAGGTTGGATGGAGCAGAACGAGGGGGTGGGAAGGCATTATCTGCTCCTTCCAGATCTGGATGCAAAACCTGAAGACAAAGAAGGTATTTACAGTGAGGAAATATCCTGCTATCTGTGGGAACAAGACAAATGGTGCAAATATAGCTTATGGAATGTCTCTAGTCACAATCATCATTCAATTCTGTGTGAAAAACAAACAACAAACAAAAAAACACGCATGTTGAAAATGCAGATTAGCTACTGAAGAAAAATGATGAAATATGTGATTTAAAGGTGAAGTGTAAAGAATTTATGCACAACTAGTAAAAGCAAATAGTTATAGTAATATATAAATGTATTTATTTAAAATATAATTTTTTATATTATTATACTTTTTTATATATTTTTAGAAATTATAATATTATTATTATTTATATATATGAACGGTGATTACTGTGCAAACCTGGCCACTATGATATTGCTATATGGTTACTAGGGTTCAGGATGGTTTCTAGTTGGATGTTTATTGGCCCAAGACAAAAAAAGCCCAGTCCCAAGAATCTATGATCTGGCTCAAGACCTACATTATATTCATATCATTGATGTCAGATGAAAAACACATAATATCTCCCAAAATATTTTTTTTTCCAAGAGCATGGAAAAGCTCTTTCTCATAAAAAGAAATCTTACAAAATGAATCAAAACAATTAGTCACCTTTAGTACAATCTATCATAACATGTGTAAGATATTTGAATTTAACTTTTTTGATTGGGTTTCAATGGCTCATGTTTCCAGCACTCAGTTGGTTGATTACTGATTATTGTAGAATTAATTTATTATAATCTGAGCTTTCACTTACTATTTTACCTCAAAATCAGTTTCTGGGCTTAACACATGAGCTACAGACTCTAGTGTAAAGTGACAGCCAGACAGCTGAGGAAACCAGAACATACGAGGTTTCGACGCACACTTCTCAAAGTCAGTGGAGATACTTGTTATATAGATAATCAGATTAAACATCCCTCCAATGGTCATTTTGATGCACAATTTAAACAGTATGAATACAGTCTACAGTAAAAAGCGACAATAACAAAAGTGTTTTCCATCAGACAGCGACAAAACAGAATATATTTATGAATTTAATCATTTTCATGTAGCAAGATGAAAATCAGATTACATTATACTATATATATATATATATATATATATATACTAACACTTATACTTTATATATCTACTTAAATGCTAACCAACTGGCACATTAAAGAAATGACACAACCTCATGTCAATTTTACACACGTGTGTAAAACTTTTTTTTTTTTTTTTTTACCATGGACAGTGCTTTTTGAGTATTGTGCAACAGGGGTTCGGGAAGCTGTGAGAGGTGTATACACTCCGGGATTTTTATTGTTCCTCCATCAAGGTCAGCAATGATCACATCGAGCTGTAAACAGAAACCAAAACCCAATCATTGTTACCAGAATCTGACCACCTGTTTTAAGGCAGATTGAAAAATGTCTTTCTGTATGGCCTTGAGCTCACCAGCTCTTGGATCTCGCTCTGGAACATGGAATGCACTCCGATGATGAAGGGCGTAGGAGAACTCAACACCTCCAGCAGTCGAGATGGGAGGACGGGGATGTAGGGGTAGCTGTGGTCCAAATGAGAGTTAGGCAACCACAATCAACATGTCAAGCAGATGTTAACATCCGACTGTTCTCATTACATACCAAGCATAAAAATAGTACAGACTATTGCAAAATACCCTAAAAATAGACATGTTTGCAAAATTACACGCTTATCATTTGTGAAGAGTATCATTAAATCAAGCTTTTTTTAAGTTTCATTTGATACAGCAGTGTCCTGGTTTTTACGCAATGCACTTGGATTGAAATAGGCTCATAATGTAGCTAAAGAAATGAGATGCCGTTATCAAGTTCAATTATTCTGGTCTGGGTATATCAGTAACAGTCGATGTTGACCCCACCTGTACTTCAGAGGAAACATGATGGTCTCTAAGGCACGGCAGGCCTCTCCTAGTCTCTGATAGCTAGAAGAATGGAACAAAACCTTGTGCTCCGTCAGAACCGCACAAAAGAGACTGAGAACATTCTGGATTCCTGGAACATATGCAAACAACACAAATGCACAATTACTAATGAAACATTTGCTGAGCAACATTTCTTCAAGAACCGTTCCTGAAAATAGAACGGGCTGAATATCATCCGCTACCTCATGATAGGATATTGATCACGACACATTACATAACAATATACGATTGTCACATTTGCCGGTAAGCAAGCAAGCACGGCGAAGAAGATACAATCCAACAGTCTTATTTACAATCCAAAATTACTCAGAACAGGAATCCACATATTGTAGGAGAAAACACGAACTCAAGATAATTAATAGAACAAGAACCTGGTGCATAACTCAATTAGAAACCATAGTAACAAACAAGGACGAGAACTCGGGAAAACAAAACCGAAACAAGAACATTACAGTGACTGCAATACTGTATATCCAAAACCATATAATCATATTCACATAATATTAGGGCCTGGCTTCACAGATAGGGTTTAGATTAAGCCAGGACTAGGCCTTAGTTCAATTAGGACATTTAAGTAGCTTTTATAAATGTGGCTTTGAAAAATATTTCTAGTGTGCATCTTGAGACAAAACACTGGCACTGGGGAAAGATCTTGATTGTTACTAAGTAAAATATATATATTTTTTTATTACTTTAAATTGAACAAAAGTGCAAATTTAAATGATAATTGCCACTTATTGAGGACAAGCAAAAGCAAATAATTGTTACAAAAAAAAATAAAAAATTCAGTTTATAGCGAGTATAAAAATAAAGAGAGAGAGAGAGAGCGAGCTAGTAGATCTTGATTGTTACTGGTTTAAATTCAGAGCAATAAACAAAATTCAGAAATAATTTTATATTGAGTATGAAACAAAGAGCTGTATGACAGAGAACTTAATAGATGAAAAATAGATTCAAAAAAGGGATAAAATAGATGTTCCACCATAACTAAATATGTTAGATAACTAGTCCGTTAAAAAAGCTTGCAGAGTAATACCAATAATACATAAATTATTATTATATTACTGCAATCTTCATCTAGCTTCTAGGCCGATTGCTACAGATTGTGTTTATTGGGCAACGTTAATCTACAAGTAAAATAATAAAACCAATATATCTTGTCCATGATTTTATTTACTTATTTGGCAAGTAAAGTATCTATGAAAAACAAAGATAATGCACAAGCCGCTGGTCGTTATCAATGTGTTGAAATTGTGACTTTCTGGGCTTGTTTCCGTCGTTTTACATAACTCAGTGAATCTGGCGTTTAAACAACACAGAGAACACATGCAAATAAACAACACTATCAGCGGGTGCAATTCATTTGCATATTTCTCTCTATCATGATGATGCAAAAATGCCTCAAGAATGGCAAATATGAAATAGAGACATAAATCATACGGCTAACTCCTCAACGGGAGTCGTCGGAAAGAGTGAGAGATAAAAGTTTACAGTTCCTGTTTTTGTTTGTCATCAACATACCACTGAGACTATAAATCACACGCTCGGCAAAAACCGACAGGCAGCCATTAACAGACATATCCGCAGCGCTGTCGGGGTCAGTGTTCCCATTATGTCTGTGTCAAACTCTGATACGCACCAATAAACAGGAACAAGATATGAAAATTCACATTGTCTGTCCTGTTGACAGGACCTGAATCCAACAATGCGCAAAGAGAGGATGAAATGTTTGGGAACATGAAGTCAATTGCATACTTGTCATTCCATTCGACCCGTTTTAGAAACGTAACAAGTAATCGTGAACGTGCGACATGTTGAGTCGTCATGCTATGAGTGGTTGCTAGCGCATTGCCTACAGGAATGACTACCAGCTCCTGATTGTTCCTTAGAATTTCAGAGTCGTCTCCTGCCAAATACAACACCACATTTCATAATCTTGTTTGTGAGGCATCCAGTAAAACTTGTCCTGACCTTGTGACATTTACTTATCTTTTGGAATGGCCACACATTTCTGACCCATACATAGACAGGGACACCAAAAGCTGCAAACAATAAACAGTGAGCCTTATGATGGCTAATATGCTCCTTTTCCTCTATTTCTCATGGTGAGACAGGCCATTCTTCAGGCCTCACTCTGATGTGACCTCTCTGAGACGACGGAAATGTGGATAAAGTCATTTGCGCTGATGTCCTATTGCAGGCTGCGAGAGGAAACGGACACCTAATTTGACAGACAAGTGTTCCTGTGTTCCTTATTTGATTAAGAGAACCTGAAGCTGAGATGTTGAAGATGTTAATCGCATGAATCCATGGTAAGATGAAGATTTGCATGTGAGAAAAGGTCGCTAATGTTGACATAACCCAATTGAAAATATGCAGTCTAGCCAAGGATGAGCTCTGAGCCAGGGGACTCTGATAAATCTGTTGCTGATTCACAGAGGAGAACAATGGAGAAGAGGTACAGCATAAATTACAGTGTTGACATTTTTATTAGCTCATGTAGCTCGGCATGTTGTTGGGATATTACAGGCTTAGGTAACCTTAAGATCAGTACCAGACATCTGGGAGGATGACAAATTGACATGATGCTCTTATCAGAGACCATGCACCTAGAATGGTATTTGGGGGTGGTGTTTTTTCCACTGTTAGGTCACAGATCATGGCCGTCTTACACCCCCACTTGTGAACTTTCTATTGCAGGACAAAGAGCAGGTACTAATGATCTTTACAGGCATCCAGGGAAGTTGGTTTGTTTCTCTAAGAACATCTTAAAACATCTTGGGAAGCAAGAGATGATGTTGATGTATGATATGATATTATTAACATTATATTATGTTATATTATATGGTAACACTTTATTTCAATAGTCCACTTTAGACATTCTACAATAAGTAACTTTGCTGCAACATGTCAACTAACTCTCATTAGAGTATTAGTCGACTGTCTGCTTAATATCTGCTAACACTTTATTTTGTTGGTCCCCCACAGACATTCTACTGACTATAAGTAACTTGGCAACTACATGTCAACTTATTCTCCTAACCCGAACCCTAACACCTAACCATAACCTAACAGTCTACTAATACTCTAATGAGAGTTAGTTGACATGTAGTTGCAAAGTTACTTCTAGTTAGTAGAATGTCTAAAGTGGACTATCGAAATAAAGTGTAACCTGTTATATTATATTATAATACATTAAACGCACTATCATTTAAACGTTTGAGTTTAGTACGATTTTTGTAAAGAAATTAATAACTTTAAATAAATCAAAAATGTAACTAAAACATTTATAATGTTACAAAAGATTTATATTTCACACAAATGCTGTTTATTTGTTTTTAACAATGATAATAAAAAGTTTCTTGAGCACAATATCTGCATATTGGTGACACTGAAGAGTAGTTAACTCTGAAAATGCAGCTTTGCCACCGCAGGATGTAATAATATTATAAAATTGTAACAGTATTTCAAAATATTACTGTATTAGATCAGATAAATGCAGCCTTTATGAGCATAAGCGACTTAAAGGTGGGGTTGTAATTCTCTTTTTTGGCCATTTTTTCAAAATCAATTAAAATCTTATTCCTAACCCACTTACAGCCACTGAGTTAGAAGCACGGAAATAAAAATTAAGCAATTTAATCATCTGTGGAGCAGGCAGGACTCAAAAAACACCAGCCAATCATTTCCAAGACCACCTAGAATCATTGGACAGTAAGTGTGTCAATCAATCGGTCGTACCATTGATTGGTCCATGTTCTTTGAATGGGTGGAGTCAAAGGAAAGAAGGTAGGACCATTTGAGTTGTGTATTTTCAAAATCTACCGGCCGTTTTGCTAATCACATACCCCACCTTTAATAAAAAAATCTTGTATTTACTGCATATGTAATCTATAGAACCGTATGTATATGTAATCTACGGTATATCTATCTATCTATATCTCCATTTTCTTAATATTATTTATTTTTATGTTTGATGCAATGTGATTTTGGGTTGAAACATGATCCAGTTCTTGACTAGCTTTGTGAGGATCACCCTTTAAGATGACAAGGCGACTGTCGCTCATATAAAAGCACTTAGAGAGACGGTCATGTGAAAAGACATTGTTAAAAGAAAACACTGCTTTAAAGGTTATCAGGTTTATAAAGAGACTGAAGGGATTGTTTAGTAAGAGCATTATTAATCAGAGATCTACATAAATCCGCAAAATATAAGAAACCTCAGTGAACTAATGAAAAACTCCACATTAAAAGTTGAAAAAGTTCAAGTCACATGCTGGCCAGAATAAATCATGACCAATCTTATAAATAGTGCACTGTACAATTACAAAACTATGATATTATATGACACGAAACAAGGAAAATGGGGAAGAGGGTCAAACTAATTTCTCCATTTCCACAACACTAGGTGAACAAAAACATTCAGTGCTGAATCAAGGCCTCCGAGTTTATTTGACAGATTTAGAACGTGCTCTGTTTGTTCAATTTGAAAAATCGAATCTTACATGCTGACAAATGGCATTAAGGATGTTGCCATGGTGTTAATTAGTCAGTTGTAAAGTTGTGCGTGTGCAAATGCTGCGTGTTGTGCTCCAGCTGAACGTGGGACAGCACACACACACCATTAGTACATTCCTCTGCAGGCCAATGCAATACCATTCTTTCATAATAATAATAATAATAATAAATTACTTTAAATGAAAAAAAAAAAAAATTATCTTGATAATGAGAACTGTATTTCTTGAAACTTATTTTTTGTTTTTATGTAACAAAATATGACACATTTGACTAATCACTGTACCCTTTCAAAGCCATGTGTGCATTCATAGGTTGTGAAAGAACATCGAGCAGAACGATTTGTTTTTGAGTACGAAACGTGCAGCCAGCGTGACTTCATCACACAGCAGAGCTGCATCAAGTTATTAGCACACAGGAAAATGGACATTTTTCTTACAGGAATACAAACAAATCTATCAGCAGGTTTTTACATATTGCATTCTTCAAATCGAATACAACTGTTTCCATTAACAATTACATAAACAGCATATAAATTTAAGTGGAAAAAGTTTAATTTAAAAAGGAAAATTTTTTGGTGTGTCTCCCTTTTGTTTTAATGCAATTCATTTCAGCTGAAATGAACTGCGCAAGTTTTTTTGAGATTTGAGAAGGAAATCTAAAGAGTATCTTTGTTCTTTAATAAAAGCAAAATCATCTGACCATCCGTACAAAGACTTCACAAAGTCACAAATGTACTTATTTGATTGTGAACGAGGGGGCGTCTCAATCAGCTCCCTAGTTCAGTAGTCAGCGCACTGATCAGGGAGTCGGCCACTTTAAGGGCTATCTTCTCAATTGCAAAATCCTTCCAGTGCACTGAAAACATTTGCTCCCTAAAAAGTCCCACAATGCAGGGGAAACAGGAAGCCACCCTAGAAATGACTCTCTTTTCAATTAAAAAAAAATCCTGAAACTTTAATTTCCATTATTGTAAGTTTATATGTGTCTGATCAGTCGTACTTCAAAGTAAAATATAAATCATTTTTATGTTTTGAATTTTTATTTTTACAAATTGTATTTTGTTGTCCACTGTTATGACAGAGGGAAAAAACCGAAGTATATTTAACACACCTTGACCTTCGGTGATAATATGAAGGCATTTATAGTATTCAGCGTATATACAATGTCAGGTAAAAAAAAAAATTTTTTTTCCCCAGTTCTCCTTATGCTCATATGACTCCTCTCTACAAAAACATGTTTACAGGAAGGGACAGTAAGCGGAACTATAAAGGACAGGAGATGTCTGCATAAATATGGAAAAGATAAAAAAATGTGTCAGAGGCCATGTTTACACCTGATATTAAGATGCGTTTTGGTCGATCGGATCACAAGTGAACGACACTAAACAGGTGTAAACGGGGTCAAAAACATTTTGAGCTTGTCCACTTTCGACCACTTCCAGAGGTAGTGAAAAACACATTTGACCAGATTGCTTTCGTAGTCTAAACGCTCATGTGATCGAATGTGTTCAAACAGCCACAAAAGACTCCATCTCCGTCTACTGATCTAATGCGTGAACATTATAGGAAGAGCTCTAGCCAGACGTGATTTAAACTTTGATGGCTGAAGACCCAAGTTTGGCTTGAAGACAAAAAATGTAATTTCTCACACACACACGCACGCACGCACGTGTAAAACACCAGGTGTAAAGGGAATGTGTCTCCCTTGTCCACTTGTGATACGATCGACCAAAACGCATCTGAATACCAGGTGTAAACGAGGCCAAAGAATAGTTAAGATCTTACATGGAAGAAGTATACCATGCAATTTACACTGTAGACAGTATTCTACTGGCATACTCCTATAAAAGTCAAAGGTACCCACCTAACTGTTGGAAGAGGAGCGCTACGCTTTTACAGCTGATTGGCAGGCTGTCATTCAGTGGGGTCTGGATGAGCTGCCGGTCCCCCGCTCCCAATGAAAAGAGCTTCTGAGAACATCAACACAAACATTCTGGTCTGAACAAATGCATGACGTAAAAAACAATCAATGAACACCAAATAACAACTCAAAGTTACACAGATAGTAGAATACAGGCTGAAATCATAATATTTTTTTTTATTAATAATTCTATCAATTATTTTAATGCTTTTTCACTGATATCCACTATGGTGTCAAGGTCAGAGTTTTTTTTAAGAGGTTTAGTAAGTTTTTTATTTCCAGATCTTGGCACTTGTATTGAAAGAAACAGCGGATGTGCATTAAACAGAGCCAATAAGCTGCACATGGACGGTTTCATGAACAGATGCGCACACATGTCACATTCCTAGTGGATGGAGTTAGACTCACACTGAAAGATGAATATATACCTCTCCTGAGGTTTGTTTATAACTTAAGCCCTGTTTGATCACCATGATGTTCCAATCCAGCTGGGAAAATAATGGTTTCTGGAGGAATTTTCAAATGTATTGGTGAATTACATCAAAAACAACATAAGCTGGGGATTTCAACACGAGTGCGAGCAAAACTCTGCGGTCTGCATATATATATTTCCCCTGAAACCAATATCTAGATTGTTTAACTATCTATTTGGTGATTTATTAATTTAGCCTGATTTATATGAGCGGAGTGTACAATAAAGAGTAGTGGATTTAGAAACTGTGTTTAAAGAGAAAACATAAGGTTTGAGAACAGATTTGTTCACAGCTGCTGCATTAGGAGAAACAGAAACCAAAAAGAAAAATGAGAAGCATAAAAGTGAGGGATACTGCGTTGCTCAAACCAGAACATGAGAGCTACATTTATTAATATTTTAGCTCTAAACAAAACAACAAGGCTTCTCTCACTGACCCCTAAAGCCCTTTCCACCTCTCAGGAGTCCCCAGTGAAAACAATATGGAATGTGAGACACCCATAAGATGCCGTCCTCAAGGTATACAGGTACACAAATGAACCCTGGCTAACCCTCTGTGTGCTCGAATATCCACAGGGGTCAGGGTCGAGACTGACGAGGAATTCTTTGGTTAAAGTAATGTCTGACCTGGGAACCTCCTGCCACTGGAACCAAGCATGTGAAGAGGTTTGCCACCAGTCCTTCCAGAGGGAAGCTCAGACTGTCTATGTACACGGTGTAGATCAGTCCCAAGCAGCCCTAGGGAGAAAAAAAAAAAAGCAATACATACAGCTTGTCCTGATACACCAACGTAAAAGTACTTGCAAACAAAATATGAGTGGAGCAAAAGTCGCTGTCACAATATTAGTGTTGACCTAATAACTTATTTCCATCGCCAAACTTGGGATGGATGGATGGATGGATGGATGGATGGATGGATGGATGGATGGATGGATGGATGGATGGATGGATGGATGGATGGATGGATGGATGGATGGATGGATGGATGGATGGATGGATGGATGGATGGATGGATGGATGGATGGATGGATGGATGGATGGATGGATGGATGGATGGATGGATGGATGGATGGATGGATGGATGGATTTTTTTTATTGTATTCCTAATTTAAAATCACAAGTCTTTTAAAGGGCACCTATTATGACATTTAAAATGTTCCTAATGTTGTTTAGGGAGTCCCCAATGTCAAAAAACACTTTTGTTTTCGTATAATATGCATTTATTTTTACCTGATTTGCTCACCGACTCCCAAATGATTCGTTCAACGACTCATTTTTCCAAACCCCTCCTTTGCGCGACGCTAATCTGCGATTGGTCAGATGACCCAGCAGTGTTTACAGAGATAATACTTATTGTTTAACACGGAGTACAATGATGCTTTTATCAATTAAATTGTGTTATAATAATGATTATAGTCCACTGCTTTGTAGTTTGTAGTAAAAAACTAAAAATAAGATAAAGAATTTAATGTTATGTTAGCGAGCATAGCCCAGAGTTCATATTGTAAAAGCACAATCAGTCTTTGTTTGCATTAGCCCGATGCATAAACATAACGTTTTTACAAAAAAAAAAATGCAGTTACGTTACTACGAGGTATTACTCAATTCTTTAAGACAACTCCGAAAACAACGACAAACACTTCACATATCTCAATACAATTGTCATTGAAGACCTAGAAGCTAGGTCTTCTGTGGTATAGTTATATGAATTGTAGCCACTTAGTCTTCAAATGCTCCCCCTTGGGCAGATGAAAAAAGTTGGCTTTTGAGTCGCACTTCAGAACACAGCGTCTCGTCGCCATGATATTTTCCCTGGCCTTGGAGCGCAATAAGTGGGCGTATCGTATTCAAATAACTCGACAAGTTGACGTCATGTAGTGTGTAACATAGATCTAAGTGAACAAAAACATCCTGCAAAGTTTGAAATATGAAAGTGCACCGTATATAAAGTTATTGTCTTTCAAAAGTAAGAGTCGACTCTGAGTCATTTTTATGAATCGTTAGAAGACCGAAGCTTTTTCTCTGACTAGATGACGTCAACTTGTCATCTAGTCAGAGAAAACTAGATGACAAGTTGACGTCATCTAGTTGATTCAACTATTGATTCAAATCCATAACCAAAAGAATGAGCGATAGTAATGATGCTGTCCTTGGCAAACATAAATAACAGTGATATTTACTTTTCAATCGTTCTTTGGAAAATAAATCTGGAGAATTATCTGTATAAATAGTAGGAAATACCAGCAGGGCATAACAGTGCCCTCTACAAAGGGCACATTGAGAAACAAAGGGATATGGTGTGTGACTATAAACATTTGGTCCTTTACCAAGTAATACAGCTCAACTAACTTATTCCCAGGCATAGCTCAAGACAAATACATGAATGAAGGCCAAAAGTACAACAACTTGAGGCAGGCAGTCAGCAAAAAATTGGATTTCCTTCTTTTAAGCTCCTGTGATATTCCTCTCTGTCTCTGTAATCCCTGTTTTTCATCCATCGGCAGACATAAGTCTTTGACTTTAATGATTTAAGAACTGACAAATCAATACCGTTCTCAAACCAGTGATGGGTTTAATTATCCTAAATCCAACTAAAGCTCCAGCATGAAAATTCTTAATTATGAACAAGCAATTATTATCGAAAAATGGATTTTGCCTAAATACTAAAGTAAGTTACTGGTCACTTTGGAATTGTATGACATTGCACGGTCTGCCAAAGAAAAGCTCACTCACTAATTGGCGGATCCATTGTACATTTTCAGAATATAAAAAATCAGAAGTTTACATAAGAAACCAAAGTTTTTGTTGTTGTTGTTTGTTACGTTTTTTTGAGAGGCAGTGTTTCACAAAGAGACTTTATAAAAACAGGATAGTTCAAATGGTCAGCACTGTTTGACACAAATAGATAAGGAAACAACACTGAAATAATTCCTTTATCACATGGAAAACAAATACAGGACTACTTTTCATGAAATGGTGAAAATAAAAAATGGATGGACGGACAGACAGACAGAAGGATGGATAGATAGAGAGATGGACGGATGGATGGATAGACAGAGAGACGAATGGACACATTGATAGATAAACAGACAGACAGACAGACAGACAGACAGACTTTACATTACCCTAAATATTTCTGGGTAATCCAGCCTGGTGACAAGAATCAAACTTTTGGGTGAAAAAATTTGAGCTGGCTGGATCAAACCATTCTCCTCTTCCTCTTCCTCATCCCCATCTGCCTCCAGCGTCTTTGAGCCCTGAAATGAAAAAGAATCAAAAACATATATTTTTTTACGTTTGGGCTAAATAGAAATCCATGTGGCTGAGATACTCCTTGAGTGGGTGGACAAGTGTAGAGAAAGCACACGGGATAATACCTGGCCGTGATTCCGGAAGAATCAACATCTGGGTCAGATTCACTCATAATGTCTTTAAATTTAAACAGACTCTAATCAGATTTCTGAAATGAGGAGTTCCGTATTTTCTTTTTTTTCCAATGGAAACATTTTCATTTGATATTAACAAACTTTTTTGTGTTAAAGGCATAATAACACAATTTACTTTGCATTATCAAAAAGCAATCAAAATTATAACATTACAATATATTATATTCATTTACATTTTAACTGATTTAAAACACCATTTATGAAAACCAAGTAACATTCAAAGCGCATAATTTCAAGTTTGTACTTTCGTGACCAAAAGTAGTGCTGTCCGAGTTGGTGAGTTATTTAATGACAGAGTGGAAAAAGAACAGCAAAGAGTGAAGACTGAAAATCCAATGTCCTCAGAGGAGATGGACAGTGCGTCTGATGGGGGATTGCAGGGCTTTGTTTCTTAATCCTTTGTTATTCACCACTGATAAATATCTAGGTTGAGGAGTTGAGAGAGCATTGGAAAATAATGCATAAAGATCAAATGATTGCATGTTTTCAGAACCGCTGATAAAGCTGAGCTTATAGATAAGCTTAGTCTGTATAAAGTGACTGTCGCTCAGTATACAGGCTCAGTCCGGTTTCCTAAAAGAAACTGAAAACAGCACTGCACTTCAATACATCAAATGCGATAATGATCATGAGGTCAGCCGAGCAGCGCTGCCTTTTTTCAAAGAGCAAGAGAACGATAAGAGAAGCGAACCAAAGCGTGACAGCGTGTTGACAGAGTTAGTGTCGCAAAGGATGGAGAAAAGTTAAGATAGGCTTGCATGATGAATAAAGGAGTGACCCATGCTGGGTGTAATGAAACCACAAAAGGAACCTGGAGGTGCTGGTCTATTTATAGATCTTACTTTTGGAAATTGGCTAAATTTTGGGTTTGTTTTGTGCAAGGGTCTTGTCCCAAGGGCTGAAATGCTATTTAAATGAATCTAGGCTCACATTACAAGTCCTGCTTTAGTGTACGAGTTGAATTGGCTCCATGTGAGTATTTGGAAAAATTCAATTTCCTAAATAATCACATCCAAAGATGCAATCAGTGAAAAAAACAAATCATACACCATGTACAACCCAAACTGAGTTTATGGGACAACGGGAGGATTAAATCAATGATAAACTATCAATTTAAGCAAAAATGTAGTAGGTCAGAAACTACATACAAAAAAAAGTGTTCTTAGAAATGTACTTTTTTTGTATTTATGTTGGTTTCCTTTGGTTTAAAGGAAAACTCACATTTATGCTGAGAATCGCCTGTTCATAACCAGGGATTTTTATGCTGGAGCTGTAGTTGGATTTAGGATCACTAAAGCCAAAACCTAGCCTGGGAAAACCCAGACCACTCTCAGTTGTAACTGAGTAAGGGTCTGGCAAAGCTCCATAGACAATTCATTTCCACAGGGGCGTCACCAACGGACGTCAGATAGATCTAAAACCAATCAGAGCGATGAATGTCATGACGTATGCAGAGCGACGGAGAAACATCTCGAGACTCTCAGCAATTCTCTGTTTGTGTTAACGAAAATGACAATTTTAAATCGCTTGAAACAGACGAGATAGCTGATTCGAACGAGTGATGTTGTGATGTTCCACGGCGGCATCCATCTCTGTAATGTACAAAATCTGCGTCAGTCACCGTCTCTGCTCTGTCGTCATCGTGTAAAGCCCGCCCCAACGTTTCTGATTGGTGCCGCGATTTCGACGGATTGGAAATGGGTTTCAATGGGCTCTTTGCCAGACCCACTTGCAGAGCAAATCTAAATTTGCCGAAAGTGGTCTGGGTTTTCCCAGGCTAGACAAAACCATCATCAGCTCTTAAATCATTAAAATGATTATGAACATTAAAAGACTTCATCATTAAAGTCAAAACAACTTTTAACATAATAACAATATCGTTGTGCAACCAAGTGAAAACTATTAATAGTTTTTAGTTTTTGGGGAGTCACACCACATGACATTTTGTCATAAAAAGGTCAAATTACCAGATATTTTATATTAGATTGTAATCTATTTTTTTAATCGAAATTAAGCATACCCCATTTATCTAGTTTAACACCATTTAACACATTCATTTTGTCATCATTTGCTATATCCAGCAAAGTAAACCAGGTGATACACACAAAATATGCAAGATTTCTAAGGGAAATGTAGGTGTCTTTACAAAAAGGGACACTTGGAGACTCCAAAAGGACACCAAATAACCGTGATGCATAAACCTACAGTACACACATCCATTCAGAATTACTACACACAGCACAAATTAAAACATTATCCTGAATGTGTGTGGAAACAATGTGAATAAACTCAAATATGTCTTCACAATTTTTGTGGTGAAGGTTTGTGTGCATCAATATAACGGACTCACGTGTGCTTATGGTACAGCTCCTGTACATCCATACCTTGATTGCAATCTTCATCTATCAAAACGTAACTGGCAAGATGCTACCAGTACTTTGCTTTATCCAGCAGAGGAAAGTAGTTTGCGTATAATCTGGGCATACAGCGGTGGGATGTTTTATTGTTTCATTCAGTCTATATTTCAAACAACGCGATGCGTGAGGGCTCGCGCTCCTCAGAAAGAATCACAGAATATGACAGAGCTCATGTTTTAAGGTAAAACCCACACTGGAATAAATCATTTGTGAGTATGTATTCTCTCGGTCATCTCTGATAATAATCAGCCTGGGCTGCGTTTCCCAAAAGCAACTTTTTCCCAAAGTTGATGTAAAGAACACAGGTGGCAAAGGTCTCCATGATCAACTTGGGCTCACAATGCTTTTGGGAAACGCAGCCCTGGTTTTCTTTACATTAGCGCTGTTTTGTAAATTGTTTGAATGAATTCGCTTACTGTATAATTTGACTAAAACTTTCCCATAGTTTAGCTGCTTAAAATGATCTGATCGCAAACAGAGAAGTGAAATCAGGTTAAGGGGTTAGAAGAATAGAAATGTCCGCCAACCAGGTTACAGGTGCTTGTGCCACTGTAGATGCTCCGTGAGATAAACTCAAACTTCTAAGATCATCAAACTGTGAGAAGTAAATTACGTTAATAACGCAATTTCACATGCTTCAGTAATTTATTTGTGTTATATGCATTCAATTATTTTAGCGCGTTAAGGATTTTAAATGAATCACATGCGTTAACGTCGACAGCCCTAATATATATATGTATATATATTATAGCATTAATAATGACAAAAAGCAGACATCGTTATCATTCACCGATAAGGAGGAGAGGTTTTGCCTGCGTCACCTCCCACTGCTCACAATCTGCTTCTAATTGAGTCAGCGTCAGGCCTGCGAGCTCATAACGATACCTACCTCTCAAACCCTGCAGTCTAACCCCCCGCACTGGAGTCCATTTGATTTGCTCAGACAGTGAAAACATGCCACAAGATCCACCACATCTTATCAGTGGGAGCACAGGATTAAAATACCCTCACAGATGGGAAACACATTTCAAGCTTATTGGGAGGATTTGGTTCAATTATGAAGAAAAATACATTCCAAGGCTGCCTCTTCCAATCTGATAAAAGAAAAATATCTTTCAGTGTGTCATGATTTTTACATTAAGTGGGCTTAATGGTGTAGCTTTAGGAAAGTACGCAACACCTGAAATGCTTGGTCCGTCAGACATTGAACGCATTAAAAGAAGCCCATAAAAAGACAGAAATGGAATGGAGAGAATTGTGTACTTTCAATGACTTTACTCCAAGACTACCACATACAGTTCAGGGTGATTATACTCACCCCGAGAAAACTTAATGGATGCATAAAATGCGTTTGGACGGATTATACTGTAGCGTATAAGAGCCTTCGACATCTTCGCTAAGCTCCACACCTCTAGGTTACTTTTGTTAACTCAACAAGCTTTGCAAGCATCCAATAGGAACGAGCTAAAGATTCCTGTGAACATTTCAGTAAAATGGCTCATAAATGGTAAAACTTGATTGAATATTATTCTTATGTTGGCTAGATGTGACGGTTTACACCTGGTCACTTCAAACGTTTTCTCTGATCGGTTAGCTATCCCGCCGTGAAAAGACCAGGCCAAAATGCTTTCGAGTTTTAAATTTAAATCCAATCACTCAAAACACTTCAGGAGGTATAGTTTGAGACAAATTCCAAATAAAACTGGACAAGTGTAAATGCATCTGGTTGTTAAAACCACATATGTAAATTTTACTCCTCCCAAAATGTAACAAAAAATAAGCGTGAGAGCATATTATAGGCTATATGACATGTTATAGCCCGATATAACAGCACTCCTGCGCTGCAGATGAGTAGCTGAGTATCTCTTCAGCAAGCCGATGTGCAAACTGTCGCAAATGAAACTGAAAGTAAGTTGCAGATGCTCAACACACAATCATCTTCATTAAAAGTAGTTACTTAACAGTGTGATAAAAATGCTTTAGACTGCAAATCAGAATAAAGAAATGGGCATCTCGCAGTTGACTGGTCTCGACACATTTATTATTGTTTGGCGAATTTCTGTGGGCACAATCCAGTCATTTTAATAGGAATCCATGCGATTAGGAATTTCACTGCATTGACCAACAAAAAGCTGAATGGTTTGCATTTAGAGGCATGGATGAATAGTATGTGAAATTGGGATGCAGATATACACTCCATGGGTTAAGAGACCATCTAGCATCTATTCACATGAGGTAACGAAAACAGTCCCAGGAGACCTACAGCATAATGAGATAATGGGCTATCATGGTCACTATGTGAAAGAAGCCACCCTGCATTACGAACTTCTGGATAAGTGTATCAAAGAAAAACAGTGAGGAGACAATTGCAGACAGATTGAAAAGACCTTTCCGAAGACATTAAGGCAGTGAGGTTGCGATTAAGAATGATTCTTCAGTCTTAATGTGCCTGATGACACTGTGAAGTACTCTTCATGGGTGGTCTTCTCTCTTAATCTCCCACAAGGCTCAGTAGTTAAGGATGTAATATAAATAAAGAAGATTTACAGTCTCACTGAGAAAGAGAAAGACAGAAAGCGATAGAGAGACAGGGGACAGAGAGGAAGACAGCGCCAGCAAACAGCTGGGGGTCATCAAAGCTCAAAGACATGACGTGCTGAAGTTCCTGCCAAACAGTTTTGTAACCTTCTGGAACCACCAGCCTCTAAATACAAAGAATTCCTGCTTTTATTGACCGTTTAATTACACATTCTTTATCCTGTCATGAGTTTGTTTATTTGCACTCAAGTAAAGCAACAGGAAGTTAACAGTAAGTCAGCATGCTGGCATCCATGTACTGTAGATGCTTGTGGCAAACAGGCTGATTCATAGTGAATCTGCAAAGGAAACCATTAAACTTCTAAGCATTTAAACAGTAAGCAGTTTGCTTTACAAATGAATGTGATTCACAGCTTCGAAATGCTAAGTTTTGCTCATGATGACCACCACATCCTGAGTGTTGAATTAGGTTAATTACACAAAATGCCACATTGCCGGTACTAGGATGGTGCTCTCAATAGACGTGGAATGTGATCAACTGGTTTTCCTCATAATTACGCCATCATTTCCACAGGTAAAAAAAAAAGAAAAAAAAAAAGTGTCTTTGGTGACACTTTGAGGTGGCTGATAATTAAACTCTCAAAAAAGTAGTTCACTGGTGTTTACAAGAGTGATGCTTCCTGAGGAACAAGAGCCTGTGATTTAAAGCCGTAAAGCCAACCTTGAGCATCTTTTGAAGACATCACTACATTTTTATCCTAGAAAACAACAGCAGTGTTGCATTTGCCCACAGTGAAATAAACTTGAAGTGAGGAGCTTGACTAATGCACATAATGGCTTTCCTCGAAATCTCACCATCATCTTATGAAAAACCTTTTAGGCACTTAAGCACAGTAATCACGAATGTGGTAACATTTACTGACATGACACGCACAAAAAAGTGCAAAGCATTAATGAGAAATATAGCTGGAGGTAGCAATTACGGTAACAAGTAGGTTCTGTACCAAAAGTATGATGCAAAGAGTTAAATGACAACAAAGGTTGGACAATACACAACCATATGAGGGATTTGAACCTATAACCTTTGGGATATTAGACTAAACCTTTTCTTCTATCACCACCTTCAAACTGTTGGAAACATAACACGTTGAGAGACAACATAAAATTATAATGGCAAAAAAAAAGCTGATGATTCTTCAGGCAAATAGTAAAAGAATAACAATAACAGGCAAGAACAGCCCAAACATCTAACTCATAAATCTTACTCAAATTTGGTGACAATTGGACAAACATTGCAACATGAGTGGCAAGAAAAATTCATCAGGGGACTATTCACACTAACCCTTATCAATATGCATGCTTAGTTTTACAGCTTTCCTCCAAATGTATCTAGGTGCTTCCAGCCAGAGAAAATAGAAAAATAATAATAAGAACTCCAAGGTAAACAATACGCACCTTCAGCGCCTGGCCCCTAATAAAACCCAAAAGCACTTTTGGCTAAGAGTAGGGTTGAACAGCTGTCCTCATTAAAATCTATGTGTGCTATCAGAAAGATGATATGATGAATTACTTATACTGTTCTAACTTCTAGCATTCTGTAAAACCTGGTAAGCAGGATGCAATGTAATCAATGAAGGGTATACTTTATGCTCTTCAACACTTCAAATACAGCAACAATCAAAAGGGTCCAAGCAGGTGGAAAATGTCCCCAACTGGCAAATTTGGCAGAACAGAGGCAGTTGTTGACCAACCATTTACCACAAAACATGCTGAGATGTGTTGTTTTCTACAGCGAGGCCTGTAAGAAATACATATGTCTGATAAAATGTAATTGCTGCCAGCAATAATTTTTTGTTCATCTGTCCAACTGATATTGTAGTATGTTAGCACTTGTAGCGAAGAAAAGGCATGTCAAATTTTAACTTGCTTACCCAAACGTTTTTTACGAGATTCTCCTTGTTACAGACTCCCTCTAGGGGTGAAACTTGGCATGTGTCCTTCAAGCAACCTGGTATCCATGTGTAATTTATTAGGAAATTCAGAAAAAGTAGGTACATTAGTCGACATGTTTCTGCCAAACAACTGATGAACCTGGATAACATAATTTACAGAAATGGCATGCTTATATAGACTTACACTCTGCTATACGTCTGGGGGCAGTCGTGGCCTAATGGTTAGAGTCAGACTGGTAACCCGAAGGTTGCGGGTTCGATTCTACTGGCAGGAAATTACAGAGTGCCCTTGAAAAGGCACCTAACCACCAATTGCTCCCCGGGCGCCACAGTGAATGGCTGCCCACTGCTCCGGGTGAGTGTGTCCACGTTTTGCAGTGTTCACTACTAACTGCCCCTAATGTGTGTGCACTAACTCGGAAGGGTTACATGCAGAGGGGACAAATTCCGAATATGGGTTCACGTCATGTCAAAATGTAATTTAAAAAAAATAAGTTCTCTATTTACCCCAGAGGTGGATAAATCCGAGATAGGCTTCAGTGCTCTTCTTTACCAGAGCACCTAATCTTCAATAGCTTGAGGCTGTCTTCCACGCTGCATCAGTTTGCCACATTAGAGAGGAAAGCCCTGGCAATTAAAGATTAATCCCATATTTTTGCCCTGATTTACAGTCTGGACAAGTCGACACTAGTTGTCAAAAGTCGGAGCTAGTCTGCAGATTTGAGTTGAGAGATTTCATAGAAAATCACGTAGTGTATCAATTTACACTGTACTGACAGATGGCGACCAAAGCAGACAATCCCCAGATTACAGTTCATCACTTCTCAGACATTCCATCCACGATGTGACAAATGCTGACCAAACACGTTCAAATAGCGTCCAACTGGCAACAGGGGTGACACACTGATCCGACAAAGTGTTTATTGGCTTTGGTCGGTCTCTATCAGTGCAGTAATTAGCATTATAATGGACACAGACTCCGATTTTTGTAGCTTCGTACTATGCTTCCATCTAGTCGTAGAATAATCGAACACTTTTGATATTTTGAGTCGATTTTAGAATGTTTGCATTTGCCTTGCGTCTCCTGGCAACAAGGTGCATGTCTTTGTGTGAATTTGTTGTGTCCGGAACCTCAGTCGTTCAGTATATGTATGGAGCCCACTTTTTCTCTGTAACCAATTATAAAGTCGGCAAGTGTATGCCTAGTGTTTTAAAATCTGTTCAGATTTGAAAAGTTGTGTAGTGTCTTCCAGCCTTAAATTGTGCTAGTACCTGATTGACCCTTATTACCAATCCTGCACCAGTACAGTAGACTACTTCAGTCAAGGATACAAATTTATAGAGGATGCGTGGTTCCTTGCACTCAAGGACTTTCACTTTATGCTGAAACTTCTCAGCACAGAAATATAATAATAATTAACTCTCAACATTTTTTCTCTCACAATGTGGGAAAACTGATCATCTTCTACAGGAGCTAGTTTAGTTTAGTTTCATGAGGGGCTGAGGTTGGAACCCTGGTGGGCACTGGGCAAAAGTCAGGAATTACAGCTGCATTCTTTACATAGCTGTCCTCCAACCGCAGCCCCTTGGGGTTCTCTTACAGCGCTTCTTTCTCTCTCCTCTCTGGACACTGAACTTTAAGATGAAGCAGCAAAATATTGTCCATCCTGGTCGCAGCTGCCATCACTGAAAGGTTCTCCGACTGGTTGTCTTTATCCTTAAAAATACTGACTTTCTCACCTCAATCAACTTTAAAATATTTTGAAAGTACTCTTTGTCACCCGTCGACAGATTACTCTAAATTGTAATGTAGAAACATGCATTTTCTGTAAAACTGCTTTGAAACGATATGTATTTATAAAAAATATGACCTTAATCTCACCTGTAGGTTGACCTCTGCCTCAAAGAAGGTCAGACAGGAGCAGTAGTGTCGTTCTGATTCTATGTCTGTAAGCACCACTGTAAAGAATGTCGGGGGTTTCCTCTCACGAGACAGCCTCCATCCACCAGGCTGGCAGAACTGTAAAAGCACCAAAACAAACAAACACTGTTAGACTTCACTCAACACAAGAGTCTGACATTTCCAGAACATCTAGTCCACACAAAAGCAACCAGTAAATGATGGTTACCATAAGAGATGACATCGTTTGCACAGAGAAGCTGACAGGAATTGAAATTGGGGTTGTTGAAAATCATTTCAAACACCTTTCAATGTTTTGACAGGGATTACTGGAATGCAGTATGAGGCTGTTAAGGTACGTCAGTGTGCAAATTGGCTAGTGTGTGATCATATGCAGGATGTGCCACTTCAGATAGTACATCCTCTCATCAGAAGGCAGGAAATGACACTGAGTGCCTCAGTGCCCTTCCAAAAGCCCCTCCATATCCATTCTGTTACACAGAAAATCCCAATAAATAAATCTGGATAATATCCGAGCAGACTAATTGTAGAGTGCCCAAACAGATTTACAGATCAGTCCTGTTGCTGAATCCATGCTGCTGCAAATGCTGTGCTACAACAAAATAAATAATTCTACATAAATTGTAAGTTTGCAGTCCGTGTTGAATGTGATGCAATAAAAAGACAGAATACTAAAATTGAAAGCTTTTGAATTGGATCAAGGTATCAATTTACAAAAATATGTATTTCTGCACATCACAACTATCGAGTGACTGATGTAAAATTTCAGAAGCACGGTCAAACATTACAGCAGTGGTTCCCAATCCTTTTACTATAGAACCACCAACACTGCACATTTTGGGTGTCTCTTATATAGCACACATATTTGAGGTCTTAGAGAAGGGGTGTCCATCCTTTCTCCTGAAGGTCCACTGTCCTGCTGAGTTCAGCTCCGACCCCAATTGAACACACCTGAACCAGCTACTCAAGGTCTCACTAAGCATACAGTACTAGAAACTTCCAGACTGGTAGGTTGAGGCAAGTTGGAGCTAAACTCTGCAGGACAGTGGACCTCCAGGACCGAGTTTGGACACCTGTCAGAGTCTTTACTAATGAGCTGATGAGTTAAATCAGGTGTGTTTGATTAGGAAGATAGAAAGTTCTCCAGGACGAGGATTGGAAACCACTGCAGTAGAGCATGTCACTGGCAATGCAAAGGTCATGGGTTCGATTTCCAAGAACTGATAAAATGCAATGAAAGCCACTTTAGATTAAAAAAGTCTGCCAAAAGCTTTAATATAAATGTAAGTGCAGGCAATTAATAGATGCTTCTGAAAGACTATCCTGGCAGGCGGTAAAGAGATAAGAGAGAACAAGTCTAAGTACATCTGCTGTGTTAGTGCTCGAGTTGTCAAACTGGCTTGACAGGCACAGTGAGTTTGGATCACAAATGGCAGCCTGGCAGGTGAGAGAGGAGGAAGAACAGGAGAAGGACAAATCAAAGAAAGTCAGGGATGAAGATGAAAGAGAATTGGGAAACTACTGCATACTGCACAAAGACAACTTTTGACTTACGTAGATGCAAAAGTGATAAGGTGAGTGGGTGGAAACATGATGAAGAGTGATGGGAGAAGGAACAAGAGCGAGAGGAACAGCAAAAATGAAAGACAGAGCGATATGTAGTGTGTTGGATTGACCTCGGGGCTTGAACCAGGATGTTAGCATCCCGCTGCAGCCACAATAGAAGGCAGGAAATCTGGAACGCTGGCAGGCAAAGACGGAAGAGTGGGATGCTCCTTTCCCTTGTCAGATTGGGAAAGATTCCAGGAAAATTACAGGAAAATATGAAAATATTCAAAGTATGCGATAAATTCCCAGCCAAATCCAGATAAACAAATAATATGAGTGCATACATGGGATTTCTATCTATGGGTTCAAAATGTGGGACAGCAGTGCCACAAAGACCCAAAATGAACTTTAGACAGGTAAGATGCTGTAATTTGACACAAATGACAATGTACAACCTAGTGAACATACTGTTCTTCTATTCCTCACAGCTTAATTTTAATTTGCCTTAAATTTAATATGACACGGTCTATAATTGTGGAGACGATGTTGTATATTATTATATTATTACATCAATCCCTCTTGGTCCCGAGGCTGTTATTATTCCAGTGGCCCGAGGTTCTTAGCTAAAGAGGCTGGGGTCTGGCATTGATTCAAATACTACAAAACCCAAGCCTCAGTCTGAAGTGTTTTGCACGTGCTTGATTTAGTTCACAAGACAGAACATCCAGACAGACAACAACTGTTTCGGTCTGATCAACTGGACTGCAATCTTATTTTTACTGTAAATATTAGCTTAAGTTTAACATTTAAGGTCACTGAAGTAGTTCAGGAAGAAGGCTAGGATTGGTGGGGAGCTCTAGGACAAGATGTTCCACACAGCTAGAAAATAAACTCATGCTACAATGTGTTACAACGATCAGTTATTGGATTCTGTTATCTGCTGACAATCATCAAAAATGAAACATTGTGGAGCCTAAATAAGGGATCGAGGTAGCAAGGGATTGGTTCTTTAACCATGCCTGTGATAAGAGGTATTTGTACTTAATATCAGTTTGGAGCACTAGGTCAAAATCTAGACAATTAACAATTCATGTTTCAATTCATATTAGTCATTCCAGTTCTTGATTTGAAATAACTCAAAATAAGTTCAGGAATCAGGCTGGTTGCACTAGCCTATATATTTCTGATTCACTAAAAGGAACCAGCTTAGTAATTTGTTCGGGAATCAAATTATTATTCCTTTAAAGGTGAAATGTGTAATTTTTAGCGGCATCTAGTAGTGAGGTTGCGAATTGAAGACAACCAACAGAAGTTACGGTGGCCGACAGGAAAAGATGTCGTTGTCTGAGACAGTAGAGAGTAGCCAGTTAAGCAATGTGGTTTCTTTACAAAGATAAATTAAGAAATAAGGTTGACTTTATTATTCAGTAAAACAATATGTTATTGCGAATATTATTGTTACTTGTTTGCACGAAGAATATCATAGTGACGAAACGCGTTTGTCCGTTTAGGGCTACTGTAGAAACATGTCGGTGCATTTGAATGTAAAGGGACCCGCGGTGTATGTAGATAGGAATGGCTCATTCTAAGCTAATAACAACATAAAGGTTCATTAAGTAAGGTCTTAATACACCACTGTAGTGATATTGCATTTCTGTCAACAGATCCTCCTAAATATTACACAATGCACCTTTAAGTCATGATGTTTTCAAAATAACTTGGCTGCGTAGACCTACATCTCCATCTTTTGACATTTGCACTGACAACAAGTTGAAATTTCCCACTTCCAACCTCAAACTGTTCAACTTGGAATTCTCCTACCTCTACTTGAAAATAACCAATTTGATGTCACTTGAGTCACCGCCATCTTGGAAATTAAATCAAATGACTGTATTCGAGGTTGATCCAGTGGTTATTTTCAAGTTTGCAGTTGCAGCATTAATAATACATCATACAAAAATAATCATGGCTGTACTTCGAAACGTGAGTGAAAGAAGTCTAAAGTTGGACCTATCTGAACTTTAAGCGTCACATTACTATGCTTCACCTGCTGACAAGACGTTAGCTTGCCGCTTCGCTCCGATGGAGAAAGTTGACACGAGTCACATGAACGAGTTCTTCAAACTTGAGCTTGCACATTTGCAACCGTAAAACAGCTGAGTAATATCCCAGAGAACACAGACCCTTTCCTTAAATTAGCTCTCAGTCAAGTGACAATGGCACTCCGTCGTGTTCTACCAGTCATGATGTCAGGGGGCTTTCAATTACACAGCTGGCCTTGTCAGCGAAAGTTCCTCATCATGTGAGAAACGAGTGGCATGTCCACTCCGCAAACAAGACACAAGATCTGCAGCTTGACCTGCTAAGAATCAGTTCGGTGGCTAAAAGCATGGAGGACAGAACAACCATATTAGATCCTCGTCTGCCTTGTGCTGTGTTCCGTTACTTGCATCTCTGTTTAACGACAGCCATAAAAGGCAGAGGACTGCTGCCCTAGTTAGAGGACAAAGCTAGAGCCGCCACTATGATTGCTCTGGGTTGTGTAACAGTACATAAGCTGTAACAGCAGAAACTTATTTCCTTAAACTGAATTGATTTCAATGGGCTACTAAGTTAAAGTCCCCCCTGTGGTGAAAATCAAGCTTTTAATGGTGTTTATTTGTCTATGTGGTGTTTTTAATATGCTTTAAGAAAAACCATGTGCAAATTCATGTCAACACCATTGCTCTCCTTGAGTATTTTCTCCTTAAAACTGCAGTGAATCAAAGACAGTCTCAAAAACGTGGTTTGAAATCACTAGTGTTTCTGACGTCACAAACTACATTGTAACCAATCAGGTCAACGTCTGATCGTCAATGAGTGGATCTCTGAGCTGGTGTGAGTGAGTGGAGGTGGGGCTAATTTGCATATTCATAGAACCGTATATATTAAATCAGGGAAGGGTGCAGAGTTACATTTAAGCTATTTTAAGGCATGGAGAAAATTTTTCCAAGGAAAAAAAATGTAAATATGTAATTTTGGTGATCAAAAATTAGTTTAAAGGGATACAATTATTGACTACAGGGGGACTTTAAGACTATACAATTTATCAAATATTGAAGACTCAAAACTGAAAAAAATTTGGCAAGCAATTTCAAAAGCCAAATCATGGTTGCCGCAACTGCTCTACTGAGTGCCATTCCAGTAGGTGTCAGATTCTTCATCCTCTTCAGACATTTTAATGGCAATGGGCCAACCACAATTCAGGACTGGTGTGTAAAACATTGGATGGCACACAGGAGAGCAATAGAGCGGTCAACCCAGAAGTTAGCATCAACCTGGTTCCCTCGACAAAAACCCAACCGGATTTTTCTATTGGCTTTTGAATTATAGCAGGTAATAATGCAAATTATAAAAATGTGAAAATATGTTTAAAAACAAATACAATCGGTAGAAGTAAAATCTAAAAGTAGGCTATAAACAAACTACACCACGGTTACATGACTTCAGCATCAACATCACTAGGCGCTTTCAGTTTTTTTTTTTTTTTAAGTTCCCCCTGCAAATTCAAGTTAGATTAGCTAGAATGGCAAGAGCGCGTTATAAACAGAATGAGGCTGTGAAAGTAGAATAGTAAGTTTTTTTTTTTTTTTTTTTTTTTTTTTATTTTTTTTTTATTTATTTTTTTTATTGAATTTTAATAATAACAAAACATTTTACACACAAGAACAAGAGTACATATAACCATACATGTCAGGGGTAGAGAAGAAATGAAAATAAAAATAAATAAATAAAAATAAATAATAAATAGGCTACTGAAAGATTTTTTACAAAAAAAGCTTGTACTTGTCAAACAGCTGTTTAGTTTTCATAGCTTTCAGGTTTTTACTTTTGGAAATAGTTTCTAAATATATCTTAACATCAATTTTAAAATGTTCAAAATTTGGTATTTTTCCATTCCATTTGACCTTATGAATGTAGTAACGGGAAATTATAACAATTAAATCAAAAATAAACAAAATGTTTTTTTCACCCTCAAATGAAAAACATTTTAACATTACATCAATTTCTTCAAAGTTAATAGGAGTCATAACTTTACTTTGCAAGTACTTACTAAGTTCTTTCCAAAACTTTTGGGTCTTGGGACATTCCCAAAATAAATGCTTAATAGTCTCAGGGGTGGTTTTACAAAAAGCACAAATATCTTCAATGTTCACTTTAAAACGTTGTACCACAAGTGATTTAACTGGGTAAACTCGATGGAAAATTTTATATGAAACCTCTTTTACTTTGTTTGTAATGCAATACTTGTGAGGTGTCATCCAAACTTTACTCCACTCAATATGTTTCTTAAATAAAGAATTCCAGTGAATAGTAACACCAAGTATACATTTAGATTGAAGAAGGGACCGCAAAAAAATATTATTACATCCAGAACTTGTGAAATCCTTACCCTGCAATTTAATACAAGAAGTAAATTCTTCTACTGTTGTTTGTAGAGAACAATTATTATGACCTTCCAATAATCTCAAAATTGCCTTGGGAATTGCATGTAAAACCAAAAAATATTGGACAGGATCAACTGAAAAGTTATATGTATGAACAAACTCATTATAATTGTATAAGACACCATCACTTTTTATCAACTGTTTAACCCAAATAATTCCCTTTACGAACCAATTTTCAAAAAAAATTGATTTGTTTCTAATCCTTATACATCTGTTGTTCCAAATGGTACATTTATGAGGGGAAAAATTATGACTATACATTAGAGTCCATGAAAGTAAAGCTTGTTTGTGGAAACTTGCAAGTTTAACGGGTATTTTGTTAACATCATAATCACATTTTAGTATAAATTCTATACCACCTACTTTTTGAAAGATATAATTAGGTACCGTATACCATATACTTTGTTTATTCTTTAAATAATTTTGAAGCCATTTTATTTTAAATATCGTATTAGAGGTCTTAAAATCCAAAACATTCAATCCTCCATTAATTTTTGATCTACAAATATTTTCTTTTTTAATATAATGTGATTTGTTCTTCCAAATAAATTTAAAGAGTTTAGTGTCTATACTTTTAATTAGTGAGGGGGGTACCTCTAACACTTGAGCATTATAAACCAACCTGGATAAACCTTCAGCTTTAACCAATAACACACGACCAGTTATAGAGATATCTCTCATCAGCCAAGAATTCAATTTCTTTTCAAATGTTTGAATTATAGGAGTAAAATTTAGCTCATTCCTAACTTCCTGATTTTTTGATATCTTAATACCTAAATATTTGACAACTTCTTTTACGGGAATATTGCATATTGTGGTAAAGTCACATGCACCTAGAGCCATAAGTTCACATTTATTAATATTCAGGGAAAGACCAGATACAGATGAAAATAACTGCAAACACTTTATTGCTTTTTCAATTTCAGTATAATCTCTTAAGAAAAGAGTAGTGTCATCCGCTAATTGTGTGCATTTAATTTCTGTATCTTCTATTTTGATACCACGAAAATTGTCCTTCTTAATATGAATGGCCATGATTTGTGTAACCAACAAAAAAAGCAATGGACTAATCGGACAGCCCTGTCGAATTCCCCTTTTAATTTCGAATCTATGAGAAGTTCCATATGCCAATTTTACAGAGCTATTAATTTTATTATATAGGGTTCTAATTACTTTTTGAAATTTGTTCCCAAAACCGAAAAATGTAAGCGTTTTAAAAATAAAGTCATGTTCAATTGTATCAAAGGCCTTGTAAAAATCGACAAACAGAATAAAACTATTTTCATTAATAATTTCGTTATAATCTATAAGATCTAATACAAGTCTAATATTATTACAAATATGTCTACCTTTTATAAAACCTGACTGCCCCTCATCAATAATAAGTTCTAATCCTAATTTTAACCTTTCAGCAAATATGGAAGCAATAATTTTACTATCATTATTTATTAATGTAATAGTTCGCCAATTATCTAGTGACGATAGGTCTTTATCAGGCTTTGGAATTAATGATATTAGACCTTGTGTCATGGAGGGTGGCAAAGCTTCCTGATCAATAGACTCTTTAAAGACCATTAACAGAAATTCGGTTAGATCATCTTGAAATGTTTTAAAAAACTCAGCAGTTAAGCCATCATTACCCGGGGACTTGTTTAATTTAAGTTTTTTTATAGCTGTTTTTATCTCTAAAGTGGATACTTCGCTATCACAAAGAGCTTTAAAATCTTCATCAATACAAGTTATGTTTTGTTTAAGGGGCTTTAAAAAATCCTCTATTTTGTCTGCAGAACATGCATTGCTGGAATATAATTTACCATAAAAATCAGATACATATTTTGAAATAATAATAGAGTCCTGTGTTTCATGGCCATTAATATTAAGCTTTCTAATGGATGTATATTCTCCATTCCTTTTCTCCAAATTATAAAAGTATCTGGAATTAGTTTCTCCTTCCTCCAACCAACGTCTTCGTGATCTAACAAATGAACCTTTTGCCTTGATTATATATAATTTATCTAACTCAGCCTGCAAATTCGTTAACAAATTAGAGTTCCCATCACTGTCATTATTAGTAATGTTACAAATAGCTTCAATAATTTCCTCTTCCTTTAATCTATTAGATTTGGCAACTTCTTTGCCTTTATTAATTGTACTAATTCTAATCTGAAACTTCATGAGCTCCCAATTTTTACAGTATAAATTCGTTCGTTTAGCTTCATTCCAATATGTTTGTATTATTTTCTTAATTTCATGTTGAAAACTTTCAATTTCTAATAATCTATTATTAAACTTCCAATAAGTCTTAGAACTTTTATATGATGTTTCGTTATTCATTTTAATGAGAAGATAAATAATTTTGTGATCAGACAATATTGATGGTTCAATTGATACTCTGTTTGTATTTTGTTCTAATGAATTAGAAATTAACCAAAAATCGATTCTTGACTGTTTAGATTTATCCCTATTACTCCACGTGTACTCTTTCAAATGTGGGTATTTATATCTCCATATATCAATTAACCCTACATTTTCACAAAATATTGATAGCTCTGAATTATTTGTAGCTGGTTTAATTGGAATAGGAATTCTATCCATCCTAACATCTAGGACAGTATTGAAGTCCCCACCTAGAATAATTTCAATATCATGAAATCTTTTCCTTATTTTGTTTATCTCATTTTCAATTTCAGAGAACAAATCAACATTATATTTTTTTATATTTGAGGCATATACAGTACCTAACAAAAACATTTTACCATCAATGGATACCGTTAGAATTATCCATCTACCTCCATTGTGGACTTTGCTATTAACTATTTTCCCTTTAAATGAACCCTTTAAAATTGCAACTCCTGCTGAGTGATTACTTCCAAAAGAATGCCAGATTTCGCTGCCCCACTGAGACTTCCAAAAATTCACATCTGAAGAACAAGCATGAGTCTCTTGTAAAAAATAAAAATCTACATTAAATCTCTTGCAATACAAAAAAACAGCCTTTCGTTTAGTTAAATCTCGAATACCCCTCACATTGAAAGAACAAAAAGATAAAGACATGAACTTTTAATGAACACAACTACAGAAGAAAGAAAGAAAGAAAAACTCTTAGAAGCTTAGGTATATGTAACTCAAAAGGGTGCACATTCCTTATTCGTTTATAATTTTACATGGGAAATTCTTTTTTTTTTTTTTTTTTTTTTTTTTTTTCTCATTCCCCCTCGATCATTCTTATTCACAAATCCTCAATTGAAATATTAGGTCAGTGACCAACAAAACCAAACCTTTATTTGGGGAAAATTTCAACGCCATCATCAAAGGCTCTGCTCCCCACAAAATAAGCTTTACGACCTTTCTCTCTGGCATCTTTCACCATGGGCCACAGGACTTTTCGTCTCTCCACATCCAGCGCCGTCAAATCTTCTGTAAACCGTAAACGCTGTGCTTGAAGGAATTCACAGTTCTTCGCTCTTTTCCAGAGTAGATCCCGAGTAGACCTGTTCGTGAACTGAATTATCGTCGCTCTTGGGCCTCTTCCCTGTTCTTTCCGACCCAGTCTATGAACAATGTCCACATCAACCTGGCATCTCTCCTTTAACTCCAGAGCAACTGAACCGCAAATTCCAATCACCTGATGCTTGAGATTTTCATCCGTTTTCTCGGGAACACCGTGGAGCCTCAGATTCCATCTTCTTCGATATCTTTCTGCTTCATTAACTTTTCGTTCAAGCTCAGCAACTTTCTGCTCGTGCGATTTAGTGAGTTCTTTCACCACTTTCATTTCATCTTTCAAGTCTTTAACTTCATTCAGCGCGAAGTCAATTGACTTTTTCAAGGTTCCAATGCTGAGCGTATTTTCCCGAATCAGATTCTCCAGGTGCCCCGAACTCTCATTAATTTTTCTGGATAAGAGATTTACAATATTATCTTGCATCTCAAGAAGCGACGGTTCGTCTTTCTTTTTTTTGGAACAAGGTTTTTCTGGCGTATCTGGCAGTGGTACATGCAGACTATCTTTCACGATGGAGTACGACGAGTGATCTGCCATCTCAATCTCACTGCTTATCCCTTCTTCTTGACTTTTCCTGGCCTCCACCGATCGTTTAATGGCACCATCAGAGCTCTTAACAGCACTCGGCTTCATTTTGTGAGAGGAGATCAATATCCAAGAATTGAGGGGGAATGATTTCAAAATCTATCCTCTATAGTAATCCAACTTAAAATACATGCAGCATAGTCTATAAAATTGCGTAAATGAATTTCTCCCTTCACGGATATTTGGAATAAAACACCCCAAGGCTTTCGCAGCTAAGAAATAACATCCACCATGGCCGCCATCTTGCCGCGCCCCCTCATAGAATAGTAAGTAGATGAGTTTATCTGTTTGGCTGATAACGTTTAATGTCTCTGGCAACCTCTGTAGTCCCATTAAGCCACTTGTAAGCAACTGCCTTTTTCAAGACAAGTAAAAGCTTCAAAAATCAGTAGAATGTATTACTGATATATTTTACGTCATGATCATTTTGAACTTGTGTTAACCACAGACCTAATTTTAAGCCTTTTAACTGAAAAACCATTTGAAAAATCCATTGACTTAAAGACGATGGAACTAAAAATGCTCGTTTCCAGGTTTTGGCCTACAAAAAGATGTCATAGCTGCAGCACAAGAATGCAGCCACCACAAATTTACTGTGTTTGATTTTCACTGAATCCAATCAAAGCACTCAGAAAATGACCAAATAAGCTGCATGGGCTTTTGATTGGGACTTTTGACATGACCCGTGATTGGGGGTGTCAGCAAAACCAGATACCTAACCAGATATTCATTACAATTATTTCCTTGTGTTGTGGAGAAGAAAGAAAGTCAAATGGGTTTGGAACAACATAAGTAAATGATGACTGATTTAACTGGTTTTCATCTCTAGAATTTAGCCAAAACACAAAAAAAGTATTTTAAGACATAATTGAGCCTTTGCGTTGGGAGCATATTGATGCCTAAAAAAAGCTGTCCAAGTATGCAGTGTGTGAGGAAAAGAGAGAGGGTGTGTTTTCATAAGGTGTGAGAATATAGATTATAAATGGAATAGACACTTATTGGCCCATCACAACCTTCTCGCCTAGGTGGACAACAGCTGAAAATCTCACAGGAAGAAGAACAATAACACTGGGGAAAGAGGTGTCAGCACTGGTCACCCTCTGTCAACACTATATAGTTTTATCAGAACGGCCAGCAGCTAATGCTAAATCCAAATACGGGACAGTCTATTTCTGTCAGCCACAGACCAAGGGTAGGAAATGCTCAGCTGAGCCAAGATGGAGACCCCATTCTTCTGTCTGAATGTGTTGAGCTGAAGGAAACCTGGAATAACCTGTGATGAAAACACTTCCTGAGAACATCTTCAGGGTCAAAGGAGTAGAAGAAAAAAAAAAAAGCGTTTTGATGGACCTAACCCATCATAACATGTGCTGCTAACAGATCTAAATTACCCACAAAACATGCAGTTTTCACATTACCAATACGACTTTGTTCTAAATTCAGCTATGGTCAGGATGTTTCATATGGTCAGTTATGCAATACCGCACATATGGTTCACTTTAGGGACAGATATTTTTAGTTAGTCAATGGGGATGCTTATAATTTACCAGAGTGGGTGGAGGGGGAGTAATGTGGAGACATTAAAAATGCCAAACGAGCAACATATTGACAGCATCGTAATTTTATGACTTGTACTTTATTGAGCTGATGACAATTCAAGCATGTCAGAAATGCAGAGGAAAAGGCAAACGGCATGTCCTCGATCTGGTGAGAGCATAACGTGTCATTTACTTCAGCCGCACATGAGTAGCTCATACAGCTGGATCAGTCGTGCTCTTCGCTAGTCCACTCCTCTGGGGAGATTTCCTCACTTGAGATGAATTTCCTTTTTTAAAACAGTATAAATTGAAAACACACTGACATTTGAACGGGTGAATTTTAGCCTGAAAACTTTCGATCCTAACACAAACATGCAGCAGTCCTCAGAGAGTTCAGTGATGTTTCACTCTAAACATTTTGCTTTCAGTTTGTATTCCCAAAACAGCAGTGGGGGAAACACTTTAGACATCCTTGGAACTTCCCAGCATTGCCCGGAATACAGCAATGAATTTTACTCGTGTGTAAAAAAAAAAAAGGGTAGGACAGGTGGTAGCACGTTCTTTACAAATACAAAAGGTCAGCTAAGGTCTATTGCGATGTTAACAACTACTTTTTTTTGTCTTACTTTCACACATAAGCATATGCAGTTTTGCCCTGTTTGTGGAGCTAAACCTCAACTACACTGTTTTAATAGCTGGGAAATAATTGAACTAAAATACATTCTATACGGTATCTGAGAAAATCTTTAGTGGTGCTTGCACTATCACAATGTGCACATTGCAATGTGGATGTTGCTATGCGGTTGCTTTATGGTTGCTGTGGTGCCCAGTGTTTTTAGCATGTTGCTATGTAGTTGTTGTGTTCTAAGTGAGAAAAGCTCATCCCAATGTCTCTGAAATTCTTCTCAAAACATGGCTTGGGTCCATTGTTCAAAGCAAGACAAATCTGTCTGATCACTTACAAAAAGTAACAACATATCCCTATGCAACAGGCTGCTTGATTTGAGGTGTTATTCATTCATATGCACCAGGGTTGCCAGGTTTGTGTAACAAAAGCAGTCCAATTGCCATTCAAAACCTGCCCAATCATGGCTAAAACTAGCCCAATCGCATTCCAGTTGGATTCCCCAGTAAAAATCGTGTTCCAGGGGGTAGAAAAAAAAAAAACACGGCAACAGTGTAAAAATGGCACAATTCCGCAGGAAAACCCGGACTTGGCAAAACTGTTATGCACTGTTGTTTAATAGAGTAAGGGGTTTGTACACATCCCTAAAACCAGGCTCAAACTACAGGAGTTTTTAAATCTTAACCGATTTTGAAATCTGGTTGCATCACGCACATAAGGAGAATCCCTACAAGTGATTGCAAACACTACAAGATTTGAAAATCGTGGAGCATCACACACAACAAGATAAGTCCCCACCGGTGAAAATCAAGCTTTAAATGTTATTTATATGTCTATGTGGTGTTTTTAATATGCTTTATTGAGACAAACCATGTGCAAATTCATAAGTTAGCACCATTACAGAGTATTTTTTCTTTAAAGGGGTCATGACATGGTTTTTTTTATTTTATTATTATGTTCCCTTAGGTGCAAATATAGTATTACTATAGTTTTTTTTACAAAAAACTTTTAAAATGTAGTGATTTATTACCTTTTCCCACCCTGTTTCTCATCCTCTGATTCAAACAGTCTGTTTTGGGGGTGTTTCCCCTTTAAGAGTTCAGTGTTAACGCCCACTGTTATGATTGGCTAACGTCAGTGCCTATGCATCAATTATTAACGCCCCCAGCCAGAACATTTGCGGATTCGGCGTATTTAAAAAGTAGTTTAAAGTTTTAAACACATTACTTACAGTTTGCGTCGTCGTTGTTGAGCCCAGAATAGTCGGCACGGACTTATCTTTGAGCAACAGTTTTCTGGCAAAGCCAGCATCATTTTGGGATTTGTTCTCAAAACAGTCATCCTTCAAATGTATAGAACAAACGCTTAAACTACCACTGCCGTGACTGAGACGTCCGCAAAAAATAAAGTGCATCCATTTTTCCCTGACGACTGGATCTTTCGCAGCGTATTCAAAGATGTTGTTTGTCCACAGCCAGGAACAGCACATCTGCGGCATCGTAATTTCCCTGTACACAGACCCACTCGCTGTCCGTCGACTGAACACTTGTGAGGCGCGCAGCGCGCGGGCGCGACAATGATACGAAATGAGCGTAGTTGTCTTGCGCTTAAAGCGTAGCTGTCTTGTGCATGGAGGCGGTCATATGCAAACGCTGGTACGTCACTTCGTACCGTGACGTCACTTCTTACCATGGATCCAGAACGAGCTGTATTTAGAGCTTGATTAAATAAATTATTAGTTTATAATGGGGAGGACGTCTTAAGCTATGAAACTTGCAGGACGTTTTAATGGTACAAAGACCTCTTATATACCAAAAGATCAAGGCAAATTTGGTTTCTCATGTCATGACCCCTTTAAAACTGCAGTGAACCAAAGACTGTCTCAAAAACGCGGTTTGAAATCACTTGTGTTTCTGACGTCACAAACTACCTTGTAGCCAATCAGGTCAACATGTGATCGTCAACGTGTGGATCTCTGAGCTGGTGCGAGTGAGTGGAGATGGTGCTAATTTGCATATTCATAGAACCGCGTATACTAAATTAGGCAAGGGTGTAGAGTTACATTCAAGCTATTTTAAGGCATGAGAAAAAAAATCAAGGAAAAACTGTTTAATATGTATTTTTGGTGATCAAAGATGAGTTTTAAGGGATACAATTATTGACTACAGGGGAACTTTAAGATTGTCATGCCAGATTTAATACCTCACGAGATCTCAAGGAGAAGTGGATACAAAATGGATACTGTGTCGAGGCAACCTTCTGTGGAAATTATATGAGACGACATTATAAAGACAGTCGTGTTGTTGCCACATTTCGACCAGCCGTTCCTTCAACTCACTTGTCCACCAGACCCGTACAGCTGCTTGTTGTTTTGCGGTCGCCATTGCAAAGTTCTGTCACATCCGTCTCCTTGTAGACTCTCTCAATGGCTATTGTAAAAAAACTGCCATAATCATCCCGCTTTAAAATCCTAAATAACAAACATGTTTGATATTTCCAGGGCGGCCCTGATGTGTCCGCGAGCAGATAGAGAGGTTTAAGATTTGATCTGTAAACGCCTCACAACACTCACACACGTCACTTTTAAACCAAGCAGCTTTGTGTTGGTCAAATCTGTGAATTTGTGACCGACATGAGCGAAATCTGAATGGGAAATATTTTCGCCCGGGAATTGGAATGATTCCTCCATGGACATAGAAGTCCATGCATCATTGTGAATAAACCGCTTTATGAATGACCTTATAACATGCAAACAACCAAACATCAACAACATCATCAGGATTGTTGGACTTCACAAGCTAAACAACAAACAGCAGTTCCAGTGCAGTCTGCTTTGACTAGCCAAGTGTAAACACCTTTGTCCTAGAACTGGATTGAGGCACAATATGGGTCTACGTCACATTGCAGACCCCTGCCTGTGAGCGCAGCGATAGTGAAGTGGGCACAGGTGTTTCCTGTGGTTTTCAGAGAGGCCGTCACCAGCCACATTTCCCTCCTTCCAATCAGCGATCTTCCCTCTGTTGATGTTTTTCAGCTGACTAAACAACAGCTCCACGCTGCAGGTTGGACAGTCACGTGAGTCGGCCACTCTTCACTCTCAGCAGGAAGGCGAAAATGGCCCTGCTTTTGAATGAAGGGAGGGTTTCCTTTATTCACAACACAATGGCTGGTCATTACACAGGACTTTAAGGACTTACACGTTTACTATAGATGTGATGACGATGACAAGGATTTTACAAGAAACAACTGGTTGCACAAGAATACCTTGACGTGCAAGACTGCTACATGGCATTAGTGTCAGCCATGTGATCAGCTAAAAGACAAAAAAGAAAGAAATCCTTAACCCTTGTCACTTCTCTTTGTTGACTCTTTGTTATAAACAATTCTCATGACGAATGTCACGTTTCCAAATGCAAACTATAAGCGACTCAAATGCACAGTAGCATTTACTGTGAATCGAAACTGAAAACACGGTGTTGTTCCAGTACTCTGAAACATTCAGCACGTCAGTCAGACTATATATTTATATAACTACATCACAACCGTTGCGATTTGATGATCGCATTAAGCCATATCACATTCTCACTGCCATGCACGGTCAAAATTCCTTAAAAAAAAAGTTACCAAACAACTGGCGAGTAAGAGTTTCAATGCCGATTTTTACTCACAATTGGTGATTTAAACCCTGGATAACACACTAAATAAATGTATTAATTATTTATAATATTGTCTTGGATTTACACAATTCACGAAAATACGGAAATGCATATAAATACGGAAGAATCCCATCCCTGTAGTATAGGTACAGTCAGAATGCTATCTTCGGTTAGGTTTTTTTTCTTTTCTGTTTTGTTGTTTGATTATTATTATTTATTTATTTTGTTCAGCTGTTATTTTTTGTTCTGTTTTGCTGTTATTTTTTGTTTTGTTTTGTGCCGTTTTGTTTTGTTGTTTGGCTTGATCACTTATGTTTGCATTATCTTACAGGTATAGCCATACATCTGATGACTGACTAAGTTTCGTTTGTTGTTTGGTTTTTGTTTGGTTCGGTTCGGTTTGGTTTGGTTGTTTGATTTGGTTTTGTTCTGTTCTTTGTTTGGTTTGCTGGTTTTGTTCAGTGGCGATTTGTTTTGTTGTTTGGCTTGACTGTTTTTGTTAGCGCTATCTTACAGGTATAGGCAAATATCTGAATGCTATCTCAGTTTTGTTTATTGTTTGGTTCTATTCTTTGTTTGGTTTTGTTCTGTTTAGCTGTTTTTGTTTTGTTTTGTTCAGTGGTGCTTTGTTTGGCTTGCCTGTTTTTCTTTCATTGATCATCAAGCATTTGGCATTTATTTGGTTTATTTGGTGTCAAATGCATAAACGCTGTTTCCCAGGTCTGCTCACAGAAATGGAGGGAAGGATATGGCACAGCCAGCAGTGACTGGGCCAACATAATTGGTGGCCACTTAACCACATGTCAGAGTCAATAATGTTCACAGAGGTACTTCTGTGCTGAATGGAGAAACCAACTCTCAGGAGAGGGAGGATAAATTCACAGAGTTAAGGGAGCAAACACTGTTGAACAGAAATGTACATACAGTCAAACAGTATGTCAGGGTTATCTGATTGCTTGGTTTTAGCGGATGCTTTTTATCCAAAGAGACTCAAGGTTCCCTAATTGCACTAAAAGACAACCGGGCAGTGTGGGGTTTAGCATTCGCTCATGAAAAGTGTAGACAGAGGATCGTGGTAGCTATCCAATTCACAAACTGAATTGTAATACTTCTTGTGCAATGGCTCTTTTTTTGTAGTTTCTTTAAAGTTTTTGTCACAGAACACAAAGTATCTTTATCCAAACATCCACTAAAGACTTTTAGTTGCACTCAACAGAAAGCACCCATCCAGCCTATTATTGCTCCTAAGGTGACTTCTGTTGACAAGCATCTATTCGGCGTCAGCTGGCAAAGTAGTTGATCTAAACATTTATGGTTACTAAAACATTTGACAATGCAGTTGAAATGTTCCTGGCATACATATAATTAAACTGGTTTTAATTTTTGAAACCCCCAACCTCTTGTTTTGACTTCATTTGTGAGGACTTAATTAGTGGGGTAAACTCCCTCAACCCCTTGTGATTTCCCACCAATCCAAATGTGGTCCATACCTGGGATCTGTAACCTTTAAGACCAGTTCAGACCCTTAATTACCTTCCCCTTAGCCAGAAACTTGAACAACCAGGAATTGTCTTGGTAGAAGTCAGCAATTTTTTCCTGTTCTGTCTGAATGATGTTAACCAAGTTGGTCCCCCAGAGAGAATGAGACGTTACGGGCACACCAGACAATCCGAAGCACTCAAGCTGCCGAGCCAAAGTGCTTTTATTTGTGTGCATCTTTATCTTGTTAAACGCTGGGATCTCATTGGCTGCTTTTGAACTTGTGGACTGCTATGGGTCCTTTGTTAGCAGGTTTTCCTTTGGTAGCCGAGATGAACAGAGACAGCAGGAAATAACAAAGCTCTCGGAGTATGGCTCAGCTCCCTGGTCCTTTGTTTTATCATGCTTTGCCTGCCCTCTGCCAGGAACTGCAGATACTAATCAATTCAAGGGGCCACGTAGCTCTCCGAGGTCCTGTGTGCACTGTACATCGTCATACATTTCCTTTTCATATTTATTAGTCAAAACAAGTCAAAATGTTTCCATTAAATCAGCACCCAAATATTCTGGCAATCTCATGAATTTTCAAAAAAAAAAAAAAAAAAATACTAATAATTTTTTTCTGGCTTTATGCTTCCTTCTGCACACAGACCACAGGAACCCACTGTGTGGCAAATCTCACCTATGACTAGCTCTTGATGATGCTTTTCCTGCAGTCCACAAGGTGATTACTTGACAAACACATCTTCAGATCTTCCTGACAAACACATATTTTCTCTTTTTTTGTCCAAAATTTGGACGCATGCTGGGATTCGGATTGTTTTCTTTTCTTTTTTCCCCCCTTTGTTTTACAAATACTGACTAAAAAAAAATACTGTGAGACGTGAGCTTCAGCCATTCGCACATTTGCCCCTGGTGACACAACCGGAAACCAGCAAAGCAAATTGAGTAGGTGAAATCATTAATCATGCACTTCATATCCTTAAATCTTAGTATGCGCAATCCCTGCCATTATAATGCCACAACCAGCCTTCCATTTATAAAATAGTGAAAGATCTGCAGTTATATATACAAATATCCAATCTCCAAAAGTGCCTCTATATAGACAACAGACCAAACTACAACTATTTACGCATTTTCTAAATACTTTATGCGTCCTTCCCGGAAGTACGAAGCACATTCCAGATTACAACAGGGATTTGGAGGAAAGGGAAGAGAAGTTCAAAAAGTCAGAGCAACAGATGAGATAGATGACACAAACGGTTACGATCCCCCCCTTTCTGGGAGGTCACATTCCTTCATTATAGGATGTCGGGCTCCGACAAGGAATTTTTTATTTCATCAGTACATAGTTGTCGCAAACATGCAAACATTAGTGACCACAGAACATTTCAGTTGTGTCAGAAGGCATGTCTCATTGAGCTCTCTCTCTATATATAAATTATAGAGTAAATCAATTTTTTATTTTGAAAGAAATTATTTGTTTTATTCCGCATTAAATTGATCAAAAGTGAAGGTAAGAACTTTTAACAATCACAACTATTATATTTCTAACAAACGCCGTTCTTTGGATCTTTATATTCAAGAAATAATCCTGAAAAAACATAACGCGGTTTTCACAAAAAGATTAAGCAGCACAACTGTTTTCAACATTGACAATAAATATTAATGTTTCTTGAGCAGCAAATCAGCATATTAGAATGATTTCTGAAGGATCATGTGACACTGAAGACTGGAGTAACGATGCTGAAAATTCAGCTTTGGATCACAGGAATAAATTACATTTTAAAATATAGAAAACAGTTATTTTAAATTGTAATAATATTTCATAATGTTACTGTTTTTATTAATATTTTTGATCAAATAAATGTATCCTTGGTGAGCATAAGGAGACTTCTTTAAAAAACATGAATAGCTGAACTTTCGAATGGCACTGTATACAAATAAATAATATTTCAGGTTAACATAATACATCAAGTTATTATGTTCTCCAATGTAAAATAAATCAGGCAACATGACTTATGATGTATATCACCAGATTTTTTAAATAACAAAAACATTTTTTTTTTCTTCCACAAGACTAGAGTAGAGGAAGTATGTTTTTCTTCAGGCTTACAAGATGAAGGACATAATCCATTTGATGCAGTCAGTAGAAATAAAGCAGATGATTCTGGGTTTATTTGCTGGAGACATAAAACAAGCATTGCCGCGAGGAGCAATAAGGCCAACTGGCTTCAGGAGGTGCCAAGGGTCCATGTCCGCCTCAGTCCCAGTATGCTGGAGAAGGCAATGCTCATGCACTGAGTGTTGCCAAAGCGGCTCGCTCTTTCGTAGGAGGTTAGATGAATGGGACTTGTTGTTAGTTTAACAGGAACATTTTAGTCCATCATTCTGGCCCTAACGCAAAAGTCTCAATGCGTGCCAGGGAATGAAGATATCTGCAAGAGCAGATATCTCCTGAGACAGAGGTTAATGGCAAGCGATCTTGGTGACAGTGACAAAGAGGTAAAAGAGTAACATTATCAGAAGAAGAAACCCATGCACAGCCTTGAGATGCTTAAGTAATCCAACTAATGTCAATGTTTATCGGCCACTTGAAAAAGTGATACTCAACATCAGCCAGTTCAGGAGCCAAGCTGAAAAAAAAAAAATCTGTTTGCAAGGGTCACATTTTGAAAACATCCTCTGAATACATGTAAACGTTAGAGAAGGATTCACCAAATGCATAGGCTACTTCATGTTAATATGATTTTATAAATAAACCGCTTGCTTGTTTGTGTAAATTAACTTTAAAATCTATCCTGACAGTGATTATTATTTCATGAATAAATAGGATAAGTTAATATTACACACGGTTTATTTGTCAGCAATGGGCTCGCAGCTCACATGGCTAGGGTCACTGTAAAAACTAACAAGTTCATTCAACTTAAAATAATTTGTAACCTGGCTGCCTTAAAATGTTGTGTTAAGTAAGCTAAAAAACTTCAGTTGTTTGTACATATATTAGAGTTCCTAAAACCTAGAATTAATCATTGGCGTAACAAAGGTGAAGCTGACAAAATAGTTAACTTTAATTTAAGTTTAATGAATTAGTATTTTAGTTACTCCAACAAGACATGAAAAGTTGTGTAAACCTAAATTCCAGTTGAGACAACATAAAATGAGTGACGCCAACAAACTTGTCTGCTATCTTGAGTTGTTTACACTAAGCATCTTGTTGAGTCAATTTATAATTATTAGTTGTGCAAACAATATAAAAATTGGCTAAACTATTCATTTTGTTGAATTAACTTTTTTTAAGGCAGCCAGGTTAATTTTCCAAGAATAGTTCATTTTAGTTGGAATGTTAAGTTCATTCAACAGACTAAACTGCGTAATTTGCCCACACAACTTAAGTTTCTGTTAGTACTACATGAATGTGGGGATTCCTATTAATAATTAGGCTATTACTTTTTTCATGGAAACAAATTACTGTTTTGAACAAATTCATCAACCTCCTTATTTTTTGCCACTAAAGATTAAAACAGTGGCACTGTTCAAAATAACTGTCTTCGTGCTCTCATACTTGCATGTCGTGACATGAGGAAAAGGCAGGGAACTGTCCCCAGGCACAGTCTTGTGGCCAAATAAAAAGTGTATTAAAATCACATTAACAAAAATAATATTGAATAGATTGAAAATATTTAACATAATCCCCCAACTCTAGTTCAGTACTCATCGTTAAATCTCATGATCATACAGGTTTGGTTCTGTTACTTTTCTACTGTTTGTTTTAAGCCCTCATTGCTTCAAGAACAATAACATTGTAACAAAATAAATGAATGAACAAAAGGCTCCATATGACTACCGTACGTACACCATCTACAACTTATTTATTTATAACATCCAGTTTAATCACTATCAAAGGTCATCTCCGACATAAAACCTCTCAGGGATGCATCTGAGCACAGGCCAAAGGCACTGTCATAAATTCAGCTTGTTTGTCAGCTGAAAGGTCCCATCTAATGCATCTCACGCGAGAGACCAGGACAGCCAATCTGCTTTGACATTTTAAAAACCACACAAACCCATGAGACCATCAGGAATCCAATCAAATTTACCTTTTACAGATAAAATGCATCTTTTCTTAAGCCCATAAGAAAATGCAGCTGTGGCAGTGGACTGTGCACATGCTCTGGGCATATAAGAAGAGCTTGAACTTTAGGTTTACGATGACCCAGGCTTGAGTACGACTGCCCGGTCTACATTTTTATGTCCTACAAAAGGGTAAAAAGCCTAAAAATAAAAGAACAAAACAAAATAAACATCGTGTTCAATATAAATGCATTTCTGATCTACAAAAACATGTTTTTAATATGTTAAGCATTTTTGTGTTTAACATGAGCCATTTTATGTGAAGAGGACACACTGTGGCTTGCTTGCAATCAAGTGACCCTGACATTCAGCATTGAACTTGAGTCACAGAGGAATGTACGGGACTATTCAGCCCTTATAATGTGACTAATATAGATGCAGACTCAGTAAGTACATGCTTGTCTGGGAGTTAAACATTTGTGAGTCAACATACTAAAGTTTTGATTTTATTGATTATAATCTGAATCCCACTGAGATCAAAGAGAGAAACCATGAAATAATGCCAGTTATTCCTTCACTATATATAATGAAGCATGTCAACTTTCCTCTGTTTGAGGTTCTGAGAGTAAATTCATGTTGCAACAACGATTTGTGACACTCAAACATCAGATTCCAAACAAAACATTACCATGATCACAGTCAAACCACAATATAATTATTGAGTAACACCTATTTCATCTACAGAACAGAATGAACACTTCTGATTTTCTAAATTGGATCCGTGTTTGTTCTGAAACCATTTGGACACTTTGAATGTATGATAGTTAGCAATATCACATGTTGTTGTACTGAACATCATCTTGCCTGCAGGTTTTTGCATTCCTGCTGCGCCACAACGCTGAATGTCAAGTATAGCAAAAGCAAACCATATTGTGTCCTTGAAAAATTGTCTCATGTTAAACATCACAATAATTACTCCAGGTCTGGGTTTCCATTTCCTTCCCATTGGCGAGAGAAACTCCGCTCTGAGCGAGAAAACACTGATACTCTGACATTCAAAACCTCGTTCCTCACTCCAGGCGAAATTACAGAAACTGCACTCTACTTCTGCACCTCCTCATATAAATTCAATTTAGAGGACGGTCACTGTTTTATACTGTAATAATAGAATATAAAATCAAGAAGCATCTGCGAACAAATGATACCAGGGCTCCACAATAACATAATAACAATGTAACAAAACACAACGCAACGTAAAAATCTGTAAAAAAAAAAAAAAAAAAAATATTATATAAAATAATAAAGTAAAAATAAAGTAAAAATCTACTTTTGAGCCAGAAGATGCTAGCACTTTTACTCCAAACGAACTTTGTGACTGTTAACCAACTGACGTCAAGCTCGTTTTCAGTGGATGTATGAAGTCACAAAATTTTGACAAGAAGAAATATCAATTGCGTCTTCACTTTGAACAGTACATCGAGCATTTTAGTATTTTAAACCTAACAAGCATGTGTTATGAAATGTTTTGCTCTACAATAAATGCCACTTAGTTTATATTATGTAATGTCATAAATGCTAATGTCCCATTGCTTCTTGATACCACTGTATATAATGAAATCTAAAACATTTAACAACAAGCTAAGGGTTTATAGAAAAAATAAATAAATAATGGGTGAATATACACGTTACTGATTAACAGACATGATGTTTTCAATTCAAAGTACAGTGTAGGTTAATAAGCCTTCCTAATTAATTTTTTTATATCTTTAACAGTGTAAAAGGCAATCAGAGAACATCTGTCTGAACTATGTGAGATCTATAACTAATCCATCCAGTCATGGTTTATGGTTTGCCTGGCTCTTCTTTCTTAATAGCATTGCCCTATTTGTAGACCATCTTTAGACGGGACGTTTAATGTCTCCTCAATCTGCTCCCCCATGTATCCTGTACTTCCAGTGTGATCTAAGCAGTAAGCAATGACCGAATTTGCATGAAAAAAAGCTGAACTTTCATGCGAGACAGGGTTAAAATGGCACGCAAGGAGAATAGCTGGCGAACTTCCTCCAAGATTGAAAACACCTTTGGAACAAGAGCTGTAAACACGATGGGGTGTTTTTCTATCCTTTTATACTGGGAACATTCCTCATCTGTAGCTATTTAGTTTGCTGGGGGTTGTTGTGGTAAAGAAAGTATTTCTGCTGTTCCGAAACAGAAATCAGAGTCAAATAGAAATCTGTAGAAATCTGCAAATAATAACAATTTGCATACCGAGACGAAAATCCAAATTGCCTGGCTGGTATGTTAAAAACAATATTCATTAAAACTACAAAGATGGGACTGAGGCCATTTCATTTCAGTGTGCTGGGGATGTTGAGGACATTTAACCCCAGCAATGCACTTTTATGAGTTTGTTATTTTCCTTATTTAACAATTCGGTCGAAATAAATGGCTTAACATAAAACCCACACAACTAGACTAAAGGATCATCTGTGCAATTTGATGGAAATGCGATTTTTTTTTTTTTATACATATTTTTTTTAACCTTATAAAGGATTACAGTCAACATATCGGAGTGCTCTGCACATTTATACGCACAGATGCTTGACGGCAACTGCACATAAGCATCAAAAGACCATTTATAAGTGTACATGAGCACCGTAAAAGAATCCTAAACCACATAAATAAGCCAAAAATTACGCAAGGTCAGGTCACAGCATAAGAAACATATTGGGCAGAGAGATCATAAAACATGTGCACATACTGATATGTTTGAGTAAACTGATGGAGCAGAAACTATAATGAGGGGGTCCTCCACATGTTGCTAAATGCTTCGGAGATGATGCTGCGTGGATGAACTCAAGCCACGGACCAGCAAAACACTCTTTTGGTTTGATTCTGCAGCCTGCTGGGAGTACTGGCACACCCAATGACTAACAAGCAATGACATACATACATCGCTGGTCTATTTTTATACGATAAATCGCCCACCCTATGCTCTGCGCTGTCCCTGCAGTGTTCAAAGAGATATGAATGTGTTTGATGAATGTTGTTCTACAGTGCTTGCTTACTCAAAAACAAGACGTGAGATGAGAAAATGGAACAAAACAGGATCTCAATTAATCAAACCTAAATAAACTAATAATAACATTTGGATATGCTGAATACATTACATTTGAATAATTAACTACAATACAAACTAGGCTATACAATAAAAACATAAGTGCTATAGACGTCAATAAAAATAAAAGATTTAATTATTGTTTAAATGATGGAAATTGGTACTCAAAACTGCCGTTTTCACAGTTTGTTATTCCGATTCATAAACTCTTGATTACATGATATTGATTAATTTTGGATATATTTTAAGTATACTACAATCTGTTCAAACTGTTCAATTCAATTGAGATTTTATATATATAAGCATCGTATATTATATCTAGGTAATCTAGCTATGAACATTGAATAGATTTCCTGAGGTAAATGTAACATTGTTTACAAGCTTTTTTACTGACGTCTTTCCACGGCTGAAAGACATGAACATTTTTACTGTTTCTTTCAACATACCCTCTGATGTTCATTCACGTTTGATGCTCTAAATAGCAAAGACATTGTACAGCTTCAAAACTGTATTTATTGTTTGAATTTTGTGATGAAACTGGCAGAATTTGAAGGCTGAGACTTTGTTTCATATCAAAAGTAAAAAAAGGACAAAACTCCTTGAGATTACTAGATCGCAGGCACAAATAATGTTTAGTGAAGTTTAGTTCAAGCATCAACTGAAAACAGCACATACTAAAAGACTGATTCTTGAGATTAAAGAATCAATATCAGTTCATCAAAATGTAGATAGATTAAAATCAGTTAATTAATAAGTCATCCCAGCCCTACAATTATAGTGGACCAAAGAACCAACCAATATTATTCCCCAGCAATGAGATAAACCTGAACATAAAGAGCCACTATAATTGTGACTAATAAGGGAGAGTTTTCTCACGTGTTACATTTACTAGCAAATTTTGGTTTCTGATTTTAACTGAAAGGTTACTCTGGCTCTTTGACAATGATCTACTGTGCCAGACTTGGTGGTTCCAACATCTACAACAACAATCTCTACAAAAAAAATGGTGCATCAAATAAACAGAAAAATCCAGTGAATGTCAAGCCTTCCAAGCTGACACAAAGAACACTGATACTTAAAATAAACACTTTACAACTGCTGAAGGACATTCCCTAAACTTGCAGGAACTTTATAAAGCCATTGAGTCTGCACTGAATAAAATCCCTATGGAATGTCTCCAGTGCCACTGAATACAAGTTTTCAGATATACAAGCAGTTCTTGAGGAAAAGGACCTTCATTGTATTATTATGCCAAATAATGGAGCATTTCAAACCACGGAAATGGAGTAAAATTCAATTCCACTGTCTCTGTTAGACGAAACAACCCTCATTCCTGGAGTGGGAAAAAGATCAAGTTCTCTTAGAATCACAAACTTAAGTCAGTGAGAATTTATGATGATAAGAACAACATCTAAGTCAAGGATTGACCCAGATTGTGTAACCTGTTGGCTGACCAGAGACTCAACCACCTGCTGAAGATATTGAATTTGCGTTTAGCCGATATTTCAGCCGACTGTAAATAATGTTCAATTATAGTGACTTTGGAATCAGTGGGAGACGGTGTTCACGGCTTCATCTCTCAGCAGGTGAGTGTTAACAGCCAACATGAGTGAATGACCCTACAATCTTCAGTGACCAATGAGCCTCTTCTCACTTTCAATAGCCAATGCCCTCCAGAGATATGATGGCCAAACCCTTTCCACATCAAAAATTTGAATTTCTCACGTAAAAGCATGATTAGAATGGAAACTCCACTTTTAAGTTTTACCCTATTCACTAGCGGGGTAATAACGGCACTGTTCTTGAAGCAGAAAAACTTATATATATATATATATATAATATATATTTCTCTCTCTCTTTCTTTCTCTCTCTCTGTCCCTCTCTCTCTCACTAATGACACTTTGGAATTAGCAACGGAGGCGTGGAATGAGATGTGTAAGAAATTAGTCCTACACAAAAGAGAGTTTTAAGGACAAACACCTGACAAATGTCTTGAAATACAATATCTGAACAATGTCATATGTTGTGGTAAACGTAGTAAAAGTGGAATAATTGACTCCGGTCTGTTGAATTATTCGAAAATATTACAGACCCTAGGTGTAACGGCAATAATTCAACGGACCGGGGTTAATCCTTCCTTACTTATACTCTGCACGCTAGTTACACCATTTGATTTAAAAAAATTCGGAAGTCAAACGTTTTCCAGACTTTTAATAAGCCATTTTAAAATGTATTATAAGTTGCACCACCTTGACATATTTTACTTCATGCCCCTGAAAAAAAAAATCCAAACGAATCTTAATTAAATATTAAAAACAAATGTCATCACCAGAGAAGAGGTGTATTTTATATTAGTTTATATTAATATCAATATCATCTTTATTTTATTTTTTTATAAATTAATACATTCTCAGAAGGACACTGTTGTGATAATTCATTGGATGAAAAAAGTAGCATGTGCAGACCACAAGTCTAATGATGTCTCGCAAAGGTCAAGAATTACGTATTATGTTTTGATGATAAACAAGTAAACAACAATCAACCAGACTGTTTGATTACAGCTTGTAATCCTACAGCTTGAGCAGGACTTTGGAAGCTTCTCACCTCAAAAATCAAGTCAACTTTCAAGCCACTGCCACTCAGGAGATGTACAGCGTGTACTTCTCAAGCTCAGATAAGCAAATATTTGGTCCTGAGTTAAGTTGATTTGTGTCTGTTAATGGGACCACAGTGTGTAGAGCATTAGATCGGACTGAAGCACAGTGAAGCACTTCTGCACACCATTTATGTAAATGGACAGGACATGGGCTAGGAATTCTCCAATTAGAGCAAATGGAGGCGACTGGGATAAACCTTTAAGTAAACAATGATTATGCATTTGTTGACAAAAGGAAAGGCTGATATCAGAACCACATGAGTTTCCGAGGACGTGGGCAGAAGCTTTCACAGATTTCAGCCACTTTTTAGAGGGAAAAAGTTACAAAAACAAATTCATATTCTCCAGCAATGTCATATTTATTCTATTTAGAATGATCAAATAAATCAAGAGGGCAAACTGACCAATGGCACAAACTGGGACAATCTATCATAGAAAACAACTGGGAAAAACAACGAGGTAGAATATATACACTGCTTTTTTTCCATTTAGCTACTTCCAGAAGGCAGCTGTGCATGGATAAATGATCTGGGTCTACTTTTGGTTTTCTGTTTTCAGAAAACAGAACAGAAACAACTCCTTACCATTTCCACGCCCTGGGGAAATGCCGTGCCATCCCAGTCCTTTTTGGGGAAGCGTTGAATTATCTTGCCACATCCTTCACCAGATCCTAAAATTAAAAAAATAAAATAAAAACATGGAGAATTAGAAAGAAAGCATTACTAAGATGTGTGATTTCAGCACTTTTTTGAAAAAAACAAATTCGAAGCAGCAGAACCTTTAGTATGGGGCATATCGGCACAATCCAGCCCATAATAAAGTTAATAAACGTGATCGTATTTCCAGGCTTTCTAACTGGCAAAATCGCTCCTCATGCATTCCTTTTGGTCTTTTTGGCATCTTTCCTGGCCCATTTTTTTTTGTTGTTGACAAAGAAAGCATTGTGTGCAATGGGCCAAGAGGGTTTTGTTAATTAGCGTTTACCAGTGTAAACATTGTAATGTGACAATACTGGTCCTTATGAACACAAACACCACTGGTGGAGAACCAAAAATAGATAATGTAGCATATTTAAGAGGTCAAAGTGACCCGGGCTTTTCTGATTTAAAAGCAAACTGAAGGGTTCGTATCTTAACACAGACGTGGAGTTAAGACATGATCAAATCCTCATACTAGAAAAATGGGGAAAGAAATCATTTTTCATATGCTTATCTGGGGAATGCATCACTGACTGTGTTTTTGATAATATCTGGAACGAGGAATTGGAACCTGTAGTAAATACTGGGTCACGGTATGATGGAGATCTTTACAGTTATCATAATGCGAGTTTGGAAAGACCATTAACAATATGTCATAACAGGCCAGATAGTGGACAAGAGTATTGATGGTTTGTCACATTTTTGGACTAAACGACTGATCAAATGACAGACATCTTTAAAGATATTGCTATTGAAAATGGTCTGTTGAAATATGAAAGAAAATGATTTTGACTCTTTGGAGGAATGTTTGCCAAAATGTGTGAATGTGTGTATAATAGGAAAACTGAATCCTAATGTGAAATGACATTAGAGGGATAGTTTACCCAAAAATTAAAATTCTGTCATCATTTACTCTCAGGTCGATCCAAATCTGTATGAATTTCGTGTTCACACAAAAGATATTTTGAAAATTGTCTCAATTTGTTAAGCAAAAGTCAATGGGGACTAATAAGGGTGAAAAAAGGATCACTTTTGCGCAAACTGTTAAAGAAAATTCTTTGATGCAATCATAGATTTCTTTGACACAGACATGCCGCTTTTTTCTTGGAAAACAGTAGTGCAGACAATCAACCTGCATGTAGATAAAATCATAGCTTTAAAAGTCAAAACACGGGCTTGAGCTACACTAAACAGACTAAGCACCTCTCGGGTTTATGTGAACAGTGCAGAAAGATACAAGCTGTTCTGATTCACAGTGTAACACCCTGCAATGTCATCAAACACTTGAGTTGCCAAACCAGATTTAAGGATATAAAGATTATGGATATAAGTTTCTAAATGAATATACATGTCTAACCCCAAATCACCTACAGTACATGTTTTGATAAATAATTTAGGCTACATTTTTTTTAAATAAAAATCTAAAAATGTAAATTCTGACATCATTTAGGCTACTCACCCTCATGTCATTCCAAACCTGTATGGCTTTTTTTCCTCTGAAACTTAAAAGAAGATGTTGAAAAATGTCTTATTTTTTCCCCTCCAATGAAAGCCTGTTTTATAAATATGAAATATATATTTTTAAATATCTTCTTTTGTGCTCCACACAGAACACAGTCATTTGAAATGACATGAGTAAATGATCTCTGACAGAATTATCAGTTTTTGGGTAAACTATCCCTTTAACTGTTTGTAATCCATGAACATGATAAAGAGAATGGCTTGTATGGTCACATCTCGTTTTGTATACGTGCCTAGCAGTCACTCAAGATTAATAAATCTGGACTCCTTTTCATGTTTATGTCACCCAAACATTGTGTATTATTGTGTATAGGCTACTGTCTGTATGACTTGAAACTCACCCTGTAAAGTCTCTGTCATCAGGCAGCAGTAGCCATAAAGGGGTGGTATAATGCCCTTTTCACAAGATGTAAAATAAGTATTTGATGTCCCCAGTGTGAGTGTGTATGTGAAGTTTTAGCTCAAAATACCCCACAGATATTTTTATATAGAATGTTAAAATTGTAAAACTTTTTGAGGGTGATCAAAAACGCAGCGTTTTTGTGTTTATCCCTTTAAATGCAAATGAGCTGCTGCTCCCGCCACAGGGGGCGGAGCTTCAACAGCTCATGTCCTTTTACCTCACACAGACACACACTTAAATGTTCCGAAACTTTTAGCCTTTAATGTTCAAACCGGAGTCAGACAATGATGGAGAGACTCAAGAAGTGACAACATGTAGAAGCAACAGGACATTTCTGAATGGTGAGTTGATGAATTTAGCAAGCTCAAGCTCAAGCAGCAACATTACACACAAACTAAAGTTAGAAAAGTGAAATCATAATCAACCACTCCTTTAATCTTGAGTAGTTATAGATCTCTGAGCTGGCAGGTCTCAGCCAATCAGCACTTAAGAAATCCTCACATTTCAGAACATTCTATGTTAATTGGTTCTTATTTCCCTTGTCGTTCATCACTACATGACATTAACATTAAACGTAACTGCCGTGTCCTGATTCTGAACCCCACGACAGAACAGAAACACATGATAGTAAGTATCTATTCTAGACAACATCCTGTGAGAAACACTGTCAACTGAGATTTTCCACTCCATATGTCATGGTGTAAACTGGTTTAAAGAACATTTCAAACAACTGAAGTCTTAAGCAACAGTCATGACACAGACATCAAACTCAGCTAATGGAGTAAAATCTGGTCCTGACATGAAAAACACAACACATTCAAACCTTGTCGTGAGGTGTGGTTCTACATTGCGTTGGAGGAAAGACAAAACAATGATTCAGTATCCACAACTGGAGTCAGACACATTTACACAAACAACTAAAATAAACTCATATCATATTCCACATTTGTTTTTCTTGCCAATACAACACTTGCTACAACAATGTTCATTTATATCAATGCTTGTGATGTAAAAAATATAGCAAGTCCATAAGGATGGATGGATGGATGGGTGGGTGGGTGGATGGGTGGATGGGTGGGTGGATGGATGGGTGGATGGATGGATGGATGGATGGATGGATGGGTGGGTGGATGGATGGATGGATGGGTGGATGGATGGGTGGATGGGTGGGTGGATGGATGGATGGGTGGGTGGATGGGTGGATGAATGGATGGATGGGTGGATGGGTGGGTGGATGGGTGGGTGGGTGGATGGATGGGTGGGTGGATGGATGGGTGGATGGATGGATGGATGGGTGGATGGATGGATGGATGGGTGGGTGGATGGATGGGTGAATGGATGGGTGGATGGATGGATGGGTGGATGAATGGATGGATGGATGGATGGATGGATGGATGGATGGATGGATGGATGGATGGATGGATGGATGGGTGGATGGATGGGTGGATGGATGGGTGGATGGATGGGTGGATGCAAAGTCTTTCGCATTTCAAAAGCTCAAAAAGCTCTGGCATTCATTCATTTGTGTTATCAAAAACGATACTCCAGACTTATTCTTTTTCTAAGTTGTTCACTGGAAACTTTAATCCATCTTTTCTGCCCAGACATTTTTATATAAATCAGAAAGCACAGACAGCTGAACAGTAGGGAGTCAGCGTCTCTTTGCGTCACCACCACGTTAACGTCTAACCTAAAACTGGCTCATCAAACAGGTGTGCGAGGGAAACGTAACTCATCCCATCTGTACTAGGCTTTGGAAAAATTCTGATGCCCAAGTTCTGCAATCTGCACTATATCAAATATTTTGCTTTACAAAACAAGTACATGTTTTTCCAGAAATCCCAGAGCCATCCCACAATCGGCCGTCACACTGCTGTCCAAAAAACAAGATATGCAAAGGAATACGCTATCATTTGCATGGTAAAGGGTAAGAAAGATTAGCAAATCTGTCATGTCAAAACATCTAGATTCCAGGAAGAGAGCCAGTAGACCCGAGCAGCTGTGGAACTGAAAAATAAATGTTGGGAGCGAAATGTAGCTCATAGGGTTTTCCAAAGGGTTGATGCGCCAGAAACGAATACAACAAATAGCAAAATGACATGAGTGTAATTTATTTTGGCTGTCTGATTTCAACCTCGCCATGGGGCGCTCTGAACAAAGGTGCAAAGCAGTTCACCATCAAAGATCCTCAAGCTCTTCTTGATGACCATATTATGACTTCTTATTACAACTGGTCAAACAAAATAGCATACAATGAAATATGGTCAAGAATGTCAGAGAGTTGGGGTAGAGGTCATCCAATGCAAAGTGCTCCAAATATTTCCATGGATCAGGAAACTAGATGTGATCAACCCAAGTTCATCAACAGTTCATCAGTATAACCTTTCACCAGCTTTAATGAGGGACAAAGATGGACGTTTAAAGCAGGCAAATCATTTGACAAATTCAATCATCTTTGTTTTTCAATTGTAAAAGAACATTGAAGACACTTGCATTCCTTTTTTTTTTCATCAAGTACATTTTGTCTGAAATGATAAACATCTTAATGGCGAATCCAAATGATCTAGGCCAAAACTGCAATCTTCTATTGCAAAACAGCCTAGTAGTTGAAGAAACCAAAACAAAGTGTGTCACTTCCAATTGATTCCAATTCCACCATCTTATCTTTCCATGAAGCAATCAGTCCTGATATCAACATCCATAAAATGATAGAGGTGTGAAAATGAGACTATTTGTAAAAAACTTCAAACATTTATGTGGTCTTGACAATTGAGTTTTCCACTGTCCAGTCAGTGGCAGCAAAACATTTCCTCTGTTCGTTAAAAGTGTCATTCCCAACCACAAGGCACTCATTTACGCTAGTAATGTTAGCATAGACTTTGCACGTATTTGTGATTTTGCCAGGAATTGACTCTTTCATTTGAACGGAAATCAAACCAGGAAGCAGATATCAATAACAAATGGACATTAAAAAGAAGGACTGTCCCCACAGGACGATGCTTTGGATTAGAAGCTTTTAATGATAGTCAGTCATAAAGACATAAGCTAATTCCCCAACAAAGGACACAAATATTATGTTTATTATTCAGAATCTAAAGAATAAAATGTTCAGGGAAACACACAAAAATAACAGCATGAAAATCAAGGACAACATGCTTCATATTCATTGGAGCAAATCCATTTTCAGCTGACACAACCTGTTATTTGTGCTAACTTCAAATAAGCTGGAACTCATTACCTACAGTAGTTATAGGTGATGTATAGCATATTCACAATATATTAACAACACTGTTTCTGGTCAGTGGCCGTCTGGCCGATGCCAATACCGATATCTACGGGGCAGTGGCTCAGTGGTTCATGTAGATTGTCTACAAACCGGAAGGTTGGTGGTGCAATCACCGGTCCCACCTGACCAAGTGTCGAGGTGTCCATGAGCAAGACATGCAAGATGCAGCATGACATTGCCGTCGGTGTGTGAATGTGAGGCCATATGTAAAGCGCTATATAAATGCAGTCCATTTACCAATTACAGTTGAGTGTGACCAATATAAATGATCTATAATGAATTAATGAAAACCACAATATAAAATGTTAGATAGGCCTAAATGTTAAATCAACATGTATTTCAATATATAGGGAAAACATTAATATAATATATAGGGCTGGGCGCTGATGTCTCGCTATTTTGCTATATCGTAGTATGTATACGCGTAGCACATCACTTATTGACACTGTAGAGTGATGAAACACATGAATGAGACAATAAAGAGTGGGACATGCTTGATGTTAAAATAACTCTGATTAGCACACTGGCAAAGTGACCGTACAGAAATCTGCCTTTCTCTGAAGGCATTTCGTGTCTCACAGAGAGAAGGACCTGCAGCCTGCAGAGGGGGCAGGGCTACACCTGTCACTCCGCCCCATAATTACTGATTGGCTTTTCAGATGTCATATCTTTCATATGCATACATGACAGGAAAATGTGTCCGAGTTATCTTCACTAAATGCACAGACAATACAACATTAGCCTACATCTCGCAATGGTAAGAGAAATTAATTATGAAATATTTATTCGTGGTGGACGGTGTACACAAACCATGTACTTAAGTTAAAGTAGAGAAACAATAATAAAATATTACTCCAGTAAAAGAAAGGTTTCTAATGCAACACAAAGTAACACATTATTATGAATAATTAGAGCACACTTGATCTGAGAATATCATATTACTCCCGGATCTTGGCTCATTTGTGCGGGACAAGACCAAATCAAGTGTTCATTGTTTACTTGATTTGCTTTTAACTGAGCTGCAAGTTTAATATTTTGGACCAATCAAATTCATAAATGAACCATTTGACGTTATTAGTGAACCAGTTGATTGAAAAATCGCCTCAAAAGATTCGCTCACGAAACTGACATCACTGTCGGGTCTCGGAGGAGATCTTGATTTCCTTCACTTTCAAATAATGAGGAACTGCATTTTTTCCTGAAATTAAATAGAGGAAAAAGACTCATATTATGCTTTGCAATGTAGTGAAGAAAAAGAAAGTTCCATAAAAATGTAAACAACATGGCAGACACATTGTAATTTAGTTATCATGTTCTGCACCCGACATGGCTTATAAAACCAATAACAACTGTAAGTATAAGTGTGTCTTGCCATGTCATTTAAATTAAAATGATACTGATATCTTTTTCATTTCCTTTCTCATACTATGGTGCTATGAAGTAATCACATTTCATGAATAATTTAATTCATAAGTCAGACCTGATCCTCCTGCTGTGGATAATCAACCAATAAATTTTGCTTAAATGTTGTGGTTGTTGGTGCATTAGCCTAAAGACCAGCTTATAGCAAAACAATCATTTCAGGAACATTTCAAGATACAGGCTAATGTTTTTCTGTGCATTATAATGAAGGATTTGTGAAACTTCACAGCTCTTCCAGTTCATATAGATTTGAACGACATACACCGACAACGAACACATTCTTTCTATCATATAGCCTATGCCTATAAAAGAAGATGGAGCCAATCAGAGTAGGTATGTGGCGGAGCGACACATGATTAGATGATTGATTAGAAGATGATGAACTGTTCTTGTTCTTATTTTTAATTTAAAAAAATAAAACATTCTTGGGCAAATATCAGTCAATTTATCATTATCTAATAGCATCAAGGCAGTGTAGTAGCTAAAGCCAGACCCCAGCAGCCTAACAAAGCAGGGTTTTCACTGACCTGACTGATATTAGAAAATGAAACATTTAAACAAAAGAAGCATCATGTTGAAAAACTTAACTTCAACCTTGCTTAATAATGCATAGCCCAATCCCATTCGTGTGGACTATTTTGGAAAGCAGCCTTTAAAACACTAATTATTAGATACTACAGCCATCCATTAAAATAAACTGTCAGGAAGAGCCAAGAAAACATTGCTCATCCACTGACACTAACAGCTAATTTGTTGCAGAACACGAATACATGGACCAACTCATCAGAAACTGAAGTAGTCTCCAACATTGAGGTCCAGATTCGATCACTGCATGCCACTATTCCCAAGGGTTCACAGCTGTCAAGTAAAAAAAGAGCGATCACACAAACATCTGCAAATGGAAATGCTTGAAAACACCCTATTTTGTTCATGATATCTTTAGTGTTCCACACCAGGTTTTACTTACATTATGTAATTCGGTTTTCAGCATCCAAGTTTAATCAATACAGGATCTTGTACAGAGAATAAACAGCAAGGCTTTTGAGAGCGCCCATTTTATGATGATACGTTAAAAGAAATCATGTTTATTGGTTTCCCTTTGCCAATGAACATCACGCAGCAACATTATTAATAGCCAGTCACCTATTGTAAGAATAAGTGTTAGGCTATTGCTTTATAATGTTCCTTGACAAATGCAGTAAGTCACACTTACCAATAAGACAAACCTCCGAACATAACCAAAGACTTTAGATATACAAATGAATAGGGGAACAGCTATGAATGGGAGAAAGTGCAATGTGCAATATGGTGGAGTTTTTTGCCATGATTTGAGTGTTTAGAAATTTATGAGACAGTTGTTGTCAGAAAAAGTTAATGCACTGTGAACTAGCATGAACAAACAATGATTATCTTTTATTAACTAGGCCTGATGTTAACAATGATTAATATATAGGCTACTGTAACAAATGTAGGCTAAATTGTTCATTGTTAGTTCATGTTAATTAATACATTAACTAATGTTAATAACTAGCAACCCTATATACACTTTTTACCGGGCCGTATCCAGATCAAATGGAGGACCTGCGCCTAGACCACAACGCATGATGTAGTCAGCCGGATCCGGGCCGTATCCAGATCAGATGGAGGACCTGCGCCTAGACACGACCACAACGCATGTAGTCAGCCGGATCCGGGCCGTATCCAGATCAGATGGAGGACCTGCGCCTAGACACGACCACAACGCATGTAGTCAGCCGGATCCGGGCCGTATCCAGATCAAATGAAGGACCTGCGCCTAGACCACAATGCATGATGTAGTCAGCCAGTCTCCATACCGGCGTTATGACTCAGATCTTCAACCAGATGGAACTGGATAATATTACGATTGTTCCTATCTGACTTCTGACCTACAGTATAATGCTGCCTGAATCATAATCATACACTGTTCATTTGTTGGCCAGAGGAGAACTGGTCCCCTGACTGAGCCTGGTTTCTCCCAAGGTTTCTTTCTCCATCCTGCCACCTGACGGAGTTTTGGTTCCTTGCCACTGTCGCCTTTTTCGCCTTTTTTCACCTTTGTTGCCATTGGCTTTTGGCTTGCTTAGCTGAGAACATTAAATTTAACTATCAGCCGGTCTATGATCTTTAACTATGACAACTGAACTGAGCTGGACGATGACATCACGGTTTTCTCCAGAGCGGCTATATATTAACTAAATTAATAACTTTTTTACAACAAAATGAAACATCACTGAACTTACTTAAGCTGGACTGTGACGCTATTTTCTTCTGGAAACAAACTTTGTTGCATTTTCCTGTTATCTCTGAAAAGCTGCATTGAAACCATCTGTATTGTAAAAAGCGCTATATAAATAAATGTGACTTGACTTGATAAAAGTGAATTTTCTCAATTTCTCAACTCAAGCTCAGTGCTTTACTGTCAAATGTGCATTTCCAAGAAATAAGCATGTAATATTATTAGTTGCTGCACGTTAATGCAAAACAAGTAATTTTATGATTAAATTACCTTTATATTTAAAAATCCCCCAGCGCTACCAAGGTGCCGGTGCCACTATCTGTAGAACTTAGTGGTCTGGAGCCATGTACATTCACTACAATACCATTACAAAGAAGTATCCCTGAGCAGTTATTTTAGAAAAGTGCTCTGAGAAACATCTTCAAAATTAGGAATGTTCAATGCCGTCTCACTTATTATATTAATCTAAAGGGGGATACAAATTCCAGCCACACTTTTTTGTAAGGATGATGCCTAAATACACACGACCCCCCACAGACGCCAAGAACACTGAGTTCCCCAGCACAACACAGCCATTTATGCACTGGAAATCTGTATGAGCCTAAAACGGAGGACACTGCTTACCTATTCATATGCCACAAGTGACAGAGACGATTCAGAAAGAGCAGCCCTTAAAGTCTGAAGCCTGGAGGAAAGCCAGCTTATCTGATGCCCTCTTAGAGGCAAGTCAGTGTCGTTGAGCCACTGAAAGAAAGGCGACACTCATTTGAACTCTATGGATGCTTATAATTGCTGAGAAAGACACTGCAGCATCACCAAGACTCCTACAAAACATAAACAGTTGTCCGTTCAGAGAAGACACAGGCTACATCACAAGAAGGACTGTGGAAATGTCTGGAGTCCGGCTCACAATTAAAGAATGAAATGATTTTTCTACTGAAAAACAGAAAACCGAAACTGAGTCTGACCCAACACATGACGTATTGACGAACACGGAAGCGCAGATGATAGACCAAAACAACACACCGGTAACGAATTCGAAATCTAAAAGAGAATTTGTAAAGAGAAATGTCGGAAGAGCTTGAGTTTGTTGCCCAGCCCCATTTGTGTGAACCGCGAGATGCGTGTACCGGACAGGTGAAACTCGAAAAATTCGAATATCGTGCAAAAGTTCATTTTATTTCAGTAATTCAACTTAAAAGGTGAAATTAATATATTATATAGGCCTAGACTCATTACTTGCAAAGTGAGATACTTCAAGCCTTTATTTGTTATAGCCTAATTTTGATGATTATGGCTTACAGCTTATGAAAACCCCAAATTCAAAATTAGAATATTGTGAAAAGGTTTTCATAAGCAGTAAACCATAATCATCAAAATTATATTTTTCTATTCTACCCAGAGGTCATTCTTCCACCGGAACTAGACTTGCGTACGGTCATTACCAGAAGCCACTGATTTTATAGTTTATAAAATTATAAATATAGATTTTTTTTTTTCATACAAAAACACATCACTTTGCTTCAGAAGGCCTATAATACCATACTGGAGACATATGAATTATTTTTTATGATGGATGGATGTGCTTTTTTGGGCTTCAAAATCATTCACTTCCATTATTAAGCTTGGAACTGGAGTATATTTTTTTTATATAGGCTAGGCTAACTCTGATTGTGTTTGGCTGAAGGAAGAAAGTCATATATGATTGCATGAGGGTGAATAAATTATGGGATAATTTTAATTTCTGGGTGAACTAACCCTGGGCCTTTAATCAATGTTGGGAAATTTCTGTTACTGCACGTATTTCTTGTGACAGTTAAAGGGCCAAATGAGTCAGTGTAATGTAAGGGATAGTGAAGAACATCACTTTACACCATCGTTTGTGTGCGGACGTGCTGCTTCATTCAGCATTTAGGTATGTAAACATGATCATGTGCTGTAAATGAAAGCACCTGTAGACTCATTCCACACGATTACGCACAGCTCCAGACACGTAAAGTCCTGTTTCCTCTGCATCCGCTTTCCACAACACAGGAAGAGCTCTCCGGCAGATCCGTATGAATACACACACACACACACACACACACACACACACACACACACACACACACAGACACACAGGTCCGCTCTCTACTGACCCAAACCTCAGGGCCAAATGTGGAAATCAATGCGACAAAGAGCGCTTAAATCGCCATTTAGAGATCAATGCCTGCGGCTTGGAAACACATAGTAACAAGTGACCGCATGAGTCATCGCGCGCGCGCTTTATTTTCACTGTTTACATGTACACGCGACAAATACAGTAGGTGTGTGTGCTGAGATTTACTGACAAAAACACTCATATATCAAATAAAAACACATTATATAGTATTGTATCATAAAAACATTTGCTTCAGCGGTGTTGTACATATTAAAACAAAAGTAAAAAGACCACACCATCATCAAAACCAAATTTAAACCTCCCATTTAAACAAGCACATGGGCTACTACATTATTCATAAACACAAACCGCAATAATCAGTGTTGTTCCCTGATAAAAACCGACACGGAATTCCTATTGACACCGATTATAACACGTCAAAGAAAGTGAAATCCATCCCCTAATCTCTTGAACCACAGCAGCAGCACTATTTGTAGCTAACGGCCTAAATAAATCACAACACTTCTCCAAACACACACCGCCACTTACCAGCCTTCTCCTGGTCGTATCCCACCACTGTGAAATAATCAGCAAGTCTAGCCATGGTTTCCTCTTTTGGCGAAATTCTGCAACACAATTCAGCATTTTTCTTTCTTCAAAAGCACAGCCATGTTTGACACAGAGAGAGCCAGTGCGCCTGCGTGGACTGGCCGTTGCCCGTGCATGGGCGTGGGTCCTGCGCGTGCATTCACTGACACTAGCGATAAATAACATAGGCTATTATTACACTCATATATTGAAAGGGATTTCTTAAGACTCGAATAATGTTATACTGCTGTAAAATGAATTCATGTTTGTTTGTTTGTTTGTCTAACTTCTCTTACAGACTATAGCCTATGCAAAAGTAGGTAATTCGCATGTCTCAGAATTTTATTTAGTTTTTATGATGCCACAACGATACAAATGTTTCAAAAATTATATTTAATGTAGCCTAATAATATGTGATAATGATTAACCTTTGAACACAGATCGTCACTGCATTTCACAGGGGGTTTTTTCTCTTTTTTTCAGGTAGCCTAAAGTTGGGACAGATGAGGGGAAAGTTTGAAAAGTTACATAAGTAATGCGAGTTGTGGTATACCAGCTCTAACCAGCTACCAGACTCAGGTACCAGTCCAAATTATGCATAATCTAGATTGAACCAGCTAATGAACACAAATTACACAAGTAACCATATGAAAATATATCCAGACCAAATGACATGGCTCATATTAGTTTATAGTTGTATAAATAATGTTCTTAATAACCCATCAAATGACTATGGTATAAGATTTTTGCAATTAAATTACTTAATGCAATGTTTATACAATAGGCTATATACAATATATATATAAGTATATATTTTTTGAAATTGTCCATACATTTGTTGTTCATGTATATTATTTATTCCCATTGAGAATAAAGCAGTTTACTATGGCTGTGAATGATTACCATATTCACATAGCTTCCAAGAATGGCATGGTACATTTTTGTTAGTAGTTAAATTACATTTTTAAAATGACTTTTTTCATCTCTTTACTCATGATCACCCCAAAACAACAACAGTATGAAATTGCTCAATGACATCAGGGTGTTTACAGTGACTCATTGTAACTGTATACCTGAACATGTGACGCACAGGTAGATCTATAGCCGCCTTCTCACCTGCCCCTCATCATACATAATCAAATATCAGCAATTCTTGTGATGACTATGACATGTTGGTTTAACAAACAATATTCACCATATATGGGCTGAGAGGCAAACAACTGGATGGTGTCAGTGTGTGGATATTGTGCAATCTTTGACTTCCCATATAAGGATAAATCTGGAGTGCACAGTAATTAACATGAACTGGTTACATTTATGTGAAATAAATGTTGGTGGTTCAATGCAAAAAAATAACAAATATATATATATTTTTAGAAATGGGCTTTATTTTAGTACCAGATACATTTAGTTTTGATTTTGATGTAATTTGATCAAGTCTAAAGTATATTAAAAAAACAAACATTTATAACTAGGTGAAGGTCAGCAGGCATTCTTTCCAAAATGTAAATTTATCGTTATCTGTGTTTACATATCCAGGAATAGGCAGATCAGTTTTACCTCTCGCATAGAAAATCTGACTCAAATGTACTTCAGTATTCATAGATCAACTGTTTATTTTCTAAATTACTTAAATATCAGCTTAATCAGTATTGCATAATGAATTATATTATATACTTCTGTGTCAGTTAAAATTAGTTAAATCAAGCAAAAAGTTTTGTGTGTGAAAGCTGATTTCACACTTTTTAGAGACACGCATATAGTTGTACCCCCAACCAACGCTCCCCAAAATCATGAGCAATGTTACTGGCATTTTTCAAAGAATTCCCCAGATTGGCGGTTGCCTATTCTTCCCAGAAACACAGATAAAAAGTAATTTCAGCAATCACCCATCGATATCCTGAGTTTCGTTTTCAACTCATTCATGCTGTAATTGAGGTGGTTACCCTGAGCTACAGAGAGGAAGTGCTGGGATGAGAGAGTGTGTGAGACGCGAGCCCCTCCCATCTCTCTCCAGTATAAATGCACTAACTCCTGCTGAGGAGAGTCAGACTATTAGCAGAGTATCAGCGCTGCACAAGCAAGTCAAACGCCTCTGGATTACTTTCTACACAGACTTCTGAAGCCAGCCCGAGAGTACTTCAACACAGGTATGCATATGTGTTTCTGTTAGTTGCTCAGTGTCTTTTCTTTCGAGGTCAATATGCACAAGATATCTGTACAGTTATTTAAGAAACTGAGCCTCACTTTTTGCATCTAAGCCAGGAAAGTAGCTTCTGTCTGTTAGGCACAAAAATCAATTTGAGTGACTTTTTTTGGGGTGCTGATGGAGTTGGAGACACGCTGCTTTGTAAAAATCCACTGTTTTTGTACATCACTGTCCCTTTTGCAGCTCATCAGGGACCTTGCGCATAGTTGCAAGTTTACTTATTCATAGAAAGTGCGACCTCAGCTTGACATTGTAAATAAATGCACGATGAGTGTAAATAGCTTGGATTTTGGACTCTTGTGCAAGCATGAGCAATGCATGGTTGGCACAGAGTAGGGGAGTTGCGTGCAGGTGATTGGAGGTTTCATTTGCTTTCTGTCAAAGTGGATATCTAACAGATGATTCATTTGCTTTCTCCTTCAAGATTTCAGCCACGATGCAACTGATTCTGCAGTCAATCTTCTGCTGCTGCCTGCTGGCCACCGTTGCACCCAGTGTGGACAGTGCAAAACACGACCTGAAAAGAAGGTAAGCTGATGTTCTGATTTGAGTTCAGGTTTTTAGTGATGTTCGGCATTGGTTGAAAAGTTTCTAATGAAAATGTCTCCTCTTCTTGATTCTTAGTGTCCGGCTGCAGAGATCAAAAAGGGATTTGAGCCTTGCTGCACTGAGGACTTTAGACAACAGCCAGTTTATCAGAGAGGACGATGTCAAAGACAACTTAAGGCCACATTCCAGGTAAGAAAACAGGCATTGCCAACCAAAAAGTTATGTGTTGTGTGGTGGTTTCAACCAAGTAACGTCAAAAACTAAGGCTGTATGCCAAAGGAACACCGGGCATGGCATTAACGTCCTCTTCCCCTGTCTGTCTTTCCAGCACTGGCATCAGCATGAGGACAAAACGCTCCAAGAACTCCATCAACCAGTCCAGGAGAGCGGGCTGCTCGCTTGGCACCTGCACGGTGCATGTTCTGGCACACCGTATCCATGACCTCAACAACAAGCTCAAGATCGGGAATGCACCCGTGGACAAGATCAATCCCTTCGGGTACGGACGGCGGCGAAGGTCTGTTCCAGAGAAAGTTATGACACTGAGACAGGAGGGCAAAGGGCTGAGGACGGCGTGGAGAAGCTCAAACTCTCAGTCACGCCTGCACAGGTTAGAAGCGCTCCTCAGACGGACGTGAGCGCACAGAGCGGGAGCTCTCCGGGACGCGGCGACAGAGGCTCGCCGGCCAAATATCAAGTTCTACAAATGCCTCAGACTCCTGCCAAGAGTTCTCCAGCGCATTCTTTTCCAAAGTACAGGGGCTGGAAGAGCAATCTTGTCTCCTGAAGGCTGTCTAAAACGTCTAAGAGAAGCGCAGAAACAACAGCAGCTGTTCATCAAAAAAAAAAAATGAGGGGAGATGCCGATGGGGCAGCTGAATAAGTGTGCCTTAGATATCATTGCACTGAAGTGGACTGGCCTCAGGGAAAAGCAGAACCTCCTCTCCTGGGACAAATGGACTGCCCTCCTTGTGAACCAGTCGGTGGGATTACAGCCCCCGAGTTTAGCTGTGTCTGTCCAGTAACTGTGTCAGAAAAGTCTTTGGACTTCAAGCCAATTCAACAGGGAAAGATTCATGATTCTAGAAAGGAATACCCAGAGAGAAAGAGACTTTTTTTTAAATGCCAATGAAGGTGTTTCTATTTTGGAATCACATTTTTGGACACTGTAAGCAAGATGAATGCCTTTGATTATATGGATTGTCTGTGCCAGTCCACAAGGATTGTATTCGAACTTACTTGAACACTGTTATTGTTATTATTTGTATAGAGATATGTGCAATCTATTTCTTTTTTTTATCGCAAATATATGTATATTTGAAAAAAAAAAATGGTCAAAGATATCACTATTTAATAGTTTTATATTACTTTATACTACTTACAGAGATAGAGCTATTTTTGTACAGGGAAAAAAATAAGGGCATTGAAGGTAGCGTTATTATATATATTATTCATTTATGTCAAGGATGTCTCAAGCTGTTGTAATAGGATAACTTTTTATGCAATTATATATTTGTAAATTTAATCTATTTTATTTGTGTGTGTGTGTGTGTGAGAGAGAGAGAAATGAATTAATGTTGTCATTCAATAAACTTTTGCATACAGTTAAAGCTGATGTCTTCTGGCACTCGTCTTTTTATTCCACAGGAAGTGAAGGTAGTAAAAGGAAAGTGTCTCTCCATTGTTCCCCATCTGGAATGCCAGGTGTACAGACAGATGATCAGCACCTGGTCTGGGTTATTACATGTTGACCTGATTTCACAGACAGGGCTTAGATTAAGCCAGGATTAGGCCTGAGTTCAATTAGGACATTTAAGTAGCTTTTATAAACATGCCATAGAAAAGAAACATTACTGGAGTGCCTCTTGAGACAAAACAATGGCATTTAAGATATGGCAGTGCATGTTGCTTTCAGTTAAAAAAGCATGCATTTTAGTCTGAGACATTTTGTCTGTGAAACCGGGGGGTTAAATGCCCTGGAGGGCAAACGGGGTACCAAGTGCATTCCTTCTTTTCGTTTTCCATACCTACTCACCTCAAGTTATCTGTAATTGAATGAGCTATGGGCCAGGACTGTGTTTAATGGGAGCTCTGCAGGGGACGGGTTTGTGTGATGTAGAGCAGAGGCGAGAGGCGCTCCATAGGACATTCCACTTAAACACATAATTTCCATTCCTGTCTTAATGAGATGGAACTTCCGAAAGACACTTTTTACTGTTGCACCCATGTAGCCTTAAAATAAAGGCACCATATTATGCTAATCACAAATGAACACATACAGTGTCAGGAAAACATTGAGTTTTTGTTAAAGAACTATCCACTGAATTCAGGATGAAAAGGCAGATGTTTCAGCTGTAGCCTTCCGTTGATAAACTGTTCCCCCAAAGCTGGGTTGTTTACATTAAGTCAATTTATTGTGGTTGTCAGTAAGCCTGAAAAATCTGACACTTTCAGATGCCAAAAATCTTACATCAGCACAGCCAACATTCACAACAGCAAAAACAGCAACTTTTTATAACTTTTTCTAGAGTCAAAAACAGCAACTTTTTATAACGAGTTTATGTTTTCAGTATTCATCCCGATAAGTTAGGCACTCTGACTAACTTTTGTGGCTTCTAAAATATTTGAAAAGCCCAACTGAAACATATACTTAACTTATTGTTGAAATGTTTCATTTGACTAAAGTCTTTTTCAAGGGGGTCAGACACTCCCAACCATAACCCCCATCTTGCAGCTGAAAATAATGTACCGTATTAAATCATTATCTCATTTTAATGCTATAGCTCCACCTTGTGGTTTTATAATTATTGGAGTTAGCGTTCTTTTGCTTTGAATTTCCAAATGTTTTCTGGGACTGATGCCATCTGCCTCACTCATCGACACCTCATTAATCTTCACTCATGTCAGTGAATATCAACCAACAATCAACTCATTCATACTTTGGAGTCTGTATATTCAGATTAGAGGTCAAATAGTTTTCAATATCATTGAAAATGCTATCTACCTTCCTAAAATGCACAGGTCAGCATTTCACTAGTCTCAAAATGGTACATGTAATTTAAAATATATACATATAATGCTATCTTATACTGTGTGTATATATATTGTCTGTGACAGTGTTTACAGAGCTTGATGACTGATTAATTTATTATCTTAAAATAAGTTGACTATTAAAAAGAACAGTTGAACAAATAAAATAAATTGTTTAAATTTGTTACTGCCTTTAATTATTATTTTGGAAAAGATGTAAAAATGCTTAAAAAAACTAAATTGATTAGGCCTATACTTTGTTTTAATACAAATAACATCAATTACATAGTTAATGTAAAAATGCAAAATAGAATTGTATGTGTTTATGTGCACACAATACAATTTATTAAACCAACTCAAATCTCAAGAACAGGCTCAAAGAAACATGAACAGAACCACCGACTAAACGCAACGACGACAGACAAGGAACAGTCTGAAACACAGGGCTTAAATACACAGAGAATAGATCAGGGAAACGAGACACAACTGACAAGACTAATGAGTAATTAAATCAAGCGTAGCATCAGTTCTGGCAGGTCACGTTAGTTAAGCTCGCTTCAGCTGACTCTCAGCTGAGCCACATACCTATAGGAATACAACGCCCATCACTGTATATATAAGCTCCTTCAGTATTATCAGCAGCAATCGAGTTTCTCAGGAGCTAATTGCCCTCCTCCCTCCCCAGCTCCTCCTCTCGTCAGTCTGGATTTGGCATTCTGATTCCCCTTGAATCAGTATAAATTCTCGAATTATGTCATACTTTCAAATCTTGAATTAATGATATCAACAATACATTCATGTTGGTTCAGTTCTGTTTACCTTATAAGGGAGGTTATTGCTGCTCTCCCTGCTCTTATCCATGCTAGGCTGCATGGATACACAGGGAGTTCTTGCCCAGAACGGAACCATACTGCCAATCCAAACTGTATCCTAATTGTCAATCGTATTTGACGATAGTGTGATAGGGGGTGAGCTTGGGCACTAAAGCCCTCTCTGGGCTGAGCTCGGGGTCTGAAGGCCTCTCTGGGGTGAGTTTGGTCACTAAAGGCCTCTCTGGGCTGAGCTCGGGAACTGAAGGCCTCTCTGGGGTGAGTTTGGTCACTAAAGGCCTCTCTGGGCTGAGCTCGGGGTCTGAAGGCCTCTCTGGGCTGAGCTCGGGGTCTGAAGGCCTCTCTGGGCTGAGCTCAGGGACTGAAGGCCTCTCTGGATTGAGCTCTAGACTGAAAGCCTCTCTGGACACTTGACAGGGACTGGGGTTGTCTCTGGACACTGGATCGTGACTGGAATCACCTCTGGACTCTGGACGAGGACTGGAGTCCCCTCTGGACACTGTACGAGGACTGGAGTTGTCTCTGGACGAGAACTGGAGTCACCTCTGGACACTGGAGTCGTCTCTGGACACTGGACAGGGACTGGAGTCGTCTCTGGACACTGTACGAGGACTGGAGTCGTCTCTGGACACTGGGCGAGGACTGGAGTCGTCTCTGGACACTGGACGAGGACTGGCGTCATCTCTGGACACTGGACGAGGACTGGAGTCATCTCTGGACACTGGACGGGGACTGGAGTCATCTCTGGACACTGGACGATGACTGGAGTCGTCTCTGGACACTGGACGGGAACTGGAGTCGTCTCTGGACAGTGGACGAGGACTGGAGTCACCTCTGGACACTGGACGGGGACTGGAGTCATCTCTGGACACTGGGCGAGGACTGGAGTCGTCTCTGGACACTGGACGAGGACTGGCGTCATCTCTGGACACTGGACGAGGACTGGAGTCATCTTTGGACACTGGACGGGGACTGGAGTCATCTCTGGACACTGGACGAGGACTGGAGTCGTCTCTGAACACTGGACGGGGACTGGAGTCATCTCTGGACACTGCACGGGGACTGGAGCCGTTTCTGGACACTGGACGAGGACTGTGGTCACCTCTGGACACTGGACGAGGACTGGAGTCATCTCTGGACACTGGACCGGGACTGGAGTTGTCTCTGGACACTGGACGGGGACTGGAGTAGTCTCTGGACACTGGACGAGGACTGGGGTAACCTCTGGACACTGGACGAGGACTGGGGTAACCTCTGGACACTGGACGAGGACTGGGGTAACCTCTGGACACTGGACGAGGACTGGAGTCACCTCTGGACACTGGACGAGGACTGTAGTCGTGTTGATTTTAAAAACCTTTTACTAGTTTATAAGGCATTGTATGGACATGCTACAGACTATCTTTTAAAAATGCTTTCAGTACATGAACCTGTAAGGACTCTCAGATCATCAGATTCTCTACTTTTAACAGTACCACACAGTAGAACTAAAAGATTTGCCGATGCTGCTTTTAGCCGCTACGCTCCTCGCCTCTGGAATAATCTTCCAGAAGAAGACGTGCTAGAAATAAAAAATAGTTTTAAGTCTAAATTAAAAACATATCTCTTTAATCAGGCCTTGTTATAATATTTTTATATATCTTAAATACATTTTCATACACTTACATTTTTAATCTTGTATTTTACTTGTATTTGTATTTTGTAAATTTTTCGTGCCTGTAAAGCACTTTGAACTGCATTAACTTGTCTGTAAAAGTGCTATATAAATAAAATGTGCTTGCTTGCTGGAGTCGTCTCTGGACACTGGACGGGAACTGGAGTCGTCTCTGGACACTGGACAAGGACTGGAGTCACCACTGGACGAGGACTGGAGTCATCTCTGGACAATGGACGAGGACTGGAGTCACCTCTGGACACTGGGCGAGGACTGGAGTCGTCTCTGTACACTGGACAGGAATTGAAGTCGTCTCTGGATGAGGACTGGAGTCGTCTCTGGACGAGGACTGGAGTCGTCTCTGGACAATGGACGAGGACTTAAGTCACCTTTGAACACTGGGCGAGAACTGGAGTCGTGTCTGGACACTGGACAGGAATTGAAGTCGTCTCTGGACGAGGACTGGAGTCACCTCTTGACACTGGACGAGGACTGGAGTCGTCTCTGGACACTGGACGAGGACTGGAGTCGTCTCTGGACACTGGACGAGGACTGGAGTCGTCTCTGGACACTGGACGGGAACTGGAGTCGTCTCTGGACACTGGACAGGAACTGGAGTCGTCTCTGGACACTGGACGGGAACTGGAGTTGTCTCTGGACACTGGAGTCATCTCTGGACACTGGACGAGGACTGGAGTAACCACTGGACACTGGACGAGGACTTGAGTCATCTCTGGACACTGGGCGAGGACTGGAGTTGTCTCTGGACATTGGATGAGGACTAGAGTCGTCTCTGGACACTGGACAGGAACTGGAGTCATCTCTGGAACCTGGACGGGAACTGGAGTCACCTCTGGACACTGGAGTCATCTCTGGATACTGGACGAGGACTGGAGTCACCTCTTGACACTGAACGAGGACTGGAGTTGTCTCTGGACACTGGGCGAGGACTGGAGTCATCTCTGGACACTGGGCTAGGACTGGAGTCGTCTCTGGACACTGGGCGAGGACTGGCGTCATCTCTGGACACTGGACGAGGACTGGAGTCATCTCTGGACACTGGACGGGAACTGGAGTCGTCTCTGGACACTGGACGAGGACTTGAATCGTCTCTGGACACTGGACGAGGACTGGAGTCACCACTGGACGAGGACTTGAGTCATCTCTGGACACTGGATGAGGACTGGAGTTGTCTCTGGACACTGGACGAGGACTGGAGTCGTCTCTGGACACTGGACGAGGACTGGAGTCGTCTCTGGACACTGGACGAGGACTGGAGTCGTCTCTGGACACGTGACGAGGACTGGAGTCGTTTCTGGACACTGGACGAGGACTTGAGACCTGCCTTGTTTGCTCCCTATTTAGGGGCTGTTTACACAACACAGTTTTCAACTATAATCTTAAAACTTTTTATGTGTTTTGGCTGTTTATTTAGACGACAACAGCGTTTTGGGTCCCTGAAAACGTAAAATTTTGAAAACGAGTTTCAAAGTGCACGTTTTTGAAAACGGTCTCTGTATAAACAACAAAAACGCGTATCTCTGAAGACGATGACGTCATGCACATGCGTATTACGTGTTCAGTCTATAGTGTTTCATCTCCATCTAATGCAGCAGAATACAGGGTTTTAGTCATTTTCGTGGATCCGTGAATGGGGATCGTTTTGACAGTGGTATCTTCTATACCTGGAAACCAAAGGAAAAACTTCTCCGTTTTAAGCATATCGTTGTTGTGTAAACGTAGGCCTACCCTTATTCTCCTTGTGTTTTCAGTCCTGTGCCAGTCCGTTGATACGTTCCTTGTGTCTTGATCCCTGAAGCCATGTCGTGTCCTGCTACCAAGTCTTGTCCTGCCAAGTCAAGCTGACTGGTTCTGTTTTCCCCCATGGGGTAGTTTTTGTTTTATTTTTTATTAAATAAAAAACCTATCTTTGAGTCCTCACCTTATCCCTCAATCCCCACCCTGACATCATGTTTTTCCTATCAGTTTCCATTCCTTTGAATGGAAATTATCTTGTTCATTTGTATAACTATGGTGAACTGATATATATAAATAGGTGAAAAGTTTAGGTCATTAAATGTTTATTTAACTATTAAAACATTTTTCAAATTGCCAGAAATGATTATATTGCTGTCCGTTTAAAATGAAGATACAATTGTATTTGCCTTTTGAAGACATAGGCCTATTTGACTGACATATTTTAAGATTTCTATAATGACACTTATACGGTTGTGGTATGAATTAAAAGAAACATACAGGACCTTCTCATAACCTGACACCATAGGCACACGCAGGAAATTCCAAAACATGTATTTTTTCTAACGTGCTGTTATAATAATATGTATTTCTGCATTCAAGTATTATAATTTGCACAAAAATATTACATGATTTATTTATTACAGTGTTTACTTGGTCATTGGCCACTAAAAGCACAGCGCCCCCCATATATCCATCCTATATCCTATTATATACTATACATATATAACTTTTGACCCGGGCAGTTTGCAAAACGACTTCTAAGGATACATATTTGCGTATACCCAATTGTTTTGATGCTACCGTCCTGTTAGCTTCCCCTTTAACTGTGTCCAGTGTTGTTTTGTGAAACTCGAGATTCTTTGTTGTAATTGGTCCAAGATCACTTCTATCATTCTACTTTTCCCCGCCCATCATCGAATGAGTGCGCAGCGGGGAAATGTGCAGGAGAAGAGACTGTCACGCTGAAGCAACGCCAGGTAAAATGCGAAATAACGCATCTTTCTATAACAGCATTTGCCTCCGTTACTAATTGCGTCGTTTTAGAAATAACGGAGGGTTGAGCTGTTGCTGTGCATAGAGCATCAGATAGCGTGTGAATGTCAATTACTGTGCGAATGTGCGGCTTTCCCGAAATTATTTTATTGTTAAAGTCGCTTCCGCTTGAAATGTCTTGTAAAATGTGAGTGTGTGTGACAGAGAGAGAGAGAGAGAGTGTGTGTGTGTGTGTGTGTGTGTGTGTGTGTGTGTGAGTGTGTGTGAGAGAGAGAGAGATAGAGATAGAGAGACCATGCAATGTCCAGATCGGTGTGTTTTTCTGATTAATGCCAAAAATCCCCAAATATAATAATCTCCTTGCAGGAGATACAATTCCCTTCCTTAATTATAAAAGTAGCTATATTTGTGCATGTATAAAGACCCACATACAGTGTAATGGCAGAAAAAGGATAAGTATAAATATAAACTATTTAAAAAAAGAATAATACTTGGCTTTTATTGGCGCTGTAGCCTACTAAAGCCAAAGCAAATTTAATAAAACATTTTATTGCCATATTTAATTTGTATTGTTATTTATACTTACTAGCATAAAAATCTAATTTAGCCTATCTGTAAAGCTCTTTTTACAATGAATTTAATTCCAAAGCAACATTTAAAGTCATATAGAACTGCGGTCAACAGACCAGAGACTACTTGAAAAATAATAAATCTGCCCACCAAATTTAAAGTGCTGTAATAATTATTATTATTATTATTTTTTTTTTAACTAAAATGTTACTATTAAAACCAAAAGCATAAAAACACTTTTTTTTTTTTTTGCGGTATGGCAGGTTGGGTTTGGGCTAATAGTAAAACTGGTTAGTAGACTGGTTAATAGTTTAATAGTAAAGTACTTTTTTTTTAGGACTATAATGTAATTCACCTTGGTTTGGTATTCAATGACATTCATCTATTTTTAATAAGTATAGTAATTGTCCAAATACTTCTTGTTGTTGAAGGACATATGTACACATCTCCACAAGGGGGCAATAATGAATTAACCTACGACAGAAAGAAAATATACTACTTTATTTTACACTATCTTTACACGGTCTAGTTGCATGATGTTAAACATCAGTGAAAGAAATGTGTAATGTTATATCCCTGTGTTTTGACTCCAGATGTGAGGTGGCTAAATTACTGTTTCTTCTCTTTGCTTAGTGGATTTCAAGTGCCATATCTCATACATCACTGGGGGGCAGAACTGAGTGAGTTTTTTCTTCTTCTTCTTCTTCTTCTTTTCCTCTCATTTCTTTCCTGCGAGAACATCATGGGTTTGTATTTGCGGTGCAGCTGCAGAAAAGACACTGAGTTCTGTAAGATCTCAAGGTAAGTGTGTCAATAAGATTACTAACATTATTACATTATAAATAAATGCCTATTTCTCTTTCTCGAGATGCAGTACAAACCACTCTAACATGCAAATTGTTATCATACATTTATTCTTCAAAAGTGTTTGCATGTTTATTGATACCCTTTATGGGAAATTCTAATCAATGGTTACAAATAGATGCACAGATTCAGCATGGCATCAAATATGTCGCAATAATGCTGAGAAATACCCACCTATTCATCATGCACATGCTGTTTTGTCCTTTCAGTCTCCAGGCCTGAGCACACAGGAAATGATGCGAAGACTCCAGACACCCATAGTGAAGCAGCTCTCCAGCCCATGTATAGGAAAGGGTGAGCCATTATCATATTTCTCTCTCTCTCTCTCTCTCTCTCTCTCTCTCTCTCTCTCTCTCTCTCTCTCTCTCTCTCTCTCTCTCTCTCTCTCTCTCTCTCTCTCTCTCTCTCTCGCTCTCTCTCGCTCTCTCTCGCTCTCTCTCGCTCTCTCTCTCTCTCCCTCTCCCTCTCTCTCTCCCTATCCTGCAGCAAGAGACTGTCTAATATCAGTAATATGTCTTTTTTTTTCATCGTTGAACTGTTCTCTTCAGGAATTGTTTCTGATTCCTACCAGATGGGGGCAACTAGGAATGTTATCCTGGGCCCTAAAATGAGGGAGACATTGCAGAAACATCTACATTATTTTGTTAATTTAGCAAATGCCTTCCAAAGGAATGCGACAGCATAATTCATCATAAGGAGCCAGTAACATGAGAAGTGCTGCAATACAAATTCTAGTAAAAAGTTCAAGCTAGAAGAAACATGTGGGTATGAGACTGTGAAATTACAATGAGCGAGAATAGAGTTTGTTTGGCTAGTTTAAGGGAAAAAAAACTGACATTTTTTTTATATAAAGAGGGTTACAAACATGGGCCCTGCTATTCCTGCCACAGTCAGTCCTTCAATCTTGAATCTCACGATATTCTCACAGTAGTCTTACAAGCTTCATCAAGCAATAACACATGATCAGCATTTTATATACAATTACGGTAATGCTTTATTTTACAATCCTGTTTCTCATGAATATACTATGTACTTATTGGGTTGGGGGGGGGGGGGGGTGTTAAGATCAAATACACTAATTACAAGCATAGATACAAAATGACAATATACTGTAACAAATACAGTAAGGTCTAACTGTAGTGTATTTAGGTACCAGCATGTATTAATTAGGCCTAAATTAAAATAACATTATAGTGTTCACTGTATAAAATATAGATTAATCTTTGTTAAAGCTGTGTTTTTTTGTTTGATTAACATCAATGACTTAGCAGCAGGTTGCTGTCAGTTTAAGACCAAATGCATGGATCCAATATAATGATAAACATCCGATTTCTTTCTCAACTCTTTACTGTCACTTAAAACATAACCAACTGTGTAAGAGAATATTTGTCAAGACTAGTATTTTGACACAATGTAATTTATGTGCTCGTTCAAAGCTCACAGATGCAAAAGAGGTATCAGAAATGTGTGCCTCTCTGATATAACAGTCCTCGAGTATTGAATTAATAGTGGAACTTAGCAATTAATCAGCAAAACACGTGTGCCGAACCGTGGGTCCTGGTCCGTACTCATCAAGGATTAACCATGATCCTTTTAACCCGTAGCATAGATCGTGTTGATAACGGCTAGAGCAAGAGTGAAACCTGAGCGCTGAGCACAAAAGATGGAGAAGAAATGTACCTTTGGAAAAGGAGAGAGAATAATTATTTCTTGCTAATAGGAAATGCTATTACTTATGGTTATGGATTAAAGTAAATGATGTCTTTTTATTCAATGTGTTCTATCTCATTTTTATATGCAAAGACAACTATACAACCTGATACATTGTGTGTAGATACATTGTACACAGGGCTCCTTGATGGCAAAGCCCATCTGAGCCCTCAAATAGACCCTTAGGTGCAAGAAAACAGAGTGGTAGTCATTCATTATTTACTCAAGCATTTACAGCCTCACTGTAGCAAGGCATTCAAAGAGACATGCACAGCTTATATAACAGGTCGTGGCTTCGGTTTTGCCCATACACTCATCAACTCTGAGCTGAAGCCATTAGAACTTGCCTGTACTACATTAATCTCTGATAAAGCTTTGCACCACACAGACCCTTAAATCCCTTGGTCATATGATCCAGAACTCCCTCTGATTGATAGATGGGAGAGAGAATGAGATGGGGAGATATTCAAGCTGTATCTTAATTCCATCCTGACAAATCCACTTCCAGTTCCTCCCCCTGCCATGCCCAAGCACCCTGTAATAATACCCAACACATCACCAGGATTGTGTCGGCATCATGTGACTTGTCTCCGGTTTTCAGGTCAGGCTGACAGGCGCACTTGGTCTGACAGAGAGGGTTGGGTAGGTTTAGCTGTTGGAGCTCCAGCTGGATAAGGTATGAAATAAAAGCAGAGGTTACGGGAACATAAAGGACAACAGTTGGATCAGGTAAACCTACTTCCCCTTTTACAGTCTGCTTGCTTTCCATACCAGGGTAAAAGAGTATGCGCAAGTGGATCTTGCTGTGCACTTCAAACGATCACTCTGTCTGTAAAGGCAAAGGGTGAGATGGTTTGTTTATTCTATGGTTTCAAGTGGATGTGATACAAATAGATGCTGGGCATACTCCCATGCTCTGGGACAACATGAACATCACCCTTTCTGTCAACACCCAGTTTAAGCTCTGAAGTAACTAAGAGGTATCAGTTTCGGGGGTGATTACCTCTGGACTTTAAGTGACATGATGCCTCATGTAGACCCCCGCTAATGGCCAGCAGGACTGTTTATCTGGGGCTGAAATGATACGTGCATAAAGCAAGGTCAGAGCTAGGATTAAACGCTGTTCTCGGGGGGTGAGGGATGGCCGAAGCTGTCAAAGCAGATGCTCTTTTGGCCACAGATTCTGTTCACGTGGACAGATGGGTTTTGGAGATCAGCTCTTAGTTTTGTGGGGCTAGATTTTAGGGGTAGTGAGTGAGTAAGTCCCTTACTACCCCCTAAAATTAGTTAGCAAAGCCAGGTTTGTATGTACGCATGAGATGGGTTGGGAGGATTGAGCAAGGTGTTGTTTGTAAGCGGTTCTCTGTTGGATCCAGGGTCGCTTTTTGTTGACAGGCGGTGGTGACATATTCAAAGGATTAGTAGCTCTGTGGACGTGAGGCTTTCTACCTCTTAAAATAGAGAGAGGGAGAGAGATACTCAAGAAACAAAACAGCAGTTAGACGACAGCAGTTTCTCAGAGTGCGACTGGACATGGCCCACACGACACGCATGCACACCCAAACATATACCAAGTAACCCATTTGAAGTGCACCCGCTAAGAACAGCCGAAGCCGAGATGGCGCTGACGGGGGTTGAAGGTAAGAATGGCAGCAGTCGCACAGCTGTGCATGTCAGGTTTCCACAGACAGAAGTAGAGTGTACCAGAACCAGTAACTATTTTCTGGCAAGTCTTATAGGTGCCGCGGCAGGGTAGAAGAACTTCCTTGTCGTCCTCACAGCATTTAAAACTCCCATATATCGCAAAAAAAGTTTACGCTTGCATTAAGGTGATTTTTCCGGCCATTTGAAAAAGGAATATTTCGCAAAACTGCAATGGAAACAGTTTTTCCGAATTTACAGGTCACCTGCTGTACGTAAATGTCACATGATCATTCTTTAAAAATGGCGCGGCATGTTTGGAAAGAAGACGAGACAGTTCTTTATTAATCTCATAAAAGACAAAAGAATACTGAGTACTGGATTCTAAACAATAAAGAAATGCTACCATTTATGAAGACCTCGAAGGAGATATGAGGGAGAAACACCCAGAAAAACCTCATACGTGGCCACTGCCAAGTATAAGGGGCTTTTTTTTGCCATTAATGCTTGGATAACATGTACGTCTTCATCGATTAAAAATAATGGCTAGTGCGGTGGCTGCAATATATGTAAACCTACCAACATCCGTCGCCATGCTTTTTGGAATAACGAGGATTTTGGTTTTAGTCGCATAACATAGGTTAATGGAAATGCTGTCATTTCACAATAGTTTTTTTTTATCAACATTTAGAAAATATTGCAAAAGTTTTGCTCAAATCTGTAAGGAAAACCAGGCTTGTGTAATGGAGGAGATATTGAATCTTGTGATCATGTGATCAAATTGATGGTAGATTTATTTCTCATCAATAGAGCTAGGTAGAATATGCTCCAGTTTCATGCCAGATGTCCTCTGGCTTGTTCTCAGATGTCTGTGGCACCTATGGTTACACAGCTGGTGCAACAGTCAGTATGACAGGCACACCATTCTACTTGGTATGGGAGTTTCTTGGAACGACCATGAAGAATGGAAACCTTGACAAAGGGATCTGGATTTTGCCCTGGATAGTATTTGATGTGACCACTGGGGACCATGTTTTTAACTGTTCAGGGAGAAGTCAAAGCCAGGGCTCAGACACTTGATCTGTCCTTACACAAGCATAACTGTTTTATTGGGCAGTGTGTCTGCAGCTGTGCACTGGCCTAGTGACTGACTTTGCTGGATCAACGGCCTGGGAATGCACATGGCATTTTAGGACTATTTACAGCAAGCATGTTGACATGAGCCATGAAACATTCATCAAAGTAACCCTGTTGTTTTAGCAGTGACCGCAACTGACGGACTAGTAAAGCACTTTTAAACACTAAAGTCTTGTTTGATTTCAACACGACTTAAAAATGGGGCAAGCTTATGGGATCGCCAGACATTGGCCTTGAGAGATGACTTCAAGAATTCAGCAGCTTAATGTTACTGAGGTGTGTTTAAACATGCTTACTTACAGATATGCCACGACAGTTTCCGAAGATTGCTCTGAGTGATGTGGATGAGGAAGTTCGTCTACTGGCAGAGAAGGTGTATGCCTCTGCAATAAAGGAAGAGGACACTAAAGATGTCCTGTCCATGTACACTGTCCCTGAGGACTGTCCCATTGGCCTGCAGGAAGCCAGACAGAGGGAGCTACTCAGGGAACTGGCTGAGCAACAGTCAGAAGAAAGTGCCAAACGGTCAGCATCATTTTGTTTTTCATTGTAGACTGCTACCAGTTGCTTCATCTGGTTTGAAACACCAGGCCAAACCAGTCAATGGAGGACAAGCTGGTCTTTTGAACATGGTAGCTGGTTTGCTGCTGGCCAAATTTGGTACCAGCGTAACCAATGTGGTCTGGTTGAAACCAAGTCCACCAACAAGTCAACCGAGTAGACCCAGGGTGTCCAATCCTGCTCTGGAAGGGCTAATGTCCTGCAGAATTTTGCTCCATCCTGCCACAGAATACCTGCGTGGACATTTCTAGTGATACTGAATACCTTTTATTAGCTGTTTAATTTGGGTTAGAGCTAAACTGTGCTGGACAGTAGCCCTCCAGGATTGGAAACCCCTTGTCCCAGTTAATGACCACCTTGGACCATCTTGAAAAAATGTCAAACCAGCTACCATCAGAAGCTGGATTTCATTGGATTTTCCAGCAGGGCAATTAAAGGATTCATGTGCTTATTGAATTACAATTTAATTTTTAGCCCCCATTTGCTTTACTCCTCTGTAGGAAGAAGAGTTTTAAGATTATTCGATCTCAATCTATGTCACTGCAAATCCCATTAAGTACGGAGAGTGTCCGGGGTGTGGTGACCCCCCTCATTTCCCCTTCCTCTACCTGCTCCTCAATCTCGCAAAATTTGCCGGAGTATCAAAGAGTCATCATTAGCGGAGACTACTGTGCTGGGGTGTGTATTATTAGAATGGACAATCAATCACCTTTCTCTACATTCTGTCATAATTTGTTGAAAGTTCAAATAAAGGCTCTTTTAACAGCTGATAATGTTTTAACAATCATGTTTTGTTTCACAATCACTGTGCACTTTCAGATTACAGTTGAGGATTATGAGCAAGCAGCTAAAAGTCTGCTAAAAGCTCTCTTTATTCGAGAAAAATACTCAAAACTGGCATATCACCGGTTCCCACGGACCACTACACAGTTCCTACGTATTGCAGGAAATGAAAGGTGGACAGAAGAAGATGAAACTCTTCCAGGTACATCTGCATTTGCTCAGAGTTCATAACCAGATGTGACTTGGATGGAGACCATGTTCTCATTCTAGGTTTATTTATGGCTCTGTAAATATTTCAGTGGAATTTCTGTTTACAAATGTTTGCTTGATGTTTCTCTTTATGTCCCTTCCCAAGACATCAACGTTGAACTAATTTTAGAAGACATAAGAGTTGAGACATGAGTTATGTGTAGCTCAAGTAAGAACAACTAAGAAAAATAAGCACTAGAATGGGAACGATTCTGAAGGGGAAAACAGCATATTTGAATGCTGATCATCAGCAAGGGATGCTGTATTGGTCTACTGATGTCTTCTTTCTAACTTAACCAGCAAGAATTTCCTAGTCAACCAGCATCACCAGCTAAGACTGCCTAGCCTTGCTTTTTTTTTTCCTTTTTTTTTTGGTGAAACCTTCTGCTCTCCACAGATATCTGTCCCTGCCCTGGTGAGGGAGAGGACCCTTACAGCATGGAGAATATTCCAGAGAACCTCAATTACGAGATGAAGATGAAGGATGGCATTATTTATGTATATGAAAACAATGAAGCTCTGAGCATGAACAAACCACGCTGTTTGCCTTATCCAGACCTGGAAACATTTGCCATTGACATGAGTCATGTGCTCGCCATGATCATTGATGGGCCTACGTAAGTCTGCAACCAATATTACCACAGTCTCTGCATTTGCATATCCAAGATGTAAAGCTGAACATATTTCTTCTTTAAACAGTAAGACCTACTGCCATAGACGACTAAACTTCCTTGGGTCAAAGTTTTACCTACATGAAATGCTCAACGAAATGGCAGAATTAAAAGAACTCAAGGGTGTTCCTCATAGAGATTTCTACAATGTCAGAAAGGTATCATTTGAAACACTCATTGGTTTATGTAAATGTGATATCCACTGCGGTCTAAATGTACACAAATGATGCTCTCTCACAGGTAGACACGCATATTCATGCAGCGGCATGTATGAGCCAGAAACACCTGCTTGATTTCATCCAAACCACCAATAAAACTGATGCAGAGAGAGTCGTCCTGGAGAAGGCAGGGCTTAAACTAACTCTCAAACAGGTGTTTAACAACCTGAACATGGACCCTTATGATCTTACTGTAGACTCCTTAGATGTCCATGCCGTAAGTAACGTCTTATTTATATGTTTACAGCCCAAAGAAAATTCTAGTTGCTTGTACAGTATGCATCATGTTCAGTGTATTCACAGGGCAGACAAACCTTTCATCGCTTTGACAAATTCAACTCCAAGTACAATCCAGTGGGAGCAAGCGAGCTAAGGGAAATCTACTTGAAGACTGACAATTACATCGAAGGAGAGTATTTTGCCCGCTTAATCAAGGTATAGTCATTTTGTCATAATAAGACTAAGGTTTTAGATTTGGTTGGTAGAGACATTTTAAAATCAGTCAACCTATACACAAGCACCAAGTATCTCCACAGTATAGTGGATGGGCATATTGAGAGAAATTAGGAAAAAAATCTCTACATTTCTTCTCTTCTCTAACTTGCTTCCTAATCTAGTCAAATAAAACTGGTATTGTATATTAGTGGCTCCTTAAATTGATTTGTTCCTCTCTTGTGAGTCCCTTTGGATAAAAGCATCTGCTAAATGCAGAAATGTTAATGTGTAAAATGCACACCATTACATGTCATGCAGTAAGCGCTGTACTAATTTAGCACATATTTGTCTTTTTGTCTCTTTTAGGAAGTAGCACATGACCTGGAAGAGAGCAAGTATCAGCATGCCGAACCGCGACTGTCCATCTATGGTCGTTCCCCAGAGGAGTGGGAAAGTCTCTCCCGTTGGTTTATTCAGCACAAAGTGTACTCTCCAAACATGCGCTGGATCATTCAGGTGCCCAGAATATAGTAAGTAGCTACATTCATTCATTATTTTCAGTATTTTCCAAAAATGTTATATCTTGTTGTACAATTATGTTATGTTTATTTCTTCCAGTGACATTTTCAAGTCACGCAAGTTGATTCCTAATTTTGCCAAGATGCTTGAGAACATTTTCCTTCCTCTATTTGAGGCTACAGTGAATCCTCAGAAGCACAAAGAGCTCCACGTATTTCTAAAATATGTAAGTTCAAGGTTCATATTAGATGTAAATTTTCATGTAAAATTCATCAACTGTTTTTAATATCACATGGCCATACACATATGTGGACACTCCCTTTTAATTAACTGGTTTGAAGAAAACAGTAATTCCAGTGAATGCAAATCTTATTTTTCATAGCATGCAATAACGCTTTAGAGAATTGTGTGCTTTCAAAATTTCAAACAGTTTAGGGATGATATTTTCTGCTCCAGCATGAAAAATGTGACCCAGATATGAACCCCACTCAACATATTTTCAAGGATTAATTAAAATGACAACCACGAGTCAGGCCCCATCAGCCAACGTCTGACCTCTGCCCAATGCCTGACCTCACTAATGCTCTTGTGTCTGAATGGGAGCAAATCCCTGCATCCATTTTCCAACATCTAGTGGAATCCTTCTCAGAGGAGTGCAAGATGGTGTCCACATACTTCTATCCATATAGTGTATTTTATATAAAAAGAAGTTTTGATTATATCATGATAATAGGTAATGCAATGTAAGAACTTAGAGTGCACTTCACATAAATCATTTTGCAAGACTTTATCACGCATCACTCATTGGGCGCCCCTTGTTTCTCAGGTGACTGGCTTTGACAGTGTGGATGATGAATCCAAGCATAGCGATCACATGTTCTCTTACAAGAGCCCCAAGCCTGAGCAATGGACAACAGATGACAACCCACCCTACAGCTACTACCTCTTCCACATGTATGCCAACATCATGGTCCTCAACAACCTCAGGAAGTATGTGCTCCATTAATACCTGTTCCACACACCAACTGGAAAATTCCGTTAGATGAACATTACTTTAATATTTGCAAGATCTTCTATTATACCCTCAGGCTTTGATAAACTTTGAATAAGTACTGGAAGGCATTCTAGAACAAACGGTTTCCAATTGCATGTGTGAGTTTCACCATGCACCAGGACATCTATAAATACCACTGTATCAGTAATACACACATATTGGGTTACAACTGAGATACTGTTAAAGCCTGTGGAATACTGTCAGTAGAACAAACTGACATCATCTTTCCACTTTATAAAGGATGGATTATGGACCGGATCAATGGGGTCACTAACCCAGGGCCTCTGAATGCATTGAAGAGGTATAAATGTATGTACACAGGAAATACAATCGCGGGAAACCGTAAACAGTAGCACTGGGATTTCAACACCGTCAGATTTACATACAAGTGTTTAAAAGGAATGAAAAGTTCCGATATGGGGCAGGCCTATTTCAGTGATGGGGAGGGACAATAGACAATGATATAATTTTTATATGGTAAAGATATATACACAGTATATAATTAGTGTCACTGACTAATTACATACAGTGCTATTTCAGTGACACTGTGCAAGCTATTGTGTCTAACACAATTCTCTATCTTTGGCAGAGCAGAATTATGAGTATTTCTATGCTGGTTTCACCAGTGACCTGTGCATGGGGGACCAGAACCACAGAAATATTAGCTGTAATCTTACTGTCACTAACACTAATTACATAACAAGTACATCATGATTATTGGTGGGTTTTAACTGTAATAAAATTGGCACAATGTTTTTTAGAAAATCGGCAGCAAGTTTGATCATTTTAGGCCATAAAAATCTGTGAAATCAGTCGGACAGAAAAGTGCCTTCTGAATGCCTTACAGCAGCTGTTATGTTGTATGCTATAGTCATAGCACATTTTGTCTCTAGCAATATACACACCCAATCGATTAGCAGTTTCTGTAATACTCAGACCAGCCCGTCTGGTGCCGACAACCATGCAACATTCAAAGTCACTTAAATCACATTTCATCCCCATTCTTATGTTCAGTTTGAATGTCAGCAGATCGTCTTGACCTGTGCTGCGTCCAAATTCGAATACTTCTCTATATAGTATGCTTAAAACGAGTAGTACGTCCGAATACATAGTATTCAAAAATCAGTAGGCGAAAAGTTCCTGAATGGCCTACTACATTCGCCGAGATTCTGAAGTGCGCATTCGATGGACACTTTGCTATCCCATGAGGCCACGGGAGAGGATTTATGAATGGCAGTGAAGCGACACAGCTGATGCTGGTAGTTCACGTGATGTTAACAACATGGCGGATGTAGTACCACTGAATTTTATTCATACTACCGTTATTCAGAGTATATAGAATGTACTTTATAGCAGTCGGAAAGTAAATTTGTACTAAGACAGTGATATTAAAACACAAACTCAGTATACATCATATTAATAATATCACTGTCTTAGTACAGTAAGCCACGTTAAGCCTTTTCTTATAACGGTTTTCTATGGTAAGAAAATGCTTAACGCGTAATTAAATGCGTTGCGTTCATATTCTGGGGTCGTCTGATTTTTTTATAAGTAGTATGGTTTATTAATATGATGTGTACTGAGTTTGGTCTTTTAATATCACTGTCTTAGTACAGTAAGCCACGTTAAGCGTTTTAGTATGCCCCTTCCAGGCGGGTTACAAGAGCGCCGAGCGCCCGGTGATCGCCTGGATCTCACAACTCCGAAACGTCAGATAAAATTTTTAAAATAGGCGCTATCTTTATAAATAAACCACTGATTTGAGCTTAAAACAACTACATTCTCGACTGAACAATTCTTAAAACTACATTTGTGACACAATAACAGTAGTATTTTTAAATTTCGCGGCCTTTATTGCAAACAGAACCGCCTAGCACTTGCCTCTCCCAGAAGAAGCGGATTTCGCCTCGGACGCGCGTCAATTTCGCTTCAAACGCTTGCTTTTTACACGCGTCCATTTCGCTTTGGACGCGCGAATGCATTCAAAATGTTCAAGCGTCAAACTAGACGCGGTAGACGTGAATTTGACGCTCTATTTGCGTTTGGTGTGAACGCAGCATAAGAAAGTGGCCGGTGAGTGTGTAGCTATTGTATTTATTCTTGCAATTGAAACTTTATTTCTCAAATTTGCTCTTATTTTCTTATTTATTATATTTTTTGCAACATGTGGGGGCCTATAATCTTCCATTAATTGTTTCAACTTGTGAATTTTATTTTCCAACTTACATATGTGTGTGTTTTCACAGGGAACGTGGTCTTAGTACCTTTCAGTTCCGTCCACACTGTGGAGAAGCTGGCTCTATCACACACCTGGTTTCAGCTTTCCTCACCGCCGACAACATCTCTCATGGCTTAAACCTGAAAAAGGTTAGAAGTAGAAGATTGGTCCAAACTACAGTGCTCAACAGCTCTTTAAAATGAGGGAAATTATGCAGTGCGCTTTTGAAATCCAGTTCAAAGTCTAATGCAATATCATTCTGACAAGATGAATGATGACTATTAATTGTGAGAGCTTATTAGTCAAACTAGCAAGTATCTTGTACTTTAATTTATGGTGGCAGCAAAGAGGAAAAGAGTTCAGAAAAAGTTCAGATCCTTGGCCCGAGTCTATCAATAAAGCAAATGCAGATGTGACATGTGTTACCACTTGATTTGACTATGTACTTGTGTTAGTGATGAGCCCAGAATCAACGGAGCCTCTGCTGCTGTACAAAAACATGCAAATGAAAGCAGGCGGATCTAAGAGCCTGATCAGAGCATTTGATCTTCTCACGTAACGTGTGTGTGTGTGTGTGTTTTTTCAGAGTCCTGTGCTCCAGTACCTGTATTATCTTGCCCAAGTGCCCATTGCCATGTCCCCTCTGAGTAACAACAGTCTGTTCCTGGAATACTCCAAGAACCCACTGCGAGAGTTCCTCCACAAAGGCCTGTGTGTGTCCCTCTCCACTGACGACCCCTTGCAGTTCCACTACACCAAGGTCAAACAACAACCATCGTATACACTCTTTATACACTATAAAGGTTTCTTTGTTGCCATTGCAGGTTACATGAAGAACCTTAAAGGGATAGTTCACTTTAAAATGAAAATTCTGTCATCATATGCTCACCCTTAAGTTGTTTCAAACCTGTATGGATTTCTTTCTTCTGCTGAACACAAAGGAAGACATTTTGAAGAATGTCGGTACCAAACAGTTTACTGGTCCCATTGACTTCCATAGTATATATTTTTTCCTACTATGGAAGTCAATGGGACCAGTTAACTGTTTGGTTACTTACATTCTTCAAAATATCTTCCTTTGTGTTCAGCAGAAGAAAGAAATTCATACAGGTTTGAAACAACTTGAGGGTGAGCAGAGCATATTAAAATTTTTTTTAAAGTGAACTATTACTTTAAAGGGGCGATGAACTGAGAAATACAATTTTCCTTGAGCTTTTGACATACAAGAGGTCATCATACTATAAGAATATCCTGTAAGTTTCAGTTCTGAAACTTACAGGATAAAACTTCCTTGTTAGTCAAATAAAAGCTTTTATTGACACCAGGCACAACGACAGGTTTTTCAAAGTGGGGATATATGACGTCACAGGGTATCAAACCCCGCCTCCGCAGAAGAAGATCGACGCCTACTTCAACACCACCGATTCGCGCATTACATGAAACTCATTATAATATGCAAAACTGTTATCCAATCATAGCAGTGGGTGTTTACTTCCAAGTCTTCAATGCAGCACGCCCATAAAAAACAGCGTTTCAGGAGCTAGGCTCAAAACCAGGGTAGAAAATAGCCTATTACTTATTCATTTTCATGTTTTTGAATGTAATTTACCTGAAGTAACCACCTAATATTTTAAATAATGCTCTAAACTTTCAATACATGTATTAAATAATGGATTTTATAAACTAGGTTAAGCGTGACATGAAATAATAGTCAGAAAATTGTTACTTTTTATTAAACCTTTAGACAAAATGATAAAAAAAAGAGTATCATTCATATTTGATACATCAGGCTTTTATGGCTCCTATAGTATGATATAATGAGAATATGAAACTCATACTTGAGGAAAAAACACCTACATTTTAATCCGTGACAAAACTGAGAAAATTTTGCAAAATGGTTAAGTTTCTGATATTTAGCCTGCCCTATATGGCCAAAAAGAAAGATGAAATTCTGATTGCTTAAAATAAAATTAAATGAGGTATTTTAACAGTATAGCAAACCACTTACATAAAATGCATATAAATATCACTCCCTATTTGCTAATAATATATCCTAGTAACTAGAAAGATGAAATACTAAAAGGCTTTTTAGTTAGTAAAAAAAAAGGTATGAATTATAGGGCAGAATGTTAAAAATTATTTAACTATATTTGTTCCAACAGGAATGTGAATGGAATTTTAAAAATATTATTTGTAGCCAGTTGAAACAACTCAATAATAAATACTCTAATCAAAAATACAGCTCTAAAATTTCTGAAAATCAAGAAAAGGAAGTCACTGATGGTCCTTTGTTGATTTAATTATTGTATATACCTAATTAAATATATACCTTATGAATCAATATCACACTGAATATGGCCGTAGGCATGAGGCTGAAGTCGCCTACTAAATAAATGCGGTCCTTTTGTTGAGACCAAGAGCCACCAAGATAGCTCAATACACAAAAATAATTGTATTGAGTAACTTACAATTTAGATGCAAAATTGCCATCTATTTTTGCTCCTCCAGTGAAAACAAATCCACAACAGATTTAAATGTAGCACATCTGCGTGTTGTTTTGTTCCTGACTGAATCAGTGTTGTTGAATGAATCGCTAGAGTGAATCATTCAAAGACTCACTCACAACAAACTTGTCACCACATACTTTCGTAGCGATGCTAACTTGCAGAAAGATCACTGAAAAAATCCTCACAATTAACGTCGGCATGAAACGGAAGTTGCATTAGTCTTCTCTTCCATATTGTGACATATATCAAAACACTTCTCGAACAAGAAAAACATTTATTTTATCGTTGTCGTTTGCTGTTGTTGTGATCTCATGTGAGTGACAGGTTGCCCCGCCCTCACGCCAGTTAACACCTTATCAGAGAAGACATGTCATAAAATTAAATAAAATGCATTACTAAGTTTAATTTACCTAAAAATTTATTTATATTAATATGTAAAGAAAAATTATATATTTATAATACGATTTTAGGTAAATCTAATTTACTTAATGTGTTTTTATTTCATTTTATTTGCATTTTGTAGTTCCAGCCTACACAAGTCTGCGTCTTTGAGAAATGACATACTTTTTAAATATACAGTGATTTGTGTATATACAGAAACCTTGTAACTGTTGTATTATGTGTGTACTGCAGGAGGCTCTAATGGAGGAGTATGCTATTGCAGCCCAACTGTGGAAGCTGAGCACATGTGACGTGTGTGAGATCGCTAGGAACAGTGTCCTGCAGAGTGGCCTTTCCCACGAGGTAGTGCACATCCTCAATTCATAACATGTATATACATATTTGTTCAGCACAACATTAAAGCCCTTTGCCATTTTCCTCAGGAGAAAAAGTACTTCCTTGGGGTCGATTACCTAAAGGACGGGCCAGAGGGGAATGACATTCGGCGGACAAATGTAGCCCAGATCCGCATGGCCTACAGACACGAGACAATGTGTAATGAACTCAGCTTCCTGGTAGACGCAGTAAAGTCAGAGGTCGTTGGGTCGTCACAGTAGCTGTCCAGTACGTCTCTGCTAAGCCCTCTGTGCCCATACACTGTACATGCATGGTTGCTATTTTTATATACTGTAGGAATGGATGCACAGGAATCCAAATTGTATTATTATCTAGTCTCGCTCTGCTTCTCATATTTCTAATACCCAGCCTCTTCTTCTTGTAAACACCGCTGTCTGCCTATGCAATGCCCTGAACGGGCGTTTCAAAGGGGGTTTGGCATACTTGACATTACATTACATGGGCAGTGTCTCCCCCCTGTGGAGATTTGTGAACTATATCCTCTATACATGTACATGTGCAATTGGAAATAGCCTAGTTGTCAGGCAGACACTCAGATGCTTCTGTGGCAATCAAAATTGTCTGGAACATTCCACCCCTGCTCTGCTGAACCATACATTATCCTACAGAAACTCTCGCACCACTTGCACATCTTTCCCATCTCGTGCCTAACTCCAATTCATTTCCCATAAACTCTCCACTGTCCTTTCAGGAATAAAAAATGTAATAAAGGTACACTATGTAGTTTTTTTTTTTTTTTTTTAAGAATTAACTACATTTAAATAAAGGTACACTATGTAGTTTTTTGTGTTTTTTTAAGAATTAACTAAATTTAAATAGAGTCAATACATCATCAATCGTTGTTCTAAAACGTGTTTGTCTTTTTTGAAATAAATGTTTTGTTCAGCAGCCACTGTGGCTAATGCTTTTCAAAGTTACTAGCCACTCAACATTTTCACTGTCCACAATTTTGACATCGATACAATGGGGGGTAAACTGCCATATAGATATTTTTAATATTATAGAAATATTAGGCTGCTGTCACTTTAAGATCTGACACACGGATCCATTATACTGTTGCACATGCATTTTTTTTCTCAACTGTTTACGTTCACTTAAAACATATCTGACTATGTTTACGTGAATACTCGCAAAGACTGGCATTTTGTTTAAGCGCAATACGCAGCGGAAAGAGAACTTGATTTAGTACTGAGAGGCTGCTTTATGTGTGCACTTTGGGTGTGAGCAGAAAATCTGCGGGAATGAGTAAAATGATGTGCAATACTTTCAATAATTATCCGGAGCAAATGAAAGAGTGAGTGAAGGGAGGCGGGTTTGTGTTTAACTCGCTGTCGGAGAGATGAGAGAGCAAGTAAGCACAGCTGTATCGTGCATCTTTTCTGTGGAAAATGAGTATTGGAAGTGTTTCAGATATTTCAGTATCAATATGCATTGAAAAATCAATATTTTGAAAACACTACATTAAAATTAGTTTATTATTTCAGATGCCTTTTTAAAAAACTACAATTGAAAAATGTATATATTATATATAAAATTCAACCTGCCTAGTAGGAGTGACTGCGTTACACGCCACTGAAAGCCTATTGTAAGTGTTTGTTAGACCAGGCAGGATGTTTTTCGCAAGAAATTGCACACATACGTCACTTGCCCGTGCTTGTCTCGTCATATCCATTAGTAAAGAGAAGTTGCTCTGGCTATTTTGGCGCGACAGAGGTTAGTTTCAGAACAACCGAGAAAGATTGGCATGGATGAACTAAATCACCAAACTCCCGGGAATCCCCCATTTTAAAATAAACCCGAAAAGAGAATCAGGTGACAAAAACAGAACGCGACAGAGCTTGTAATAAAACAGGAATCAATTTTTTTTTTTTTTTTTTTTTTAGATGGTAAGAACTGAGGGATTTAAAAAGTCATAAAAGTGATGTGTAGATAGCGTTTTTATTACTCAACAGGCAAGTTATTTTATTGAACAGATAAAGTGTAGCTTTCAGAGTTCATTGTAAAGCATTATCTATTGTAAAGGGTCATTCATCGGCACAGTCACGCAGAGTCAAAGAAGCACAACCAGAACAATGTTCTTCTGCAAAATGCCTGCAGTTTTGTTTTTAACCGGTAGAGGGCCAAAAGTTACATAGTGTACCATTAAGTAAAAAAAAAAAAGTGTTGAAAAACATTGCACATGGTTGTCCTTTTTACTTAATGCAGCAAATACTGTTAAAATGGGAAACATAATGCATTGTTTGAATGAACTTCTTTTGAGAATATCTGTAATGTGTGACACATTGTTTTATTTGATGCAGTGCCTGTAGTGTGTTTTCTGAGGCCAGCATATTATACCTTGAAATAACTTAGTAAGATCATTATGCACATATATATATTTTCCTTTTTATGTTTAAATTTTATAAATGGCTACAAATTATTTAGTAAATAATTTTGCCTGTATTTTGTGTGTGCTTTTCATTTATGTTTTACTTTCTTTGTAATGTTTTTTCCATTGAAAGAATATATATATAAATACATGTATGTATGTGTGTATATATATATATATACACACACACACACACACACACACACATACTGTATATATACATACGCAGACACACACACACATACTGTATATATATATATATACATATGCAGACACACACACACACACACACACACACCCTTCCATCACAGGAATAAATTACATTTTAAAACGCATTACAATAGAAAAATGTTATTTCAAATTGTAATAATATTCACAACATTGATATTTTTACTGTATTTTTTTTTATCAAATAAAGCCTTGATAAGAATAATAGACATCTTTCAAAGACATTAAAAAAATTATAATTATTTTAAACTTTTGTAATGTATATACATATCTCAAGCAAAGTAACACTTTAAATCACTTTTAGAGCAATCCATTCTAACTAAATGTCCATTGTCCAGTGTCCATTTTGTACTTGTTGTTACAAAACAACATCATGACACACACACACAGACACTTCAGTCTCAGACATCACATGATGTCCTGATAAATACAGAGGCAGAAGTGTCAGTGTTGGTCTGTAGAAGCGCTGCTGTTGTTTTCTTCCTCGTTCTCCTCCACGTGCTCCTCCTGTGGTTTCTGCAGGTCTTTGTTACTACAGTGCTCCCAAACCTCCGTCTCAATGTACTCCTTCTGCTGCTCGCCGTCCCCCCGCGTCCTGCAGGGTCTGTTCCTGTAGCGCAGAAACAATTCAGAACTCATATGGCAGCCATCTTAGACTGCATGGATGAAGCATCACATCTATGGGATCGCTTTGGTTACCTATTTCATTGTAGAAATGTGCAATTCACACAGCTATTATTACCCAGAAAGCAACATAGTTTGGGCCCAGATCCGGCCCACATCGTGGAATCCACATGTACCGGATCTGGGCCGACACTGTTGCTGTCTGGGTTGGCTACTGATATGACTGAACATTTCATGTGAGTGGATATGATTAAACCATGTTTATTCTCAGGATTTCAACTTTTTCAGTGAGTGAAAAAAGTTCTAGGGATTTGCTCTAAAGTTCAGAAATGGATAATTTGAATAAAGTTAATAGTTGGAGAACTTACGTTTTGAAGTAGTAAAGTGCTATAAATACAGCAAGCATGACTGCAAAGGTGACTGTGATCAGTAAGGCTGCAGGAACAGCTGCAAATCAGAAAACAGATAACAGTAAATACAAGACAGCTTTGGGGTTTAAAGTCACCATGAAATCAAAATGGACAAATTACTTATTTTTTTAATTGGAATGTCACGTGTTTATTATTTAGGATTTATCCGTGCACAAGATTATATATATATAATCTCATGGTCTTTCATCAAAATTATTTCCCCTCCTCAATGATCCAATCATCTCCTGACGGACAAAATCAAGTCCCGCCCCTTCATTTCACTCGATTATACATCACAATTGTAACAATAGACTTTTGCAACTTTCATTTCATGCCGATTTGAAAGTCTGTGTGAACCAGAAGTTGCGACCGACTGCATTTTCTGAGTGAAACGGAATATTGAATGAGAAAAATAGAGGGCGTGGCTTGATTATTCCAAGCCCAAATTCATGCTAATTTATTAATTTGCATGAATAAATTGTTTTCCACATGACTAGTAATGTGTACTAGTTAAATAAATAGGGTCAATTTTGATTTCATGCCGACATTAACTGAACAATAACTTCTGTCGTATTGAAAACAGCAGTTTACCATTCATTGTGGTGCCGCTCATGGGCAGATGTTTCCCTTCATCGTCCGTGTGGTTCGGAGACGATGGGGTTTTCCTCAGAGGAACTCCAGATTGAGCAGTGGGGAAAACTGATGAGTGTGTTGTGATTGGCTGTCTTGTTGTTCTGGATGCGGCCGCCTGGTTTTGTGCCTCGAAATCTGCAACCAAACAGAACCAAAAGGCTTGTTACATAACAGACATGGCTCTTTGGTTACATTCACCTCGATCAAGCATTTGCCAATTCATCCCACTCACTGCCTTCCGCTTTACCACATCCCTGGCCCTCATAGGAAACCAATCCGTGATGATGTCACATCCAGAATTTCCTATTTAGTTGGCACACTAACAATTTGTGTTGATTTGATGCCAAATGACACACAAACTTGGAAAGGAGTACATACAAAAAAATGTGCATCAGAAATTTGGACCCAGGTATTAATTTGCTTTCCTGTAGCTCAGTGATAAGAGCATTGCGTTAACAACGCAAGTTTGTGGGTTCGATCCCAGGGGAATGCACATACCTATGTATAAATGTATAGGATAATGCAATGTAAGTCGCTTTGGATAAACGCCAAATGCATAAATGTAAATGTAAATTTGCAAGCAATAGGTCCACACGTATGCACATGTTTCTACGTAAAATGTGTATGAACATTAATGATTCATCATCATGTTTACATTAGAATTTATTCTAAATTTGCTCTAAAACTTAGCACGAATTGAAAACAAGTACTCAAAAAAATCACATGCCAGTGCCCTTAGAAACTTTAAAACCCATATAGCAATGGAATAATTAAATGACAATACTACAAAAGTATGAATTAGCATTTTCATATTTCTGTGATATGACTATTGACTATAATACAACGTATTGGCTTTTTATTATTAATTTACAATCAAAATGAGACTCATTCACTAACCACACAGTATGCACATCTTTGTGCATAAAATCTGTGTAACCATAATGATTCGTCATTTATTTTGCATTCAAATTCAAACAAAACCAACTGAAACCACAAGCATGCTAAAAGAAAAATCACATAGTTGCCTTAGAAGCTAGACATTTTAAAAAGCCTATGTTTTAAAAATATAACTAATGTCTAACTAGTGACTTCAAAAAAAGTATTAATTATTTCTGAGCAATAATAAATCAAATAAAATGGAACAAATGTGTCAGAAACACCCATATAAAACTGTTAATTTAGTTTTAATTGGATTAATTTGAAAATGGCACACTGCGCTTTACTTGACCACCTTGATGTGATAGCCAAGGATCATCCCTTGTATGGAGATGATTAGGCCGTATTTTATGCAAATCACTATCACACAATGCAAATTTAGAATATGACAAATTCATTAAAGGTACACTATGTAACTTTTGGCCCTCTGGCGGTTAAAAAACAACTCCAATGCATTTTGCTGCAGAACATTGTTTGGTTGTGCTTCGGCTCTGCGTGACTGTGCGGATGAATATGGTTCTCCTGTTGCTCATAAAACATTCACTTAAGAGATATAACCAGTTTAGCCGACTAGCAGAAGATGTTACTGTATCTACTCATTAACAGACACGGTGCTACCTTGAAATATATATTTCAGCACAGCGCTACAACAACCATAATCAAATTTACCTTCACAATAGATAATGCTTTACAATTAACTTTGTTAGAGAGCTGCATATGGCAATTTATTGTTCAATATAATACCTTACTAACCAATTCGGTAATAAAAACGCCATCGCCGCATCGCGTTTACAACGTTTCAAATCCCTCAGTTCTCGCCATCTCCAAAAAGCCAACCAGATCTCACGGCAATTCGTAAAATTTTTTAACGAGGTGATTAATTTGTACGAATTCATATGACCCCACTCATACGATTTCGTACGATTTTTGCTAAATCGTACATATTTTACGAGTCGACTAATTCGTATGAATGCTTACGGATGACCCCTGACCCGCCCCTAAACCTACCCATCACTGCAAGTGAGGTTGTACGAATTCGTACGAATTAGCCACATTTTACTCACAGTTACGAATTGGTCATGAGATAGCGTTGGAAAAGCCAAGCTAATGTTGTTTCTTGTTTTATTACGAGCTCTGTCGCGTTATCTTTTTGCCAGGCTTTTTGCCATCTTTTTGCCACGCTCCTCTGTTTGTTTGTTTTTTTAAACAGGTGATTCCTCGGATCTTGAGATTTAGCTCCATGTTAAACTTTCTCGCTCATTGTAACAACTAACCTTTGTCTAATTACAGAAATGACGAGACATGGACGGGCGAGCAACGTATGTACGCAATTTCCAGCGAAACCATCACGCTACGTCGAAAACATAAAGACTTATAATATTATTACCATAGTGAGTCAGGGTAAGACAAAACACGTTTTGGAGGAAGGATCGATGATGTATTGACTCGTTATTTAAATGTTGTTAATGTTGAACAAAAAATAGGTTAAAAAGTGTACCTTTAAAAAAAAAAAAAAAAAGTCAATCATGGATCCGTAACCATAGTATCTAACAATTATTTACAGTCAAGACAAATATTTTACCTGTTGAATTGAAGCAAAACACATCAAATTCTTTATTGGGATCTGCACGCCACACGACAATCCCAGTCTTGCCACTGCCACAGTGCGCTTTAACCTGAACTCGGGGAACAACCGCTATTTGCTCGTCTATCCACCCGAACCTGAGAATTAAAAAGAAAAAATGTTAATTAAATTGACAATTTAATGTGTTTATTATAATGGTCCATTCAGCATTGTACACCGTTTTACCTGCATGTCTCCAGTCCATGTTTCTGTGCCTCTGTCACCTGTGCTTTGCTTGCAATAGTCAAACCAAGACGTTCGCAAAGATCCCTGGCTGCCAATGCATTTAAGGCGTATTCACTTCCAATGGTAATTTGAGTGACACCGGAGATGGCTTGTTTAGGGTTCACTGTCCAGTAGAGAAAGAAAACATGAAATAGAATGCAATTAGTTTACAACCATTTTGTATTACAAACTGTTAAAGGTGAGTCAACATTTTGAATATTTATAAGTCATTCCATATTATCTAGGCATTTAATTACAAGTAGTATACGTCCAAAGATAATTCAGATAAATAAATGCCCTTACCTTTTACTAAATGGATGTCAAAAGTTAGACCAGACATGAACAAACTATTGAAAAGTGTCGTCTTCATCATCGTCATCATCATCCAGACTCTTGCCATGGTGAAGTCTGCTCACTGTGAGTTTCTGAGCAAAGTGTGATCTCTGATGTGTCCTGAGTGCCAGGCGGAGAGGTTATAGGGAGGCTAAACTCCCCAGGGGAGCGGCCTGTGCGTAGAGGGGCGGTTATTGCATAAATGACCCGTACAAAGTGTCATGACCAAGCCGGCGCAGCGTGGAAGAGGAAACGGGAGGTGCGCTGGCATCTATGAGGGCCCGGGCTCTTCAGGAGTCTGCTCCGGGCCAAGGCGAGAATGTTTTCACCGTGAAAACACCCAGTGATGACTGAAGACCTGCTGACGCACTGCACCACACAGTCAAACGTTTACATCCTTTGTGTCATAGCAAAAACGGTAGAAATCCTTAACCTATGGCAGGAAATGCATAAGCCAGAGGAAAATGGTCCAGGCATTTCAATATCAACTTTCAGTTATACATTATTTTACAGTGTCCTTGTTACATGTTACATGTACTTACTGTAGTAATAACAGTAAATTGTGCACAATTATGCAGCTAACCCTAAACCAACCCCTATTCCTAATCCTAACCGCATTAATGTTAATTAATATTACTCAGCATTAAAATGTAAAATAACACTGTAACACTGACAAATAGTGTAAATCAACTTTGTCTCAGAGGTTTTTCCTTAATTGCCTGAGACGACTGATCACCATGGAAGCCAATTTTGACTACATAAGAAATAAAAAGTCAAAATTATTAGATAAAAATTCAGAATTATTACAAAAAGCTGAATTTAAGAGATACAGATCAGAGTAAATTTAAATTATAAACAGTCGAAATTATGAGTTAAAAAAGCATAAGGTAACAAATCATGCTTTGGTCAATCATAATTGTCATAAAAAGTTGAAATGATGAGATAAACTGATCACTAATGGTCAGTTTATCTCATAATTTCTCATAATCTCCACACAGAAAAAAAATCATGCTTTGGTAAATCATAATTATGACAAAAAGTCGAAACTATGAGATTAAAAGTAAAAATTATGAGATTCTAACTCATATGACATGAAAAATCAAAAAGTCAAAATGATGAAATAAACTGATCACCAATGAAGCCAATCTCCACACAAGATACAATAATATATAATATTCTATAATAAAATAATATTATACAATTATTTTGAATTGTACGGTTTTTTTATTATGACAAAGTCTAAATCATGACATACAAAGTCATAAACTTTCAGACTTTTATCTCATAATTATGACTTCGTAGTATCTCATAATTCTTTACTTTTTATGTCAGAATTATTTGTCAGTTTTTTTGTGGTAGAAAAAGGCACATTTTGAAATCTCTGACTTTTGATTGGTATCATGGCAAAGTGTGAGACATTTATTCTAAAACACTAGATATGTGAAATTACTGGGGTCTTTTTCTTAATAGAATAATTGAAAGAGCAAAAGTCCCCATTGAAGAAACCTATGAAGAAAACATGAGATTAAAGAGATTATACTTGTGGTTTCATGTGGGAAAGAATTAAGCATACTATACGTTTGTTGTGACTGTTTATTTAGCTATATGAATAAACTTTATCTGTATAAACTGTTTTTATTTTAATTTTTACACCTAGAGACTAGAGTTCAGTAATATTGCAAAATGTATTTAACACTTTTATAGTCTATAGTATTTTCAGCGACTCAATAATACGTGTGACATTTATCAATTTGAAGACGAAACAGTTTGTTTATGAAGACGGCTCAGATGATGTGCTTAGATCTCCGTGACCTCTTGAGTTGTTTGTTCGGCTTTGGTCTCTCAAATGGACAATTTCCTCCTGTTCCCTTGTGCTTGCTTATTAACGGGCTGATCTAACTTCCTGTGATATAACGCAGACACAGCTCTATCCCACTTCCGGCAAAACATCTCTCCAACACACACACACAATCCTACAACATCATCATCTCACTGCAAGGAAGTGAGTTGGAAAAAATGAGCAAATAATGTATGTCTCTGGAAAGAACATGACAAAAATATTTGAACTGAAAGCTGCTTTCACTGACATATCTACAAATATGACAGTGCCAGTGTTTTGTCTCAAGATGCACAACAGTAATATTTTTTTTTTCTAAGGCACATTTATAAAAGCTACTTAAATGTCCAAATTAAACTAAGACCTAATCCTGGTTTAGACTTTTTTTATGCATACAGTTGTGGTCAGAATTATTGGCACCCTTGGTAAACATGATCAAAATAAATCTGCATTGTTTATCCTTTTGTTCTTTCATTCAAAAAGATCTCAAAAAGCGAACCTTTCATTGAAGTAAAATAATTGAAAGTGAGTGAGGGGGAAAATCACATTATGAAATTTAATTTTTCCTTTGAAGCATGTGTTGGCCACAATTATTGGCACCCATATAATTTTCTATGGTTAAAATATTTCTAAAGTATATTCCCATTAATATTCCCATTTTTAGCACACCAGGGTGACTATAGGAACATAAAACTGTCTAGCTATGACTTCTTGTTTCACAGGAGTATAAATATGATGAAACACTTCATCATCCATCCCAATGAGTAAAACCAAATAATATAGTTCTCATGTGCAGAAAAAGATTGTTGAGCTTCACAAAACAGAAATTGGCCGTAAGAAAATTCCAATTTCCACCATCAGGGCAATAATTAAGAAGTTCCAAATCTGCCTGGATGTGTGTCTATATTGTCTTAATGCACGGTGAGGAGGAAAGTTCGAGTGGCCAAAGACTCTCCAAGAATCACAGATGGAGATTAGTTGAGTCTTGGGTCAGAAACCCCCCCAAAAATCAAACATCCCCTGCATCACCACATGTTGTTTGGGAGGGTTTCAATAAAAATCATCCCCTCTCATCCAAAAAACAAATTCCAGCATATTCAGTTGTCAGACACGACTGGATCTTCAAAAGAGACCGGTTTCTATGGTCAGATGAGTGTCAGATACACCAGATGGGTTTAGTGCAAACAGGGATGAAAAGTACCTCCATGCCCACGGTTAAATACTGCTGGATCTCTAATGTTGTGGGGCTATTTGATGGAGGTCCTAGACTTCTTGTTCAGATACATGGCATTGTGGATTCTCAAATACCAATAGATAAACAAAATTACTGCCTCTGCTAGAAATCTTATAATGGGCCGTGGTTAGATCTTCCATCAGGACAACAATCCAAAACAAACATCAAAATCAACACAAAAATGTGTTACGGAGGACAAAATGAAGCTTCTGCAATGACCGTCCCAGTCCCTGAACTGAACCCTATACACAGGTTTCTTGTATACAAACAATACCGGATGCGCGCGCATCCAAGAGGCAAGACCGCTATATGTTATGCCGAGTTCTGTAAAAGAACATTGTAATTAACGTAGATTTCGCATTGTTTGTAAATTCTTGTTGACTCAATAATAAACTGCAATTTCAGAGTTGGATCTGTTTGCTTGTGTTTCATTTGCATATTAATATAACATTATGTAAAACGTTAGTTACTTGACTAGAATGAAATTGTCCAACTAAGTTTGCGAATCATAAAAACCTGACATACCCTATGCATTTAGGCTAGTTTACAGCACAACAGCTCCGCGTCATCTCTGCTTCTGCTGGATATAGCCGTAAAGACTGTTGCTTTCTGCCTCTTAGATGCGCGCGCATCTGTGTGATGACGTTGCACAGAAACCCGTGTATAGAAAATGAGTGGGGTGAACTGAAGAGGAGAAGCACTAACATGGAGCTGGAATGTGAAGGATCTGGAGAGAGATTCTGTATGAAGGAATGGTCTCTGATCTCTCCAAACTCATCAGACATTATAGAAGAAGACTCAGATTTGTTACAGTATCTTGGAAAAAGGAGGTTGCAAAAAGTATTTGATAAAAGGGTGCCAATAATTATGTATTTTTATTGAAAAGTATTTTGTGGCGAGGGGGGCGTGGTTCCGCGAGGATTCGGATGTTCGTTCAGGAAGACGCCAAAAATTGGGACAAATGGCTAGAACCCCTCTTGTCCGCTTTGCGCGAGGTCCCTCAAGCCTCCACGGGGTTTTCCCCCTTCGAGCTTCTCTATGGGCGTCATCCCCGCGGGGTGTTAGATGTCCTTAGAGAGACTTGGGAGGAGGGAGCATCGCAGAGTAAGAACGAAATTCATTATGTACTGGACATGAGAACAAAACTCCACACGTTGGGGTGGCTCTCAATGGAGAATTTGCTACAGGCTCAGGACAAACACAGCCGGCTATACAACAGGAGAACTAGACTTTGTGAATTTACACTGGGAGATAAAGTGATTATATTGCTCCTAGCTCTACATTTTTTGCAAAGTGGCAAGGACCTTTTGAGGTCACACGGCGAGTTGGGGATCTCAATTATGAGCTAACGCGAACAGACAGGAATGGGGCACATCAGATTTATAATCTCAATCTCCTTAAAAGATGGAGTGAGGAGGAATCAGTGATGCTGGCGAACACAAAAAGTCAATCTCTCACGCTGGCCCCAGGAGGAGATCACCTCTCACCCTGCCAGCTCACTGATGTGATCAATTTACAGGCACCATACTGAGACGGAGCCAGGCGTAGTAGTGCGCAGCGGCCATACCGCTTGCCTGAAAACAAAGTTAGTTCAGAGCGAATTAGAGGTTGCTAGATATGGGAGTAATAGAGGAATCCAGCAGTGATTGGGCGAGCCCGATAGTTTCGGGGCTTAAAACGGACGTCTCGGTTCGGTTCTGTGCGGATTATCGAAAGGTGAACACTGTGTCAAAATTCAACGCATATCCAATGCCGTTTGGGTTACACCAATTTGTGACACTTCCTTGTTCGGGCTCCGGCCACCTTTCAGCGTCTCATGGACAAAATTATCCGGCCGCACGCTGCATATCTGGATGACATTATCATCATATCATCTATCAACTGGCAGCGTCATATGCAGCATTTGCGTGCTGTCCTGAGGTCGCTGAGAGGGGCTGGACTAACGGCCAACCTGAAAAAGTGTGCAGTTGGGCGGGTGGAGGTCAGGTATCTGGGCTTCCACTTGGGTCACGGACAGGTGCAGCCCCAAATTGATAAGACTGCAGCAGTTGCACCTGTCCGAGGCTCAAGACCAAAAAGGAGGTGAGGCAGTTCCTGGGGCTGGCGGGATATTATAGAAGGTTTGTAGCTAATTATTCGGACCTCACCAGCCCGCTGACTGACCTCACTAAAAAGAAAGGGCCAGATCCGGTCCAGTGGACGGAGCAGTGCCAGCAGGCTTTCACCCAGGTAAAGGTAAAGGCTGCCCTGTGTGGTGGGCCGCTCTTACATTCTCCTGACTTTTCTCTCCCCTTTTTGTTACAGACTGACGCATCGGACAGGGGGCTTGGAGCGGTCCTGTCCCAGGAGATAGAGGGTGAGGAACAGCCGGTGCTGTACATCAGTCGGAAGCTCTCGAAGAGAGAGACGATGTACAGCACCATAGAAAAAGAATGCCTTGCGATCAGGTGGGCTGTCCTCACCCCTCACCCTCCGCTATTATCACAGCAGCCATATCACCCTGTAGCCCAAGACTGGTTGCCCACTGAAGCTAAGCGGGGCTGAGCCTGGTTAGTACCTGGATGGGAGATCTCCTGGGAAAAACCAGGTTGCTGCTGGTAGAGGTGTTAGTGAGACCAGCAGGGGGCGCTCACCCTGTGGTCTGTGTGGGTCCTAATGCCCCAGTGTAGTGACGGGGACACTATACTGCCAAAAGAGCACCGTCCTTCGGATGAGACGTTAAACCGAGGTCCTGACTCTCTGTGGTCGTTAAAAATCCCAGGATGTCCTTCGAAAAAGAGTAGGGGTGTAACCCCGGCATCCTGGCCAAATTTGCCCCTTGGCCTCTGTCCATCATGGCCTCCTAATCATCCTCCTATATATACTAATTGGCTTCATCACTGTCTCCTCTCCACCAGTAAGCTGGTGTGTGGTGAGCGTTCTGGCGCAATATGGCTGCCGTCGCATCATCCAAGTGGATGCTGCACATTGGTGGTGGTTGAGGAGATTCCCCCCCTTCTATGTAAAGCGCTTTGAGGTCTCAGATAAAGCGCTATATAAATGTAACGAATTATTATTATTATTATTATTATATCCTGGGACGGGAGTTCACTCTCTGTTCGGACCACGCGCCCCTGCAGTGGCTCCACCGCATGAAGGATACCAATGCTAAAACTTCACATACACATACTGGGGACATCAGAGACTCATTTTACATCTTTTGAAAAGGGCATTGTACCACCCCTTTAAATGATAATGAGCAACTGCTCAGCCCACCCCTCTCTTCCATGGGGGGTGTCGACAAAAGTGCTGCCTTGGTGGACAGAATATAAATGGCTGAGGGCGGAAATATGCTAATACGGGACAGTCCGTCAGGGGTCGTGGGCGGAGCCTGAGCAATATGATGTCATATTGAAAATCCAAACGGCTTGATTATTGAGAGTGTTTAGGCTTTTTGAGGATTAAAAAAAAGGAGTGAATGGATTTTTCATTGTATGGTGGTTGTGTCCACACACTGCAAAGACACATTTATGCAAACACCTCATAAATGTGAATTTTGCATCCGATGACCCCTTTAAGTTGCTAAACTATTTTATAGATAAACACGTTTCCGTGCGAGTGTGTGTTCGTAGTGTGAGTATGTTTGTGTGTTTGAGTGGGAGAGAGAGAGCGGGAGAAAGAGTATGTGCTTTCCATACATAATAAAAGTCATTTGTGGCAAAAAACATGGAATTAATTAGTAATTTTTTATCCTATTGTTTACTATATTATTTGCTTGATCAGTGTCATTGTGGGTTTTGGTTCTTTTGCTGTTGTTGGCTGTAAGGATCTTTGAAAAAATAAAATAATTTGGTGAAGTGATAAGGACATGTAATGCGGTCAAGACCTGCCTGGAACTACTTTAGCCGTGCGTTTCCCAGAAAATAATTGCACACCTTAGAATGTTCGTCAACCAATCAGATTCAAGCATTCAACAGCCCGTAGTATAAGCATAATTTACTTGTTATTACATGTAGAAACGTGTGTAACTACGTCACCTTAATATGTATTTTTATCAATTATTTTGTTTTTCTTATTTTTATGTTGAAATAGGATCAAGGAACTATACGGTTATCCGGACCACACGTGTGTCTTTTAGTCCTGTATAGTCATCCCTGATTGGTCTTAACACCAGTGATGGGTAGGTTTAGGGGCGGGGTTAGGGGTAGGCCATCGTATGATTGGTCTTAACCCCAGTGACGGGTAGGTTTAGGGGCGGGGTTAGGGGTAGGCCATCATATGATTGGTCTGAACCCCAGTGACGGGTAGGTTTAGGGGCGGGGTTAGGGGTAGGCCATCGTATGATTGGTCTTAACCCCAGTGACGGGTAGGTTTAGGGGCGGGGTTAGGGGTAGGCCATTGTGTGGTCCAGATAACCGTATAGTACCAGGATCAATCATTTTTTTGTAGAATTCCCCTAGACACTATATTGTGAAAAATTAGAGCAATAAATACCGCATGTACTCTATAAACAACCAGGTCTGATTTTCAAACACCTTTATTACAAGGTGAAGTGGCACAACAGTAAACACAAGCACACATGTGCAAATATGAATTCTTTCATGCTAGTTAAAAGTGCTCTTCAAAGTTGTGAAAAATTCTGTACTATTAAAATCAGTGCTCTGAAGGCACAAGCCCACACACAACCGTCAACTACCAGCTGCAAAATATTGCACTTCAGGATCTACCTTGGAATGTCAATTCAAATAAACAACATAGACAATTGCAAAGAATTGAAAACATCTGTATTAAATATTGTAGTTAATATTTCAAATATATATTTCGCAAAACCTGAGAAGTTTAATCATAAGGTTTGAGTGGTATAATCATATATCAACTGTGACATTAGTCGCATAAAATGTTTCTCTGACATAACTTTCCCAACCTCAAGTAATATAACTTATCAATGCAAATCTGATTCTTCATCTAAGCACACTTGGTCCCTAAACAATAACAGGAAGTTCTGTTATTTACTAAATGCAGTGTGAAAGACTCGTAGAAACAATATGAGCTGTGTTTGATGAGGGAATAATGTCATTCTGGGGCAGGAGTCTTCGACCCTACATTCAGTCCGAAAAACTTCTTCTTGCCTGGAATGGCGGACTTCTCCGCAGACGTGTCTCCGCTGTCGCTGTAGCGGCTACTGAAGAAGTTTATGACATTGACCAATATGAATGAAGCAAAGAACAGAGTGAGGACGATCCAAAGCACCCGATTCCGTCGGAAGAATTTGGGACATATCCGGTCGATGACCTCCAATGCCTCCTCAAACCTGCTGAAATAAAGCACAAAAGCAACATGACTAGAGATTTATTGAAGATGATGTAACAGCCAAACACTTTGAAGTCAGGGTTACCTATTCGACTTCCTGTCTTTATCAGTATTTCCTCTAGATTCCTCTTCAGACTCCTGGTTCTCTTCTGCTTTCTCTTCCTCCTCGTTCAGCTCCTGAAGTTCTTTAGATCTCTTAAGTCCTTCTTGGTATCTACAGTGAAGATATTTATAATACAGTAGACTAATTAATGTACAGTAAGCTTATTTTGATTTCTAAAGCTTTTTTTTTAGTAAAGCTTAAAACAATGCATTTATGCAGTATGCTGTGCTATTTAGCTTTTATTAAAATCAATATATCATGCTTTTGTGGTCTATCTAGAGTGCCCCCCCCCTAAAATGCTATATGACACCCAAATGGCTGCTCCCTCAAATAGTGCCCTATTTAAAGTTTTTTGTCTTTTATTATGAATGTTAGCCTTACTGTTATCTATAAGCTAGTGTGCTCCAAAACAATGACAAATTTTGCATTTAATAGACCAAACCCAACGTTGAAAATGAAAATCAGGTTGATGTCAGAATCCAACGCAAGATTGACATTAATCTCCAACGTTGGACAGACGTTGTATTGTGGTTGAAAATGAACTTCAGTCGGGCTCTGATGTCAACTCGACTTTCATTTCCAAACAAAATGCAACCCCTGCAACCAAAATCATCCCCTGACTGACATTACTATTTTCTACTCAAGGACCTTGACAGAATTGTAGAGTAAAAAGTACGATATTTGTCTTTCAAATGTATAGTGAAGTTAAAGTAAAAAGTTTCCAGAAAAACTAAAACTTAAGTAAAGTAAAGATACTCAAAAAGTGTACTTAAGTACAGTACTCAAGTAAATGTACTTTGTTACTGTCCACCTCATTGAGTCGAATCGGGAATCGAAATCGAATTTAGAATCGAGAATCGAAATCGAATCGAATATAGAGCTTGTGAATCGAAATCGAATCGAATTGGAACATCTGAATCGATACCCAGCCCTAAATTGCAGTTTCTCCTATTCATAAGTAATAGGACTGAACAGTCTTTCTATATCTATAGTCTTTTATAATATTGTAATGAGTGTTAGTTGACATGTAGTTGCAGAATGTCTAAATTCGACCAGCGAAAAAAAAGTGTAACCCACATATTTATTGACAACTAATCAATTTTGAGGAGGAAGCATCCTAATGGTGGTCCCCAATTTTACCCAACATTGGTTTTCAAAAGAAGTGATAAAAATGGTATCGTTTCTAGAGAATGTTTAACAATTTTGCAACTGCATGACATGTAACTAGTCACTGTGCATCCACACAGATTAAAACACCAAGCGTGTTACCCTTTGTTATACGCTTCTTCTTCAATCTTGGCTTTGATCTCTTCTGTAATCTTCTCTGGACTGCAGACAACTTTGGTTGGCGTTGCTTCACTTTCCTGCTCCGTCAGAGGGTTTCCACTGCTTTGTTTCACATAGGAAAGGAGAGACAGAGATGGAGCAATAAAAAAAATTGCCATTACGCAGATGTGTGCGAACAACAACACACACAACTGGCTCTCTCAGTTCATAACCACAGGTAATAACAAAAATAACCTCTGCCCTAAAGGAGATTCTTAAATGCCACATGGCACACACACCACCGCAGCTCTGACAAAGGTGGGACATGAAATGTTTAAACGTCCTTTGGGAGGTCTTTAAACATCTCTCGGTTTAGAATAGCACGCATCTTACCAGATTGTTATTGTCTTTCTGTCTTTGAGTTAAAACCCGGCATTTGGACATGACAGTACGGTGACGAGCTCTTTGCCTTTTCTTACTAAAGCAATATGGTCGGACACTGATCACTGCTTTTTGTCAAACGCTCCTGTCCAAATGTTTAGATTTAATCACAAAATAGGATGTAAAACTGACTGCAGATGGGATTTTTGTGTGCTATTTTAAGCACATAGAAAAAAACGAGAAGGTTGGGACGGGTAAGTTATAATCTTTCAGTTGCCATGCAAAAAAGTATTTCTTTATTGGCATCTGTGGTTCCACGGTGGGCCCAAAGACATTACATATTTAAAATAGTAAATTCCTATACTAAACCTAAACTAATCTTGACAAACTATATATCAAAGAAGCTTACAATCTCTAGTTTGCATATTTGGTGACCAATTCTCAAAATAAATGACAGAGGAGCCGTAATTTATCAATTTACAACAAGAATATTTTCATTCTCCCAAGGCGTGTTCAGACCTTTATTTTGAAAAAGTGATGAACATGAAAAATCATGAAAGAATGGTAGAAACCTCAGTTTGTTTTCATGCCAAGAGTTCAAAAGATAGCATCCGTTCAATTATTTTAGAATAAAAAGGTCTGAAATTTTTTTCAATATAAAGAAAAAACACATATGGAAATGAAGGCGCCCTTATATGGACAGTAATGTCAACTAGTGGAAGAGTTTGGTACTGCGCCCAAACAAAATCTCACTGAAAGCTTATTTTTTGAGATATCAACCTACAATTTTAAACACAACTTGTTCAGATTTTTGGCTTTGATTTTTGTGCAGTTTTAGAGTCACCCAGGTTTTGAAAAAATATATTTTATATAAAATATGAATAATACATTTTTTTACATTGTATATTTTCATAAACTCAAACTTCTATAACTTTGTTTCTGTTTCACTTTCTTAATTTATTTCACTTCTACAAAAATATGACAAATGTCTTCTTTAAAACAAGACCAATCTTGTGTCTATATCCCAAAACATTCTTGAATTACAAACATTTAGGTTCGGAATGTGCATTTTCATGTCTACCGTATTCAAAAAAGGGGGGGGGGGGGGGGGGGGGGGTGACACTTAAAGGGTTCAAAATAAAGTTTCCAAAAATGTGGTTCTCCAAATAACCTTTCAGTGACCACTTGTAACCAATAACCATTTTTTCCCTACAGTATGTGTGGAGAACCTTTTTTTTAAAATAATCCAAATAACCTTTTTTCACTATAAAGAACATTTTGTGCAATGGAAAGGTTCTATGGCTATTAAAAGTTCTTCACGGAGCCACTGATGCTAATAAAGAACTTTTATTTCCATTGCACAAAAGGTTTTTTATAGTGGAAAAAGGTTCTTTAGATTATTAAGTTCTTCACATAAAATTATTATTTTAAGAACTATTCACTTGAAGGGATAGTTCCACCAAAAATGAAAATCCTGTCATTATTTACTCACCCTGTTCCAAACCCGTAAGACTTCTGTTCATCTTCGGAACACAAATGAAGATCTTTTTGATCAAATCTGAGAGCTTTCTGTCCCTCCATTGACAGCAACGCAACTACCACTTTAACACTTCAAAAAGTTTATAAAGAGATCGTAAAACTAATCCATGTCAATTGAGCGGGTTAGTCCAAATTTTCTGAACAGACACGATCGCTTTATGTGATGAACAGATTGAATTTAGGCTTTTATTCACATATTCACAAGGTTAATACCCGAAATAGTTCTTCAATGGCATCTCTGAAAAAAATCCCTTCTCCCCTTATAGGAACCTTTATTTTTAAGAGTGTGGGGGAATAAGCTTCTTTAGATGGGCTTCCTATCCGACATGTAATCATGCAACATTTTCCTGATTATGATAAGGCTCAAATTGATCCATTGTTTTAAGGAAACGGAGGTTGTCTAAGAACACAATACAGTTCCAAAGCATAACTTGATGAATGCGTGATCATGTTTATGGGGAATGTGACAGCAAAGTCGTGAAAGGCAGTGACTTACGGTTTGTCAGGCACATCTTGTTGTGTAGGGTCTGACGAACTGCCGTTCTTAATAGTGTTTGCCTCACACTTCAAACAAAAGAAGAACACAATCAAGTAAGAAACCTTGAAGGTCTCATTGTGATGAATGGCTTTGGCCTCAAATGTTCACCTTGGATAATATGCCAGATGTAGGAAAGTTAAAGATAAAGCATCATTAATTACACGTGTCTGCTGACGAGGCAGTGTGCTTGAGATAGGACTCACCACCACAGGAAGGGCACCGGGTGCAATATTAGGGCCAGCGGGGACCGGCGTCTGCCCCGGGATGTTCAGCAGATTAAACTTGGGAACTACAGCTACACTGACTCTCCGTCTGGGCAAAGCCTTAGAGAGACAAAGACACACTCTCTTAAACTAAATACTTCATCATATTACTCACGTTCTCTCCCTCTATGATCTACATTATTGATGTTATTGGTACATGATTGAAAATATAGGATTTTCAATGGTTGTTTGCTGCACCTTTGGTTCAGCAATCATATTTTTCGAGATTTAAAAAGTGTGTTACATTACAGGTTCTTCAGATCAGTGTACTTGTTAACAGAAGTAAAGTGAAGCCCAATATGGTTCTTTGCATCTTCTGGTTTTCTATGATCCATGGAACTTAAAGATCCCATGAAACTAAAATTGGAGTTGTATTGCTTTCAGGCTTCAAATGCATCTGTATGCTAGTGTACTCCTAAAGTTAACACAATAACTTTCAGTAAATATACATTACCCTTCAACAGTTTGGGGTTAGTATGATTTTTTTAATGAAATAAATAAAAAAATTTATTGAGCAAGGATGCATTAAATTGGTCCAAAGTGACAGTATAGACATTTATAATGTTACAAAATATTTATATTTCAAATACTGTAAATGCTTTCTATTTATCTAAGAATCCTGATTTTTTTTAAATAAAAAGTATTAAGCAGCACAAGTGTTGAAGACATTAATAATAATAGGAAATGTTTGAGCAGCAAATTATCATATAAGGATGATTTCTGAAGGATCGGATCATGTGACACTGAAGACTGGAGTAATGATGCAGAAGAATTCAGCTTTGCATCACTGGAATAAAAAATAATACACAATAAAACAAAAAGAAATATGACCACCTGCCTAATATGCTGTTCTCTGGCACCATTTAATCCATCCAGACCTTAATATGTGGCCTTGTTTGGAGATGAGCAACAATATTCGCTTCATCTGTGACTGGTTATAATGTTTTGGATCATCAGTGTATATGAAAATATAATGCAGTTGTTTTGTACCAATATTTAATTGTATCAATATTTCACAATATTAGTGTTTTTACTGTTATTTAGATCAATAAATGCAGCCTTGTTGAGCCATCTTTTAAAAAAAAGAACATTAAAAAACGTTTGAACTGCATTGTACTTATTTAAAATGTAATGTGAATTCTCCTACATGACTTACAGTCTCACCATTTGAGTAAAAAGTCATATTGTACTTTGAGGCATATCCAATAAAATGTCCTTTAGAATGAAAATGTTCTTCCTAATACAGCCTTAATCTTAATTCTTGAACAAACTTCTGCCTACCTTTCCCATTTGCAGAGACATGGATCTTGATGTACGTGGAACACCATCATCTGTACGAAAGGCATAAGTGAAATATGAAACGTGAACAGGCATGTTTTTGGGGGCAAGAAGACAAGTGTGGATGATTTCCGTTTACCTCCAGTGTCTATCGAACCCCCATAGCAGCGGTTGGAGTTTTGGTTGGCGAGTTTCTTGAACTCCATCAGCTCAGCGTGGTCCTTCTCATACGTCCTCTTCAGATTCTCCACGTACTGCATCATAACCTCAGTGGCCTTGTTCATTCTCCTCTCCTGCCACAGCCAAAGCAAAGGCACATTATCATAGGCACAATCCATTGGCTACTGTGCATCTCCAGAACTCTGGGATTTTTGGTCGAAAAATAAAAAAGGTTAACTGACTTTATCTCAGAATTCAGATTTTTTTTGTTTTTTTACAAGACATAAACTCGCAATTGACCCTTCGCAGGGAGCTTGATTGACAGGTGATCTGAGCAATCATACTTCGCCATCCGCCATTTTGTCCGACAAAGCAGACAGGAGAGTTAGTAGATTAACATGGGAGGATTTGAATGTACTGACGTCTTTCCGCGGTTAAAACAACATTCCCTCTGATGTTCATTCATGTTTATTTGATGCTATAAATGAACTAGAAGGAAGAGATGATCGGTTCACGAGCAGCTTTAACTGATGCTCTACAGCGATCTGTCACGACACATTAAAGAGCCACAAAACAGTATTTATTGTTTACATTTCTTTTTAAAAATGACCAAATTTGAAAGGTGAGACTTTGTTTAATATGTTTAATATCAAAAGTAACCGAAAAGTAAGCTGGTCTGTCCTGTCTGTCAGTGTGTTACGATTCGGCAAGGACGAAGCGGAGAACGAATCCACATGCACGCACTACTTTATTTAACTCAGAACAGAACAGGACAGGAACAAGGAACAAGAAACAGCTACAGCAAACAACGACCGACAACCAACAACTGAAACACAGAGGTATAAATACACAGACAAACAAGCTAAACAAGATAACAAGGGGGTGTGGCTAATCAGAAACACATGGGAACAATGATCAGACAATTAACAAGACACATGGCAAACAGGGAATCACATGACAGACAACAAGGAACCAAAACCCACACCGTGACATAGCCCCTCCCCTATGGGCGGCTCCTGAAGCCCATAAGGGACAAAAAACAAAGACAAAAAACAAAACATGAACGTTCAGGTGGGCGGTGAAGCGGAGGCGGACTCGGGAGGAGGGATGGAGGGCCAGGCCCGTGGAGCGGAAGAGGGCCTGGAGATTGAGGCTGGACAGACGGCCAGAGCAGAGCAGGCTGTGCAAGAGGCCAGGGCGGAGCAGGACCCTCGGGCGGCCACGGCGGTGAAGACCCCTCGGGCGGCCACGGCGGTGAAGACCCCTCGGGCGGCCACGGCGGTGAAGACCCCTCGGGCGGCCACGGCGGTGAAGACCCCTCGGGCGGCCACGGCGGTGAAGACCCCTTGGGCGGCCAGGGCGGAGACGACCCTTCAGGCGGCCAGGGCGGAGACGACCCTTCGGGCGGCCAGGGCGGAGACGACCCTTCGGGCGGCCAGGGCGGATCAGGCAGTGCAGGCGGCCACGGCGGTGAAGACCCCTCGGGCGGCCACGGCGGTGAAGACCCCTCGGGCGGCCACGGCGGTGAAGACCCCTTGGGCGGCCAGGGCGGAGACGACCCTTCAGGCGGCCAGGGCGGAGACGACCCTTCGGGCGGCCAGGGCGGAGACGACCCTTCGGGCGGCCAGGGCGGATCAGGCAGTGCAGGCGGCCAGGGCGGAGGAGGCCCTTCGGGCGACCAGGGCGGAGACGACCCCTCCGCGGGCCAGGGAGGAGACGACCCTTCAGGCAGCCAGAAAGGCTCAAACACCGGCTCAGGAACGGGCTCAGGAACAGGAACAAGTTCAGGCGACATGGTGGCCATCTTGTCCGGAGACACTGGCGTGGCGGGCATGACGTGAACAGTCTCTGGCTGGGCAGGCTTGACGTGAAAAGTCTCTAGCTGGGCAGGCGTGACGTGAAGAGTCTCTGGGTCTGCAGGCGTGACGTGAAGAGTCTCTGGGTCTGCAGGCGTGACGTGAAAAGTCTCTGGCTGGGCAGGCGTAACGTTAAGAACGTGGAGCGTAGGCTCGGCGGGGCTGACGTGGAGCGTAGGCTCGGCGGGGCTGACGTGGAGCTCAGGCTCGGCGGGGCTGACGTGGAGCTCAGGCTCGGCGGGGCTGACGTGGAGCTCAGGCTCGGCGGGGCTGACGTGGAGCTCAGGCTCGGCGGGGCTGACGTGGAGCTCAGGCTCGGCGGGGCAGACGTGGAGCTCAGGCTCGGCGGGGCTGACGTGGAGCTCAGGCTCGGCGGGGCTGACGTGGAGCTCAGGCTCGGCGGGGCTGACGTGGAGCTCAGGCTCGGCGGGGCTGACGTGGAGCTCAGGCTCGGCGGCGGCCATCTTGTGCGCAGACACTGGCTCGGCGGCGGCCATCTTGTGCGCAGACAATCTCTCAGATGACGTGGCAGCGGCCATCCTGGGAAGGAGAATCAGGCGTGGCCGCCTTCTTGGCTGTAGACTCCCCAAAGCTGCGGCTGGATTCATCGTTTGGTCGGTCGTTCTGTTACGATTCGGCAAGGACGAAGCGGAGAACGAATCCACATGCACGCACTACTTTATTTAACTCAGAACAGAACAGAACAGGACAGGAACAAGGAACAAGAAACAGCTACAGCAAACAACGACCGACAACCAACAACTGAAACACAGAGGTATAAATACACAGACAAACAAGCTAAACAAGATAACAAGGGGGTGTGGCTAATCAGAAACACATGGGAACAATGATCAGACAATTAACAAGACACATGGCAAACAGGGAATCACATGACAGACAACAAGGAACCAAAACCCACACCGTGACACAGTGTCCTTTCTGCTCCACGATTTATTTTTCACTGCGTGAGAACATGGTGTGGCGTGAGAGCGGCGTAGCTTTGTCGGACATAGCAACAGTAACTAAGTGGGGCGGGTCTTTGTGAACGGTCAATTGTGAGAGATAAAGTTAAAATTGCAAGATTTAAACTCGCAATTGCAAGAAAAAAGTCAGAGTTGCGAGATATAAACTTGCAATTGTAATTTAAAAAAATCTGACTTTTTTTATTCTATGGAAGAAACAAGCTTCCATACAAGATGATATTCCTAAAATAAAATGATTATCTCCCAAAAAAGGATATAGTAGTTGCTAGGTCTCTGTCTAATGTTGTTGCTGGACCAGCAAGAATGTTAATTCAGGGTCATGTCTTAAATGACGTTGAGCAAATGATCAAATATTTAATCCGTGTCACACACTCATTTTCTACTATGCAAATCTACTATGCAAAAGTAGACTTCAGCATTTGTTAAAATAAAGTATTGAGGGTGTTAATAAGATGTTCATTCTATGATCATTCACCCTCAAAATATGTGTATCATCAGTCACTATTAAGTTATGGGATGTAAGAGCAAGGCATGGTGAGTTGAGGTAATGATACTTGCAGTGAACCCATGCAGGGCCTGACAGTGTCCCCACGAGCAACAGACATACCGCTGAGTCCTTCTCTGTTATCTTGGTTTACTTTAGCTTGCACATTAACCCAAGGGCAAGCATGACACTTAGCTTAATCTATCACAAACATCTCTTATCTGACAGAAAATAAACATTCCCATCTAGTGCCTCCACCAAGACAAAGGATAGTTTTCTCATGAAAACATGAAGAGCACTTCATGAGCCGAGAGAGACCCTGAAGGAAAATTTATCCAAAATCTCTTTTGCAAAAAAAGGTCCATTGTCAATAGTGTAGTGATGCATGAAGCACAGCTCACACAAAAGTCCCTTTCAAACCAAGCAGCTTTCTGTTGGTCAATGCAGTGAATTTGTGCAACCAACTTGAACGTGAGTGTAATGGGGAACTTTTTTGCCCTCACGCGAAACTCCCAGTCATGCGGATCCCCATTGGAATGACTGGATTTTATCCACACATTTTTATCCTGTCATTTCAATAGTAATCTGTGTGATGGGGAGTTTGTGTGAAGGTGTGGTCACATTTACTGTTGTTCGTGGGCGAAATCCAGTCATTTCAATAGGAACCTGTGGATTCCAGAGTTACACGTGAGGTTGAAAAAGTCGATTTTACTCGTGTTCATGTTGGTCAGTGCAGGTGCTTGGATTGAAAGTGACTATGTGAGCAAAACTTCATATATCTATATGCTATTGACAATGGACCAGTTTTTGCATGCAAAATTGGTAACGCTTTATTTCGATAGTCCACTTTAGACATTCTACAAACTATAAGTAACTTTGCAATTACATGTCAACTAACTCTCATTAGAGTATTAGTCGACTGTCTGCTTAATATCTGCTAACACTTTATTTTGTTGGTCCCCAAACAGACATTCAACTGACTATAAGTAACTTGGCAACTTGGTAACTTGGTTAAGTTGGTCGCGTGAATTCACTGCTTTGACCAACAAAAAGTCAACATTCTTGGCTTTAAAGTGACTTCTGTGTGAGCTGTGCATCATACATCGCTACACTATTGACAATTGAGCTTTTTTGCCGAAATTTGGATCAAGTGACCGCAGCTTTTAGAAGTTAACATGAAGTTATGACGCTGGAATGATGAGCATCTCACCTGCCGCACGGCTCCCACCATTTCTGCCCTGCTGGAGAGGCGGTTTGTCAGGCGATGTAATACGGCGATCGTTTCTAAGAGTTGCTGGTAAAACTCACGCTGCTCAACATTCTGCCACACTGACACAGTGCTCTGGAATGGCATGCAGACAAAAACAAATATTGCAAGCTATTTTCTAGTATTCTAGTATCCAACATGTGTGTTTATGTGGGCTGTTTGCACTGAGTTCTGACCTTGAGACTGCCTTTAAACTCTTCCAGTTCCTTCTCGGCGTTTTCCTCAGTCAGGTTGCGCTCCCTTTCCGCCTGTTTCAGCCGCGACTCCAGCGTGTAATTGTCATTGCGGAATGCCAGGGACAGCTGCACAAAAGCGTTCTGCAGGGAGAAGACAGCGAACCATTAAAAGACAAAATACATCATTTCGCTGTGAAAGTGTTTGTCACTGTGAAAACACAATCAGTCAATAAGCTTCTGGCACAACGGAAAAGATAAATGCAGAAATCATACAGAAAAGTAGTTACTTTACATATGTGTCATTCTCAGGAAGTGCTATGTGCCGTATATTTGACAGGATATTGACTTTAGTCACATTAATGCATTTATTTGACTGTTCAGTGTTTGTAATCAGAAGTTTTTACCAAAACATTTGAATGAATATTTGGTCAGCATTTTGAAGACAAGTACAGAGAAAAATAAATGATATATTTTAATTTAAAGTCCATTGAAAATTATATTTAAACCACTGTCTGTAGCTTTTCTTTAAATGCAAATGTGTATGTGTAGAATATATTTGTGGGTAATAATAATAAACACTATTCAGGTACAGATCATGACCTGAGAACAGATTATATAAAGAAATATGATATGAAATATGAAAAATACTACTGTACAGTTTTTTTTTATGTTTTGGAAAAAGTCTCACCAAGGCTGCATTTATTTGATTTAAAAAATACAGTAAAAACTGTAATATTGTGAAATATGGTTAAAATGTAAAATAACTTTTATATTTGAATATATTTTAAAATGTAATGTATTCCTGAGATGCAAAGCTGAATTTTCAGCATCATTACTCCAGTCTTCAGTGTCACATGATCCTTCAGAAATCATTCTAATATGATAATTTGCTTCTAAAGAAAGATTTATGTTCAATTTCACATTTTTTCATATTTCATTTAACTTTCTTTCAAAAATAAATACATAAACAAATACTGTACAGACCCTCATTTTTTAAATGGTAAGTATGCATTTGATTTGTTGATTTAGTAGGGTTTAATTAATACACAGATTTCTTTAATACACATGGTAGATGAATAACTTGACTTTACAAGAGGTTGTGCTTTTAAAAACTGGAGCAGGACTAAGGAAAGCATCAATATCATGGGAACTTTACTGTCAGGATCAAAGAGTGCGGCAGGAGTACAGCCAGTATTGTCTGAATATTACAGAGGAAAGTACGTCCAGCCCTTGACCCTCACTAGCGTCATCCTGGGAGCAGATTGTATTCACAAAGGCATGTTAGTTTCCTCACAGGGGACAGGAACTCACTAAAGCCCATCAAATTGCCATGTCCTAAGCCAGGCTCAGCCACGGCCTTCACTTACATATAACAACAGCCTCATTCTGCACAACACTGTACTGAACAAGTGCTCTGCGATGCAGACAACATTCCTGCACCCCTGGACTGTATTTTATTTTATTATATACAGTCCAAAAGTAACAAGGGTCTAATACGAGTCATAAGGACATTTTTAAAATAAAAATAAATGTATATAGCCTACAATTATATACGAAACTCAAGAATATACACACCTCAACTTCCTTCTCTGAGAGCGGAGGTGCGCTGCAACAAAAAAAAGAGAGGGGGGGGGGGGGTGTTATTAGTAGGTAATTAATATTTCTATGTTAAAATTATGGATTTATGAGCGTACCAGCCAGGTAAACCTCTGTGCAGTTTGAGCTTGCGCAGCATGACATCTGAAATGTTGGGCATAGCGTCCGGTTTCTCCTCTTCACTGAGAGAGCTTGTGAGTGGAGAGAGTGGACCTGAGAGATGAACCAATCACTAAGATTTAATGCATACATAATGAGTCTATCTTCCAAACCGTGTTTTTGTTTGATCCTGAATCACTACGGTACGTCTATAATAAGTGTTTATATTCAGAATATTTTATGTTATATTTTATTATATTCTAATGTGACTCTTCGTCATAGAGATAAACAGAGAGAAGTAGCTCCGGCTACAATGTTCTTCCGCTAAATTAATGCAGTTTTGTTAATTAACCTCTAGTCTGAGCATCAGAAATGACATGGTGTACCTTTAAGAGAACTGTAAAATAAATTATTACAAGGGCTGTGTTGATTGTGACATATGTTCCACCTAGTGGTGTAAGAATATAGTTACATTTCAAATGTATTTCAGAAGAGTAATATAAATCAGTGTAAAAACAGATCAGTGACACAGTAAATCCCATAAAAGTGGGTGACATCTCTGCCCCATGTTCTGGGTTAAAAAAAAACGCTAAATGGATAGATCATTACCCCAAAACATCATTTACTCACCCTCAAGCTGTTCTAAACCTGTATGAGTTTCTTTATTCTGTTGAACACAAAAGAAGATATTTTGAAGAATGTCAGTAACCAAATCTATTGATTTCATAGTATTTCTTTCATAGTATGGAAGTCGGGTCCAGCAACTGATTACCAACATTCTTCAAAATATCTTCTTTTGTGTTCAACAGAACAAAGAAACTCATACAGGTTTGGAACAACTTGAGTAACTGACAGAATTTTTATTTTTAGGTGAATTATAATTTTAAGCTCTACTGACAACAGCAGAGAAATAAACTGACAGCTTGTGAAACAGCATAGAAAATTTAACACATAACCAGAATAATGAATCTGCCTAAAACAGAAGGGATATTCATCCAAATTCATGCATGATTTACTCACCCTCATGTTCTTTCAGATATGTATAACTGACTGGTTTCACTTTATTTTGATGGTCCAGAATGAAGACATTCTGTTGACTATAATTAACATTGCACTTACATGTCTACTAACTCTCATTACAGTGTTAGTAGAGTATTAGTAGACTGGTAGGGTTCGGGTTAGAATAACATGTATTTGCAAAGTTACTTATAGTCAGTAGGATATTTGTAGGATCATCAAAATAAAGTGTTAGCAGATATTAAGCAAACAGTCTACTAATACTCTAAGTAACTTTGCTACATATCAACTAACTTTCATTAGTCAACAGAATGTTCAAAAGGGACCATCATAATTAATTGTTACCAAATTACTTTCTTTTGTGGAACACAAAAGAAGATATTTTGAGAAAAAAGTCTTGAGCTGTATTTGTCCATACAATGAAATGTTGTCTGGACCCCAAAGTTCTTCAAAATATAATATATTGTGTATTGCAAAGAAGAAGCAAGAAAGTCATACAGATCTAGAATGACATGAGGGCAAACAGTATTTTCATTTTTGGGTGTTCTATCTCTTTAAACCCACAATATATATAAATATAGCTGCAAGCAGTCATTAAGGGGCCAAACAGAGAAGGCACGATAAGTAATGCCAGAATGGCTTCAACATCAGACCAACTGCAACAATGAGCAATTGAAGACATATTAAGATGATTTTAAGCAAAATAGCTGAAAAATCATAAATACAGTCACTATTAATATGATTGAATGGATTATCACTTTCGACCAATAGGTGGTGCTGTGACCAAATTGATGTGTTGTGGTCAGAGTGAGGTGACAATGACACATGCAAACTTTGGTGTCAATATGCCAAAGAGATACAACCTCAGAGTCTTTTGGCATTATGCCTCAACTTTGTTGAAGTAAATTGCGGTATTCCAAAAAAAATTGCGGTATATATTGTTGCGGTATACAAAAAAGTTTTGTCTATCAACACGAAATCCATAACTTTTTGCCGGCATGGTCTGAAGATGATACGATTCAATTTTGGTGAAAATCAGACCAACGGTCTAGGAGTTCGAAAAAATATGTTTCAAAATGGCGGACAGGACGTTCGGCCGACTATTGCAAAATTGGTATCTATGTTCTCGCCATGACCCAAGGAATATATTAAGCTGACTGCGCCAAAACTGTGGAGGCACAATCAGGTCATGGTTGTCATAACACACACCAAGTTTGGTCAGAATACGCTAATGCTTTGAGGAGATATAGCCTCACGTTCATTTTGGCGTGCTCTTCCTCTAATCCGTTCGCAAGTTATTCGAGAACAGTTTAACGAATCAACTTGAATTTCATAACTTTTTGTCAGCATGTTCTGAAGATGATCTGGTTTCATTTTCGTGAAAATCGGATTTTCATAACAGAAAATGACGTTATAGGGTGCAATTGAATCGTCTTGAGTCAAGGAATCAGAGAGAAAAAAATGCCTAGCCTTTACGGTTCAAAAGGTAGTAGCATAAAGGTGAGTGAAACTTTGGACAGCTTGTGGCACTAGAGGGATTGAGATAGAGACTCCAAATTTGGTATGGTGACAGACTGTCCTCTATCTGTTTGCCAAATCTCATAACTTTCCCGCAAGTGGTTCTATGAGCTGCCATAGACTTCCATAGCAGAAGAAGAAGAAGAAGAAAAATAAGAACACTAACGATTACCATAGGTGCCTGTGAACCTTTGGTGCTTGGCCCCTAAAATAAGCTGCAATAAGTTTATGCACAGACTGACTCAAGATGATCGCACCTCGTTCCTGCTCGGCTATTTCACTCAGGTCAGGAAGCTTTGAGCTGTAGATGCTCTGGTTACGCACCAGCTTGTGCTCCTAGAAGAGAAATGAAAACCATAAACCAACTTTCAAAAAGTGATTCTGCCAAATCAGGGACATAACATTCCCTTTATTCTGCCAACTGGGCTTAAATCTCAGAGAAAGCCATAAAAAGGAACATTAAACTATTGAAAAAGCATGGTTATCGGGTTGGCCAAAGACAACAAAGGATTACCTCACGCAAACTGGACAGTTTTTGAACGGTCCCAGGTGGCACAGGGAAGTCCTTGTACCCAGAGGACTGAAACAGAGACTCCCTTGATGTGTCAGGGAAGGACAGACTCTCCTCGCCTTTGGGAGCAGCATTCCTCATGTTCATGGAGCCCACCATGTCCCAGGAGACGGCTCTCATTAGAGGCGGGAAGGCCCCTATTGTTTTGATTTCGGCCGTGCATGGGGCTTGCTGTGTGGGTGGCCGGGGGACGGGTTTGGCGACCCCTGTGGCAAGAGGTTGACTGACACCACGTCCAGGAGTCTCCTCCTTTTTCTGAGCTGTGTGTTCAGAGTTCGTCCCCTTGTCCATTGCTCCATGATGGTCTGGCTTCTCCTTCTGAACCACGGCGGGATCTCTGGCTGGTACGGTGGTGGCATAGCGCGGGGTTAAAGTTCCAGAGGACACCTTTTTTTTCTTGTCGCTAGGCATCCACTCTACTAGCCTCGTGAAGGTCTGAACCAAAAGAACAAAAGAGTGAGATTAATGATTAAGGAAAGAACGAGTGCATGAAGTGCATGCTACAGATGTGTGGCAATTATGTTGTTTTTCTGTTACAATTACATTCAATTCACACTTAAACATATTATTTCATAATAAGTTACTCTAATTAGCATCAAATAAGCTAATGTGTACAGTTTGAACAGTTTGTGCAATACATTTCAACTCAATGTAATGCAGATTTTGTGAGTAAATGCAGTAAAACATTGTTGTTACTCATTTCACATGTACTACTTTAGACTGCATTAGAAAGGAAAAGGTCATGATGAACTAAATTGGCCCTAATATTATAGGTTACAAGAAAAGGAAAAAGTTCAAACATGTTTGCTAATGTTCTTATACCGGAAACACTGAAGGAGGAAGGTTAAAGTGAGAAGAGCAGAAGGAATAACATTAGTTACACAAACCTCCTGCTCCGGCTTACTCGTGTCCTCTTGGTCATGTGTAGATGGTACCTCCAGATGCTGACCACATACACAAACACAAACAACAAAACATTTATCCTCACCAAGGGGACACAATATCAACACTATATAGAAGGGAATTAGAAGTGACGCTCACCTGAGTTATGGAGGGACTTGCTGGAGGAGTTGCGAAGACCTCGGGACCTGGTGGAACAAACCAAAGCATTTATCTTAGATCAACCATGGAAAGGGACTCTGCAGGCAAATGTGACAGAAAGCACAGCATGGTACCTAGTTGTGAGGGTGCGGAGAGGGAACTGCTTCTGGATAGTCTGGGGGAGGAGCATGGCGTTGGGTTCGGGGAGAGAGCTGTAACCCAAAGACAACGTTAGCCATTTTTGGACAAAGTTTGGATATTACTTCGCTTTATCTCTAATCGACCTGTGAATATGCTCAAGTCGGTATGCTGTGGCTGGTGTGCAGGATAAAGGAGGAATTTTGGCTGGTGCTCAAGACATTTGAGGACATGCGGGCATGATGTTAACGTCTGATTAGCAAGGAAATCGCAAAAGCTGAAAATAAACAAGCTTTTCAAGATCGCAACAAAAACATTCACCACTTGGAAGAAGTGTTCTTCATTTTTACTGTCAATGGGAAATTATTTGATGTACTGTACCCAAGTAATTGTCCAGTTGCTCGTTTGACAACTTGACAGGGTGTCAGTTACCACAGGAAATAGAGTTTACAGTACTGCATTTACAGTCAAAGTCTATGGGACGTGTGACTGAGATAAAACGATAAAATACACGGTTCTCAAGCTATAGAAACAAGACTTAAACATTATATATGTTAACATGAGACAATCTCTAAATTTCAGTTAAGAAAGACCATGTAAAACCTAAACACTGTAACATGATATGCGCAACTGCCTAGAAAACCACTGCATGACTGAAACTGGAACATTATTGTTGAAGGAAATCTTTTTCCACTGAAGTGCATTGAAACGCATTATTCAACGTGTTGATGTAATTTCCACTAAAACAGGAAGACAGACTTTTTTTTAAAATTAAAGGTGCAGTAAGTGAATTCTGAGTAACACTGTTGAAAGTGGATCAGACTAACCACCAAAACACACTTGTGGCCAATCAGCAGTAAGCAGTAACTGGACGCTAGCTAGCTCAGCAACACGACCATAACTAAATACATATACATCCTTCCGAGTCGAGTAGAAGCTGTTCTAGATGCAAAGGGGGGATTAACTCAATATTAATAATGTCTATTTATTTAGAAAAAAGTCCCTTTTGGTATAATAATCGGGTGTCTAAATACTTTTGTCCATATAGTGTATGAGTTTGATATTCTATTCTATTCTAATTTATTCTTTTGTACATTGAATGTGAAATATAATAAAAAATATTAAAATGCATCTATTCTAAGGATGAGAAGTTGTTCCTTTGTTTGAACAACAAATGCTTTGTTACCAATACCATATCATATCAATTATATTTCTATTATATACCATTGAATATTTGTCTTTTACCTTAAATTGTATACAGATTGTCACAATCTATTATGTTTATTATGTGTAATATTTACTATTATTATCATTATTTATTTTGTTTTGTTGTATTTGTTTATTTAAATTTGATTAGATTGTTATTATATTACGTTGACTGTTGCGCTTTTTACAATGCATTTATTGCATGTGTTACAAACAATACATTTACTAATTCACGGATAATTCATTTTATATGAAAAAACTTCAACTTCAGTTGCGCAAATGAAAAATTACATTAATGCTTAATACTTGTCAGTTCATGCCGAAAATAACCCTAAATGTGTGTCCGCTTAGTGAATGGGTCATCTGAAAAAAAAAAAAAACAACACTGAAAAGTGGCTAAATTAGGTGTCAGGAACACAATTTTAGCAATAAATCATTTTTGGCAAAAATATTTCTTAGTGTGACAGTTAAAGGGTTAGATGAAGTTTAAATGTAAAGGCCCTCTCTGGCCCCCAGTTTGAGAAGCACTGTCCTAACTGGGGCTGTAATCTTGTCACCTGTGGGGGAGTCCGAAAGGCTGCAGGTGGAGCGCCGGCCCCTGCGCTGCAGGAAGCGATCGCTGACTTTCTTGGCCTCGTCGAGCAGCTCCAGATTCTTCTGACGGTCCTCTTCAGACAACTTCAGCTCAGGAAGAGGATCCTTCACCAGGTCTATCACGTGTCCATCATCATCTCAAACACAAATGAGCACACACAACCTAAGCACAGCTGTACAACGTACAACACACCACCCCGCCAACTCATCTCAGGGGAGAAACAAAGTAAACAGAAATCAAAGTGGAAGCATTTCAGTTATTTTGTACGCTTCCTTCTATCACAACCATCCCTAATGTATAATATAAGAATTAATCACATTTACATAGGGCCAGGTTTACTAACAGCTTGCGCCAGCGCGAACCCTTTTTTGCCGTTAAAAAACGACTGTCAGGACTTATTAAAGCTACACTGTGTAGGAATTACTCCCATCTAGCGGTGAAATTGTATATGACTACCAACTGAATATGACTTTCTAGCCCCTCCCGTTCCGAGGGCATTTTAACTCCTACGGTGGCCGTATTATTTCAAATCTGCCGGCAGTCGCGAGTAATATCCCGCTCGCATTCGTCACGGTGCCACTGAGTGTAAAAACGCGAAAGGAGAAGCTTGAATTTCCAGGTATGTCCCTCTTTGGCTAATGTATTTTCAAGATGGAGGCGCAACATGGCTTCCCCCATTTGAGCAGCTCACCCGTATGTATTATAAATGGCAGATTCTACGCTTACGAGAATACTTGATTGGTTGGTAGAAGTAATTATACATTAATGAGCACATATAATTTTGAAAGAACAAAGTGGTTTTTGCTAAGAATTAACTTAAAAAATTACACAGTGTATCTTTAAAGACACGCGGTGAAAAATGAGCACTGAAAAGGCATGGACACAGTTATTTTTGCGGCTGACCTGAATTTTCCTTTCAGATGCTAAATGTATGGGAGGAGAGTATTTAAATGAATCACGCAAGGTAATTTACTAAGGTTTGCGTTACTCAATTTACTGGTTTTACTGCCCAAAAAGCATATCTTAAACCAGACGCTAATTTACGCGGCTCTTGGTAGATTGCGTTGGTTATTATGAAAACGATCCGGCTGCGTCAGTAGATCTAGAGCAGAACCTTCCACTTTCATTGACTATTTTTGCCCTGTTTAGTAAATCTGGCCCATTGAGTTACTTTACATGACTATTTTTACATTGCAAATTACGCCATATTAAAACAGAATTATCTCTAAATACTACAAAATATCTAAAACAGTATGTTTACATGTATAGTTGAACATACCCACTGTGGTGATGGGACATGATGATGCAGAGTTTCGGGAGAGACGAGGCCTAGGGCTGTGTGGTCTGACACACACAGATTAAAATCACAACGCTGAAGGAGTTCACATTCAGCACAAGTACATACAGTGACTTATTTTAGCAGCTTTTTACAATGATTGAATTACTAAAACTGCAGTTTAAAGGCTAATAAATCAAAACAGATTTTTAGGAATCCTGTAATGGGTCTACGACATCAATACCTTGCTTTCTCCAAAGGACAGGGGTCCTGCTTGCTGACTTGTCTTGGAAGCACGATTGCTGGTGGAGTCATGGTTACATTTACTATCTTGCTTTCAACTGGAACGTACTGCAAAAGAAACACAAGGGTTTCAACACACTTGGATATGGAGACAACAATTTCTGTAGTGTTTTGTAGTGGATAAAGAAAAGAAAATCAAGAGCAAAGTGTGATTCAGTCCTGAGGAAGTATGGAAACTATTCCAACTGTACTGTACTTTTTTAGCCCCTGCTAAGAAAATCTCACACATACCAACTCAAAACACTTAGCTTTATCCCATGGGAAAAACAACATGCTCTGATAACATTCCCTTTAAGAGAGGAAGCTAAATATTAGTCTTTGCAATCATCCAATTACATTGTTTTTCTTTTTTTCAATGTCAGTAACTATACTGTTGATCTACAATTGATCTGTGAAGACTTTCTCTATTTTTCTAAAATCCATTTCTGTATTTACATATACAGGTGAAACTCAAAAAATTTGAATATCGTGCAAAAGTTCATTTATTTCAGTAATTCAACTTAAAAGGTGAAACTAATATATTATATAGAGTCATTACATGCAAAGTGAGATATTTCAAGCGTTTATTTGTTATAATTTTGATGATTATGGCTTACAGCTTATGAAAACCTTTTCACAATATTCTAATTTTGAATTAGGGGTTTTCATAAGCTGTAAGCCATAATCATCAAATTTATAATAATTAATGTGGTTCAGCTAACATCATATTTTGAGTGTATGTTAATTAAACCAATCTCCTTCATTGTATTAACTCAAATTTTTAATTTCAACGAACTAAAATGTTTAAGGCAACCAGGTAACTTACTTTTTTATGTTAAACCAACAATAACTTTTTACAGTGAATAATGCAGCTCTAAAGTCCTTGCTGTCTGTCGGTGCAGAGTGGAAGCTTTATTTGTTTGGCCTTTCTTCTGGGATTAGATAACTGAAGTGTAATATGATTTTAAAGAGTGGTCTTATCTGAGTCCCAACCTTTTAAGAGTCACTGCATGAGTGGATTGAACTCACTCAAGAATAACACAATGAAACAACAACCCCTGACAGGCTTTAATGTTCAAACAGTCTGTGGTCTCCACAAGGAAAACAGAACAGTAAATCCTGCTTGTGTCCTGAAGCTCGTCTTCAGTGGGGCAATAGTTATCCTCACTCACAGGCCATGACCGATACATTCGCAACTGCTTAACGTGACATTTTCAAACCAGTAGGATTTCAAATACCCATCCTTTCTGGCATCAGGGTACTGATAATATCTGAATCCTAATTGAGAGTGGAATGTTGTCTTTCAGGAAAAGATTGCACTCATTTTCTTCCTCCTCTGCTCAAAAGGATGGTTACTGGAGATGGTTATATGGAAATGGAGGCGCCCTTATATGGGCAGTAATGTCAACTAGTGAAAAAGTTTGGTACTGCGCCCAAACAAAATCTCACTGAAAGCTTATTTTTTGAGATATCAACCTAAAATTTGAAAGACAACTTGTTCAGATTTTTGGCTTTGATTTTTAGAGTCCACTAGGTTTTGAAAATATATATTTTATATAAAATATGAATAATAAATTTTATAACATTTATAAAATAAAACATTTATTAGTTTAAATTTATTTATTTAAACATTTATTTAGTTTAAAACATTTATTTTATAACATTTTCATAAACTCAAACTTCTATAACTTTTTTTCTGTTTAACTTAATTTATTTCACTTCTACAAAAATCTGCCAAAATGTCTTCTTTAAAACAAGACCACATATATATTCCAAAGCATTCTTGAATTACAACCATTTAAGTTCGGAATGTGCATTTTCATGTCTGTTAAAAAAAAGGGGGTGCCGCTTAAGGGGTTAACCTCTACGCATTTACATAAAAAATAATTGTTTGGTACAATGTTCTTAATGTGTTCATGTTGTATCGCAAAACACTTTATTTTACAGTGTCCTTGTTACATGTTACATGTACTTACCATAGTAATAACAGTAAATTATGCATAATTACATGCAACCAACCCTCAACCAAATCCTAATCCTACCCTAACCCTATAGTAAGTACATGTAGTTAATAGTTAGTTAGTTGATATTACTCAGTACTTAAATATATAATTACACTGTAACAATGACACCTTAAAATAAAGTGTAACCGACACTTTGGCTGGATTCGGGTATGATTAGGGACAGGTTTGGTGCAGGTAGATTTAAGGGTAAGTTAAGGTGTAAGGGTCGGGACAGTGTAATTATAGATGTAATTACAGAAATTAATCACAGGTGTAGGCAGTTGTAAATACAAGTAAAAGGTAAAAACATGTATGTATGCAATACGTGCATTGTATCAAATTATTTATGTTAAAGGTTAGTGCATAGTTAAAGGCATTTAATATAAAGTGGGACCAGTCATTTATGTGGCACAGAATTATAAGGTAAGGGAGGGGAAATAAAATTGCTTCATTTTTCTTTTTTAAATAAAAAAAATCTGTCTATGCAACACACTCTTCGAACTGCAGTTTATGGTGCTGTTGTAAATGGAGGAATAGATTTGAAGTGCTTTCACTTTTGAATGCAAAATATTTTAGCGAAATGCATATTTTAGTCAGAATTATCGCACTCTGTCTGTTTGACGTGCGTGCGTGTGTCGGCGCTCTTTCAGTGAAGTCTGTGAAGTTGCATGAGCCTTTTTGTAAAATGGAAAAACTTTCTAACATTTACAGATAAGGTACGGTTTTATGTTCTCATGATTAAAACTTGGATTGTGCACTTTTCCCGCAGCAGCTCACTGTTCTCCATTATTTTTTAAATATGTTCATGACATCAAAAAATATTGATATAAATATTATGTCAGGGTTTCGAATGATGTATTATAAGTTCAGCACATGCGGTGGTAAAAACAATGCTGCATTCATTCGGTACAAATGTGAGCACTAAAAGACCGTACCGTAAATCTTTGGTACAAAAACATGTACAGTTCCACCCCATAGAGGTCAGAATGGGTCTGTTATATCTCAACTACTGACATGAGTTTGAGATGGGACTGTTTGACCAACCACTCAGACATAGGACAAGAAACAATGGGGGACGGGGGGGTAGAGAGTTAGAATAAAAAATGGTACACAACTTTACTGGAAACTCTGGCTTAAGGCCTGTTCACACCAAGACAAATATTCAGTATGAAAATTTGGTGTGATAAACAACTTATATTGGTTTGTTCAGACCAAAATGAATTTTGCATGCCATAAATCATAAAAAAATGTTTAAAGAGAGGTGTCTTAATCTTTTTTTAATCGCACTGTGAATAAAGCTGGCCAAACAATAAAGGCCGTGTGACACTCCAAACCGACATCAAAGAACAATCCGTAATGAAATCTGACTGTGTTGCCGCTTCGCGTCGTCTGTGCCTCGACCGGAAAGTTATGCTTGAACAACGCAAAGACTAAAGACAACGGCCAACTAGCAGGTACATTCTGAACCAGCGTGAAGAAATAACTGTCTATACCAGCAGGTGTCAGCGGCCTATATCCGTCATTCAAAAAAGAAAACCGAAACTAGGGCCCTGTTTACACCTGGTATTAAAGGAATTTTCCAACTCGAGTTTTACCGTTTTTGAATCCATTCAGCCGATCTCCGGGTCTGGCGGTAGCACTTTTAGCATAGATCATTGAATCTGATTAGACCGTTAGCATCTCTCTAAAAAATTTTTTACCAAAGAGATTAAATATTTTTCCTATTTAAAACTTGACTCTTCTGTAGTTACACCGTGTACTAAGACCGACAGAAAATTAAAAGTTGCGATTTTCTAAGCCAGTATGACTAGGAACTATACTCTCATTATAGCGAAATAATCAAGGAACTGTTCTGCCGTACCATGGGTGCAGCAGGCGCAATGATATTCTATGCTATGCTGAAAGTGCTACCGCCAGACCTGGAGATCGGCTGAATGGATTCGAAAAGGATAAAACTCAACTATTTTTCTCGAATTTCTTCTTCATCTTGAAAACTTAAATCTGTATTTTTTAAAACTGAATATTTGCAGTCTAAGAATTCAGAACAAAAAAATAGCTGTTTGAAAATAAATGTCTATAAAATTCAGCCATAAAAACATTTCAATTAGTTAAATTTCAAATGTTCAATATTCGTTTAAAGAAATCAAATTCAGAACTATTTAAAATTCCACATAAAATTGTATTTTGTGAGATTACACTTGTCAATAATTCAAATGTAAACCATTCAAATTCAAATCATTTTGTCATATTATGAGCTCCATAAGGAAGTATCTGGAACCAGCTTTCTTGTCTCTTGATCACCATAGCAAATGCAAAAATCTGAACACCTGTCTGAAAACATGCAAATACTGTTTGACTTCCTTTCTTCTCCATGACAAGTGGATGTCAGAAAGTTGCACACCGCTGCCCTGCTGTTTTTCCCGCATTGATCTTATAGACTGAATGTTGGTGTGAAGATAGCTTTTAAATGGAAGCTGGATTCCATCTTGGGTCATCAACATAATGCGCCCACAAACAATATATCAGAACCCATGCACCACCTACCAGGTCACGTTTTGACCAAAAGTAAAAAATCTGCCAAAATGTATGTCTATCCTCCCAGAAGTTCCATTACTACATATCTTTAGACTTAAAGGAACACTACAGGTGTTTTTCAGGTGTTGCGTGATATCTCTGTGCCCAAGTAACAGTGCTTCGCCTGTGCTTCACTCTAATATAGTCCAAAGTCAATATCTGCAAATCGCCTAGTCTTAATCTGCATCGCTATTTGTACGCGTTGTTAATACGCAGGCCACAAGAAGTAATTAGGTGGGGGGTTTAAACACTTTTTTATCACTTTTACTCAGGACATGCTAGCTGGCAACAAAGGATTCCATTCATTATGCTAAGCTAAGCTAGCGGCGACCCTGCCAAACTAAAAAAATGCATGCACTGAGACAAAAATGCATTTGCCCACCTATCTAAATGCAGGAAAGACGGTGAATAAGCCCTATTAAAAAAAAAACGGTGGAGTGTTCCTTTAAACCATTTTCTACAGTGAAAAGCCTGATCTGGACCTGAGATGAAATGAAAAGGCGTCACGTCTGTGATGTGAAAAACATAGTTAGACTCACTGTGGAGGGCGAGCTGGATGTACTCTCGAGCTCCTCTGGGGAGTCTTCCTCTTCCTCGGGCAGGGTGGGCATGGCAGGGCTGAGAGGGGGTCGAGAGCGTGTGTGGGGGAAGATAAACGGGGTGACAGACTCTGTCACGAAACTTTGAGCTCTCTTTAGTGGAGTTTGCTCACCCTGTGAGCGTGTGACCTGACATACAGCAGATGGGTCCTCTTGGTCCTGTACAGACACACAACACAACATAACACATAAAAAATCTTATACAGTCTCTTACAAAATAGTAGTGTTTGTGGCAGTACCGTGGTACATTGATGGTAACATCATGCTACTGAATGATTGCCATATTCAGTAGCACTTTATTTTACAGTCCTGTTGCACATGTGCATACTATGTACTCATTGCAACTAAAAACTCCTTGCAGTAATTGCAATAACTGGGTAATAACTAGGTACTTACCCTGAGCCTATCCCTAAACCTAACCTTACCCCATGTAGTTACCTTATATTGCCAGTACTTTCTTAGGTAAGTACACTGTAAGTACAAGTAAGTGCACATACTGTAAAATAAAGTGCAACCCAATATTCATATATATATACACTAAACTTCAAGGTACCTCAATGAAAACAATCAAATAGCGAAAGTCCGCTTAGCCTGATTAAACGAATGACACTTAGCCAAGCCTAGCTTTTTTTTATGGAAAAGTACCTATTTCTGTTGAATTTGTGCATTACATTAAAAGAGTGTTCATTCATTTCATGCCTCTCATTTGCTGTGTTTAAACTTTATTATGTATATATTTTGGCATTATATACTATCGGCCAACATGCTCACTAAATCAGTGGTTCTCAGAAGGGCTGACAAACTTCAAGGGGGTCTTAAAATTATTTAATGGGGTGGTATAATGGCCTTTTCACAAGATGTAATATAAGTCTCTGATGTCCCCAGAGTGTGCATGTGAAGTTTTAGCTCAACACAGATATTTTTATATAGCATGTTAAAATTGTCACTTTTTTGAGGGTGAGCAAAAAAACGCATCGTTTTTGTGTCTATCCCTTTAAATGCAAATGAGCTGCTGCTCCCGGCACAGAGGGCGGAGCTTCAACTTTTAGCCTTATATAGTCAAACCGGAGTCAGACAATAATGGAGAGACTGAAGAAGAAGTGACAACATGTAGAATGCAACAGGACATTTCTGAATGGTTAGTTAATAAATGTATGTAGCTTATGTGTAGTTATCTTCTAGTCATTGATTAGAATATTATATCATGATAATCTATAAATCACGTTCCTGGGGGCGGGGTTTATGTAAATTTTAGGGTTTGTGATGTCACTAACCCGGGAGGAATGTCGTGTAGTCTCTACCAGCCGTTTGTTGTAGTCCTTAAAAAGCAATTTCTTTAAAAGCAAATATCTCCATTTGCTTTGAACTTTGAGCGTTGTAACTTTGCAGATGTTGTTTATGCTCAAACAACAACATTACACACTAACTAAAGTTAGAAAAGTGAAATCATAATCAACCCCTTTAAAATAAGACAAAACAAGCATTAAAAAATCAAGGTCCTTCTTATTTTAATTTCACCCCTTCAACAACTCATATTGGTGAATACCTGTAACACCAAGAGAACACCAAATAATAACAGTAGTATAACTATCAATGTGGGTTTTTTTTTTACATTACAAATAACCAAAATGTGTGTATATTATTTTAATAAAAGAACCTCTTAACCACAATGTAAAACTGCCTATCTTCATGGCAAAATGTATGTGTTAAGTATATATCACAATATGAGTGGCAAAGCCATGTTAAATAGTATACACAGTGACGTCGTTGTGCGTGCCTGCGTGCACTGTATATGTTATGAGCATGCGCAAAATAAACTGTTCTGTGGTAGAGAGTTCCCAGAAAAAGAGATGATGGTTGTCGTTCTGATTTTTCTCCCGTGAATAAGTTAATCATTTTGGTGACTGTGACACGCGAAAGACTGCTGCAGAAATGTCTAACGCAACAGGTTATGGGCCCAGTCAGTTAGGCCAAAGGTGGTTCCGACTTTTATTCGACGGTGACGAGAAAAATTACGAACTCTGGGAAACGAGATTCCTCGCGCACATGGAGTTGCGTGGCCTCAGAGAAGTTATTTTGGAGGACCCGCAGATAGACGCAGGAGACGAAGGAGCTCTCGCGGAAGATGAGGCAAAGAACGGAGAGGCATATGCAGAGCTAGTGCAATGCCTAGATAACAAGAGTTTGTCGTTGATAATGAGGGACGCGAAACGTGATGGAAGAAGAGCACTGGAAATTCTTCGCGAACACTACGCCGGAAAAGACAAACCCCGCGTTGTGAGTTTGTATTGTGAACTTTCCTCACTCCATAAGGCTAGCAATGAAACGGTAACTGACTATATTATTCGAGCAGAGACTATATTTACGTCATTGAGAAGAGCAGACGAGCATATTAGTGATGGACTTCAGATAGCCATGGTAGTAAAGGGGCTACCTGATTCATACAAGCCATTTGTCGTGCACATCACTCAGACTAATGACGTTGTAACGTTCGGCGAGTTTAAAACAAAACTGCGAAGTTACGAGAGTACTGAAAAATACGCGAAAAGTGACGTGAATGTAGAAGACGACAACGTGATGAAGACTAGCGGGACAACGAGGTCACGTGGAAGAGGGAGAGGAAAGAAAATGGATATGACTGATGTCGAGTGTTACACCTGCGGTAAAAAGGGACATATGGCCAGGACATGTCCCGACGAATCTCAGGCGAGAAGAGATGATCGAAAATGGGACACACCACAGCGAGGAAAGGGACGCGGTCGAGGACGAGGCCGTGACTACGTGAAGAAAGCAGATGGAGAGACAGAGGCAGAGCCTACATCTTTCTGTTTCTTCAAGATGAGTGACTGTCCCATTCAAAGAGGAAACAAGATGGGTCTCATGGTCGACTGCGGCGCTACAACACACATGATCAACGACGCCACAAAGTTCAAAACAGTTGACAAGAGCTTCAGGCCCGAGGATCACATGATCGAGCTTGCCGACGGAACCAAGGTGAGCGGGATGGCGAAGATGAGGGGTGACGCCGAAGTCTACTTGCTGGACAGCGAGGGACGGCAAGTGAAAACGAGGCTAAAGCAAGCACTATACATCCCATCGTTTCCACAAAACATTTTTTCAGTCAAATCAGCTACAGCTAACGGAGCCGAGATGCACTTCAAGGACGGTGATAATTGGCTGATTCACGAGAACGGTACCAAATTCAAAATGGACGTGTATGGTAGGCTGTATTATCTTAACACTGTAGAAAATGAAAATGTTGATGATGTGTATAGTTGTCATGACATTCAAACGTGGCATAGGATACTTGGTCATTGTAATTTTGATGATGTTGCAAAATTAGAAAAGGTAGTTAAGGGAATGACGATAAAAGGGAAAAATGACAAGTCCAATCAAAACTGTGAAATATGCACACAGGGCAAATTTACACAAAGTAGAAACAGACAGGCAGACGCTAAAGCTACAACCGTACTAGAGCTAGTACACACAGACCTATGCGGCCCTATAGAACCAGCAGATAAAGATGGACACAGGTATGCGATAGCATTTACTGATGATTACAGTGGGATGATTTTTTCATACTTTATCAAAGCAAAGAGTGACACGACAAAAGCTACAGAAAAATTCATAGCAGACGTAGCTCCATATGGAAAGATAAAGTGTATAAGATCTGATAACGGTACAGAATTTACTGGGCAGGAATTCCAGTCCCTAATTAGGAGTAACGGGATAAGGCACGAGACCAGTGCACCCTACTCCCCTCATCAGAACGGAACTGCCGAAAGAGGTTGGAGAACCTTATTTGAGATGTCACGATGCATGCTATTGGAGAGTAACCTCCCAAAGCAATTATGGACATATGCTGTACAGACAGCAGCTCAAATCCGCAACAGGTGTTACAGTAAGCGGCTAGAGCAGACACCTTTCCGTGTTTTCACAGGAAAAACACCTAACTTATCTAACATGAAGATATTTGGCTCTGAATGCTACGTATATAAGCAGGATAAGAAGAAACTGGATTCTAGATGTGAAAAGGGGATCTTTGTAGGCTATGATAAATATAGTCCAGCATATAATGTGTACTATCCTGAGACAGGAAAAGTTCTAAAACATAGGCTGGTAAAATTCATCACCAAAGGTAGCGCAGATAGCCAGACTCAAACAGATTGCGACATGGGGGACGGCATTGAGAGTTATGGAGATACATCACCAAAGGTAGTCAATCAAGGTCATGGACAGCCTAAGGAAAGTAAAGAGTTCAGTACTGAGGAAGGTCCGACCCAGACAGATAGTACTCAGAGTGAACAGGGCCAGGAAGAAAGAAGGTATCCCACAAGACAGAGAAAAGCTCCAGAATACCTTAATGAGTACCAGTGTAAAGCTGAGTGTAATAATGATAAAGCTGAAAATGTAGATTTTTTTTACAGAGTGGCTTATGATGTACCTAAAACATTTAGAGATGCTATGGACTCTAAGAAGTCAAAAATGTGGACTGATGCGATGAAAGAAGAGATTAACTCTCTGATAGAGAATGAGACTTTCACTCTGACGCCACTACCAAGAGGTAAACAAGCAGTGGGAGGTCGCTGGGTATATGCAGTGAAAGAGAGCCCAGATGGATCTGAGACTTGTAAAGCCAGATATGTTGCAAAGGGGTATGGTCAAGTGGAAGGGATTGACTATAAAGAGACCTTTTCACCGACAGCCAACATGACCTCTGTCCGAGCATTAATGCAGGTGGCTGTACAGGAGGATCTTACCCTACACCAAATGGATGTAAAGACTGCTTACCTCCATGCTCCGATGGACTGTGAGGTATATATGGAGCAGCCGGAAGGTTTTGAGACGAAATCAAAAACAGGAGAACACTTAGTGTGTAAACTCAATAAGTCAATATATGGTTTAAAACAGTCCGGGCGTAACTGGAACATGTTACTGCATGATCACCTTACAGAGAATGGTTTTGTACAAAATGATGCTGATCATTGTGTCTACAGCAGAGAATCTGAGAACGAGAAAGTGATTTTGTTAGTATGGGTAGATGACTTAATCATAGCAGCGAGCAACAACACCTTACTCAGTGATGTAAAAGAAATGTTGAAGAGAAGGTTTAAGATGAAAGATATGGGTTCACTTAAATACTTCCTGGGTATTGATTTTATACAGAGTGAGGGAGAGATCAAAATGACCCAAAAGAGACACATAGAGAAGATGTTAGCGAAATTTGGAATGTCCGAATGCAAACCGAGATCCACCCCATGTGAGCAAAAGTTAAACTTTGACAGTGAGGGTGAAGTCATTGACTCAACAGGATATAGAGAGATAGTAGGTAGTTTGATATACATTATGACATGTACTCGACCTGACCTGAGCTGGGTTGTTAGTAAACTATCACAACACCTAGCAGAACCAAAGCAACAGCATTGGGCTACAGCAAAACACCTACTGAGGTACTTAAAGGGTACTATAGATCAAGAACTACACTACCGGAAATGTGAGGAAAACCTACAGCTTGAGGGATACAGTGATGCTGATTGGGCAGCCGATAAAAATGATAGGAGGAGCACAACTGGATATTGTTTCAGCTTAACTGAAAATGGTCCAGTCATATCGTGGAAGAGTAGGAAACAGCCAACGGTGGCATTATCCACCTGTGAAGCCGAGTATATGGCACTAGCAGCCATTACTCAAGAGAGTATGTATCTTGTACAACTACTTAAAGGAATTGATAGTAGTAACCAGCATGTACCAGTCAAGATATATGAGGACAACCAGGGGGCGATAGCTTTGTCTAAGAACCCAGTATGCAGGCAGAGAAGTAAACACGTAGATATTAAATATCACTTTGTACGGTCTGCACACACAGAAGGGAAAATATCTATAGAATACTGCCCTACTGCAAACATGGTAGCTGATGTCCTTACCAAGCCAGTGACAAAGGCTAAGTTTGAGAACTTCAAGGGGTATTTGTTTGGAAAATAAATAATGTGAACTGGCAGATGTAAAAAGAAGAAGTTTTTGTTTTGAGATTACTGCCAGTATACCAAATGTTTTATTTTGGAGTTATGTATTGTTTGTTTTTGTTTTGCCACTATAGAAAGATATAAACATGTCTTTGAGTGGGAGTGTTAAGTATATATCACAATATGAGTGGCAAAGCCATGTTAAATAGTATACACAGTGACGTCGTTGTGCGTGCCTGCGTGCACTGTATATGTTATGAGCATGCGCAAAATAAACTGTTCTGTGGTAGAGAGTTCCCAGAAAAAGAGATGATGGTTGTCGTTCTGATTTTTCTCCCGTGAATAAGTTAATCATTTTGGTGACTGTGACACGCGAAAGACTGCTGCAGAAATGTCTAACGCAACAGTATGCATGTCTGTCCCTCTGGCATTTGTCCTATCACAAAGCCCAATCTTTTGTTGCCGCCTCCCAAATAGGTTCAAGAGGAAATGTTTCCCTTAATCAAAGTAACAGTTACTGATGCCATCTTATACAGAGAGTACAAAACTACTCCTACAGTGATGACTAGTGCCAAAAGGGTCAACATCAAGAGCAGAAAAACTCTTCTTTGCAGAATAAATGTGTGAACAACATCAACAGTGAAGCACTTGCCTATATTACCTCTAACATCTTCTCTCCACCATAAACACACGTCTAAAAATATGCATGAGTCATTAATGCAGCAAATCATAACAGGGCTCACAGTTTCAATTGTGTAAAAGCCATTTGTCTGTCGAGTATAAACACAGCTTGGTCTCAAGATACAGATCGGGGAGAAAGGAGACTCCTTCATTCTCCCAAAGGAATGCATTCCATATTCGTTTAAATCCATTCTCATCTCATCTAAACGCTACCAAAGCTATCTTTTGGCTTCCTGTACACCCAAACAAAATAGGAGACAATTTCAGAGACCAAGGCTATTTTGGTGAATGTCTTATAAGGGAAGAGAAACAGTACAGTGCTTACATGTTGTGAAAGGCAGAGAGTTCACATTTGAGTCATTATGATTGTATGATCTCCTTAATAAGCACAAACAAAACCTGCTTCACTCATCCCACACATCTCCATAACATTGAAGTCGTATTAATGACTAATGAAATAATGCTGGTATTCAGAGGTGTTCTGAGTCAGTTGATGTGTTGTTAGATGTTGGTTACTTTATGGATCAAGTCAAGTCGAAATCAGGTTTTATTTCATTTGATTTAAATTAATAATTAGAATTCTGAAAAAGCAATTTCTGATAAAACAGTGTTTCCATCCAGTGGGTTGAAGAGAACAAAACAGTCATTTCTAGAGAGATTGATGCAGAATATGAAGGCAAATGGAAGTAAAAGATTCTGTGGCTTACTTGTTCAATATAATAAACTATTTGCAGCTTGGAGTTTGCACAGAAAAAGTTCTCAGGAACCTTCTGTTTGTTTGCAAGCAATCTGCAGTAGTTACATACTCTATTTTTGCGGGAAGTCTTTAAGTTCAGAAACAACCAGAGGAATATTTCAGAATATTTCCATGCAAAGATATTGGTCAGTTTACATTAGCCACTTTCACACAGACAGACTTTACTGGTGAGAGATCATGTGTGAACAGGACTTTTTCAAAAATACCAGTATCGATTCTGGCAATTTACCGGTATGAATTTTTTTAATATTACCACTAAATTACAGGCAAGATGGTGTGTGTAAACACAGAATGGTGATTACCGGTAACCGGATGTACGAAGTCAGATACATAAACTAAAGCGCTTCTCCTCATGCGGCTGAATGAAGACTTATAACAGCGCAGCGTTTAAAGATAATTTCCGATGACTGACATCACAGAATTTACCGCTATTTTGGTGATGATGTGTGAATGGTCTCTTAACGGTAAAAAAGCCAGAACGCCATTGCTTATGTGAACAGCTAATTTTTTCATTGACCGGTAAAGTCATTATGGTAATTTTACGGTAATTTACTGGGATTCCTGTGTGAAAGGGGCTAATCTTCTCGAAACTAATTATTCATTAACATGAAGTTTTGGTTCTGGATTAAGGAATTTATTCAATAAATGTGTCTCCATCGTAGGTTCTGCACATCTTATTACCAAAATTGTTTTTTATCTGCCTCAGCTGAGAGTGTGTTTTTATTAAATGCATCTAGCTGCTTTCATTCAGCACTTTTTATGCAATATCCCAAAACACGCATTAAAATGGCGATAGAAAGGACTGATTCTGGTCTTTGAAAATAGTTTAGGGTCTTTTTTCAATTATTTTTGAATGTTTAATTGCCTGCCAGGTGGTCGTAAGTCAGGACTCTCAAAATGGGACCACTGGACAGATTGAGATGTTTTTTTTAGGGATGTCCCTTTTGTGAACCCTTGAAGCCGGGCGCACACAGTGCGATGTTTGCTGTCATACGAGCTCGCAGGAGATTTTTTTTGTCATATTGTCGCGGTTCGCTGTGTGTGAGAGAAATTACGAGCACCTCCCGACCATTTTTAAACATGATCGGCGAGTCTGCCCTATTTACACCAGTGAATAGGCTGTCCTCTATTGCCAGATCCTACACAACCACGTCACATTGGCTAGATCTATGAATATTATTAAGCTATAGCCCAGTGGCAGCAACCACAGCATGTGCATACACTGACACACTCTCTCTCTCTCTCTCTCTAATTTGCACATTTATAAAAAAAATTCTATCTTTCTTTTTTCTATCTGAAGCTAAAGCAGCAACATTGAAAGCTTCGGTCTCCTCTTTAGCACAAAATATTTTTTGACCCTTCGCAGGGAGCTTGATTAACAGGTGATCTGACCAATCATACTTCGCCATCCGCCATTTTGTCCGACAAAGCAGTCAGGAGACTTAGTACATTAACATGGGAGGATTTAAACTTGAAAAACGGAGTGTACTGACGTCTTTCCGCGGTTAAAACAACATTCCTTCTTACACCGTGTCCTAACTACACGCGACGCGACGCCGCAAGCGATACTGGATAATTTATAATTTAATGGATAATTTACCTCAGATTTTGAAAGCATATAATATAGCGTTCAAACTGAATTCTATGCAAACATACAACTGTACTTCATAACAAAATGAGTCAATAAGTATATTTTGTTAATGTTTTGATTTTTAATAATGTTATTTCTTGATTTGATTATGTCCTTACCCATTTCCAATGCGAGTGCGGACCAGCAGTGCGCTTTCACAGAGAGACTCCGCCCACACGCTGTTCTGAATGGCTGTGATTTTTTGATTGACGTGTGCCGTCTCACAGTCGCGTCGCGTCTAGTGTGGACAGACACACTTGCTGTCGCTGGAATTTTATCGCGTCGCGTGTAGTTAGGACACAGTGTTTTGTTCATTCATGTTTTTTTGATGCTGTAAATGAACTAGAAGGAAGAGATGATCGGTTCACGAGCAGCTTTAACTGAGGCTCTACAGCGATCTGACAGACACATTAAAGAGCCACAAAATGGTATTTATTGTTTACATTTCTTATAAAAAGATGAACAAATTTGAAAGGTGAGACTTTGTTTAAAATGTCAAAAGTAAAACCCAAAAGTAAGCTGGTCTGTCCTGTCGGTCAGCTCGTTGTCAGTCTCCTCTCTGCTCCGCGATGTATTTTTCACTGCGTGAGAACATGGTGTGGCGTGAGAGTGGCGTGGCTTGTCAGACATAGCGACAGTAACTAAGGAGGGCGGGTCTTTGCGAACGGTCAATTGCCTCCCGAGTGTCTGAACTCACACAGTGTACGCCCGCCTTTACTGGCCTTGCTCCTAGATTACGGGTGTTCAATCCTGCTCCTGGAGGGCCAACGTCCTGCAAAGTTTAGCTCCAACCCGCCCTAACACACCTGCCTGGAAGTTTATAGTAAGTACCTGAGGACCTTGATTATTTCAGGTTTCAGGTTTGCTTAATTGGGGTTGCAGCTCAACTCGGCAGGAAGGTGGCCCTCCAGGAACAGGATTGGACACACCGTCTTAGATCATACAAAAACACTCACACCCAGCAGAATATGAGAACCAAAACCCTGGATAAGGTGCATTCCTTAAATGGGTAAAACATTCTTGAGTTGAGGTTAAAAGGAGGAAGGAGAATAACAGGTTTTTGCCAATTGATTCCAAAGGTGTAATGGACATTAAATGAAGGAGTTTTCAGTAAACAATGCATTTTTATCAGTAAATATATCCAAACAGCTCTTTGTGGACACTGAATCAGTACCAGATAAAATGATATGGTTCAACAATGTGTCTGATAATATAACTGATGGATATAACTCACCCCTGGAGTGTCAGTGAGATCAGCAGATTGGACACTCTTAGATGTGTCACTTGTTTTGTGTTCCTCTTGAGTCTCACTGTTCCCTGTCCTTGCTTGACTCTTTCCACTGTACTCAGATTCCTCTTGACTCCTCCCAATGCAATCTGACTCCTCTGTTTCCTCTTGACACCTCCCGGTATCCTCTACTTGGTTCTCCCCTGATGAACCGAATCCTTGGTTATCCCAACCGTCCGCTGACTTGGAAGACTGTCCTTGGTTCAAAAGTTTTAAGGCCTCTGTTCTATCACAACAGTCTGATTTTTGGCACCTCCCAGAACTCGCTGTTTGTCCTCTACCGTTTTGTAGCTCAGTTCCTTGACATCCAGCCTCTTCTTTATCCGGACTCCTGCACTTTTCCTTGTTTGAGGCTGAGGTGCTCCCACTGGCCTCTGGGAAGAAGCTGTCACTGCTTGCTGGCTGGTCTAAACTATAGGAAAACAATAAACAAAAGTCACTTGAGGGAATATGACCTATTCAATCCAGAACAACACAACATAATAATATACTACTTATGAATGAAAATGTGAGTGGTATCTGCACATAACAAACCCAGGCGTTGCCAGGGTGTTGCTATGCAGTTGTTTTGGGGTACTACTGTGAGATGCTTATTAACTAGGATGTTTAGTGGTTACTATGGTGTCCTATTGGTTGCTAGTTAGTTATTATGTTGTCCTGAGAGGTCGCTTGGTGGTGTTTAAGAGTCTGCACAATGAGCATTGAGATGTTCTGGTGACAATATTGGGTAGTAACTATATGTAATTTGGATTACGAAAACAGATAAAAAAATACTTTTATTCATATTAAATTATATTTTTAAATACTCAGAATCAGACTACAGTTGCATTTTTATTGATTAATATTCACAAAATGACAGTAAATTATTCATAATTCACTGATTCTCCCTAAATCCTTTTTTATCTTTTCAATTTTCATTTCTAAAACTAAAACTTCCTATTGCTTATGTAAGTTCATAAAGGATATAATTACATGGAAAAGTGAGAGGCCACAAAACATTAACAAATAAAATATTTAATCATATATTTAAAATATTTAATAAATTAAAGTTTTATTTTCTTATCAAATAAATAAAAATAGTTTTTTTTAATACAAAACTATTTATTGTAGTTCCTTCACCAAAACCCTGACATAATGTAATGTTTAATGCACTTCATGTTGTTGACATCATTTTTTCAACATATTTTTTTCTTCTTTTTCTTGGTATTTTTATACCAACATGGTGCAAGATTAACTTATTCAAATACATTTATTCTGGTCCCTAAATATTTGTATGAATACAGCAAAATAGGATGGAGACATTTCCTAAGAAGAGTGTGTCCTTGGGGTTTTCGGTCAACACTAAAAGTTGGGAGTCAAAGTAATTTATTGGGGCCACGGTGGGCGACAGTATAAACTCTGGTTCCTGCACAGTCTCACCTCAAGCTGGATCATCTTTGTGTGAGGATTTTACATAAACACACACAAGCCTTGTCCTGTAAGAGGTAGAGGAATGTAAACACTGACCCAGCTACATTCTCCTGTCTGTTGTGTGGCGTGGGCTCTTCACAAGCTGACGGTTCCGGCAAGGAGATCTTAGTACAGAGTAAAGCAGGACTCTTCAGGCTGATCGCTCCCACAGATGGAAGACCTGATGGAGAGGAACCAGTAATGTTAACCAGACAAAGAGATGTCTCAAATACCTCAATTACACAACACAGCCAAACACAGTTAGGACATATGGCTTTCAGATATTACCTGTAGACACGGGCTCAGAACACACACTGACAGTGTGTTTCAGCCAAAGCTCAGATGGTGAACCTGGGTCCTGAACTAGGGTTGCAGTTGGGTTTTTGCTGACCTTAACAGGAAAAAAACACACAATATAAACATATTCAATGATGATTGTATGCCAGATGAAAGTTCAAGGATCTTTCCTCTGTTCTGTTGTACTCTGTGTTTTATTATCTTATCAGAAAAGGCCATTCAAAATATCATTGACATTTAAAAGTGATGAAATCAAAAAAGGATTTCCTAAAATTAGAGAATGTTTTTTAGTTCTGAGAGGAAGAGATAGCGGTTTTAAATGCACAATATAAAAACAATCTTTTCCACAATCCACACAGGACTGAGGATTTATATTGGCTTGATTTTTATGGGAATGTGTGAATCATGTTTTGCGATGAAACATACTTGACAAGAGAGTTTCACAGTTTCAAAAGCACACAGTCATCTTTTCCTATTCATAGGAAAAGAGAAATCTCAAATGAGGTCTGGAATGTTTCTTTAAGAAAGCAATGAGATTGAATGGAGACTTTTTCTTAAATTCCTGCTCTTGAGTTTTTTCTCTCCTGAAAAAAGATCCCAGTAATCTTACATGTGTCTCCTATAGCGTTTCAGCGAAGATCTCAATAATGCCTCAAAACGTGCTCAGATTTGCCCATATTTCTTATTTATATTTCTTTATATATAATATTTATTTGCCAATAAGTCTGCAACAAAAACTCAATGATTTAAATGTAAACTAAAACATTTCCAATAAATTCTTGTGCCATTCACAATCATTTTATAAGACTATTCCCTTACTGCTAACATATGAGAAAATAAAAAAACTACATTATGTCTCCTTCTATGAAATAAGTGGTCATGTGGATTATGCAGGTTCAAGTCCAGCCTGCAACGTCTGTAGCTACTTTTCACTCTCCACTATGTGACCAATTCTATTTTTACTCAACCATTCAAAAGTCTGGGGTCAGTATTATGATTTAAAGAAAGAAATTAATACTTTTATTCAGCAAAGATGCATTACATTGATCAAAAGTTACAGCAAAGACATTTGCAAATTGTCTTTGAAAAAAAGACAAAGCATTGTTAAAAATAAATAAATAAATAAATGCTGCTCCTCTTAACTTCTCTATCCATCAATTAATCCTGAAAAATATTTATCACACACTCTAAAACATGCTGGGTTGTTTTAACACAATTTTGGGTCAAATATGGACAAACCCAAACGTTGGATCAAAAATGCAATTTAAAAATGTAACCCAATGGTTGGATTTGTCCATATTTGACCCAAAATTGGGTTAAAACAACTCAGCATGTTTTAGAGTGCAGTTTCCACAAAATGTTTAAATAAGAAATGTGTATGAAGGATCATGTGACACTGAAGACTGGACTAATGGCTGCTGAAAATTCAGCTTTTCATCACAGGAATAAATGACATTTTAAAATGTATTTAAAAAAAATTTTTTCACAATATTACTGTTTGATCAAATATAATGCAGCCTTGGTGAGCATAAGAGGCTTCTTTCAAAAACACCCCACACTTTTCTATGGATAGAGTCCAGAGAGGGTCAGATTCAATGTCAGCCTCACTTTCAGCTCTTGAACAATATCATAATAACCAAGACTACGACAAGAATATGGTAAATCTGAAAAAGCATAATGCGTTGTATATAAGGATAAAGAGATGGTAGGGCACTCTAAATGATTTCAGTCGGACAGGGAGGCCAGCCAGCAGGAGTCCAGGAGCCCGTTGACACGCAGATGAATATTGCAGTGTAATCGAATCACCCTGATTATTTCCTGCTGGCCATGAGTCTATTTGTGAGCTTTCTCTCTCTCTCTGTGGTCAGTGAAGGCTCTCTTCTCACTGACCGGTTCTATTTTTAATTGGCCTTTGACTGTCACCACTAAGAGCTCAACTCTTATAAATTTTGGGGAGGATGGAAGGCCATCTCGGTGGCACGTCCCTCCGGGGCCCTGATGACCTCAGCGTTACCTCATGGCAAAAGCTCTGACGCGGCTGCATGAGAAAGTGCATGTTCTGCCCCCCCTCCATTCACCGGTTATGTAACACAGAGACAGGGAGCCAGATTTGCTGGAAGTTTGGTTGCGTGAAAGAGGAAGTGGTTGCTATACAGTCACTGTAAAAGATTTGAGAAAGAGGCGATTCTGGTGAGCATCACCAAAAACCTGCCAAGAACAGCAACTAAATGGGGAAACTAGATTTCTGCATTATTTTGGTGCACAAAAGAAAAGCATGGACTGATAAAGGCCATTTTCAGAATTTCACCTTTACATCTTTTGAGAAAGATGGTGAAGAATACAATGGGGTGAAAAGTATGGGACCACTTGTGGAAAAGCATTTTGGACTTTCTTTTTTAATTGCATATATACACTTTCAGCATAAAATGCAAGTAAAAAGTTGAATAAAAAAATGCCACGAATTTTAGAACATTGTACACAGAACTGAAGAAAATACGGAATGTGGTAACATAATAAAAAACAATATTTGACATCAAAGAATGAACCTGGGGCCGATTACATGACACTATTTTGAACTAAAAACGTCAAACTTGTTATGCGTTTTAGCCATTCATTTACACGACAACGGCTTTTTGGGTGCATGAAAATGCAAACTTGAAAACGGGATTCAAAGCGCAAGTTTTTTGAAAACTATACCGTTATCGTCTCCGTGTAAACTACAAAAACGAGTTTGTGAAAACGGTGACGTCATGCGCATGTGTATTATGCATTACGTCTATAGGCGCGTAGTGTTTCTTTACAAAGTGATATCGCCAACTACTGGCCTGGCAGCAGAATACAGCGTTTTTAGTCATTTTGTAGATCCGTGTGAAACGACAATGGCGCCGTCAGTACGTGAAGGAAATACTTTTACATTTTTAGTACATGGTTGTCGTGTAAACGTACCCTAAATACACTGGGTTAAATCAACAAAACTAAATTTAATCAGGAATAAATGAAGGTTACCACTTTTTTCAGTGTACTATTTGGTTTATTTTTTTAGCTTTATGACAGCACCATGCAATCTGACATAACGCTTGTGTAAAATCTGATGATCATGTTGTCCTGCATGATTTATGCATCCTCCAAAGAGCAGCTTGAGCTTCAGTGGAAACAAGAACATCTGACCGTCTGGAGTCACATGATCAATGTCACAAATAGACAAATATGCATATTTAACCAGCGACCTAGAAACAGTGCAGAATCTAAAACTTTGTTTATGTCCACGTTTAAATTAGATGGTGATTGAATGGCAGATTTCAAATGTGGTCTCAGACTTGTGTATACATGACCAGAATGTGTCAATTTGTCCATCATAAAAGTGCATTTCACGCCATCGGATTCCACATTTTAATACACAAAATAATGTCACACCTCCCAGGAAACCATGTTGTGTACTTTAAAGTGCTTCTCTCTGGAAGTGTCCACCGCAAGCTCTAGTCTCAAGAGAACAAATCAATCCATGCAAAGAAAAACTTGCTGAAACTCTACCTGATTGGCCAACAATGATGAAAGATGCTGCACACTATTCCCTTCAAAGCCCTCTTTGTATTTGTGCTGTTGATATTTTTCCTCAAAGCTCCACAATCGTCAGCGTCCTCTCTCTTTTCCTCTCCCTGACTTTTTTCCCTGAACCAGCCTTCCCGTGACTCCTGGGAGCTTTGACCATTTAAGGAGAAGCCTTCTCATGCTTCTCCGGGCTGCTACTGCTGTGTGTGTGTGTGTGTGTGTGTGTGTGCCGGTTCGCCTGATGCTCCAATGAGCTGCAGCTGAAGAATGAGCCTGTCCTTCTCAGCCTGTATGTTTTGGACATCTGCCTCTTTCTGATTTAGATTTAGTTCCTAAAATGTTATGGATGAGTAGGAAACTGGCTTGTCTTCGGCACCCTGTTAATAACAGCAATCTACATTCTTTCCACTAATGAACACACACAAGTTTAACAAGAAGCATCTGAACTTCAGCAAAAACATGCCACTTCAGAGGAAGTGATAAAGACATGCAAGTGATATCTGAATATGCAAATATCGTGTGACATCTACCTGCATTACAACAACTGCTTTACAGAACATAGACTCAGTGCTTTGACAAAGCTACAGAAAATATTACTAAATTATAAAGAAAAGGTAAAGTCTTCAAACTTTCAAAATTTTTACGCTTTTTAAAGAAACTGTGAGATTGGCGTCATGCTGTAATGTTGTGGATGCCTGTAAAATGCTCAGGTTTCTAGGGTGTTCGAGTGGTTTCTAAGTGGAAGCTTATTGGCCCAAGACACAAATCTTTACATTCCGGTCCCTAGATACGACTCAGTTTCCTCCTTCAATGCAAGTCTTGAATTTCAGAGAATTTATATTGAAGTCCTACTTTTATTAGTCCATGATTATAAGAGAAAGAATTATCATTAGTAACAAGAAAAGATAAACTATTTTACTTTTTTATGGAGCCAGTTTGCTAAAAGGATCCAAGGTGGCATCACGATCACTTTAAATCATGTTTTGTCTCATTTTAAATTAATTAAAGGCACAATATGTAAGTTTCACCACTAGAGGTATCTTATTCAAAACAATAACAAAGGCACAGCTTGATGATGCAGTGAATCTAGCGTGGAATCATGGGAGTTGTTGTTTTCACCTCCACAGCCGACGGGAGTCATAGGCAGAAATCATGTTCATGGATGAGCTCATATATTAAAGTTTTATTAACATTACTGTGGTATGAAGCAGGGTGGGGCCGGAGCCGTCGGACATTTTACGTTTTATTTATCGGACATTTATCGGCTGCATTTATCCTTTCGTTTTGTTGCTTGTTTATTTAACGATTAAAGTTATGTTTAATTTCCACCTGTTCCCTGAAGGTCCCTGAACTTGAACTTTGTTACGTTTAATCACTTAAATTCACATAATTGTATTTCATTCTAATGAAACAAGAGATTTAACCCTTTAACGCCTACTGTCTCAAATATGCGACAAACCGTTTGACTCAATCAACCAGCCGAGATAGCGTCTGCATTCCCCCAATGCTTATTCGCTACGGACCTAGGAACCTTCGACAAGCACTTGTTTCTAGTGGGACCGGAAAGTGACGGACTTATTTCCTGTTTACACACCAGATTACTCCGGTCGCGAAGTTATGGATATTTTACTGTGTTTTTTGTTATCTTATTATTGACCATTGTGCCCGCTGTTGCAAATTTGCGACATACCAAATTGACCCCAAATTCACCCCAAATTGACCATTATGCCCGCTGTTGCAAATTTGCGACATAACAAAATTTCTATTTATTTGTTGTGCAAAAGTGAAATTGATAATCTCAACATTATTTACCATCTACTTAAAGGCAAAAACACACATATTTTTTTTTAATATATACAGCTATATAAATTCAGGCGTTAAATACTAACAGTTTTGAGCTATATATAACAATTCGTTTTCTGTCGATAAAGGTATCCAAACAGTTGCTCACCTGTCTAATAAAACAAATAATATTTCAAATCGGTGTTTCCATTGTAAAACCGGAAATCGAGTCTAACGTGACGTCATTGACATGCGACGCAATGGCATGGGCCGTTACACTGGTTGAATAGCTGATTTCTCTGGATTTAAACATTGTTGGACACAAGTCAACAAAATATATAACATTGTTTCGGTGGTTTTGGATATTTTAATAATAAATAAAAAAAGCTTACATATTGCGCCTTTAAAACGAACTCAAATCTGGCATCATATTTATCATTTTAACTTATTCCTTCAAAAACTGACATTTTTTATCTTAAAATTGTACTGAAATCTTCAAATAACACATTTTTATTTGTTTTGTATGTATTTTTATATGTATCAGGGTTTCTACAATGGAAAACCTATGCAGGAATTTTAAAAGTGTGGTTTCTAGACTTGGAAAAGTCATTGTGGATAAACATTTATGAATATACATTTTTCTAGTTATTCTCAAGCTAGTAGTCTTAAAAAAATTGCCCATAATTACAAACAACCTAAAATTCAAGTAAAAAAGTGATTAATTGGTGATAAAAGTATAAACCCTAAAGAACGTTCAATCATTCACAGCAATGCTTTAAGGTTACTAGGGATTTCTGGGTGTTAATTGGTCCAAATCGGTCAAAATAGGCCTGCATTACATTTTGGTCTCAAGTCTAGATATGGCTCGGACACAAAAAAATACAAATCTATCTTTAATGATCTGTATAATGGTATCATTTATCCATAGTTTAAAAAACAACCCCTGAACCTGTATTGGAGTATTACCCATGGTAACCGTGAGGTTTGCCTTAGCAAGCACAACAAATGACACCAAAACACAAGTAATCTGCTGTGAAGATACTCTAGGATATTTCAAGATTTAACGTAAAACACCACAGTCAAAACTAAAAAACACAATAATGAAAAACAAACAAACAATATAATAATAAAGAGCTTTTTTTCTTTTTACCTTGCTGCCGTGGTCCTCCAATCGCGTGTATAGAAGCCAGACACCTGTTTGAAGAGATCCAGGCTTATTTGCAAGTCACGGGTCTGTCATGCAAATGCACAAGTGTTAAAATGCACATTAAATAGCCGGCCATCTAACAGCGTGACGCACTAAAGGAGGCGTAGCGCTTGATTGACAGCGGAGTTTTCAATACTTCTTTCAGCCTCTCTCCCTCCCTCCCTCCCTCCCTCCCTGCCTCCATATCTAAGGGCAACAATAACCTGGCAACCATTTACATGAGGAGCTTGATCCTCTGGCTGAAAGCACTTGGCGAGGCACAGACTCATTGTTTCACTTCCTTTAGACGCGTGTGTGTATCAGTTGGACAGCAGCCGTAAAAGGTTCAGTGATGCTCCACAAATAACGAAATGAGTTTTTCATCTTAAAACATCTAAATTATCAGAGTTTATAATTCATTGCCTGGGTTAAACGAGCCCCTTCACTTCCATTCAACAATTATCACTGACATCTCCACTTTTAGTGCTTCAGGAGAAGAAAACAAGCTGAAGGACTTACAGCGGCTGTTATTTATTCAGAGTGTTGTTGTGAGGAGAAGAAGATGATGAACACTGACTGTCATTCGTTCTGCTGCTCGGATCTTTATTACGGGCTGTGATGTACAGCGATGAGATGAGAACTGATATGTTGACATGTCCTATTACAATGACTACAGCAATGCATGATCATTTTGCTTGTGCTGCTGGTAATGAACAAATTGATCTAATTGTATAATGTTGCTTCGGATCAAGTGCCTGCTAGATGGATACACATCAACGTGCAATTCTTTATTACCTGGCCAAGAAACTAAAACTAAAAAGAGGAACTTCATTAAAGACCACACCACAACAGCTAAACGCTACGCCGAATGCAAATGTCCTCTCCCAGAGGAACAGGCTTTTCTGTACGGTGAAATAATCTGGTAAACGCTTTGCATTGCGCCTCTCAGCTATAAACTTCTCTAGAATCGTCTTCAGTTCTGTGTACGTGCTTTATAGCACGCTGAAACATTTGCAAGTTATAAAACCAAACAAACATCCTCTGAGAAAAGTTAATGATGACACAATAATATAGATAATACAAACATTTACTTACCCTCGTGTTGTTCCAAACCTGTATTAGTTTTTTTTTTACAAAATGACTGATCTGGAAACATTTCTAGTCACGCAGGTTTATCATTTCAATTTCAGTTTTCTGGGATTCCCTGCATGGGTTGGTCTGACTACAGTTCAAAAGTTACAAAAAATATGTTTTTTCTGCATTAAATTGGCCAGAAATGACAGCAAAACCTTTATATTGTTACAAAACATTTATATTACAGATAAATGCTGTTCTTATGAATCTTTACTAAAGAATACAGAAAAAAATATATTACGGTTTTCATAAATATATTATAATTTTCAACATAATTTAATAATACGACATGTTTCTTGATACATTAGAATGTATCTAAACTGGAGTGATTCTGAAAAATCAGAATAAATTACATTTTAAAATATATTACAACAGAAAACAGTTTAAATTGTAATTATTATTGTTTTTACTGTATTTTTGATCAAACCACTGCAGAAGAGAACGGTAGTTTTGGAACGGTAGCGCATATTTTTTATGTCAAACCACTGTTTACAATAACTCTAGTCTTTATAGGTTTATCAAAACCATTTTACGCAGAAGATTTGATGTAATTGTGCTCTTTTGCTGAGAGAGTGTGATTGTTTTTGAAACACGCTTGCAGGCGATGTTATCTCCATGAAGCAGTTATAGACATCAGCCATAAAACACAAAGCATATGCGAGACTGGCTACGTGGTCAGCCGTATTATAGCACGCATATTTCACTTCACTTCGGACTACTCATTTGATAACCAAATGCAACACTTTTCTTCATCCACAAAAAAAGCAGAGGGAAAAGGCGTGTGAAAACAGTGTTTCTATCAGATATACACACACTTACACAGACGTCTGCTTTTGTTTAGTGAGCAAACAAGCACAGCAACTTGCCATTCCACAAACAGTCAACACTTCTCAAATGATTAAACACGATTATATCGCATGTGTGAACTGAGAATCTGTATTTCCTTCAACTCTAAACAGCATCTGCACTTGGGCCAAAGCCACAGAGCTCCCTACAGACACAGCAGGAAGGAGGTTACACCATGAGAGAAGACACACACAAATACCGCACATCAAGAAAAAATCATTCAGTTATGTTAAAAAAGCACATGCCATAGTGTACATAGTGTAAGGTTGGTGGTGGTTTATGATTTTTGATCTGTTGTGTTGCTTGTTCTTCTCTTATTTTAGACACACCATCTCATCTTGTAAGTGCTGTAAACACCTTTAATTTGTCTGCAAATTTTTTTAAGGAAAACAAGGGATTGATAATTCATAAAGTACTTGATGAGGTGATAATGTAAGAATACGGTACTTTCTGTTTTTAAAATATATATATATATATTTAAATTTAAGTTTTATTTACAAATTATTATTATTATTTTTTTTAGATTTAATGTTCAGTTTAGTTAATGTTTTAGTAATTTATGTGCTTGTCATACTTTAAAAAATGCTGGGTTGTTTCAACCCAACTTTGGGTCAAATATGTTGGTTTACATTTGCTAAATTACATTTTTAACCCAACGTTTGTGTTTGTCCATATTTGACCCAAAGTTGGGTTAAAACAACCCAGCATTTTTAGAATGCAACTTTATTAGTTTGTTTATTATTTTTCTATTTAGCATTAATTCAACAGAAACTTCAGTTAGTTGCCAAAGCAATATTTCTAATTTAAGTTTAAATATTTCATCTAATAGTTATATTTTATTTCACCTTTATTTTAGTGATTTTTTTTATAGTTTTAGTTTTAGTTAACAACGTTTCCAAACTATGGATAACAAGATTGCGTTATCATTATCATTATTCTAGCACTTCCCTTTGTTGCCAGTCAGTGTTCATAATGAATCGAATAATCTGTGATATTGCTTTTATTCAGCAGTTAAATAAAAAATGTGATATTGAGCAGCTTAAATTCTTGCCAGTTACTGTATATATTTTTGCTATGTCAACTATTTGGAAAAATATTTCCAAAGAAAGACAAAGCAGAATGATAGTTCTGCGACTCTAAACAACATACAGTAGAGGATGAATGAATGAACTCGGTTGAGTGAAAGATTCAACGATTCGTGTTAAAAAAACGTGTTAATTCCTGAATGAATTAGTGGTTTTAGAAGATACGAGTGATTCAATATTTCAGTGTTTCACTCATAAGGACCACCATTGAATTCAAAATAGACTACTAATAATGTGTGTAAAAGTAGTGCATTTGCTTAAATTTGGCTAATTTCCTGACCAATCATTTGTGGTTAAAGGCCATTGCACACTGAGTACGAAATTCGCATCCGAAATTTTCGCACGTTAAAAAATAAATACGACCTCACGTTATGTCAATCACGCTTGCACACTGCCTCTGAAACTTTCGTCCGTCATAAAAAAAATCGAAACGGGTTCGATTTTCTGCGTTTTTCGCATCCGTAACAAGCAGTTTGAATGGTGTTTGAATGGTGCTTTGACAATTCAGAGCCACCGAATCACGAATACGAAAAAACGCATACGAAAATTTCGGACTCAGTGTGCAATGGCCTTAAGACTAAAAAAGGTTAGTGTAAAGCTATTTTGGGCTTGGCTCTTTTTTTATGAGTGTCCAGGTTACTTTCTGTGTTGAACAGTTCTATCAAAATATCATATTACAAAGGACTGTTGAACATTAGAAACTAATGAAGACGGAGAATAGGAGCGCTGTGTGCTCAGGCTCTGGCGCTCTCAGTGCCGTCAAAATAAAAGTCCCTCACAACAACCAGAGCGGCAGGACGTAAGTGACCAGAAAAATGGTCGCTATAACTGCCAAGTGTGAAAATCTAAAATTATATATCAAAAATACTAAAATCATTCCCAGTTCCTGCGGTGCGAACACGCCAAAAAGTGGGTACTTCTGCCATAGGAACTATGGACATGTTCCTCTGGTACGAAAGCCCCTTTAGAAATGGTTTCTATTTCTGCAACGTCACAACTGGAACAACAACATAGAAAGTATGACAAAGATATCTTCAGAGGTTGTCAATACCGTTTTTGGATGAACATGGAGTGAGGCCGCTTTCCTGAGTGAGAGGCTGTGGTGTGGACAAGGATGTGATGTCAGCTGAGCTACAATCCAGGACGCCAGTAGCCACAGATTGAGACATACATAACGACTAGAACAAAACAAAGAACATGTTAGATCAATTATAGCCATAGTATGCAGGTTACAAACTTCATATAAATTACCATTCAAAAGTTTGGAATGTCTCTTCTGCTCACCAAGGCTGCATTTATTTGATCAAAAATACAGTAAAAACTTTAATATTGTGAAATATGATTACAATTTAAAATAACTGTTTTCTGTTTGAATATATCTTATAATGTAATTTATTCCTTGTGATGCAAAGCTGTATTTTCAGCATCATTACTCCAGTCTTCAGTGTCACATGATCCTTCAGAAATCATTCTAATATGCTGATCTGATGCTCATGAAAGATTTCTTATGATCAATGTTTTTGTCAAACTGTTTTTGCTGACTAATATTTTTGTGTAAGCTGTGATACATTAAAAAGTTTGGGATAAGAAAGATTTAATGTGTGTGTCTATATATATAGTCAGAATTAATGGCACCCCTGGTAAATATGATCAAAACTGGCTGTAAAAAAATAAATCTGCATTGTTTATCCTTTTGATCTTTCATTCAAAAAATTGCCAAAATTCTAACCTTTCATTGAAGCAAGAGAATTGAAAGTGGGGCAAAATCACATTATGAAATAAATGTTTTTCTCCAAAACACGTTGGCCATAATTATTGGCACCCTTTTATTAAATACTTTTTGCAACCTCCTTTTGACCTCTGCTGTATATTTAATGCTGTGGGCCTACTTTTCTGCCAGAGTATTTCATTTTACACATGGGGTACTTTTTTATCCCTGTGTGCACCTAACCCATCTTAAGTGTTTGCTGCCAAAAAAGCTATTTTTTGGGTTCCTCTGTCCATAGACGTTTTAAAAGTACCTGACACGACTGGCACTTCAAACGGGACGGGTTCTATGGTCAGATGAAACAAAAAAAATTGCTTTTTTGGCAGCAAACACTTAAGATGGGTTTGGTGCACACAGGGATAAAAAAGTACCCCATGTGTAAAATGAAATACTCTGGCAGAAAAGTAGGCCCACAGCATTAAATATACAGCAGAGGTCCTGGACATCTTGTTCAGATACATGGCATCATGGATTGGATCAAATACCAACAGATAAAAAATCGAAACCTAACAGCCGGGGCTAGAAATCTTATAACGGGCCATGTTTGGATCTTCCAACAGGACAGTGATCCAAAAACAAATATCAAAATCAAAACAAAAATGGGTCACTGAGCACAAAACCAAGATCTGCAATGGCCATCCCAGTCCCTGGCCTGAACCCTATAGAAAATGAGTGGGCTGAACTGAAGAGAAGAAGCGCCAACATGGATCTGATAATCTGCAGGATCTGGAGAGATTCTGTATGGAGGAATGGTCTCTGATCTCTGGTCATGTGTTCTCCAAACTCATCAGGCATTATAGGAGAAAACTCAGAGCTGATATCCTGACAAAAGGAGGTTGCAAAAAGTATTTAATAAAAGGGTGCCAATAATTATGGCCAACGTGTTTTGGAGAAAAACATTTATTTCATAATGTGATTTAGCCCCACTTTCAATTCTCTTGCTTCAATGAAAGGTTAGAATTTTGGCAATTTTTTGAAAGAAAGATCAAAAGGATAAACAATGCAGATTTATTTTTTACAGCCAGTTTTGATCATATTTACCAGGGGTGCCATTAATTCTGACCATGACTGTATATATATGCAGTATATATACCCACACACGATTATTCAGCAACATTAATCTGATCAAAGGCAGTAAGGGCATTCATATGTAATATGCAAAATATTTCTATTTCAAATAAATGCTGTTTTTCTATATTCATCAAAAAATCCTGAAAAATTTATGACAGTTTCCACAAAAATATTAGGCGGTAAAAAAAATAATTCAACATTGATAATTTTTTCTTAATAATGAAGCACCAATAATAACCAAATCAGCACATGATTTCTGAAGGATCATGTGACACTAAAGACTGGAGTAATGATGCTGAAAATACAGTTTGCATCACAGGAATAAATTACATTTTAAAACATATTCAAACAGAAAAGTTAATTTAAATAATATTTCACAATATTACTATTTTTACTGTAATTTCGATCAAATAAATGCAGCCCTTTAAAAAAAAAAAAAAAATCCAAATTTTTCTAAACGCTACACACCTGTGTGTTGGCAGAGATGATGTCCTCCAGGGCATCGAGTTGACTCTCGGTGGTCTCAGCTCTGCTTAACGCTCTCTCCACCCTCATGCTGATGGCCTCTATCCTCTCCTGCATCCTCTTCTCGCTGCTCATAAGCACACGGGCCACCATGTCCTCCACTTTCCTCAGGGACTTCAGCAGGTCTTCTTCTACTGATGAACCCGTGATCGCGGCCACATCCCTGAACTGAACCTGAGCATCCTCCTGTGTGCTGGTTCCCTGGTCTCTGAGAAGCTGCCTCACGCCACGCTTACTCTCCTCCACCTGGGCTTTGGTGCGGTCCACCTCCAGGCTTCGGATGTGTTTCTGCACGTGTGCCACAGCCTCTTGTGGATCTCGGGCAGTCTGGGTCCTCCACCAGGAGATGGCAGCCGCTATGTGAGCCTCCTGTGTCTGACGCTTGGCCTTGTGCTGTCCTCGCGCTGCCAGCGGAGCTTCAAGAAGCTCCAGCTCTTTTAGACTGGAACGCATGATGGACAACATGTTCATCAATGTCATGCAGCGCAAAGCAACGTTCAAATATTATGGAAATGATTCATTACAGTGTCACCAGCTGATGCCTAGGACTTCCATGCTGTTGTTGGTCCTGCAGAGAGAGTCTCTGTGACTTCTCACTCGCACTGTTGCCAACTTTGTCCTGAAGAGCAGATAAAGAAAGAAAGAAAGAAAGAAAGAAAGAAAGAAAGAAAGAAAGAAAGAAAGAAAGAAAGAAAGAAAGAAAGAAAGAAAGAAAGAAAGAAAGAAAGAAAGAAAGAAAAAGAAAGAAAGAAAGAAAGTATTGCATGTTTGGAACAATAGTTCATTTTTAGGGTCGACTACATTGCTATTCTAGTATCATTGAGATAATATTGTAGTTTTTATTAATATTATTACTTTTTTTTGTCATTTGGTTGTGTGTATTTGTCAGCTATAGTTTTCATAATATTTTTTCAGTTTTAATTTTAGTTATCTTAGTACATTAAGTTAAATTAAATACAAATGAGAAATGTTTCCTTGGCAACTGGGTGAAATAATACAACAATAAAATAATGTATTTTATTTTATTTTTAGTAAAAATGTATTTCATTTCAAGAAACTTTTTATTTTATTGTTTTAGGTTTAATGATACACAATGATAAATGATAATGATATAAGGTTTAATGATACTAATATTAATTTCAATGTTAGTACATAGTAGTTAAAGCCACGGTATATATTTATAAATACTGAATATCATATTAGTCCATATAATGCCTGATTTCACCAGTAGATTATATATTTTTATATTTTACTGTATGTGCACCTTTTTTATATATAAAATAAATGCAATCACTGATAATACTATTATAAAAAATAATATTAAATTTAAAATAAATGCAAAAATAATATGACAAGAATGGACAAATATATAATTTTGAAAATGACAATTACAATTAATAACTTGTAAAAGCATATTTAAAATGTAAAGTATAACCAGTGTCACAGGTTATATACTGTACAGGATCACAATTTCAGTAATTATGCATAAAAATGACAGGTATTATACTCTTAATGTGACTAACTGACTGTACTGACGCTGCTGTATGAGAACTGAACTGAGCTGAACGATGACGTTATATTTTTGCAGAACTGTTTTATGGATGAAACCATAAAATGTATTATCTATAACCCTAATTTAATAATTGATGATCTTTACAACAGATCTGAATCAACACTGAACTGTCTTCAGCTGAACAACAGCCGGAAACACATTATTTTCCTGTTGTCCTTGTAAAGCTGCTTTGAAACGATCTGTATTATATAAAGCGCTATATAAATAAAGGTGACTTGACTTAATCAAAAAGTCCCAAAATCAGAAAAAGTCCAAATTGTGGTGTGATTGAATAACAATATTAACTAGAATGTACATTTCCTGAAGAAAATGTGAGTGGTGCTTGCAGTGGCAAAACTCGCCACTCGGTTGCTAGGGCCAACAACCATGTCTGTATGATGTTCTGGTGCTGAGTATATGGCTTATTCATGTTGTTCAGGTGGTTGCTAGGGTGTTCTGGGTGGTTGCTAGGGTGTTCTGGGTGGTTGCTAGGTGGTTGCTAGAGTATTATGGGTGGTTGCTAGGCAGTTGCTAAGGTGTTTTGGGTGGTTGCTAGGGTATTTTGGGAGGTTACTATGGTGTTGCTAGGGTGTTCTGGGTGGTTGCTAGGGTGTTGCTAGGGTGTTCTGGGTGGTTGCTAGGGTGTTGCCAGGTGGTTGTTAAGGTATTCTGGGGGGTTTCTAGGCAGTTGCTAGTGGATTCTGGGTGGTTGCTAGGGTGTTCCGTGTGGTTGCTAAGGTGTTCTGGGTGGTTGCTAGGGTGTTTCTAGTGGGTTGCTAAGGTGTTCTGGGTGGTTGCTAGGGTATTCTGGGTGATTGTTAGGGCATTGCTAGGGTATTCTAGGTGGGTGCTAGGGAGTTGCTAGGTAGTTGCTAGGGTGTTCTGGGTGGTCTCTATTGTGTTTCTAGGTTGTTGCTAGGGTGTTCTGGGTGGTTGCTAGGTTATTCTAATAATAATAATAAGTATGATGAATAACAATAGTGATGCCACCACTAATAACTGTACAATAACTTTCATTCTCTGTTATTATTTTAGTAATTTGAGAGAAAACCCCAGCAGTATATTATGTGTGTGTGTGTGTGTGTGTGTGTGTGTGTGTGTGTGTGTGTGTGTGTGTGTGTGTGTGTGTTTCTCACAGTCTCTGAGAGTTGTGCATGAAGGATATGGGACAACTCTACAGGCTTGATCTTTTGGAGGTTCTGAATGTCTCCTCTCTGGGGGACGGTGGGTAAGATCTGGCTGAGGGAACCGCAAATCAACTCCATGGCCACATTCTGGGACTGAAAGAAAAGTAGAAGAGGACACATACTGTACAGCTAGTACATCCATTTTACTTCCACATGTAAAACTGTTTAAAACCAAGTGGCTTTTTTACAGATTCTGCATGGAAACCACCATGGACGATTCTGTTTGAAAGTTCAATATGCCAGACTATATAATCAGACCAACAGCACGATTATGGGTATGATATATCGGAGCAATACACTACTAATGAGTGTGCACTAACTTGAATGGGTTAAATGCAGAGAACAAATTCAGAGTATGGTTACCATACTTGGCCTTCACGTCAAATTTCACTTATATTGCTTTTAAACAACAGTTCAATACACAATAAATCAAGTATCTTACATTTTAAAGACATATTCCTAGTTCCTTCTATTTTTGGGCCACCAACAAGAACTGTTCAAAGCTGAGACAAAACAGAATCTATTCAGTCGGTTCATTTCTGAATGGATTAGTCCCTTTGAACAGATTATATAACAGGGGTATGATCATAAAGGCAGTCACATATCGCCACCTACTGGCAGAAATATGTAACTTGCAGATAGAGAGACAAGCGTATTGAAAGGATCAAAAGATAAACAATTATAAATTAAAATAACACTTATGTGTGAACTGAATGTAATGTTTCACTAAATTGTATTCATTTTAAAAGTGTACATAAGTGTGTTAAGAAATATTCATGCAAGTGTAGGCTACTCCCTCTTTACATTGCCTTTTATTTCATTAATATTAAATTATTTGCAAGTACATGTAGTTTAAAAAATATATATATTCAAGTAGCCTTCACTACAATGCACATTTTAAGCACACTTCTTTTTCACAAGGGGTTCTTCAGTCTTTTAACAACTCAGCAACTAACATAATCTGTATTTTCTAGGGAAATTAGTATGGTTTTTTTTCAGGAATTTAATAATTCATGCATCAGAGGGTTGATGTTCTGTAAGCGGATGGTCCAGTAATATACTGTATGTGGATGAACTAGTGGACTGTTACCGGTTGAGCATCCTGGATCTCATGGTGAAGAGACTGATGGTTTGTCACACCTGCCCTCTGTGGACCACGAGAGCTGATGTGGTATTTATTTAACCTGACAAAAAAATGATAAAAAAAATTCCTTTACAAAAAAGCACAACATTTAAACAAAGCCATGAAACAAAATATGTAAACACATATTATGTAAGATGTTATTTGTTCATTTTTTAAATCACACAATTATAAAAAGGTTAAATACTCTATTGACTATTATCACAGGGAAAAATTTATTTTTTTTAAACGATTTGTCTCTCAAAATAGGGAAGCTATATTTATAGTTGTAGTAACACAATCAAACATTTGATGTTTCTGAGAAATTTAGGCAGTCATTTAGAGCAGGGGTTTTACATTTTTAAGATGCCACAGAGCCCCAAAAATGATCATCCTCGTGTAAGCGACCCTCATTCGAAAATTTAAAAGGTATCTATCTTTTATAAACACCCAATTTAGACACTGAAAAATAAATACTATAGATATAAAATGAGTTTCAATTAAGTTCCATTAAAAAAAAAAAAAATTTGACTCGCTATTGTAATGTACTATGACTACAACACTATTTTAGATTTGTTTTCTCTCTTGTTTGCTCTGTTCCTGTTTGCCTGTTCATATTAGTTCCCTTGGTTACTTATTCAAGCTCTAGTTTGTTGCTAGGCGGAGGGCTTGAGCCTGCCGCGATACACGAGCCAGAGCCTGAATAAACGTCTGACCAGGTGCGTCATCCGAAGGACGGATCTCAAAGTCCCCTGTGTCCCCGTCCCTCTCCCGCCTCCTCTGCCGATATCAGCCATTTCCTCAGTCCCACTTTCGCTGGTTCCCTTCAGCCCCTTGACGTCTCCTTTAACACCACTCTGTGTGGATCGGCCTCTTGCCTTCCAGTTTCCAGATCCGCCTAGGCACGAGGATCACTCCGATCGCATCACTTCACCTCGGTTCGTCGACCTGTAGGCCTTGGCTCCTCCCTCCCTCCGGTTCCACCGGATACCATCATCCTTGCGGCTCCACCGGGCTCCCTCGTCCCTCCGGCTCCACCAGATACCATCATCCTTGCGGCTACACCGGGCTCCCTCGTCCCTCCGGCTCCACCAGATACCATCATCCTTGCGGCTACACCGGGCTCCCTCGTCCCTCCGGTTCCACCAGATACCATCATCCTTGCGGCTACACCGGGCTCCCTCGTCCCTCTGGTTCCACCAGATACCATCATCCTTGCGGCTACACCGGGCTCCCTCGTCCCTCCGGTTCCACCAGATACCATCATCCTTGCGGCTACACCGGGCTCCCTCGTCCCTCCGGTTCCACCAGATACCATCATCCTTGCGGCTACACCGGGCTCCCTCGTCCCTCCGGTTCCACCAGATACCATCATCATTGCGGCTCCACTGGGCTCCCTCGTCCCTCCGGTTCCACCAGATACCATCATCATTGCGGCTCCACTGGGCTCCCTCGTCCCTCCGGCTCCACCAGATACCATCATCCTTGCGGCTACACCGGGCTCCCTCGTCCCTCCGGTTCCACCAGATACCATCATCCTTGCGGCTCCACTGGGCTCCCTCGTCCCTCCGGTTCCACCAGATACCATCATTATTGCGGCTCCACCGGGCTCCCTCGTCCCTCCGGTTCCACCAGATACCATCATCCTTGCGGCTCCACTGGGCTCCCTCGTCCCTCCGGTTCCACCAGATACCATCATTATTGCGGCTCCACTGGGCTCCCTCGTCCCTCCGGTTCCACCAGATACCATCATCATTGCGGCTCCACTGGGCTCCCTCGTCCCTCCGGCTCCACCAGATACCATCATCCTTGCGGCTACACCGGGCTCCCTCGTCCCTCCGGTTCCACCAGATACCATCATCCTTGCGGCTCCACTGGGCTCCCTCGTCCCTCCGGCTCCACCAGATACCATCATTATTGCGGCTCCACCGGGCTCCCTCGTCCCTCCGGTTCCACCAGATACCATCATCATTGCGGCTCCACTGGGCTCCCTCGTCCCTCCGGCTCCACCAGATACCATCATCCTTGCGGCTACACCGGGCTCCCTCGTCCCTCCGGTTCCACCAGATACCATCATCCTTGCGGCTCCACTGGGCTCCCTCGTCCCTCCGGTTCCACCAGATACCATCATCATTGCGGCTCCACTGGGCTCCCTTGTCCCTCCGGTTCCACCAGATACCATCATCCTTGCGGCTCCACTGGGCTCCCTCGTCCCTCCGGTTTCACCAGATACCATCATCATTGTGGCTCCACCAGGCTCCCTCGTCCCTCCGGCTCCACCTTGGTCAGATGTCACCCTGCCTACGCCACAGACTTAAAAGACATCTGCTGTGCTCCGTCTCTCCACTCCTTTAGATCCGTCTGGCTCTACCTTCCCTCCGGCTCCACTTCGGCCCTCAGTATCACCGGCTCTGCCTCAGTCCTCTGACACCCTTGCTTCACCTCGGACGCGCACCACTGTGGCTCCGACTCGGCCTCCAGGACTATCGTTGTTGCCTGGTCCCATCTGCTCTCCTTCTGCACCCCATCGCCCTCGTCTCCGTGGGTCGTTACCCTGAAGTTCACAGCTAAATCTCCCCCATGGTCCCCCCTCCATTGACTCCTGGTTCCTCCAACTGTCATTGCCACCCTGGTTTCTCACGACACCATTGCCTATTATTTCCTGCCTTTTGCCAGCCCCTCGTCCTCTTCTAGAGTCCCCACACTCCCTCCTCAGTTGGACTGTTTACAGCACAAGGATGCACCTTCCAGGGGGTACTGTAACATGTATGTTCTGGGGCAGTCGTGGCCTAATGGTTAGAGTGTCAGACTTGTAACCCGAAGGTTGCGGGTTTGATTCTTAATACCTGCAGGAAATGAATGACTTGAGAAAGGCCAGCAATCGCCACAGCAAAATGGCTTCCCACTGCTCTGGGTGACTGTGTCCACGGTTTGCAGTGTGTGTGTGTGTGTTCACTACTCACTACTTCTGATACGTGTGCACTAACTTGGATGGGTTAAATGCAGAGGACATGGGTTACCATACTTGGCCTTCACATGTCACTTTCTGTTTTAGTTGCCTTGGTTACTCATTCATATTCTACTTTGTGGCTATAATTATTCACTGATTATTACTGTTAAATGTATTATTTTGTTTGTTTATTTAATTTTAATAAATCCAATTTAATCTTTAATAGATTGACAATTTTCTAATACTTTTCATTATAATCACATTTTATATTTATTTATTTGCTTAATTTAATTAATTAATTAACTTTATTTTTTATTTCTCTAGACTTTTGCACAGACGTTCTGTCACTCCCGGACACCAGTTTGAAAACCCCTGATTTAGAGCATAAACAATGGGTCATTTTTGCTGCTTTTCACAAGTACCAATTGAATTTTCCTGCAAATGAAACAACAGACTGACGAAGAGCAGCGTCCGTGGAGTTTACCTGAAGAGTGCTTGCTGCGAGTGCTCTTGTAGTCTCATCAATTCTGACTGCAGGCCCTTCAGATGCATTAGCAGACAACAGAACGCCATCACTGAATAGTCAAACCATAATTTCACATGTTCAAAATGGACTCAACCTTGAAATACCTCGATCATTTTGTGACTTTCATAGTGAGTGTCCTTCAGCTTTTCCAGCAGGATGTTTTTCTATGTGAAATAAACAACAAATGTCATAAAGAAAGACACAAATGTACTCAACTCTGTTTCTAGGACTAAAATCAATCATCACCAAGTTTAATATCACCTTTGTAAGGTCCCTGTTTTTCACCTCCAGTACCATATGAGATTCCTCTAATTTTCCCTGTAAACATGATCACAGTATTAATATAGCTCCCCCTGTGGCCAGTAAAGTAACTGCACACTTGAGTATTTTCTCACCCTTAATTCAGAGTTTTCTCTTCTAAGTTTGTTCATTCGATCTTCAGCGAGGTTCTTCTCAAGGGTTAATTTTTCAATCTGTGGAAGATATTGTGACTAAATAAATAACAGAAGTATTCGTGAATGAATCTCTTATACAGCCCATTTCCACCGTAAATCATAATTTTAGTTGAAAAGTCCAAATTATGACAGTCATATTTAAGAGAGAAAAAGTTGAAAATATGACTAAGTCAAAATGATGACTTAAAAAGTAAAAACTATGACATAAAAAGTAAAAATTATTAAAAATAAATCAGTATAATTTCGATTTTTCCCCCTCATAATTTCAACTTTTTATGTCATAATTAGACTTAATATGTTATACTTATGACTTTGTGAATTTCGACTTATATCTCATATTTTCACATTTTGTATGTCTTATTTGTGACTTTTTTTAGACATTACAACTTTTTATCATAATTTAATAACTTAATAGTTTCCTAATTTTTTATTACATTTTTTCAAAACTTTCTATGCCATTAAGATTTACCAAAGAACAATTTTTTTCCACCTTATGTGGCAGAAATGGGTTTCCACACACTTTTTTAACCTAATCGTTAAATAAACGTGTTTGCAAAAAGGTTTCAGTTTGATTAATTTGGACAGTTTCGTTTGCAACTATTTCTCAAACTGAAATAGTAAAGGGATATTAGATAGAAAATTAGTTCAGGATGAGGTAAAAAAAAAATTTTTGTGTGTATATGTGTACATATAAAAGTATCAACACATGGACACATTTCTGATAGGGGCCTGTGCCGAAACCGCCCTGGTTTCACAATATATTATTGGTAACACTTTACAATAAGGTTCATTAGTTAACATTAGTTAACTACATTAGTTAACGTTAACTAATAATGAACTGCACTTATACAGCATTTATTCATCTTTGTTAATGTTAATTTCAACATTTACTAATACTTTATTAAAATCTTGTTAACATGAGTTAATGCACTGTGAACTAACATGAACAAACAATGAACAGCTTTATTAATATTAACTAACATTAACAAAGATGAATAAATACTGTAACAAATGTATTGCTTATTGTTAGTTCATGTTAGTTAATACATTAACTAATGTTTAATAAATGAACCTTATTGTAAAGTGTTACCATATTATTTTATCAAAGACAAAGTCAGTACCTTTTCTTCAGTTATTTGGATTAGAGCTTTCAAGCGTTCACTTCCCTTTATCTAAAAGACAAATGTCAAGTTATTGCGTAAGAATAGTCATTTATAAAAGCAAATCATTATTATGAACTTAATGAGCATAAATGCTTCATACTAAAGCGCAGTTGCTGGCCTGTGCTCGTGCGGCTTCGTCCTGGCTCTCCCTCAGTGCACACTGGGTTTCATCAAGCTCCTCTGAAAGCGACCGTGCTCTCGCCACATACAGCTGCGCACTGGTGACATTAACCAAGACAAACGATTACATGTGAACATTTGTATTATATTATATTGATGACATTGTATATTATTGATTGATTGAGTACAATGTAGACAATGTAGGCTTAACACTATATATATATGTGACCCTGGACCACAAAACCAGTCACATGGGTCTTTTTTTTTTAAAATAAATCTTAATTAATATTTTTTAATTAAGATTTATACATAATCTGAAAGCTGAATAAATAAGCTTTCCATTGATGTATGGTTAGTTAGGATAGGACAATATTTGGTCGAGATACAACTATTTTAAAATCTGAGGAATCTGAGGGTGCAAAAAAACACGAAAACATTGAGAAAATCGGTTTTAAAGTTGTTCATTTATGTTCGCGATTGTGCTGCATTCACTCACAAAAATAAATGTTTTATATATTTACGGTAGGAAATTTACAAAATATCTTCATGGAACATGATCTTTACTTACTAATGATTTTTGATATAAAAGAAAAATCGATACTTTTGACACATACAATGTATTGTTGGCTATTGCCACAAATATACCTGAGCTACTTGTGACTGGTTTTGTGGTCCAGGGTCACACACACACACATATATACGTGCATATGCTAAGCTACAGTGGTATCTGCTGTGTGGTGCATGATGGAGTGGATATACCTGGCCAGTTTGGTGCGCAGCTCGGACACCTCGAGACTGAGCTGTAGGATGGTGTCCTCACACTGAGAAACACTCCTCAGCAGACTGATGTTCTGCTCACTCAACCTGTGCTGTGTGTGTGTGAGCTCAGACACTAAAGCTGACACATCTCCAGACTCACTGAAATCAAACAGAATCAGAAATGACAAGATGCTCGTGAAGAGCCAATGACATCAAAACCAGTGTGGCTTCAAAATGTGGTCAGAAAAGACAGATGACTGAACTAACCAATGACATTCAGCTCCATCTGTGAACGTGGCCTCGTTTAAAGGAAGATGATAGTCAGTCCCTATGGAACAGTATGAGTTTACAAATGGCAGTAAAGACATCTATATGTGACCCTGGACCACAAAACCAGTCACATGAGTCCATTTTTTGAAATTGAGATTTATTGATCATCTGAAAGCTGCATAAATAAGCTTTTCATTAATGTATGGTTTGTTAGGATAGGACAATATTTGGCTGAGATACAACTATTTGAAAATCTGATATCTGAGTGCAAAACAATCTAAACATTGAGAAAATCTCCTTTAAAGTTGTTCATTTATGTTCATGATTGTGCTGCATTCACTCACAAAAATACATGTTTTATATATTTACGGTAGGAAATTTACTAAATATCTTCATGGAACATGATCTTTACTTAATATCCTCATGATTTTTGGCATAAAAGAAAAATCGATAATTTTGACCCATACAATGTATTGTTGGCTATTGCCACAAATATACCCGTGTGACTCGTGACTGGTTTTGTGATCCAGGGTCACATATTACAAAAGATTTCTATTTTAAAATACATTTTAAATTGTTCTTTCTACTGTCACTTTTAATACAATTAAATGCTTGCTCAATAAAAGTATTTCTTTCTTTTTTAAAAACCTATTGAATGCAGTGTATCATGTTTACCAACTCAAAAATATTAAGCAGTAAAAACTGCAAATAAACATTGATAATAAGAAATGTTTCCAAAGGATAGTGTGACACTGAAGACTGGAGTAATGATGCTGAATATTCAGCTTTGATCACAGGAATACATTACATTTTAAAATATATTAAAAAAGAAAACAGTTTTTTAAAAATGTCATAATATTTTACAATATTAAGGTTTTTAGTGATCAAATAAGCGCAGCCTTGGTGAGCATAGAAGACTTCACATTAAAAAAAAAAAACTTTTAAATAGTTATTCACTTACTAGATAATTTTCTTAAGGCTGATCCTGTTGCCTGGTTTTTATCCTCAGGAGTTCTGTAACGTTACATGAAATTCAATGTTTAGTACATTTTATTAAAGGAGTGGTTGAGCATGATTTCACTTTTCTAACTTTAGTTAGTGTGTAATGTTGCTGTTTGAGCATAAACAACATCTGCAAAGTTACAACACTCAAAGTTCAAAGCAAAGGAAGATATTTGCTTTTAAAGAAAAGGACTACAACAAACGGCTGGTAGGGACTACACGACATTCCTCCTGGGTTCGTGACATCACCAACCCTAAAATGTACATAAGCCCCGCCCCCTGAACACACAGTCCATGTTGAGAAGAGGGCAAGTTGTTGTAGTCGAGTACATTTGTGAGACAGATCAAACTTTAGCATCCATCTTTTCACATGAAATAGAAAGTCACTCTGTGTGCATCTCACAACAGTTCCTATACGAGCGATTTATAGATTACCACAGAATATGCTAATTAAAGATAGTTAACTCCACATCAGCAACATTCATCAACTTACCTTTCAGAGACGTCCTGTTGCTTCTACATGTTGTTGCTTCTCGAGTCTCTCCATCTTTGTCTGACTCCGTTTTAACATTAAAGGCAGAACAGTTTCTGTAATTTTAGTGTCTCTGCGTGAGGTAACCGCAGCTGCTAACACACAAGAGCTCTTGAAACCCCGCCCTCTGCAGCAGCTCATTTGCATTTAAAGGGCCAGACACAAAACGGTGCGTTTTTGCAAACCCTCAAAAAGTGACAACTTTAACATGCTATATAAAAATATCTGTGGGGTATTTCGTGCTAAAACTTCACACACACACATTCTGGGGACATCAGAGATGTATTTTACATCTTGTGAAAAGGGCATTTTACCACCTCATCGTGTTTGCCCGTATCTCTCACCCGTCTCGACAGCACTGGCTGATCCACTCTCTCATGGTGGCATGAAACACATCTCTGCTCACAGGCTGGTCCTGGCTCTCGGGGTCCAACATATGTCGTAAACTGGTCAGCTTGTCCTGACCGGAGCTTTGGAGAGTCATGGCCTGGAGAAACTGCACCACGATGGAGGCCTGAACCTCTCCTGTAGGGTATCATATCAAAATAATCCATTTAAAATAACTGTTTTCTGTTTTAAAATGTAATGTATTCCAGTGATCAAAGCTGTATTTTCAGCATCATTACTCCAGTCTTCAGTGTCACAGGATCCCAATCACCATAATCAATCTAATACGCTCAAGAAGCATTTCTTATTGGTATTGTTGAAAACAGTTGCTTCATATTCAAATGAATTTCCATTCACTTGTCAGTTTTGGGGAAAATGACTTAAAAATCATGTAATTTAAGTACATGATTCATAACTCCCTAAAAGGTAACTAATTACATTAACTAGTTAGTTTTAATGTAAAGTAATGTGTTATGATACTTTTGTGTCACTTTTTCTCACCTGGGATGAGGCTCGATTTTTTTCAGGCCTTGCAGGTGTTTTTTTTAAATCTTTTTTGTTTTTTTGCTGTAATTCATTAAACAACATAGATAGCCTAACACAGACACACACACACACACACACACACACACACACACACAAAGCTCCCAGACTAAAATGCATGTTTTAACTGTTTTAACTGAAAGCAACTTGCACTGACAGATCTTAAAACATGTCAGTGCCAGTGTTTTGTCTCGAGATGAACACCAGTAATGTTTTTTCTTTCTAAGGCACGTTTATAAAGCCACTTAAATGTCCTAATTGAACTAAGGCCTAATCCTGGCTTAATCTAAACCCTGTCTGTGAAGCAGGCCTTGAATATTATTATATTCTGATTATTATATTGTAGTTCTAGGCTAAATGTGAGCATGCTTTTACAGATTCTTCTCAACTATACGGATTCAGCGTTCCTCAAAATGAATAAAAACAGTGAAATGCAAGCTCAGAATATTACACAAACCTGCAATAATTAAATATGTTAAATAAAGCAAATATAATGTATGTATTTAATCTCACTTTATCAACCACAGTCTTTGCTGCTGAACTTTGATGATGCAATTCAGCCATACAAATGAGCAAAAATGATTTTTATTGAATTATTTTCATTTTTATTGCTGAAGTGAACTTTCTTCTCTTGCGTCCTCTTCTTCTGCGACCCAGAATGGCAGCACATCTGAAAGGTTAGTTTGAGCGGCGCCCTCTACTGTACAGGTGAGAATTTGCATCTTCTTCAGTCTGAGGCTTATTCATTTCACTTATGTTGTAAAATGGCCTTTACATTTGCCAACAATAGAACATTTTTTTATTAAAATACAAACAAATGAGCCCAGACCAGGTGATTAAAAAAGTAACGCAAAAGTAATGTAATGCATTACTAGGGAGTAGTGGAATATTAATTCATTTCTTTTAAAAGTATCTTTCCCCAACACTGCTTTTGATCAATGTGCCCTTGCCAAATAAAAATAATTATTTTTAAGTTACACCCAGTCCAAACTTTTGAACAGTAGTGTATAAGATTTTATAGTATAAAATGCTGGGTTGTTTCAACCCAATTTTGGGTCAAATATGGACAAACCCAGCCTTTGGGTTAAATTTTTTAATTATATTTTTAACCCAACGTTTGGGTTTGTCCATATTTGACCAAAAATTGGGTTGAAACAACCCAGCATTTTTTTAGAGTGCTATTGAAAGAGAAGGTCTTACCTTTGCCAGTAGCGTCACATGCTTCAAAAGTAATGTTCAGGAGTTCTTCCTCTGAAAAGCCATTTGTTTCAGCGCAATCACACAGAGCACTCTCTGATGTCGAATCTAAAGAGAAGTTACAGGTAAGATGACTGTAGTTATCGCTGCACACTAAGAAAAGACTTAACCAAAGCATCAGATCACCGTCACTGCTCTCGAGCATATGGCAGCGCTCCAGTGAATGTGTCCCGGAGTCAATGGAAAGGCTTGGGACGCTGCATGCATGACTCTGTGACACGAGCCCGAGAGAGGAGAGATGGGACACGACGTCTTCTTCTAAAGACCCCTGGTGTCCACTCGGCTTCTCTGAGGCCATAGCCTCTGACAACCAGAGAAAATAAACTCTTACACATCGCAGTTTTCCAGTCAATATTAACTCATGTGTTCTTCCATTTCATAGTTTCACTGAAATACAGACAACAACTGAGACATCAGAAATAATACAATGATGAATATGTATACACATTATTGGCAGAATGCGCCGGAAAGTTACATACCTTTTTAGCTGAATGTAATCCAACACACAAGAATGACATTTTCAGATCTTATCTGTGCACAGTCAAACATATAGGCTACAGTATAACACTGCTGTGTGTGTGAAACATCCTTGTTGCGTGTAAATCTCAATGCTTATAAAAGCAACAGCTGATCTTTAGAGAGCCTTGGCCTCTTTTCATCATAGACACACACTGACACACATCAAAACCAGATGACATGCTATACCTCCCCCAAACACCTCCATTCACTGCCTGTGTGCCTCTGGCAGGACACAACAATGTTGTAATGGACCATTTTAATTAACATTCGGCAGTTTTCCATATCAAATGATTCAAGGCCAGCACTCATCACTATCAGCAACACCCACTCGTCGTCCTTGTCCATTTCTTCAAACATATCCAACCTCCAAAGCATTTCTCTCAGTCAGAAAATATCATTTCTAAATATAATAATAATAACAACATTTTTGTTGTTGTTGTTACTGTTTATCTGTATAATATAATATTATAATTTTAGATATAACTATCATATTTCTGTATATGTGTATATCATTATTAGTAGCAGTAGTAATATTAAAATTTTAGATAGTTATACTATTATCATATTGTATATTTTGTTGTGGTTATTATTATTTATCTATATAATATATTATTATTTATATATACATTATCTTTTCATTGTATATTTGTTATTAGTATTATTTATCTATTTAATATTATAATCATTTTAGATATAATTATGCATTATAACTTAATTGTATATGTATTATTGGTATAGTATAGTAGCAGCAACAGTAGTTCTACTAGTAATATTATATAATATTATAATATTATATATAATTATACTATTACCGGTATATATTTTGTTGCAGTTATAATTGTTTTTCTATATAGAATTATATAAAAATTTATATATAATTATAAATTATCATTTCATTGTATATTTATTATTATTAGCAGTAGTTCTACTAGTAATATTATATATATCATTTTAGATATAATTATACTATTATCACATTGCATATTTTGTTGTGGTTATTATTATTTATCTATATAATATTATATCCTAATTTCAGATGTAATTATATTATTATCACATCATTGTATATTTTTTATTAGTATTATTATCATTATTATTATCATCAATTTATGGTGCTGTGTAACATGCTAAACACAACAGAAAAAAAAACTCTTTTGAACAGCATTTACTTCCTTTACTTTGACTTATGTTTGACTTATGTTTTAATAATTTGTCACAGTGCAAGATTACTAAAAAATAAAAAAAGTAGTAAAGACAGAAAGGTCACTAAAATGTTCAGTTTTTGTTGATTTAAAGATGGACGAGTTTCTGACTCTTATATATTGTCTATGGTTTCTGAGGACTTTTAATTTGAAGCGTCTGACCGCTAACCCGGAAGTGTAGTGTATTGTGTTGTTCAGGTTCAGTTGGTGTGTGTGTGAGGCTGCTGATGCATCTCTGATCACTGTTGGATACGAACAAGTACCAACCGAAACCTGCAATATTGGGTTTTAGGCTCGAGTCGCAACCATGTCTCGGGGATCTATTGAAATCCCCCTGCGGGACACAGATGAGGTTTGGACTCGTTTTATTACTGTGTGGTGCTGAGTGTATTTTTCTTACAGATCTATGAATAGCTATCATCTGCTAACATGCTATCATTTACGCGCTTTTGATAAGTTTACATAACATTCATGAACTAACAAAGGCGAGTGACAGAAGTACTTCTGGGAGACTTGGGCTACTCAGTCATAATTATACAAATATTATGCAATGATGTATAATACTTTAGTTTATTGTTCTTCCAAGAAACACTATCCAATCATATTTTAAGCCTTTACTATTGAAGTTTATTTATATGATACATTTTGTGCTATTTATTTTGTATTTATTTAGAAGTAAGCGGGAAAACAATATGTATAGTACATATAATATAATATGCAACAACAACAACATTTATTTTGTAATTGTACAACTGAACAACATTGTACATATTAAACAGTATAGTTTCTGTAGTTCGTAAGTTTTTATGTTTACATACTGTTTCCAAATGCGTTTTAATGAAAATTAAAAATCGTTCAAACATTTAATTTTTTCCCATTCCATTTGACTATAATAACGCACAATTATAATAACTACATCAAATATAAATACTAGATTTACAATCTACATTACAATCTTCACTTGATTTAGTAAAGAAACGTTTTAATTCTCTCCCAAAAATTGTTCAATAGGAACCGTAAGTGACTAATAGGCATTTTTACAAAAAAATGTTTTAATTATATTATTTTATTATATTTTTATATGATAATTTCAGATAATAACTATATTATTATCATATCATTGTATATTTTTCATCATTATTATTAATTTGTCATGCCGTACAACATGTCTCAGGGGATTTTTTTTTAACTAAAAACATCTTCCATGTGAACTGATATTTATTACGGTATATATTGTTATTGTATTTTTTATTGCAGCTATTTGAGCTCTACTGTCCATTTCAGGCGAACTCACTGGTGGAATTTGGTCCTATTTTCCTCAGTAATGGCTCGCACACAGGGATGCACCGAAACGAACATTTTGGTCGATACTGATCATTCTTTAAATTTGAAAACCGATAACCGATATATTGGCTGATAAATCTAAATCCAAATTTGTATATAATTTTTGAGAGCCTGATTACAAAATCAAAAGTCTCACCATTAAAAGCCATGTCACAAGCACACAATAATAATGTTCTCATTATAATTTTACGTAGCTTATATGACAGACTTGTGCTGCACATGTTGCACTTAACTGTATTTTTCTTTTTTGAAATGATTTCAAACATATTTCAAGCAATTCAAAACCATCATGGCGAATAGTGCACATCTGAAGTGTCTCAGCCGAAGGAAATAATCCAATATTTATCGGCTCTAATATATCGGCCAAATTTTCTCATCAGGCCGATAACATTAAAAATGAACAGCCGATACCGATATATATCATGCGCCCCTATTCCCCCTTACTGAGTTCATATGTTTTTTCTTTCTCAGGTTATTGAGCTTGACTTCGACCAGCTTCCAGAAGGAGATGAAGTCATCAGTATCCTCAAACAGGAGCACACACAGCTCCACATCTGGATTGCACTCGCTGTAAGTGACAAGCTTGCGTATGATGACTTTATTAGGGTTTCCTGGTGCACAAAAAATCTTACGACTATTGCTTTTTTCAGTTGGAGTACTACAAACAAGGCAAGACGGAAGATTTCGTCAAGCTGCTGGAGGCCGCGCGCATTGATGGAAACCTCGATTACAGAGACCACGAGAAGGACCAGATGACGTGTTTGGACACACTGGCTGCTTATTATGTCCAACAGGCTCGAAAGGAGAAGAACAAGGATGCAAAGAAGGACCTCATCAACCAGTCCACTCTTCTGTACACCATGGCGGACAAGATCATCATGTACGATCAGGTAAGTCAAGCTTCCGGTGTTCATAGTCGCATCGCTGTTATTTTTTTATTACTAGAATGACGTTTATCCTTATGATATTTCTCTTTTCCACAGAGCCATCTGCTGGGAAGAGCTTGCTTTTGTCTCCTGGAAGGAGATAAGATGGATCAAGCAGATGCTCAGTTCCAGTTCGTTCTGAACCAGTCGACAAACAACATCCCTGCACTCCTGGGTAAAAGTCACATGATCATAACATACTTTAAAAATCCACCCTGCTTACCTAATACAGGCTTCCCGCGGGACTTTAATATTTCTTAAATCCAGTTTGATCTGATTTAATACTGTTATAAAAAGTCTTAAATATGCTAAATTATCATTTTAAGAGGATTATAGATTACTTAGATTATATATTAAATGTGGGGACAATAAAATATGACATCGCCTAATGTGATTATGATTATTAAACTTCATCCTATATGAGCTTATTGAATTAATTAAATGTGAGCGATGCACGTTCAAAGTCAAAACACAGCGCTATTGTCGAGATTGTAATTAAGATTTAACAAGGCTGCATTTATTTGATCATAAATACAGTAAAAACAGTAATATTGTGAAATACCATTACAACTTAAAACAGAGACCTTAAGAAACATTTCTTAATGTTAATATTGAAAACAGTTGGGGTGTTTTTCTGGATACTTTGATGAATAGAAAGTTAAAAAGAAAGGCATTTATTTGAAATATATGTTTTTTGTAACATAAATGTCTTTACTGTCACTTTTGATGAATTGAATGCATCCTTGCTGAATAAAAGTATATATATATATATATATATATATATATATATATATATATATATATATATATATATATATATTTATTTATTTATTTATTTATTTTTACTTACCCCAAAGTTTTAAATAAGGGTTTCCACAAAAATATTACGCTGCAGAAAACACTGATAATAATAAGAAATCAAATCAACATATTAGAATGATTTCTGAAGGATCATGTGACACTGAAGACTGGAGTAATGATGCTGAAAATACAGCTTTGCATCACAGGAATAAATTACATTTCAAAATATGTTAAAATGGAAAATAGTTCTGTTAAATTGTAATAATATTTCACAATATTACTGTTTTTATTGTACTTTTGATCAAATATATGCAGTTTTGGTGAGAATAAGAGACCCAAACTTTTGACTGATTAATTTTGAGATATTTTTAGGTTTGTTTTGTAGAGATATACTGTATTAATTTAAAAAAGTATGATATGCTGTAATACATGTTCCTCCTGGTCTTTATGTGCAGTTATCAGTCCACATTAGGCACATTATTATGTAAGCGTAATATGGAAGTTAAATAGGATGTGAATGCTGTTTCATGGTTATTGATAGATATTGTCTTGTTATGAATGATAATTGATGTTTATGTCCTTCAACAGGTAAGGCGTGTATCTCCTTCAACAAAAAGGATTACAGGGGAGCTCTAGCCTACTACAAAAAAGCTCTTCGCACTAACCCTGGCTGTCCAGGTGAGTTTGCCAGATGTGGAAAATACTATTATCCTTTACTTGAAATCTGACCACTTCCTAGATAGTGATAGTTGATCAATTTATACTAATTAGATCTTTACGTATTACATATGAATTGAGAGATAAAAAGCTTAGCTTCTATATTAAATATGTATATATATATATATATATATCTCGATTGATTAAGTCATAGGGTTAGGGTTAGGTATATAGGGTTATAAATAGTCCAATTATTAAACAAAATAATGAATCACACATTTTTCTGTAATTAATCACACCAAACGTAAATATATACATATTGTAATACATATTTCTACATTGAATCTCCCAACTAATGTAAAAATGACATAAAACAGCATATTTGAAATATATTTTACAATGGCATATTTTTACTAAGCAAGTATCCATTTCTTGGGTTGAAATGAATAATAATAGCCATTCAATATCACAGTATAATCAAAAGCCAAAATTGTTGACATTTAATAGGCTTCAAAAATATATAGCAACTTTAATTTTAAGTGAACTTAAAACAATTTTCACATTTACCCATTATACTAATGTTATATTAGCTGTGTTATAAATAATGCACATGTAGTCTATTTTAAATCGAGCTGTCAGTTAGTTTTTTCCCCCCACTTAATTTATTTTGCGGATTAATTTTCACAATAAGTAAGAAAATTACTAGTTAAAACATTTGGTATCTATATTTAATGTGAGGATGGATCCTCTCGATACAACGATGGTATCTAAAATATTTACACTTATTTTCACGCCTACAATGACAAGACAAGCACATTACTGACAAGATCAAAACCAGGCAGACAGACAGACAGACAATAGCGTGATCATATTCTGTGATGCCAAAGGATGTGAGGAGACATAAGCATAACTATTAAAATAAATTAACATTTTATTTTTGGCAGCTCTAATAGCGACCATACTATTGTATGTTGTTTAAAAGCCGGTGTTCAAAAGTGCCGGTTAACAACTTGAGCTTTTATCTGGTCAAGACTGACAGCTCATTTCTGTGTGGTTGTCTCATTGCAGCTGAGGTGAGACTAGGCATGGGCCACTGCTTTGTCAAGCTCAGCAAACTAGAGAAAGCTCGCCTGGCGTTCGGGCGAGCTCTGGAGCTCAACTCCAAATGTGTGGGAGCGTTGGTGGGCTTGGCGGTGCTGGAGCTCAACAATAAAGAGGCCGACTCCATCAAGAACGGTGTGCAGCTGCTGTCCAGAGCCTACACCATTGACCCCAGCAACCCTATGGTGCTCAATCACCTCGCCAACCATTTCTTCTTCAAAAAGGTAAAGCTAGATCCCTCTTGAGATCTACGGTTTAGAATTGGAGATCTTGTGCTTTATATGTTCTTTGTGGTTTTCAGGACTACAGCAAAGTGCAGCATCTGGCACTTCATGCGTTTCACAACACAGAGGTGGAGGCTATGCAAGCGGAGAGCTGCTATCAGTTAGCGCGCTCCTTCCATGTCCAGGTAAGAAAGGGACGCGTTTCCTTTGAGAAATAGTAAATAACCAGTATGGGGATATATTTCGAGTATGAGAAATATAACGCATATTTTGAATTTGATTTTGTATTTTTATATTTTATTATAGTTTTAGTCATTTTGTTCATTTTATAATGGTTTTATAGCTTTAATTATTTTTTATCTCACTTATAGTAATAGTAAAATTTAAATACATTTATTTCAGGTAGTTGTCAAAGCAACATTTTCCAATTTTCTTTTTTTATGCTTACATTTTTCATCTAATATTTTATATTTAATCTTATTTTGTTTCAGCTCAATTTCAGTTTCCAAAACAGATTTGTAGTAGTTTGTTTTAGTTAACTATAACAACGCTGATGCCAAAAGGATGATCAGGAGTGTTGAGGTCTGGGATCACGGTCATTATTTTGCACTATTAACTAACTGTATATTATCTCTCCTATAACATGGCTATATAGCAAATAAATAAATAGATTAATAGGCATGACACGATAGATAGATAGATAGATAGATAGATAGATAGATAGTTTTAGATAGACAAACTTAAGTATCAAGTGTAATATTCATTTTTAATATATTTTCAAATATTTGAAGACTGATAATGTGGACCGAGGCCAAACATGAATTGACCTGGGCTGCGTTTCCCCGAAAGCATCGTAAGCCTAAGTTAATCGTAGAGACCATTGGTAATAAACTTGCACACATCTTTGCTTTTAGGAGGACTACGACCAAGCCTTCCAGTACTACTATCAGGCCACTCAGTTTGCCTCGTCTACTTTTGTACTGCCCTTCTTTGGCCTGGGCCAGATGTACGTGTATCGTAGAGACAAGGAGAACGCCGCGCAGTGTTTTGAAAAGGTCCTGAAGGCATATCCCAACAATTATGAAACCATGAAAATCCTTGGGTCACTTTATGCCACATCGGATGACCAGGAGAAGAGAGACATTGCTAAAGTATGACATTGCATATCAAAAAACTGAATTACAAAAAAAAAATGCTTCTCTCAGAGATTATAAGTCTGGTTTTTTTTACTTATAGGAACATCTGAAAAAAGTCACAGTACAATATTCTGATGATGTGGAAGCCTGGATTGAGCTCGCCCAAATTTTGGAACAAACAGACATTCAGGTAACAGTGCTCTCTCTACATGCGCCTGCGTTTTGACTCGTGTAACATACACCTGTCTCACTGTGGATCTCCCATCTTTCCTGCAGGGTGCTCTATCCGCATATGGCACTGCCACTCGCATCCTTCAGGAGAAGGTCCAGGCTGATGTTCCCCCTGAGATCCTCAATAATTTGGGGGCGTTACACTTCAGATTGGGAAACCTCGGCGAGGCCAAGGTAAAAAGGCATTTTTGGCTCAAATTAAAAGTGAAGTATGTTGTTTCTGCGACACTATTGCACTTAGCGGAGTTACAAAAATAAAACATATTTTCCAGCAATCTTGCAAACACCACTTTCATGTGTCACGCCTCTCCATACTCAAAACATCACAAATAGCCTTTACTGGGTTTGTGTAGACATGTTTATTAACGGTCCAACATATTAGGAATACTTTTAGCTGTGTTGTACGTGTATAATAAATCTTTTACGCTTCGTTTCCGAACAGTTAAAGTGACAAATAAATGCATACCCCGAGAGCGCTCCACATGACATGTTTAAGTATACCATCAGGATGCTCAAAATTGGGTGAATGCACGTTTTAAACATCTTATTGTACACGTTAGTTAATCGCCATTCTGAACTAACGCGCGCTGCATTGTAACGCACACTCATAGCTCGCACATCCGCACACAGAATCATTACCGCATTAATGTATTGTCAGCAATGTTCTGTGATTTATCAATAAAATAGCTCATAAACTGAAAAGTTCTAGCATATATTTCTTAGTAACTTAAACACACAGCTTCACTACTAGTAGAGAGACGCTGCCAGGAAGAATTAATTCACACGAAATCGCTCTCTGAATAATGCATTCATATACATGTACTCTTTACGGTGCTAAATCTGTTTCTGTCTACACTGGGCACATCAAAGTAAATTATGTTGTATGGTATTGAAGTGTCGATTGTAGCGCGTTGCATCTCGTTCACTTTGACCCGTCTAATCTTTGAAAGTCAAATTTTGTCTTGCATTTCTTTAACCAAAGCCACATTTCTCTTCCCATGTAACTCATCAGTCATTGGCTAAACACCCTCTGGCTCCGCCTGCTACAGTAGCCACGCCTCCAAACTCTTGCTATAGGTTGAGCTGGAAAGAGATTGTCCGCTCAGATCTGTCAATCTCAATGTTTAGATGGTGCCTGGGAGGCTCAATGGCCCTCATTTATGAAAAGTGCGTACACCAAATTTCCAGCGTACACCCAAAACCACGGTGACTTTGCGATTTATCAATATGGATGTTGGCGTACGGCACGCTCAAATCCTACGCCAGCTCAGGAGGTGGTGTACATGTACGCACGTTTTCAGTTAGTGCTGAAATGCGCAGAAAAACAATTCCTAACACCACAAAACGCACTGACAAACTAAATATATGATATATTATGACCCACTGTAAAAAAACAACAACATAGAAATTATAAACTTCAGTGTTTATTTTTGTGAGTTAAGCCCGGCAGGTGCGCACGGACTGGGTTCAGTAATGAAAGGCTTTCAATGACCAAAAAATAATTCAGACTGACAAAATAATTAAAATGACATTCTTCTTCTTTTAAATAATAATAAATAACAAAGACATTCTTCTTCTAAATAACAATAAGCGTCATTAATAATCAAAATCATAATACTAATAAGAAGAATATTACAAATTGTCATGCAATTATTCACATCATCATCACTATTGTACACCCCATTACATGTGACGTCATGCGAAATTCAACGCTAATAGTTTTAAAACACGTGCAGTAAAATAATGCATTGTGATAGGTAATTTGCTCAACCAACCAGCGATTTAAACTGGATTTCCACCGGAGAAGTTTCTCCTCTTTGCCGTCTTCCGTGTGTCCATGGCGTAAAATGAGGGCGTGGGGGAGGCGGAGACGTGAATATATAGGGGTGTGTTAATCTAATGACGATCGTTTTCAGCCGCGGCATTTATCAAGAGGCAGGTATTGCGTACACCTGAATTTCAAACGTACGCACAGCTTCATAAATCAGACGGTGAGAGGAGTGTAAGCATAATCTTACGCCAACATATACGCCCGTTTCGACGCAAGATTGATAAATGAGGGCCAATGTGTGTAAACTTTTGAGGGAGATAAACCTATGAATAGCATACTAATAGTAGTCAATGAACAAACTGAATTGAGGTAATGTATTTAACATCTTACATACTTTACCTGTACTGGTTGTACTGGTTCTGCTGTTGATTTACCTCCACAATTACATTTGACATTACAATTACATTACAATTACACAAACACAATTAATTTTGACTAAATTATTGGAATAGAATGTCTTGGACAATTTGGTTGTGGAAAAAAAAAAGTTAATTTTTTTAGTTAAATAACTCAATCACACATCTCAATTTCTTTGTAGAAATACTTCCTGGCTTCTTTGGAGAGGGCAAAAGCTGAGGGCGAGCATGATGAGCACTACTACAACGCCATCTCTGTCACAACCTCCTATAACCTGGCCAGACTCTATGAAGCCATGTGCGAGTTTCACGAGGCTGAGAAACTCTACAAGAACGTCTTGAGAGAGCATCCCAACTATGTGGACTGTATGCATCATCACAGAGTATTGATTTTGTGTGTGTTTTTTTCAGGAAACAGCCGCTCATTTGTCTTATTTGATTCTGTAACAGGTTACTTGCGTCTCGGAGCGATGGCACGTGACAAGGGGAATTTCTACGAAGCTTCTGACTGGTTTAAAGAAGCCCTTCAGATCAATCAGGTAGATAGTTCTTGCCGCCGTACATACGCCTACATATATTGTCATCCTTCTGGATCTGTGTAAATCTAAAAAGGCAAAAAGATGCAAAAAAGGTCTGCAAGCAACAACAAAAAAGCAAATGTGAGAAAAACCACAGCTGTACTTTGGACCAGCAAACGTTTCAGTCACAACATGACCTTCAGTGCCTGATTACTACGCCAGGTGCAAGAGTCTCCCTTGTAATAACAAAGAGTCTAAACCAAAGAAAGATCACATGGTGACCAAAAATCACATGGAAAAAATTATAATTAACAGTCATCTTTCCTTGAAATTTTGTATGGTTTGAGTTTGAGATGAATTAGCATAACATTAACACAGCGAAAAGAGGAGGCGTGTTCCGGCGCAAACGTTCCCTGCTGCTATTTTGCAGTTCCAGAAAACAATTCTGCCACTGACCAGGAAAAACCTAGTCTAAAGTTAGTGGTGCGTTATTCATTTATCCTGCCGGTATAATAGCAACAGCGCCCGGGATCCGCCCACAGAGTTACTTGCGTTTCGCTTTTGATACTTGTGTTTCAGATCGTTAAAATAGGGCCCTTAGACTTTTTGTCCTTTTTTAGGTGCGCCAAAAACTGTGATTTCTTCAGATCTGTAGTAATAAAATGTGTTTTGTAGGACCACCCTGACGCCTGGTCGCTGATTGGTAACCTGCACTTGGCCAAACAGGAGTGGGGACCCGGCCAGAAGAAGTTTGAGCGCATCCTTAAACAGCCCTCAACTCAGAATGACACCTACTCTATGCTGGCGCTGGGAAACGTGTGGCTTCAGACGCTGCACCAGCCCACTAGAGACAGAGAAAAGGTGCCTTGCGTTACTCAGTTGACAAACCATCACGTGTTTCCTGAGTCTGTTTGATTTATTTACTCTTTTTTTTCTTTTTTTCACAGGAAAAGCGGCACCAGGATCGAGCTCTGGCGATTTACAAACAAGTTCTGAGAAATGATGCCAAAAATCTATATGCTGCCAATGGAATAGGTGCTTTATCTGCTTTTTAATTAGCCTTGCAAAGCTAGACCCGTAACTAGCATTATTTGACCGGGTTGCTTTTGTGGTGTAGACATGGTTGAAAGTGGACTTGTGTTGACCCATCGCTTTGCTTCAGCTCACCGTGAGCATGTTTCTGCTGTGTGACGCAGGTGCTGTGTTGGCACACAAGGGTTATTTCCGAGAGGCTCGGGATGTGTTTGCCCAGGTCAGAGAGGCCACAGCAGAGATCAGTGATGTCTGGCTGAATCTTGCACACATCTATGTGGAGCAGAAGCAGTACATCAGTGCTGTGCAGATGGTGAGAGAATAGACTGAAGGACAGTTCCTCTGAACGGGAGTGGATCTGTACTCACCGCCTGTTTTTCCTCTTCAGTATGAAAACTGCTTGAAGAAATTCTACAAATATCAGAACACAGAGGTGCTGCTGTACCTGGCCCGAGCGCTCTTCAAATGTGGCAAGCTGCAGGACTGCAAACAGACTCTTCTCAGGGTGGGACAATCTTCGTGCAACTTGGCATTTTCTGTTCTTTACTGCAGGGTTTCCCAAACTGGATTTCGCAAGTATATGAAAAGCAAATAATGAAATAATTTTTTTTAGCATTTTAAAATTAAAATATAAAATCTAAAGAAAAATGGTTTACCTGCATGTCCTGTGTGACCATTAACCAACAAATGATTGAAATATTATTTTAAAAGTAAGTATTTCAGGTTTAAGCGGTTTAGCTAAGAAACAAAATTGTGAATCTCTGCTACAGTGACTAGATTGTATTTGTCTTGTAATATAAATCAGGCTGCCGCATATAATGTCAAATAGCCTATGTTATTGAGCTGAATAAGGTTATATTGTTTTTTAGTATGTTGCATAATTCATTACCTAGGTTTGAACTATTAATTTGACGTGTTAGCTTTAAAAGATGAACCCAATGCATTAAAAACAATGTGTTTGAAAATAAATCATGTGATTTTTCATCACATTAATATGTGATTAATGTCCCCAAAATGTATAATGGTTATTTTTTCCTTAATATTGTATTAAGTATAATGAATTATTTTCTATCTATTAGCAGTCCTAATGCTACATGTTTCTGGTTTTCCTGCAGGCTCGTCATGTGGCTCCCAACGACACTGTGCTGCTGTTTAACGTGGCGCTGGTTCTGCAGAGGTTGGCCACGCTGGTGCTGAAGGATGAGAAGAGTAACCTGAAGGCTGTGTTGAGTGCAGTGAAGGAGCTGGAGTTGGCTCACAGGTGTGTGTGTGTGTCCATGATCTCCAGCCTGTGACGCACTACAGCCTGAGGCTTTCATACGCTTCTTTAACTTCCTGTTGTTGTTCTCACAGGTACTTCAGTTACCTCAGTAAGGCTGGAGATAAAATGAGATTTGACCTAGCGCTGGCCGCGGGCGAAGCCAGGTACAGTTGCTTTATCCACAGATATGTGACTTTTGTTCTGAACGTTTCGTCTCATGATTCAGACAAATGGGATCTGACAACTCCCAAGAACTGCGGGACAACAAAATATTTCATGCTTAATGTTTATATTTCTGTTGTTATATAGACATATGCGTGTATACATCCACCCATCGTTTGATTCAGCCATTGTTTGTTTGTTCGGTCCCACTTTATATTAAGTGGCTTTAAGTACTATGTACTTGCATAGAAAAATAAGTACAATGTACTTATTGTGTTCATGTTGTATTGTAAAATACTTGTTCTGCTATTGCGGTGTGATACGGGTAAGGTTAGGGACAGGTGTGCTGGTATGGTTAAGTTTAAGGGTGGGTTAAGGTGTAAGGGAAGGGTCAACAGTGTAATTACATAAATTAATTACCACTGTAATTACAAGCAGGTATTTTTAAAATATAAGTACAATGTAAAAACATATATGTACACAATAAGTCCATTGTATCAAATTATTAATTTTAATGTTAGTACATAGTAGTTAAAGCCACTTAATATAAAGTGGGACCGTTTGTTCATTCCTTCCTTTGATTGTTTGTTCGTTCGTTCCATCCATTATTAATTCTTTCCTTCAATTGCTCGTTTCTTTGTTCCTTTCATCATTTGCTTATCTGTTCCTTCCATCCTTCCATTGTTCCTTCCTTTCTTCATCATTAATTTGTTCATTCTTTCCATCCTTCCTTCCATCCTTTGTTTATCCGTTCATTCCATTTATCCTTTGTTTGTTCCTTCTTTCCTTCATCATCATTCATTTTTGTTCTTTTCATCCATCCATCCATCCATCCATCATTTTTTTGTTCCTTCCACCCTTTGTTTGTTCCATCTGTCTGTCCATCCATCATTCCTTCCTCCTTTCTATCCATCCTTTGTTCGTTCATTCCTTCCTTCCATCCATTAATTTTTTGTTCATCCATTCTGTCCGTCCCTTCCTTCCACCCATCGTGCATTTGTTTGTTTGTTTCTTCCATCCATCCATCCATCCATCCATCCTTTGTTTGTTCATCATGCTTCTTTCATTCGTTTGTCCTTTTCATCCTTCCATCCATCGTTTGTTAGTTCCTTCCTTCCATCCTTCGTTCTTCCTCCCTTCCATCCATCATCATTAATTTGTTAGTTTCTTCCATCCTTCTATTCATCCATCCTCTTTTGTTTATTCATTCCTTCCTTCATTCCTTCCTTCCTTCCATCCATTATGGGTCTTTTGTTTGATCCATTCTTCATTCCTTTCTTCATTTGTTCTTTCTGCCCTGGTTTCACAGACAGGGTTTAGATTAACCCAGGATGAGACCTGAATTAAATTAGGATATTTAAGTAGCTTTTATAAATGGGCCTCATAAAAAAACATAACTGTGTGTATCTTGAGACAAAACACAGCCAAGACTTAAGCCTCATCTGTGAAACCGGGGATCTGATTAGTCTCCAGCGATCTGATTAGTATAAGTGTATGTTTTGTCTCTCAGGCAGTGCTCTGACTTGCTAAGCCAGGCTCAATACCATGTGGCCCGAGCTCGCAAACAAGATGAGGAGGAGAAGGAGCATCGTGCCAAACAGGAGCTGGAGAGAGACACCCTGCGGCAGCAAGTGAAGAAGGAACAGGAGGAGAGGAAGAGCAGAGTGGCTGAGGAGCAGAAGAAGCTGCTTGAGCAGAGAGCCCAGTATGTGGAGAAGACCAAGAACCTGCTCACCTTCTCAGAGGGAATGAAAGATTCAGCGAAGGAGAAGAGGAAAGGAGGCAGCGGACGGGTGAGCTTTTTTGGAGAGCTGGGATCTAGTCATCAAAAATGTAAAAAACAATACAAAACGCAAGACAGTTATTTACATGTTCATTTTCATTTTTTATCAGCGCAAAAAGGGTGATTTTGATGACTTTGTCAATGATGACTCTGATGAAGACCTGCCAATGAAGAAAAAGAAGAAGAAGAAAGTTGGGAGCGGCAGTGAAGTTGAGGATGCAGGAGAGGATGGAGAGAAGAAACCCCGGAAGAAGAGGAGGAGGTAAACATTCACGAGAGCCGTGGTGGAATGCAGTGTTATTTTACCATCATTCATATACCTTGAATTGGCTTTTATTTTTATACTCTCAGTTTGAATTTTATTGTTAGTTAAAAAGTTAATTTTATGTGCTTTTGTCATTTTTATTTGGTTTTTTTTATATCACTGTATTTTTTTTTTTTTTCAGTTATAGTTTTAGTTCAGCGTTAGTTTAGATTTTTATTTCATTTCTAGTTAGTAGTTTTAGTGCTTGAACTTAAACTAAACAAAAATAAGAAATGATGCCTTGGCAACTAATTGACAAAAAATTCCTTATTATTAAACTTATTATTATTTTTTAGTTAATGATAATAACCCAGGTGGAACATAAAGGGTGAGTTTTTGGGTTGCTCACAACTTCAATTCAGAGAATCAAAATGCAATTACAAAATAATTTTCTTTTAACAACGATATAAAGGTGCCAGGTGTGGACACACATACTCTTGCTAATCAAAATTTCACGGGCAAAATCCAGTAATTTCAATATGAATCCGTTTGATCAAGAGTTTTAAAAAGGGTATAATAAAATCTTATTATAAAATATGAATAAATTTTTTTTTTATAATAAAATATGAAACTCTAGGTTTTGACCTTAGTTTAATTTATGTAATTGAATGATTATACATTTAAATGATACAATCTTTTAGCAATGCTGTTATTTTGCTTCAAAAAGTGCAAAATATGATCGTGTTGAACTTGTATTTGTGTGTTTTTTTTGTCATCTAATTGAATAGTTATAAATGATCTAAATCAAACATTTTAAAATTGTTAATAATTATAATATATATATATATTTTCCTGATCCCTAGTGATTGTATTTAAACCCGACTGAAGTTGCAGTGTTTGTCTGGTTGCTTCCACAGGCCAGCCGGTTCAGATGATGAGGAAGGAGGCTCAAGGCCTAGAAAGCAGCGCAAGCCCAGAGAGCGCAAGAGGGCCGAGAAGGTACCGGTGCTCTGCGCTTAATATGCAAGTGTTACTGGATGTAGAGATTTACATCTAATTGCATTTTTCTTTTTTTAAGTCCAAGCCGGAGCGCATGCCGCCATCTCTTAAAGGGAAGATCAAGTCCAAGGCCATCATTTCATCCTCCGATTCCTCCTCCGATGAGGATGGCCTGAAAATAGCAGAAGACCGGTAAGAGATGGTCACTTGAAGTCCGTATGACCGGAAAATCCACCCTGTGTGTTTAATTTTTAAATGAACCTGTTAACTGTCATGCATAGATCTGAACTTAAATGCTCGTATTAATTATTATTCGTATTAAAATCCCGCTGACCCAGAGAGAGCCGTTGTCATGTATAGGTATTAAACAGCTTCACAATCACACATCTTTTGAACATCACAGTATCAGTATTTCTATGTTATAAATATTCATATTATCACAGAAGTACTGGAATAAAAGTTTATAGGTCGGATATAAACATTGATGTCTGGAGTAACGATCAAAATAGAGTAAATCTCCCGTAGAAAATAACTTGAGGCTTCAAATAAAGATTTTATCGATTACATCATTACGGTGACAATAAGTAACTGTTAAATTTTTGTTTTTCATTGAATCATTCATTCAAAACTATTTTTAAAAAAGTATTAATTCAGATTAATTAAACAATTTATATAAACGGCAGCAAGTAACATTTTGTCAGAACCTCTAGTAAATTGTGTTATTTTATTTAGTTGTCTGTTTTCAGAATCTGGGGAGAATCATGATCTCTTTGAAACAAAAATAATCGTGATTCTCAATTTATCCAGAATCGTGCAGCTCTAGTTGTAATTCATGAATTCTCTCTCTCTCTCTCTCTCTCTCTCTCTCTCTCTCTCTCTCTCTCTCTCTCTCTCTCTCTCTCTCTCTCTCTCTCTCTCTGTCTCGCTCTCTCTCTGTCTCGCTCTCTCTCTCTCTCGCTCTCTCTCTCTCTCTCGCTCTCTCTCTCTCTCGCTCTCTCTCTCTCTCTCTCTCTCTCTCTCTCTGTCTCGCTCTCTCTCTGTCTCGCTCTCTCTCTCTCTCTCTCGCTCTCTCTCTCTCTCTCTCTCTCTCTCTCTCTCTCTCTCTCTCTCTCTCTCTCTCTCATATAAATACGTAAGTTACGTAGTTATTTATCTGACAAAATTATGCGGCAAAAAATGCAAACTACAGCTACACCGCTAAAAAATGCATAGAAAAAAAGCTCACAGGAAAAAGCATTGCATGTTTTCATAATTTCTTTGTATGACAGCCTGGTCAAAATGATGCCCGCACAATTTGGCATGTTTCATTGCGTTGTACGCGCATATAGCAAAATTAGTTGTCCACAATACTTAAAAACACATGCAAACGTCACAGGAGCGTAACCGCGATAGACACGATAGTCCAAAATCTTTTTGGTAGGTGGCGCTGTCACATAGAAAAAAAGTCAGTGTAAACACTACTTGAAGTTTATTTCCTTCCTAATGTTGTCGATTGTATGTCCAGAAACGCCAGACACAGCGGCTCGGGTTCAGACGACGACGAAAGCCACAGGAAACGCATCGCTTCTGACAGCGATTCCAACGAGGAGCGGAACCGATCCGGCAGCGAGGCCGGCAGCCCCCGGCGCTCTGCAAACTCAGACGAGTCCGGCAGTGATCGTCCGGTGAAGAGGAGGAGACCGCAGCAGCAGTCCGACTCCGAGCAGTCCGACAACGAGAGCAAAAAGAGCCGCTCCGGGTCTGACGATGAATCCCCGGCTGGGTCTCCGGCTGGGTCTCCGGCTGGGTCTCCGGCCCCGGCGTCAGAGAACGAGGGCTCTCCGCAGAGGTCCGATAACGAATCTGAGCCCGAGGGGTCCAACAATGAAGCCTCCAACAGAGGATCTGATGACGACAGTGACTGAAATTACTGACCGTTCGCTCCGTTGGGGAAAACGAAAAGCCTTTGTTCTTGTAATGTTCCGATCATAGCGTACGGAGTTATGTCGTCCAGCCAGGATAATGTTTCTCAGATTTTAGTTGTTTTTTTGTATGTTTTTTTTTTTTTTTTTTTTTTTTTTTTTAAATGAGAACGTGTTTTCTGTTTAGTCTTTTGAGTAAGAAATGTTCAAAACCTCTTTAACAGACGTTTTTGATGAGCATCACGGCATATATTGTGCTATGTAATCTTAAGGGACAATCACACACTGTGATTCAGAGTTGGTGTACAATATGAAATCCCTTTGAATAAAAAGTATTTTGAAAATGTTTTTTATTTTGTTTTGTTTGGAACTATTGCAGTTTGTTTAGGTTTTTTTATTATTCTTTTTTCCCCCCACATGTGACCCTGGACCACAAAACCAGTCACATGTCGCACGGGAATATCTGGCAATAGCCAACAATACATTGTATGGGTCAAAATTATCGATTTTTCTTTTATGCCAAATATCATTAGGATATTAAGTAAAGATCATGTTCTATGAAGGTATTTAGTAAATTTCCTACCATACATATATCAACATTTTATTTTTGTGAGTGGATACAGCACAATGTCCAACATAAATGAACAAATTTAAAGGTGATTTTCTCAATATTTCGATTTTTTTGGCACCCTCAGATTCCAGATTTTCAAATAGTTGTATCTTGGCCAAATATTGTCCTATCCTAACAAACCATACATCACTTGAAAGCTTATTTATGCAGCCTTCAGATTAAGTATAAATATCACTAATATATTTATTCACTAATATAAATAAAAAACACACATATAAGTCTGGTTTTGTGGTCCAGGGTCACATATTCTGAATCATCTTCTGTGACACTCTTTTCTTTTTTTCCCACAGAAAGATTGTGGCGGTACCTATACAGTTGTTACATTCTTTGAAACTAAACTAGCCATTGCACGCCTTATGTAAAAAAAAATGTAAAAAAAAAATAAATCCTTTTAATGAAATGAAATCTTTATTTTGAACAATTAAAATAAAAAATAGCAACACGTATGAAATATCCATCAATAAAATAAAACAAAAACAACAAAAAATGTAGCATAATAATCAACCAGTTCGAAAAGGGATCGGTAGAAGCCCTATAGGCTTATCAAGACCAACCCAGTAACTACCCAAACCAAATCACAATCGAACAAGATAAATCAAACATAACGTTTTAGATAATACAGAAAAACTACTAAATTAAATAACGCTCTATCTTAATATTAAGATAAAGATTTTTTTTTTATGAAAAATTATGTGAACAAGCATGTATGTGCATGTATAATCATTCACATACACAAGATTGTCTCTGTCAGACACAAAACACTGTCAGAATTCATTCAGTAGATTCTCAACACACACAAAAAAGCTCTTTCTCAGGCCGCACTTGAGTGCTATAGTCAGTTTCTGGAAGCAGGAAAAGTCACCAACCCATTTATGAACTTCAAAAAGAAGTTCAGTGTCACTTAAAATATGAATTGAACACACAGATATGCCAATGGCCATGAAGCACAGAGCAGTTCAGAGCAGTTCCTAATAATACTGGCCTTTATAGACACCACTGCATACAGAAGGGGAATTTATACCCTATATAACTGTGAATGACGATGATAATGGTGATAGAGAATCATATAGTACATGTAACAGAGCTTATGGTGCTCTAATTGACTTGCTGCTGATATCAAGAGTTGTTTACATTTAAATGAGCCTCAGCATTCTAACAACACAGTTGGTACAGCAACTGGAGTTGACATTTGAAATCAAAACAACTGTCCCTGAAATCTTGAAGTCTGATCATACGTGCTACACGCTCTTCGCAACTCTTCAGTTGGGTAAGTTTCTTCAATCTGTCTAATTTGTTGAGTTGTTCTTGAGTCATCATCAGCATGGAGAAGCGTCGCTCAAGAAGAACCAGGGCTCGTCCCACACACCTGAGGGGATTCTTGGTGGAGGGCATCTCTTCCATTCAAGACCTTTCACATCTGGCAGCTGTAGTCAAGCTAGATCACAATTACAGCTGCACCCCTGTGGAAGTTCAAAGACCCAGCGGTTTAGAAGAGCGTTACCTACAGAACGCTGCTGTCCTCCCCAACATCCATCCAGCAGCCTCAGTCTCTTCAGTGGACGTGTGTCCGCAGCAGGGAGAGCCTGTCTCCATCCATGGCTTCAGTGTGCAGGGCTACCAGGACATTTACAGTTCTGTGGTGGGGCCCATGGTGAAGACACGGTCTGGTCGGCACCATCCCTACAGCCTTGATCTGGGACTGAAGATCAAGCAGCGGCTGTGGGAAAGCCTCAACTGCCCTTCACTGGTGGAGACGGAGCAGCCTGACGGACGCGTCCTGATCACCGAGAGCTTCTCCACACCCAGCAGAAGCAGCTTCGCTCCACGAATCCATGTGGACATCAGTGAAGAGCCCCTGCCTGAGGAACCCAGAAGAAAGAAGCCCAGACACTGAGTGGTCAGTGTCACATGGAGGCTGGAGTATCACACAGCAGGGCCTGCGCATGTAAATATTGTATATCACTCTAAAAAATGCTGGGTTGTTTCAACCCAATTTTGGGTAAAATATGGACAAACCCAGCCGTTGGGTTACATTTTTACATTACATTTTTAACCCAATGTTTGGGTTTGTCCATATTTTACCCAAAATTGGGTTGAAACCCAGCATTTTTAGAGTGTATATTGTAACATTAGGCTATTATAGAGTAAGTTTACATTTATAGAGTAAGTTTTATAGTGTGATGAGTAAGTTTTTTTATTTTTATGAATATGTTTTTAGCACACTGCTATGAGATTGTTTGGATGTTTTTGGTGATTTTGTTGTTTGTTGTTCCTAAGTTGTTCTAAGTGGTTTTTAACGCATTGCTATCATGGTTGTCACAATGTTTGGGGTGGTGTTGACGTGTTTGGCAAGGTTTTCAGAGAGGTTGTTAGCTTGTTGCTGGACTTTCGGAGTGGTTTTGTTGCATTGATACATTGTTGATAGGATGTTTCGAGTGGTTGGTTGATACGCGGTTGCCTTTAGCAGTTAGGTTAGGGTCCCTCACACGGTTTGCAGCTTGACGTGCTGTGAGGGCTTGTGTGCATCCGTGAAGCTGAGAGCTACGCCGCTGGTACTTCACAACTACTGGTAGGGTCACCCATAGTGGACAGGTCTCAGCTGAGGTGCCAGACGGAAACAAACCACCTTCTGGACAGGAGAGGATTGGATGTTCTTGGCAGAAGATCACAGTCTTGTGACAGCGGCAACAACACCAGAATTACTTGTATGGAAGAAACTTTAAACTGATTATGTGGAAGTCATCGATGGATCGATCAACACAAGAAGCAACTGTTGGAACAGAAAGAGGAAACACAGAATGGTAACGGTGTACGACAAGGCTGCATTCCTTCTTCAGCACTCTTGTAACAGTGTCCAGCCAATCAAATTTGAGGGCCGGTAATTATATTATATTTTAATGCTTCTTAAATGCTTATATGCGTGTGGTAAACATTACAAATAAATCACTTCTGAAATTGTTTCTAAATTTAGGCATATGATCACGTAAATTGGTTGGAGCAGTGAAAATTATGTAGGCTAAATACAACTATTTACTGTCTAACACAGTAATCTAACATTCTTAAACAAAGCTGGTGTTTTGTAACGTAATTATTAACTGATTATTATGAATAATCAAAACATGCATGTAAAACATAATTTGTGCTATCAGTCATTTAATCACAAACTAACTTTTTATCATTAAATATTTAATCACAAACAATCACATATTTTGAAAGTGCTGAAATCTGAATTTATGTTTAATTATGTTCCCGTCAAAATGCATTTAGTTTCTTCTTAATGAAAGAACAGACAATATGTAACAATGTTTTATTAAAATTTTTACACAAACAAAGCCTTACTAAAACTAACATAAAAATAAAAACTAAAACTATAAAACACTCAGCTAAAACAATCACAGTGAAAAACAGCATTAGAAGCTCAAAACTATTACACTGTTGTCGGTACACGTTTCAATGTTGCTGCATAGGTAGGTGAGAAAATAATAAATAAATAAAATGCATTTTATTCAAGCTGTTCTTGTTCTGAGTTTCATTTCTAATGTCTGATTGTATTAATATATCTTTATGCATCAAGAAATATAAATATATTTTACAAAAATATATATATATTTTTTGTTTTGGTACTTTTATTGCATGGACAAAACAGTTGAAACGGTCATCAAAATATCTTCTTTTTTGTTTATCAGAAGAAATAAAGTAATATATATGTTTGTAATGACGTGAGGGTGAGTAAATTATGACTTTTTTTAAGTTACTATATCCCTTTAATATCTGTGAGCTTGCAATGCAATAATATAGAGACATTTAAGTGTGACATAAGTTTTAAAAAGTGCTCAAATACTTCCATTTACTGTACATATCCATTTTGGCCTAATACAATGTATTTGAATGGTGCTAATTTCATAGATGCTTTATTTTAATACTTTACAGATATGTTTCTAAACAGAGACCAAGGCCTGGTTTCACAGACAGGGCTTAGATTAAGCCAGGGTTAGGCCTTAATTCAATTAGGACATTTAAGTAGCTTTTATAAACATGCCTTAGAAAAAAACATTACTGGTGTGCATCTTGAGACAAAACAATGGCATTGACATATTTTAAGATATCCCAGCTAACACAATTACGTAACTGCGACGTCGTGTGTTAGCTGGGATGTCAGTGCAAGTTGCTTTCAGTTAAGACTGCTCAAACATGCAATTTAGTCTGGGACTAGATTTACCCCCGGTTTGTCTGTGAAACCAATGTGACAGATGGACTTCTCATTTTGGACCAAACCTCCTGCAGATGTCAGTGTTGTACTACATTTGAAGACCAATCCAGAACACAACATAAAATAGGGTGAAAGTAAGGGAAATTTGGCATATTTTGACAATTTATCTTTTCAAGTAAGGCTCAGTTCCTTAGTGATGTTTGTGTGTGTTGAAAACAGAAATTGTGTCCTGCTGATGAGTAGGGCCCACTAGGGTCCTCCACTACATGCCCAGAGGAGAGGGTAAAATGATTGTTTTCAGGATTGGTGTTAAACTCTACTTACAATATTTCCCTATGAAGTCTGTCATATTACACTTTTAGAAAACATAATTTTCTTAATTCATGTGCCCTCGTAATCTTTAATCAAAATAACTTCCCATTCCTCTTGGACGTGTTTACTGGTGTGAGGACGCGACAACCTGTCACTCACATAAGATCACAGCAATAGCAAACAACCATCCACTCGGATATGTCACAATAGAGAAGAAAAGATGATCACACCTTCCATTTCATGCTTATCTAGCTAGCCTAGCAGACCTGACAAGCCAGGTATAAATCCCAGTTACACAAGTGGGACGTAACCCATTAACAAACTACAGGTAGCCTATATGCGATTAGCGATGTCATTTGAATTCCTTTCATAAGTTCTATTTACTGCAGCATTTATCTGTTCACATATTTGTATCCTTCTGCCCTTACGGAAAAATAATTATACCTCAAGTTCATTTTATGAAGTATACTTGTAATGTAATTTTCAAGTATATTTTTAAGTATACTTTATGTAGTAAGTATACTAATATCAATGTGTACTTGTAGTAAACTTGTACGTGCACTATTTCAATACTGCTTGGGACTAAATTGGCCCACTTTTAGTATATATATATATAAGTAGTAAACTTTAAGTAGCCTACACAACTAGGTTTCTCATTTGTAATGAACTTATATACGCATACTAGTAGTTTACTATTTTAATACTAGTAGTACATTTTTTTGTTTATGAAAGTAGGCCTACACACTGAAGTGTACTCTCAGTAAACTACTACTAGTTTAGTAGTATACTGCAAGTATACATCTGGTACATCCAGCCCTAGAGAAGGCCAAATGTCCCTCGTTGTATGAGGAGACAATGGAGTCATGAGCTCTTTTTAGTGCTTTTTTATTGGTTAAATATTTGTTAAACCCACAGACCGAAGTAATCGGTGACCAATAGTAGATTTATGAAAGAAAGAAAAAATGTCAAAAGGTTCCTGACAGCGACAATATTTAAATGGTTAATAATTGATAAATAATAATGATAAAATCTCTCTCTCTTTTTTTTTTAAAGAAACTGTTTTCTGTTTTAAAATGTCATGTATTCCTTTGACGGCATTGCTGAATTTGCAGCATCACTACTCCATTCTTCAGTGTTATATGATTATTCAGAAATCTTTCTAATATGCTGATTTTTCTTATCAATGTTAAAAACATTGTGCAGCTAATATTTTGTGAAAACCATGATACATTTTTCAGGATTCTTTGATAAATAGAAAGTTCAAATGAACATTAAAAATGTCTACTGTATTTTTTAAAACAATTTAGTGCATACTAGTTGAATAAAAGCATTAATTTATTAAAATGTAGTAGATGCAATTAATCTGCAAGTGTGCCTTTTCCCCCTCATACTTTATTAGAAAATGTTTCCAACATGGCATCAATAACACAATAATAGCCTAACTATTAAAAGCATTGCACAACATGAATGAGAAAGATACATAAGAACTACAGAAAAACAAGATACAAATTAACATCTTTAAAAAAAAAACTTACATAAAGCATTATTTATGGGGCGTCTCATATACCAATACAGTATATTCCGACTTACAACCATAACTTCTTCTTACATTGCATTTCCAATTAGGGATTTTAAGCATTGTTTTTAGTTCACTCCTGAATAAAGAAACATTTGTGAATCACTGCGCAAGTATACATTATCAAATTACACAAGTCGTGACAGTATGAATTCGGGTAAACGCTGAGCTCGGTGTTCAGAAACTCTGGAATTGAGCACAAAAATAAGAACTGAACATTGAGGCCTGTAAGTGGAGCCAGTAGTGTTATCAGTTATAAATGTAATCAAGGTTAAAATCTGTCCTCATAACTTTCATCCAAAAAAAAAAAAAAAAAAATCTATTTCAAAGTCACCAATTATTTTTATACTGGAAGATTGCCCTTCAGTCGATGACAAAAGTTCATTGTTGCACATATTGACGCTCAAGCACACATTAAAATAAGGCCAAATAACACCAGGCCAAATAACGCTGGTGTGTAACTTTATTGAAAGCAACAGAGGTACACTGAACATTCGGAGCTCTTGCACCTTTACAGTAACACTTGAAACAGCAAATCATTGTACAGATGCCACGAGCGGGTCACCGTTTGTCGTCCTACCTAATGATAAAGCTTCGACTTCCCCCTCATGATTTAATAAATATGTATAATATCCATAGACATCATGGGAAAACATTAGGTTGTAAAACAGTGATTCGTAAATTGAACATCCATAAATTTCCCATCTCGTTTCATCTTTATTTTACCAATTAAAATGCATAAAAATAAAAAAGACATTTCTGTTCGGATCAAATTGTCGCATCTAAACAGGCTGTGTTTGGTAATCCCTGAACATGCTGTAAAGAAAATAATAATAATTCAAGTATCAGCTTGACAAGTAGTGGCGGGGACGAACATGGGTTGAGGCAAAAAAAAAAAAAGTTTTAAAAAAGGCCGCATAATTTCATCTCTCCCACATGGCTTTGTTCATTATTATAAGACATAGGAGGGAAGGGGGGACCATCATGACATTTTACAATCATATAACAACTGGAAAGTAAACTATTTTTCAGACTCAAGCACCTTGCAGACCTGGAGTGTTTTAATTTGACTCCAAGACACACACACACACACCACATACTACGCCCACTACTATGAGGTATAAACAAAGCATTGATGGTAACCAATGATTACTGAGGATTCTCTGTAACAAACTAAAGTGAATATTGCAGTAACTCAAAATATGACACTGAGCAAAAGTGCATTTCTATAGTTTTGTGCTGAAATGAACCGCAGCAGAAAAGGCTCTTGCAAATGCACGTTCTTAAAAAAGCTAAACGTATCAAAAGAAAACGATGCAGTTCCAAGCTGTTAATACCATTTATCTGAGGTGGTTCTTAGTCATTGCATGCTTTAAACGATGAGAAGCGTGGCGTAATGCGTTGGCTTGACACTGCGGCGGGTAACGCGTGTGAAAGAGGAGATGTGGAACTAAACGGGAGAGATGACACAGGCGAGTACGTCAAGGCTTTGGCTGGTTCTTTAGTCAGCTTCCTCTTCAGACTCTTCCTCTTCTGCGGTCTCCAGCCAGGTGAGCCACTGGTTCACCTAAACGACAGGAAAAGAAGAGCGAATCCTGTAAACGGCGTGTCTTCCGATGAAAGGGTGCCATGGTTCACTGCAACGGGGTAACCGTGGTGCGCATTACCTGAAACAATGCCTTTCCTTTCCCTGGAAACTCCTGGGCAATGTCTTCTTTCCATGCTAGGAAGGCCTCTTCTTCAATTATCTCCATATCATAAAAATTGACAAAGTAGCGCAGTAACATTCCTAAGGAGACGAGAGACGAGTCAAAACAGGAAAACAAGCATTTCCTCTTATTACCTCAGTAAACAAACTCCACACCTTTAGACCAATGAATTACAATGACTATATTCTGCATTAAAAGCTTTATAAACAAACTAAAAATAAGTACCAAAAAAATGAAATTAATTTCTCTATTTTTATAAAATATAATTCTTTTTTCCATTTTTTATTTACTATATTTGTATTACTTTGTTTTATTTTTATTTGATAAAATAAAGCTTTTTATTTTTATTTGATAAAATAAAGCGTTATATTTTGATTTGATAAAATAAAAGCGTTTTATTTTTATTTTATAAACAAGCATTTTATTTTATAAAATAAAGTGTTTTATTTAGTTTGTTTATAATAAATTAAACATACGACAAATAAACAAACAAAATACAAATACATACATTTAAAACATAACTAAAACCTGTAAATTAAATAAAAAAACTAATGAAAATAATAGTTTTCTATTTTATATATATAAAAAAAAGATAAAAAGATGTTCCTCCAGGTCTTATTCTTCCAGCACTTTTAGACGCACCTTTGGGAAAAGCATGGGCATTGGAGTGGACTTGCAGGGCATACAGTGCACTGACTTGCAGGTCCACGTGATCATGCAAGAATTTTTGCATCACCGGTTTGAAGGCGAGGAGCAGCTGCTTTTCCTGGTCCAGCTGCTCTTTCGTGGGTGACGATAACTGCTCTTCTTCTTCAGTGGAATACATCTCATGGAAGATGTACTGTAAAAAGCTAGAAGAATGTGTGGGGTTAATCAAGGGTGCACAGAAGAAGCCTGTAAAAGCTTTCGGCCAGCAGGTGCATCATCATACCTGGTCATCAGAATGTTAACGAAACCCTTATCAGTGTGCAGCTTGAGAGAGATGTTGTCCTTGATCCACTTGTAGATGGTTTGTGGGGCAGGATCTGCTTTGATCTGCTTCAGCAACTCCTTCTCCAGCTTCATGAGAGGGAATAAGAAGCTCAGGCTCTTCCCCTCCAGAATCTCCAACATGCGATCTTTGTTTTGATCGATTTCTGTGGGCAGAGATAGAAAAAAAGGAAGAGTTTATTTCGTATGAACTTACATATTCCCATTACAAAGTGATTTGCTTGGTTGATGTTATGCCAGGTTCAGACTTATGTTTTTGTTACAATAGTCACCGTGTCAGATTTCACAATTGAGACTCCAAAACTCTTGTCTTTTCATGGAAAGAAACTGTCAGACTACACGTTGCTTCCCAACCAATCACCACATGCCATGTTTAACATGTCAGCGCTCAGAGGAAACATCAGAAAGGCAGGAGTATTGTTGAACCGCTCCACAAACCTTTCCTCTAGTGCATAATTCCACCTAGCAGAACCTATGCCATTATCTTCCTTTCCCCATGTTTGAAACCCGTGCATGGAAAAGCTTCTGTGCTCCTATTGGTCAACTTCTCAGATGTAACAGCCATTCATGGCTAAATAAAATAAACAAACATGCTAGTCTCAGTCGAAACGTGGCGTCGTTTGTCATCCACTATGATTTGTGTGTCCTGATGGCCGTTGTCATTTACAAAACACCACCCTACATCAAGTCAATCTTTATTGTATAAAGCGCTATATAAATAAAGGTGTTTCAATTATTAAATTAGTCTAAAATCAGGCTGATATAGGGTAGTCTGAAAGAGTTTAAGGGATGAAATCATAGACCCAAAAAGGTGGTGATGTTTAATTAGTGTTTTATAACAAATTTTTTTTTTTTTAAAGTGTAATGTTATCAAAACGTGTTTGTCAAAATGACATGGAAATAAAAGATACACACTTGTCACACTTTAGACTTACCTTTTGCCTCCTAAAAAACTCCTAAATAGGTCTACAGTGTATTAATGGTTAGTAGTTACGTTTAGGTATAGGGTAGGATTAAGGGTTGTAGAAATATGGTCATGCAAAATAAAGCAAAAAAAATATAAAAAATGAGTGAGGAGCTGACTGACAAGATGGCGGAATATTTGGTGTCAAAGCGCCTGTTTAAGCAAACTTGTCTTTGTACTGTTTTGTTTAGTGGTCGCCCGATGTTTTTTTTGATGGCCGATATCTTAGAGAGCAGGGTGGCTGATATATATTATATATTACACACACACTTTATACATTCATTTTAATCAATATTTAATATATTTTAAATAATGTAGAAAACAAATCTTTAAAATAAACATGCTTGATGGCAACGTCTTGAATCTGCAATCCTATTACAGTATTTTTCACAAAGTAATTGTTTAAAAATATATGAATAAAAAGTAAACACTGCTTGCCTCCTTGCTCAATGCACCCGATGAACTAAAAAGCAATTCCGTTTTTAGTTGAAAACTGTAAACCATGTAAACTGCCCCTAAGATTAATAAAAGTTTTAGAAGTATTTTTTATTGTTGGTTAATTTCAACATTAACTAATATTACTAAAATCAAAGGTTTTATTTGTTAATATTTAAATGGACCTGATCTGACATGAACTGAACAGTTGTATTTTTATTAACTAACACTTGAACAATAAATACTGATGTATTTGAACAAATGTTTTGGTCATTGTTACTCATTGTGTTAGTCATTGCATTATCTGATAGGACCCCAGTTTCCATACAGGGAGGACACAAAAGCACCAACCTGGCAGCATCTTCTGCATGTTGACCTTGCTCAGTTGGAACAGATCGGTCAACCACTCTCGATCTTTCAGCTTGGCCATTTGCTGCAAGCAGAGGAGGAAAAGAGGGAAGTGGGTGCCGTTCTCCAGCGGGTGCGCCAACTCTGCCATGCTCACGAGTTCAGCAATGATTGCCCGGGCAGCAAACTGAGCCAGGTAAGATTTCACCAAGGGAACATCCAACTCGATCTTGGGACACTGGTCCAGAACATTGAGGAAAGCCTGTAAAAACATGTCATTTAAGGATGAGTCCCAATTTGAGTCAAGACGCAGTGAGGGCAAATTGTGCATACACAAACCTGCATGAAGTTCTCCCCGGTGACCAGTCCCTCCATGCGGAGCGTGTTGATCAGAGTGCTGACATGCTCTCGGCCCTCATCTGGGTTCTCCAGTGAGCACACTATCATCTTACTCAACATCTCAGGCAGGAAGTGTTTGGGAGCCCTCATCTCTCGCACACCATTCACTGCATCGTTCATGCTTTTGCTGCTGAGGTAAGTGGTCACAACGGCTTCCTGCCAAGTCACACAGACAAATTTAAGTAACAGCTCACTCAAAAGTTTCAGTGAACCTTTTCATTAATGAATTGGTGAGAGGTACGTACAGTCATCTTAAGCAGTTCCTCAGGAGGAGGAGGCTTCTTAGTCGTCTTCTGTGGCTTCTCCTGAATTGGAGGCGGGTTGGTTTTCAGGCCAAGTTGCGGGGGCTGCAAACAACCAAAAGGGTTAAACACACCTTTAAAATGAAAAGACATTCCGTTTCTATGTGAAATGTAGCACTCATTACCTGTCCCAGAGGTGGTGTGGATGTGCGTGGAGGTTGAGCACTAGGAGGAATCATGGTAGGTATCTGCGGCTGCAACTTTGGCATTTGGTTTTTGTTCAAGATGAATGACTGAGCAGGCCTCAAGCTAATCTGAAATACAATGCAAATAATTATTAATAGGAGTCAGAGATCACAAAACATTTTTCTTCAAATTAAGCACAGAACGCACACTACAACAGGTACACGTCAGCTGCATGGACGCAAGTGCTGGGTTGACAATATCGGTTTCCTTTTTAATCAATCTTAATTTTTCTGAACCTAGTTCTTTTAGAGTATGCTGCTTTCAGCTGATGCGTGAACAAAACTTCACTGAACAATATTTGTAGGGTACCTACTATTCAGTAAGTTAAATAAGCTTTGTGACTTGTTACTTTTGATATGCTACTAAGTCTGAACTTTTTTTTGTACCCAACACACTGTGTAAAAAAAAATAATAATTTATGACAAATGACAGCTATACAAGTTGGTCATCCAAAGTGAAAATCATTCATACCTCATCAGCATTCAGCTGTCCTTTCTTAATGAAACGTGGTGGCAAATCCTTGGACTGAGCTTGCTGTTGAGATGAATGGGTCTGATTCTGGAAAAGCGGATTCTGACCCTTTGATTAAGAAAAAAAAGAAAGACTTAGGTCACACTAATATTTTGATGCCTTGAAACATCAGTTCTCTGGTAGATTGGCATTTACCTGGTTGGATTTCATGAAAGGCTGGGGTGCAGGGGCCATGTGACCACCATGCCCGTTGAAAAGAGGGTTTGTGCGACGGCCCATGGTGGGGGAATACCTGTCCTGAATGACCCCGGGGCCAGTTCCAATCCCACCGCCTACAACCAGACAACAGAGTTATTAAGCTCGCACTGAACCAGTGCAAATCCAGTCATGCACCACCTGTCCCAGAAATGCCAACGCACTACAGGACATACCTGGCATCTGCCCAAACATATCCGCTAATCCCCCAAGAGTTTCTCGATCAGGCTTTATTCTCGTCTGCAAGAAAGGACTTTCTTGAAAGAAGTCAGTTCTTATTCCTTGAGTCATCGGAGGAATAAAAACACCCAAATCCTAAAAAAAAAAAAAAAAACTATTAAGCCAGCAGGTCAATGTCAGCATTGGAAAATGTTCTCCTTAATTTCTTGGAATCAGAGGTTGAAATAGTTTCAGAATATTCTGATATTAGCAATGTTGCTTTGAAACAACACCAGTGTCTATTAGGGTTGGGTATCGAGAACCGGTAACAAATTTCTCAAAAAACGGGGATTCCATAAGACGCACACATTTTGATTCCGCTTATCGATTCCTGACTTTGGGGCCGATCACATATTGTGTTTTTTGAGCGAGCAAATTCGTTATTTCACATGTAGGCGCACGGAAAGCGCTCTCAAAAGAATGAGCGCAGGCGGTGCAGAGCCCTCGTTTGTCCAGAGCCGCGGCGAGATGAAAAATCTCAACATTTCAGAATGCCGCAAGGCCACGTCATGCGACAAAAAACAACCGACATTTCCATGACATCGAAAGCTCGGCTGATTGCTGAACAGCTGATCATAGCGGGCTTTTATTTCTCATCTCGATAAATATATAGTAGTAAAGCTAATGCAAGGGCTTGAAATCAATTAATCCTTTGCTGATACTTCCTCGTAATCATGGAGCGCAGTTCATGGTTGCATAGCAACGACAGACGCCATATGGGAGCGCAAGCGCTTGTGAGAAGGAAAAAGCGATATGTGAACGGCCCCTAATTCATGAACTGAATCTATTTGGTTTCAAATAGTTTTTGTTTTGTTTAAAATGGAGATCACGATTACATGCATCAGACAACTACACAGAATAACATGTTCTAGTCTATTTTTGTTTTTTTTAAGTCTCATTCAAAAATACCTGTTTAATTAATGGGTAATTCACAATTTTTTTAATGAATCAATTGAGTCTTCTTGAATAAATGAAAAATAAAATAATTTAACAGTCGATTTGCCACCTACTGGAGAAATAATGTAATCAACAATCTATATTTGAAGAGACTCCTTTCACTTTAGCCATTTTAATGGTTATTGCTTAAAATTGGCAAGAATAAAAGGAAGTAGTATTTATTCTTCAAGTATTTGCCCTTTTCCCCCCCAAAAAAATATTGGAATCGGATTCGATAAGCAGAATCGCTAAAATTGAAACAATGCCCAACCCTAGTGTCAATGGTAACATCCTAAACTCACCTTTACTGCATCCTGACGGATCTGGTTGATAGTCTTAGGTCCATTATCAATGAAAGCTTTCCGAGGCACCCAGTTGTTCTCTCGCAACTCCACAGTATCCTGAAGCAGGAAACGAATCCTAGCAGGCAAGTCCTTGTTGTTCATTAAGGATCGCATACGGCCGAAGTACTGATCCATTAAAGACTACGAGAGAAAGGGGTGTTAAGGAAACACATGTGTCTTAACCTATTCAAAGCCCTGGTAGTCTAAAAGCAGCTTACCTTGGCCTTGTCATGATCTAGTCTTGGCCCCACAGTTCTCATTATCTGACAGAGGCACTCCAAATCCTCCCCCATATCCTTAAGTTGGACTCTTTTCTTCTTTTCCAGAAGCTTTAATTAAGAGTTTTCACATGTAGGAACATTAGGATGGAAATTGACCGGCCGACAACTATTTAAATGGAGGGTTTATGAATAACTCACTGTTTTGATGCATTTATGAAGGATAGACTCATGAATGAGATCGAGTTTGCCAAGTTCTCCGATGAATTTGATGTTGCCAAGCATTTTGATCTTGGCAATGGCACGCTGCTCCTCCTCCTCAGAGGTGAGAGGGCTGTCATTTTTATCATAGACTTAAAAAAATAAAAAATAAAAATAAATATCTGACAATTTAGCACAGCAGCAGTAATAACGTTAGCACATCTACTACTTACTGTCAACATTTCTGGTGCGGTTTTCAAATTCATCTTGAAGTTTGGAAATCAGAAGTCTCCTGAATGTCTGTAAGAGCATGAGGAAATGGTGAAATAAATGCACCCATACAGCACTTGGTGTTGTGAAGCTTCTTGCTAATGAATGAATAGGAAATTCTTACAGTGCTCTGTTTTTGTGATGTTTGGATCTCTGTTGATGGGCCGTCAAAGTTTGGAGCATCCTCTGCCAAACGCAGACATAGCTGAGCATATAGCGAACTATACTTCGGCTCTTCGAGGGCTTTGTCTACAATCTAGTGGAAGCGAACAAGTAGAAAAGTCAACATCATTAGAAAGAATTTGTATTTTATGTAAGCAACTTCAAATAATAAAATGCAGCCAAACAAACAAGCTATGTTCAGTTGAATCATTAATACTAATACTAATATGATGACTGGTCTTCGTTTCTTTATTACAAACGGTTTACTTGAATTGCTTGGAAAAACAGTTGACAGTTTAGAGCTAAAAAGAAAAAGAAAAAGCTAGACATTGTTTTCATTTTGAAAAACAAAATCACCAATTAAAAAGTGTGATTAATTAAATCACTAATTAATTGCAAGTCTACATGTATAATGAACCAAATCCTCACCAGCAAGATGATTCCTTTGAGGACGAGCTTTGAATCTACGCCCACATTCAGGAGCTCAAGGCATAGCTTGTCAAACTTTTCAGGGGTCAGTTTATTAAGTATGCTAGAAACAAAGAAGCAAACAGTCAGTTATTCAGTCACTTTTGTTGCAAATAGTCTTAAAAAAGCAAATTCAAGCATGTTTGCAAACAAGGATATTCAAATCCAAGATGAAACGTTCTGCTATGCCAGACGCTTGTCTTTATACACGTCTAGAGTAGGATCATGGAGTGCATTCTGCAGTGCAACATCATTCTTAAAATGTAAATCAGGGCACACGCTACTGAATCTCTGCAGTGGTGAATGAAGCGAGTAATTTCAGTGCCTTACCCTCTCACTTTTCTGAAGATTGCATCGTGTCTTTCTTTTTCGTTGGAGGAGTTGACATCTCGTCTAGTGCTTCGTGAAGGAACCCATCTCTGAACGTTAAGCCCTGGGGTTTTCCCCAGGAACTCGCTAGAAAACAATGCCACACATTTAATGTTTTGAAAAGGCTTCAATGACTTACTAATGTCAGACATAAAACATCAGTACTAAAATATCTGAGTCAATCAGAAAGGATTCTACCCTGAGATGACAAAGACACTTTAATGCCTTCTCATATTTTATCACATGGGGTCAACACCATTTTACCTCAAGCTACTAATAATGTTTAAAATAAACATGACATCAAAGTGCCCCTATTATGCCATTTTAAAGGTTCCTAATTTTGTTTTGGAGGTCTCCAACAATAGTTTACATGCATCCAAAGTAAAAAAAAACACTCATTCTCTCATTATATACATTGCAGCATCACCTCTTTTCTCAGAGTCTCTCTAAAACCCGCCTTTAAAAGAGCGTCCTCCGCTCTGATTGGTCAGATGACCAAGTTTGTTGCGATTGGTCTACCGCTTACGGCACGTTTCGGAAATGAAACGCTCATTACCATATCTGAATTTCTGCTCTTCCTTGCACACACAGTGATACGAACAGGAACAATGGCGTTAGTTTTATATCAATTCAAGCCCGTGTCCTCATTCTTTTGTGTTCGAGGGCGTGTCAAAGTAGACTTTGTTCAAGGGAAACCAGTGAAGAGCATAGTCGGGCATTATGAAAATCAGTTTTTTTGGGAGACAATAACTCCATTTATTGTACACTTTGTTCGTTGAAACTTTGCAGACATTTTACATTCACAATCAGTTTTATTACAGATTACATGAAAGGTAATAACTTAAAAAGCATGATAGGGGCACTTTCAAGTTGACATGAAACAAGTTTGATATTCTTTCCTTTCCTATTGTGACAGGAGTAAAACAGCTTCCTGAATGAGAAGGGTAGGACTTGATTTTGTCAATCAGAAATTGTTTGCTATTGCTGCGATCTCAAGTGAGTGACAGGTTTCTGGAAGAGGAAGTTCACGGTCCCACCTTTGCGCATCAGTAAAAACATCAGGAGTGTCATTGGAAGGGGAAGTTATTTTGATTAAAGATTGAGGGCCCATGAATTGTGAAAAAAAATGTATAAAAATAATAATGGATAAATCATTAATACTGCAATATCTCATAGAAAAATCACTGTCATTCTTGGTTTCATGGTGACATCAAATTTAGCACTCTTATTTATGCTTCTAACTAAAAGAAAATACCTCAGTCAAATTTTTGTTTTGTGCAGTTAATAATTTCTGGCAGCTGTTTAGAAGAGTCAGTGAATTGACAAATCTCCAGTAAATACCACTGGTGTAATTGATGGTCACTGATGTAGAGGCGGAGCATTTCAAAGTTAAATTGTTTTCCGACATAATGAAGTGATGATTTGTCCAAACAAATTATTTGTTTACTAGGAAATTAGTTCAAACCGTTCATGGACCGGTTGCGAACGTAAATCTTTACGATTATAATGACCTCCTTGGATGTATACCACCATCTCAATAAGAACACAAAGGTTTCTGCCTCTCTCTACACTGGAAGTGACAGTTGTCGAGTCGCAATGTGCAGCAACAGCTCGAGGCTGTCTACACTGGACGTGACAAAGCGACCGCTGCAAATCCATTTGTTCTGTGTGTAAGTTGCACCAGTTTACTGGCGGAAATTTAATGTATCGCATCGCTGATTATAATGGGTTCCATCTCCTTTTGTTCACGTCGCAGTTATTATGTGTATTATTGTGCATTAAAATGTGTTTCCAACGTAGTTTATGTGCATGTTTTCTTAGCAGATACATTTATCTGACTCAAACGAGCTCATACGTTTTTTCATGCACATTTAGGATTTATGCACATCTTGGCGTCTTAATCGAGCAATTCTTTTTTAATGCAATATCCCAAAAATTCACATAAAAACACATGGATGGAAGCATAGCTAATGTCTACAGCACAATCACTTCCAAATAAACCAAGTTCACACGGTTCAAACTAACCTGTTGCCGACAGACTTGGGATAGTGCTGAGGTGCACCCCTACCTCCTCCTCCGGCCGAAGAAGCACTAGAAAAGTGAAAATTGGGGTTGAGAGATTTTAATTGAAATGATTACAACTCCTTATACCCCACATCCCCAAGAAGCTGTATGAGGTACATGTTATGCTAAATATTTCTATATATCCTAATCTTTGTTAAGAACACGTATTCTTTACTTGAATGAGCTCATTGTCTTAAATTAGCCTAATGCATCGTTTAAATTAATATATCATTAGCTAACTGTGTGACACGGATTTGTATGTACATTTCTGAAATATATAACTTGAACAGTCACCCCTGATAACAGATCACTCAAAATTGCAATGTAAACGCATACATTTTCTGTAAAGCGGTTTGAAATTATGTGTATTGTGAAAAGCGCTATACAAATAAATGTTCTCAGCTCAATTAATAAGCTTCAAATATTTACCTCTTCACTAATTTATCCTTAGCCAAATGAAAGGTCTTCTCAAATGGCATAAGGTCCATTAAAGGAGAACTCCGGTCAATTTTAACATTGAGCTCAATTTTTAGTAAATTTGGAGTGCTGTCAATACAGAGAACAACGACAAAAATCGGTGTTGCCTACACCGTGTTATCCTCTTTTTAAAATTTGCACCCTATTGACTTGAATGGGGCAAGTTTTAAACCTGCTTTTAGCCTCTTAACCAGTGTTGCCACAGTTACTTTGAAAAAGTAATCAGATTACTGATTACTGATTACTCCTTTAAAAAGTAACTTAGTTACTTTACAGATTACTTGATTTTAAAAGTAACTAAGTTAGATTACAAGTTACTTTATTAGTTACATTCAGCAGCAGCCGACACCCCCGCCGCCTCAACATAAAAATGACAACCGGTTTTGCACTCCAATAAACACTCACTTTATTGGAAGTGCATTTTTAACAGTAACTTCAACAATGTATATCCTAACATTTTAAGTTGAACTTAAAAACTATTTCCTGAAAAAAATACATGTTTTTATAAAAAAAATTGTAAATAAAGACAGTCTTTCTTGACTTCACTTAACATAAATACATGTTGTTGTTTTTTTTAATAAAATAATGACAGTCTTTCTTGACCCAACTCCAAATGTTTCTTCAAATTTGATGTAGTTTTTTTTTTTTTTTGTAACTAGGTGACGCGTTAATGTAACATGTAAGGGTGGCGACGTGGCGTTGCCAATAAAGCACCTACAAGCTCACAAAGAACCGGCAAAATTAATGATTATGAATATGTCAAATATAGCAAGAAGACATTTTAATTGTTTATAAATAAAGAAGTGTTTTCTGTCAGTGTCGGCTGCAAAGATGAAGTTGACGATGCTGACTTGCGATCTTCACTGTAGGCCTAGTGAACGCGCCAGAGAGAAATGCACATTTCATACGGATTACATAAGCAGAGAGCAGTCTGTTTTCGTTTCGAATTGTTCTGTTTAAAAGTAGACATTTTAATATAAAAATAGCCTCTGTGTCGTGATTATCTATGGTCTGCTATATTTATCCTACTTCTTATTTATTAAATCCAGGCAATTGGTCGATGAAACATTGATTAAAATTAAGATACAATTAATACAAAACGAAATTCACTTTAAATAAATGCTTTGTGCGTTCGGTTTGAGGTCTCTGTGAAAAAGCAGTAGCCTATTTTAGTGCCGCTTTCAGAGCGGTCACGTCCAACGGAGAACTGTCGCGTCCGTAACATTGTTTTTTCCTCATAAATGTGAACACGAAAAATAAAATAAAAATGGATAATTTATGTTCTCTGGAGAGCCAACCCTTCTTCATCCGGTGGGTAGTATTACTTTTGGTTTGCGCAGTGTGTATTTCTCTCATATTAAATATAAAACGCATGTGTGTAGCTTGCTTCTTTATTAAGGGAGTATGGATATATAAACAGACGTTTCAATATATTGGTATATTAAATGCATTTTCTGATCATTTATACTTCATTATATTATATTTAAAGTTTTTTTTACTGCAAATGTCACGTCCATAACGCTGGAATTGCCTGATTTTAAAGAATTTATCCTCAACTAGGTTTGTGGTGTAGGTCTACGTATTTTATAATGTTGACTTCAAATAATACTAATAGGCTAATTTAAAGATGTGGTAGCATTGGATCTGGACGGGAAGGATAACTCTGGGAGTTGGAAGTGTTTCGTAATTCTGCCTTCTCACACCGCGACACAGGTTCGTGGATCTGAGTGTTGCGATTTCGGTTTCATATCGCATTACAGCCCTAATTTTTACTGAGGAAAATGGCAAAAATAGTAACGCACAGTGACTTGGATAAGTAACTTTAATCTGATTACTGGATTGGAAATAGTAACGCGTTAGATTACTCGTTACTGAAAAAAGTGGTCAGATTAGAGTAACGCGTTACTAAGTAACGCGTTACCGGCATCACTGCTCTTAACATATTTGATGTGTCATTACAAGTGCCCAGCCATGTTGAGTGATTCCTTAAGAGTGAACACGAGTGAATCTGACTGCAGTAGATGTGAAAAATATGAATAAAAATGATGTTATATCAGCCAGCGCAAATACCTGTATTTAGTTCCTGTTTTCGGTGGAAGTCCAAAGTAGTCGATTGTCGAGTTCACGCGCGTGATCATAGTAACTAAACGTATGCGCGTGAACTCGACAATCGACTACTTTGGACTTCCACCGAAAACAGGAACTAAATACAGGTATGTGCGCTGGCTGAATTAACATCATTTTTATTCATATCTTTCACATCTACTGCAGTCAGATTCACTCGTGTTCACTCTTAAGGAATCACTCAACATGGCTGGGCACTTGTAATGACACATCAAATATGTTAAGAGGATAAAAGCAGGTTTAAAACTTGCCCCATTCAAGTCAATAGGGTGCAAATTTTAAAAATAGGATAACACAGTGTAGGCAACACCGATTTTTGTCGTTGTTCTCTGTATTGACAGCACTCCAAATTTACTAAAAATTGAACTCAATGTTAAAATTGACCGGAGTTCTCCTTTAAAAACAGTGTATAATAAGTGAAATCTGTACCTGAAACGAGAAGCACCCCCCTCTGCAATCACACTCTCCACTTTGGCGGCTTGACAATGAAAGATCCTCAAAAAGAATGAGAGTGAAGGGTGGGGGTGTAGAAACACGGCCTAAGAGAGGAAAAAACACTTTATTTATTAGATTTACACGATAAATGAAAATGACACGTATTGAACATCAACTAAAACACATCAGAGATTAAAGGGTTCTTCAGTTACGGTGAAAAACGACGAGGATAAATGTAAAGAACTGAACTGCCATCAAATCTGAACAAAGCACAAGGCCTCTGCCTTGAGCTCAGATTTCACAAAAGACCCTTGATTTATTAACAATGTTCACATTTGAGTGGCATTATAATTGTGTTTACTTAAAGGTTTATCATCAATTAAGAAAGATGGCATCTGAGTGGTAAAATAATTAACATTTTATGACGACGTTGATGATGATAGACAATTAAATCACACTGAGTTGTTGTCATAGAGCTCTTCTCGTGCCATTAGCATTGAGGCTAATTATCACACACACAAGAAAACAGCCACGATCGGGGTATCCAACGTTTAAAGTCAGCTCAATAAACAAGTAGAAACTTAAGCCAGGCATCAAGTTTGATAGCGGATCACTTGGTGTTAAAATATACGCCGGTTTATGGTCAAATGTGCGGTTTACCGGCAGGGTGGTGCGAGAGAACAGCTGATTTAATAACCAGACGCCATTTTCTCATAAGCGACAATAAAGCGAGTCGGTACAGCCAAACAATTAACATATAAACACACAGTATCTCACATACAGCACTAAACCTCTAGGTTTAACCCGGTAACGTCGGTCAGTTCATCTGGATAACTGTCTGGAAGCGGTTATAGTCTAGTAAAGGTAGAAAGCAAGAACTGGCGAGCAATCGGAGCCATTTTACAGCAGCAACCCACCGGCTAATGTAACGTTAAGTCAGAAAAATCTTACCTTTTCTAAAAGAACTTCAGCTTTGATGATGTTGGGTTACCAAAGAGGAAAAGAAAAAAGATGAGAAAAGAAGACGATTTAGACTTAAACGTTAATAATAGTATGGTTAGGGAACAGTGCGCCTTGAGATAACTGGCCGCACCGGTGTGAGGAGGAGAACTGTGTGATCTGACGTCACGGACAGCCGCAACTTTATTCATGGGACGCGTCAAACATGCTGGATGGCACGTCATCATCAAGATTCTCTGCACTTACACACTTGACAAAAAAATGAGGATGCTGAGTGGGATTTTGACTCACCAACGTATTTAGAGCCCGTCCGCTGAGATTCGTTCAGTGGTCTTTTTCCTGCAAGTTATCGTTTTGTCAGTAGGTGGCACTGGCGAAGAGTCTTTTCAGCGAGTCATTGAATCATTTACTTAGTCACCATGAAATCAAAATTGACTAATCTTATTTATGGAATATTGCAGTTTAATATCAATTATTTATCAGTCCGCATCTATCTATTTTTTATTAATGCATTATTTATAATATTTTAATTCATGTGCCTTCATAATCTTTAAAGTCCCCATGACATCAACATTTTGGCTTTTAGTATGAATAATATTCAGAATGAATATGAATAATATTTTGGAGCACACGCTTATAAATAACAGTAAGACTAATATATTATGTTAGTCTTACTGTTATCTATAAGCGTGTGCTCCAAAACAATGACAACATTTGCATTTAGAAGATAGCTGCCTATGTAAGCATTAAAAACGTACCGGGTGCTTCTCAATAGCCATACTCTTGATGCTTCCTCATTTCCTCCTCTCCTCCAGCCCGTGACCTCCTGGAAACCGATCAAAGTTAGCCATCTTGAAGGACATCTCAATTCTCTAATAGCACGGCGTGGAATGAGGAGTGAGGAAGTTTCCAGAGGAGTTATGAGTGAGTGAGGATGCACAGCTGTATCGCGGAAGTCTTTCTTGTTGAAACCTGAGTCTGACGCATGTTTAAATTCTCCTCCACCTTCACATTTCTCACAATTACAGTAGTCAACATTTGAAGTGGAACAAAACCTTTCATCAAAGTTAGAGATACATTTTGAACAATACCCCTTTCTTTTCTTATTTGAAACTTTGATGAACTTTTTTTGATCCACTTCAAATGTTGATTAGCTGTATTTTAATTTATGTTTTTCCTTTGCAGTTTAAATAAACCATACATATCACAGATTTGAACAGGGCATCTTGTGTTATCACTATTTGTTTTGAATTTCTTAAATAATCAAACCTGAACAACATAAGGGCAGATCCCTTGAGCGTAGCTGATGACGCTGTGAAGTGTTCAAGAATATTTCAATATACTTGCTCTCCTTCGACTCCCCTCGCATCCTAATGGGGGTGGAGCTGAGATGCTTTAGTGTACGCATAAAAACTGTACTTACTATATACTTATAGGCCTACTAATAAAATTTGGGTCTGATTGTGCGTACAATGCACATAATATGCAGATAATGAAATTTACAGTACTCTAGTGTACACGTAAACAAGGATATTTACGCCTGTTTTAGGGACGGTTTCAATACCCATACTTGCGGTCTTGCACTTTATATCTGTTAGTAGTCTCTAGCAACAGACATCACATTTTACTAATTGTTTTTAATTAAGTGATAAAAAGCAGCTGCTAATGTTTTACCAAATACACATTCTCATCAATAAAATGTGCAACACTTTATGCTTTACTACCAAGTTATATTTGATTTATAATTCATTCAACTTACACTGGAAAGTTTCCCTTGAAATCTTGCATTTTTAGGGCACATGTGCTCATGATGAATGACAGGACTGACTCCGAAGCGGTATTAGAGAAAGTGTGGATGTATTGTTCATTAAGAGCACTGAGCTTTGGCATTTTCCAGACCTGCAAGTCTTGTGCACTTACTGCCCAACGTGTACGTGTTCGCAAGTGTGGGTATTGGGATAGACCCATACTTTGGCCATTACAATGGCACTTTTGCCAAGTCCGAGGTCCCCAGTAGACTTACCTGACAGTCAAGCAACATTATGAAATCATGAAAGTGTGGATTCAAGGAAGACCATAGTGCCATTTGGACCCCCTATGCTCACACCATTGAGAACTAATTCCAAGTTTACTGACTGTCTAACAGTTTTATTATTATTAGGCTATATTATTTAGCAGTTTACAGGGACTGTAATGACAGCACTCTAAATACATATGACATTAATATGGAGTTGATCCCCCCTTTGCAGCTATAATAGTTTCCACTCATCTGCGAAGGCTTTCCACAAGATTTTGGAGTGTTCCTGTGGAAATTTTTGCCCATTCATCCAGTAGAGCATTTGTGAGGTCAGGCACTGATGTTAGACGAGAAGGCCTGGCTCACAAAATCCGTTCCAGTTCAGTCCCAAAGGTGTTCGATGGGGTTGAGGTTAAGGCTCTGTGCCGGCCAGTCAAGTTCTTCCACACCAAACTCATCCAAGCATGTCTTTATGGACACTTGTGCACTGAGGCACAGTCATGCTGGAACAGAAACAGGGTTTCCCCGGCCCAACTGTTCCTACAAAGTTGGAAGCATAGCATTGTCCAAAATGTCTTGGTATGCGAAAGCATTAAGATTTCCCTTCACCGGAGGTAATGGGCCAAGCGCAACCCCTGAAACACCATTATCCTCCACAAAACCTTACTGTTGGCACAATGCAGTCAGGCAGGTAATGTTCTCCTGGCATCCGCCAAACAGAGACTCGTGATTCGTCACTCCACAGAACACATTTCCACTCAGTGGCGACATGCTTTACACACTCCATCCGACGCTTGCTATTGTACTTGGTGATGTGAGGCTTGCATGCAATTGACTTTTACGCACCATGTGGCTGATATTTTGCTGTTCTTAAATGCTTCCACTTTCCAATAATGCCACTTATGGTTGACCATGGAATATCTAGCATATATTGTAAAGGGGGCATCCTATCACAGTACCATGCTTGAATTCACTGAGTTCTTCAGAACGACCCATTTTCCCCCACAAATGTTTGTAAATGTCTGATTGAAACCCCTGAATTCAATAATTCAGACGTGTGTCCCAATGTTGTCCATATAATGCATACTTTACCATTAGATGCAGTGTCTAAATTACTTAGGCTGACTTCAGGTATTAGACCATTTTTGCCATCTGAGAAGTGTGGCCCTATTTACCTGATTTCACCTTATGTCCAGGGGATTCAGTCAGCATCCATACAGCAAATATATATATATATATTTCTAGCTACATTTACATGCAAACAAAAAATCTATTTATAATTGGATTGATGACTCAATCGGACTGAAAAGCCTTCATGTAAATACCTCAATGGAAAAATGTAAGCATGTATTGTAAACTCCTGAATTCAACTATATTCTTAACCAGATTCAATAACACATCAGATTCAGCAAACCCTTTGACGGTGTTACTGAAAATCACATGCCATACTACTTAGTTATTTATCCAAATTGCTTTGATGACACCAACTTATTTAACCAACTGGTTGTTTGATTAGCTTAGATACTTTTAGGTTGTTGCCGTGGGCTGATTTTTTCCCCTCGCGGGTTGAAGATCTAGCCATTGGGCTAGTTTCGTTGCACAGTCAAATGTAAACAAGTATTGGTAACTAGGCTATTATTTCATTGTAGTTGTTCAATGCATGTGTGGATGAGACCACAAAAGACCATTTTGCAAAAACAAACAAACAAATAAACCTCATGCCCTGGGACCCCACTAAACAGTTTTACACTTCGACCCCCCCAATGTTCAAACTAAACTAATATGCCCTTGTGCGCAGAACTGGCAACCCTGATAGCCTATAATATATGATGTTGGATGTGGACTGAGCTGAACTGAGGTACTATCAACATTAACCAGCAGATGGGGTCAGTGACTTTTGAATGATTTTCATTCCTGATTTATCTGCTCTTTCTTATTTCTGATTTATTTGCTCTTTCCCACAGCAGCAGCATTTGAATAAATTCAGATAAAAAAATAAAAAAAAAATAATTTTAAGATTTAAAAACCATTGTACAAATCATTATTTTTGAATACAATTCTATATCATCCACATCTATGCTGAATCTAAATACATTGCTTATGTGTTAATGTTTATGAATGGCCGACTGTAACAGTTTGAATAGAATAATTTTGTGTTTCTGTTGTGCTCTTTCTGTCACAGTTCAGAAGGAGAGAGAGAGGACCCAAACGCAAAGGCAGATAATGTCTCTTTAATAAACTCAGGTAATCCACAAAAGGGAACACAGGCAGCCAACAAGGCGATAATGTCAACAGAAACTTTCTCTTCAAAAGCAAACGAGAAGGCTGGCGCACCGCCAGTAGCGGGGAAGACCGGCGTGTACAGAGAGCGGGTCCAGGTAACCGGTGGGCTCAACAGGTCTCAGCAAACTCACGTCAGCGGGAGGCTGGGTAGAGATGGTTAGCAGAACGACACGTTCCAGACAGGACACGACAAGACAGCAGGTAAGCAAACAGTAACGTATGTGACATGAATCAATAATCTGGCGGAGAACAAAGGGAAGAGGAAGACCAGAAATAGCGCGTCTCATCAGGGGAGAAGGGCGTACAGGTGGAGAGAGAAGAGAGAGATGAGCAGAGGATATAAGAAGCAGCTGGGAGTAATAATGAGAGGGTAATGAGTAGAAGTGTAAATGCAAGTAGAAACAAACCACGAGAGGGAGACAGAGAGATAGGGAAGGAAAACCCGGTTCATGACAGTACCCCCCCCTCAAAGAGCGCCTCCTGGCGCACCCGAGGAGGAGGACTGGCGAGCGCGGTAGAAGTCATCAATCAGCGAGCGGTCCAGGATATCCCGAGCTGGGACCCAGCTTCTCTCCTCAGGACCGTATCCCTCCCAATCGACCAGGAACTGATGACCGCGCCCTCGAGGACGAACGTCAAGTAACTTGCGGACTCTGTAGGTGGGAGAGCCCTCAACGCGCACGGGCGTAGAGACAGGACGGGGAGGCGCACGCACAACGGGTTTAATACAAGAAACGTGAAAAACAGGGTGAACGCGTCGGAGATTAGCTGATAACCTTAGTTTGACAGAGACAGGACTGAGCACCTTGAGAATACGAAAAGGACCGATGAATTTAGGGGCCAATTTGCGAGACATGGACTGAAGTGGAAGGTTGAGGGTGGAAAGCCAAACCCTCTGTCCGACTGTGTAACGGGGACTCTTAACTCGACGTCTGTTAGCCGCCCGTCGAGTGCGGGAACGAGTCTTACATAAAGCGGTCCTAACTCCTCTCCAGGTACGCCAAGCACGCTGAATGAAAGCCCTGACGGAAGGTACATTAGATTCGGAGTCTTGCGAAGGAAAGAGCGGAGGTTGGTAACCAAGGCAACCCTGAAACGGCGAAAAACCGGTAGCGGAGGATGGAGCGGAATTATGGGAGTACTCAGCCCAGGAAAGCTGTTCGGACCAAGAGGCGGGGTTACGGAACGCAAGACTGCGAAGGATGCGACCAATACTTTGATTGGCCCGCTCGGCTTGACCATTGGTTTGAGGGTGAAACCCGGAGGAGAGACTGGCAGAGGCTCCGATAAGGCGACAAAACTCCCTCCAAAACAAGGACGAGAATTGAGGACCCCTATCGGAGACTATGTCAGAGGGGAGACCATGAATCTTAAACACCTTGTCGACAACGATCTGGGCTGTCTCCCTCGCGGATGGGAGCTTAAGAAGAGGGATAAAGTGAGCGGCTTTAGAAAAGCGATCGACGACGGTAAGGATTACAGTGTTTCCCTCGGATGGGGGAAGACCTGTAATGAAATCTAAGGCGACGTGTGACCACGGTCGAGACGGTAACGGTAGGGGTCGAAGAAGACCAGCGGGAGGCGAATTGCTGGCCTTGATCTGAGCGCAGACAGTGCAAGAAGCGATAAAACGCCGAATATCGCGCTCCCGAGTGGGCCACCAGAATCTAGATCGAATAGAGGCAATCGTGCCTCTAACACCGGGGTGAGCGAACAATTTAGAAGAGTGCCCCCATTGAATTACGGCGAGACGCGCAAAAGGCGGAAAGTACAAACGGTCTCTGGGGCAAAGACGGGGAGTAACGGAGTGCGAGAGCGCGCGCTTAACGAGCCGTTCAATTCCCCAGACCGCGGCTCCCACCACCATGCCCTGAGGGAGGATCTCCTCCTTGGTGGGAGCAACCTCTGGGGAAGCGAACTGCCTAGAAAGAGCGTCGGGTTTTAGGTTCTTAGAACCAGGTCGGTAGGATATGGAGAAATCGAAACGTGCGAAGAAAAGTGCCCAACGAGCCTGACGTGCATTAAGTCTCTTAGCAGAACGAATGTACTCCAAATTTCTATGATCCGTCCAGACTATAAACGGAACAGAAGCACCCTCTAACCAGTGTCGCCATTCACCGAGGGCCAACCGGATGGCTAATAACTCGCGATTGCCAACGTCATAGTTGCGCTCAGCGGGTGACAAGCGGTGAGAAAAAAAGGCGCAGGGATGGACCTTCTCATCAGCAGATGAGCGTTGGGAGAGGATAGCTCCCACGCCCACCTCTGAAGCGTCGACCTCGACGATGAATTGCCTGTTAGTGTCTGGAGTCATTAGAATAGGAGCGGATGAAAAAAAAGACTTTAGACGATCAAAGGCAGTCTGTGCCGAATCGGACCAAGAAAATCGCGTCTTGGCAGAAGTGAGGGCAGTGATAGGAGCGGCGATCTGACTAAAATTACGGATGAACCGACGATAAAAATTGGCGAACCCCAGGAAACGTTGTAGGGCGACGCGCGAGTCGGGCAGAGGCCATTCCGTAACGGCACGAACCTTGGTGGGATCCATACTGATGCCCTCAGCGGAAATTACGGAACCAAGGAACGTGACGGAATTAGCATGAAAAGTACACTTCTCCGCTTTTACAAACAAACGGTTCTCCAGGAGACGCTGGAGAACCTGGCGAACATGCTGAGTGTGTACCTGGAGAGAGGGGGAGAAAATCAGGATATCATCAAGATAAACAAAAACGAAAATGTTTAACATGTCTCTGAGGACGTCGTTAACTAACGCTTGAAAAACGGCCGGAGCGTTGACCAGCCCGAAAGGAAGAACGCGATATTCGAAGTGGCCTAAGGGGGTATTGAACGCGGTCTTCCACTCGTGCCCCTCCTTTATCCGGACTAGATGGTAAGCATTACGGAGATCTAGCTTTGTGAAGATCTTAGCTCCGTGCAGGATTTCAAAGGCGGATGACATGAGAGGCAAGGGGTAACGGTTCTTGACTGTTATGTCATTCAAACCTCGGTAATCGATGCAGGGGCGTAATGAACCATCCTTCTTTTTAACAAAAAAGAAACCAGCGCCGGCAGGAGAGGAGGAGGGAACTATAGTACCAGCATCTAAAGAATCAGAGAGATACTTCTCAAGTGCCTCGCGTTCCGGCGTAGAGAGAGAGTACAAACGCCCGCGAGGAGGAGTGGTACCCGGCAAGAGATCGATACCACAGTCATAAGATCGATGGGGAGGAAGAGAAGCGGCCCGGGAACGACTGAAGACCGCCCGCAGATCATGGTACTCCTCCGGAACGCCAGACAAATCGCCGGGCTCCTCCTGAAACACAGGGACAGAAGACACAGCAGGAAGGGCAGACACTAAACATTTCACATGACAAGGCAAATTCCAAGAGAGGATGGAGCTGTTGGACCAATTAATCTGTGGATTATGTTCGACTAACCAGGGATGTCCTAACACAACAGGAGTATAGGGAGAATGAAAAAGAAAAAAAGAAATAGTCTCTCGATGGTTACCGGAGACGGTGAGACTCACCGGAACCGTGGCACAGCGAACCCTGGCGAGAGGGCTGCCGTCAAGAGCATAAACCGGGGTAGAGCTCTCTAGATCAATGAGAGGAATGCCCTGTTCACGAGCCCAGGCCTCATCCACAAAACTTCCCTCAGCCCCAGAGTCAATCAATGCCCGGCAGGAGACAGCGGAGCCCGGCCAACGAAGATGAACAGGGAAAGTAGTGCGGGTGCGTGGCGGAGGGACTAAAGTTGAAGCGCTCACTAGTAACCCTCTCTCTACTGGTGAGCTCTGGCTTTTACCGGACAGGTAGAAAGGAAGTGAGAAGACGAACCACAGTACATACAGAGGCGCCCAGTAATCCGGCGCTGACGTTCCGCTGCGGAGATCCTTAACCCGCCCAGTTGCATCGGCTCCGCCTCTGGGTTGGTGGCGGACGGAGATGGAGAGACAGGTGCGAAAGGCAGAGATCCTTCAAGGCGGCGGGCTCGGCGGCGAAGTTCGAAACGCTTCTCCACGCGGATAGCCATGTCGATGAGTGGGTCGAGGTTGAACGGAGTCTCGCGGGCTAAGATCTCGTCCTTGATGTCGGCATTAAGACCCTCGAGAAAGCGAGCCACCAGCGCGGGCTCGTTCCAGTCACAGGAGGTAGCAAGAGTGCGAAACTCAATGGAAAAGTCGGCTGTAGACCTCTTCCCTTGGCGGAGAGTTGAGAGGAGGCGAGACGCTTCAGCCCCGTGCGCGGAGCGATCGAAAACTCTTAACATCTCCTCCTTGAAGAGCCCATAACGGTCTAAACAGTCGGCGTCGGAGCTCCATACGGCAGTACCCCACTCCCGTGCCCGACCAGTAAGGAGGGAGACCACAAAGGCGATGCGGGAGCGATCCTGCTTGTATGTCGAGGGCTGAAGAGAAAACACAACCTCGCATTGCGTTAGGAATGAACGACATTCAGACGGTTCACCTGCATAGCAAGGAGGATTGTTCACTCTTGGTTCTGGAGCGTCGATATTCTTGTGAGAAGGCGCTCCAGCGCGAAGGTGGTGAAACTGCTGGGTCAAGTCGGTCATCTGAGCAGCGAGAACCTCCATGGCATGACGGGCGGAGACCAAATCATCCTCATGACGGCCCAGCATGGCTCCCTGCATCTCGAGGGCGGTCTGGAGAGCATCATCCTTCGCTGGGTCCATGTTGGCCAGATTATTCTGTCACAGTTCAGAAGGAGAGAGAGAGGACCCAAACGCAAAGGCAGATAATGTCTCTTTAATAAACTCAGGTAATCCACAAAAGGGAACACAGGCAGCCAACAAGGCGATAATGTCAACAGAAACTTTCTCTTCAAAAGCAAACGAGAAGGCTGGCGCACCGCCAGTAGCGGGGAAGACCGGCGTGTACAGAGAGCGGGTCCAGGTAACCGGTGGGCTCAACAGGTCTCAGCAAACTCACGTCAGCGGGAGGCTGGGTAGAGATGGTTAGCAGAACGACACGTTCCAGACAGGACACGACAAGACAGCAGGTAAGCAAACAGTAACGTATGTGACATGAATCAATAATCTGGCGGAGAACAAAGGGAAGAGGAAGACTAGAAATAGCGCGTCTCATCAGGGGAGAAGGGCGTACAGGTGGAGAGAGAAGAGAGAGATGAGCAGAGGATATAAGAAGCAGCTGGGAGTAATAATGAGAGGGTAATGAGTAGAAGTGTAAATGCAAGTAGAAACAAACCACGAGAGGGAGACAGAGAGATAGGGAAGGAAAACCCGGTTCATGACACTTTCAGAGTTTCTCTGAGATGATTGATAGATAGCAGCTATTCACTGAGATGGGCCATTTCTTTTTCTCTGTAATGCTGTCGACATGCTTACAAAGTGAACCTTCCTTTAAAAAAAGAAAAGAAAAAGCTATTAAAAGCCCATAAATACAATTAGAGACAATGGTTTATTGGTTTTGTGTCACAGCAGAGGACAAAAGAGCTCAGATTCATTGCAAGTGAAGAAACTATGGACACAATTATACATTAAATATGTTACTCTCATATGCAAATAATAAATTGTACTCATATCTGCTTACTCACTTCAAATGCTTGCCATTATGAATAAATTATCTTCAGCTGTATGGATGAGAGATTAAATCCTATGCTTTGTCACATGATTCATTTCTTTGCAAACTAGACAGAGCTCTATGGCAGCAGACCCACAGGCCTGAGATTTGCTATAACCTAAATGTTGTAGTCATCATGACATGATATGTATACATACATATATATATTAATTGTACTCGCAGATAATATATTATTCTATTAACTCTCGATAAGTAAGCCCTTTTCAGTAATAATATAATAAAATCTCTCATTAATTTACCATATATGCTTGTCAGTACATTCATCAGAACACGTAATTATGAAATTGTACTTAAAGGAGAACTCCAGCGCAAAATGAACCTTTGGTCTAATTACACATTGTTACCTAGTCAATCGTTATCTGAGATTTGTTTTCATGATTATCGAATGTAAATAGTTTTATCTCTAAAAACAGTTTAGCCTATAACGCTAGTATAACGCTAGTATATTGGGCATAGAGTAATGCCAAATAAAAATCGCTTGTTAATACCACTAACAAGGCTCAAAATAGCCCCACACTAACACGGTAGCATAATGAGGGTCCCTACCTTCAAACCGAAGCATTGAGAACTTTGACAGTGTCCAGACAGTTTAATAAGAAGATATTTTATACATACAGTCAACTTCGCGTATACAGGCAGAAGCCGTCTTTGAAAAACAGTCTCTATCAGTCGATCTACGAACGCATATAGAATCTCATATGGTCTCGTTCACATCTCACCAGTTGGATCGGCGTTCGTAGATCGACTGCCTTTGACTGTTTTTCAAAGATGGCTTCTGCCTGTATACGTTTTTAGAGATAAAATTATTTACATTCGATAATCATGAAAACAAATCTCAGATAACGATTGACTAGGTAACAATGTGTAATTAGACCAAAGGTTCATTTTGCGCTGGAGTTCTCCTTTAAGTCCTACTTAAGTGGGTCAAAAAGCACACTGTAAAAATAAGCGCTGTAAAATAACGGTAATCTCCAGTAGAGTAGCTGGTTGCCAGCAATGTACTGGTAATTTTACAGCCCTTCACCATTAATTTACAGCTCTCCTTTTTTACAGTATGTTACCGTAAAAATACCATGGATGGTACAATGTATTATAGTTTAAATTTATAGTAAATGCAAATAGTTACTTAAGAGCATTTAATTGTAAATAACATCATATTCAGTTTGCTTATAAATATTATTTCTGTAGTAGTCTATCTATTTTTATTTTTTTTATTACAAGTATGTTAAAGTCTAGGGCAGGCCCTATTTCTTTTTCACAAGGGTATACAGAGTGCATTCAAATCTATTTTATGTTTTATTTTTTTATTAATCATTTATATTAACATCAACTGCTACATTTATGCCAAGGGTTCACAGTGTATTGACTCAATTAGGGTGTTGTGAAATATACACCGGACACTCATCTGCATATGCACTATACTCGAAATAAGCTCGTCTCCAGTAATCTGTGTGGTTTATCGAGCATACAGGGCTTATTGAATCACAGATACTAAGGAATTAATTACTTTGAATCACATGTTGGACCAACAATATTTCACAGCTCCTAGTTGTCTGAACAAGCAAGTTCGTATTGAATAATGTTGCTGATTTGCGAGCTCCCAGCATGCATTGCTGCATGACTAATTCAAGCAGTTGGTGTTAAATTCTTTTCTGCATTTATTATTCTGCTGTTGTTGACGCCATAAATGTTATTTATTTTATATGTGATATTTGGTGTTGTTAGGAGCTCATATTTTTGCTAATTGGGGTTTGTGTATTAAGTGATGAGCCATGTGCATTTTTATAAAATGACTGAATGTAATGTCATTGTTATCAGATTGCCCAGTTCTCTTATACATATACATGATGTAAATGAAATGGTGACCAAATAAAATGTCATTTCTAAATGCGAATTTGCTGAATAAGAAATCTGCAGTTGACTTGACAAGAATGTATTGGTTGAGTGAGACATATTGAATTTAGTAAGCGAAAACAAATGAAAGCATATGTAACTTGTTTTTTGTTCAAAATGAACAAAATTAATAATTTATTTAATAGTTTTCATGGGAATTTGCATACGTCACTTGACCGAAGCACAACCAAAACAATGTTCTTCTGCAAAATGCGTGCAGTTTTTTTTTTTTTTTACCTCAAAGTTTTACTGAGGGCAACAACTAAAAAAAAATTTGCTTATGAGTTTGGAGTTGCACATAGTCAGGGTGATACATAATTGTTGGAAAGTTGTGCCAAGTTGAACAAAATACAAAAATAGCTGTGCAAACATTAGCCTTCCTGGTAACACTTTACTTGAAGGGGTGTGCATAAGACTGACATGACACCTTTAATCATGACATAATGCCATGAATATGAAGGAGGTTTTATGCATGTTTATGACAACTGTCATTAAGTGTCATTCGCTCAATTATGGCATTTTTAATGCAAAGTTTTGAGATGTCTTTGTTATGACAAATTGACAAACCAATACATCATAACCTGTCAGTGTCTTTGTCATGACTTGACATTACCAAGACAATAGAAATGGTCATAAATATGCCATAAACATGACATAGCAGATTCCTTATTAAACTTATTTTAATGACAAATTCAATTTGTACCACTGTAATTGATGTCAAGAAAAATATTCATGACACAGTTATAAAATAATTATTAACACTTAATGGCATTTTAATGACAAATTAAATTTGTACCACTGTAGTTGAGGTCAAGAAAAATCAGTATAATGTAATGTCAACCCATAAAGCTAAGTGGTTTCTTAAGTTTGATAATTAATCTGCTATGTCATGTTTATGACAATTTATGTTGTCTTGGTAATGTCAAGTTGTTATGACACTGACAGGTTATGATGTATTGGTTTATGTCAAGTTGTCATGACAAAGACATCTCAAACAATGTCATATTTGCATTAAAAATGTCATAACTGAGCGAATGACACTTAATGACAGTTGTCATAAACATGCATAAAACCTCCTTCATATTCATGACATATGTCATGTCATGATTATGAGGTGTCATGACAGTCTTATGCACACCCCTTCAAGTAAAGTGTTACCGCATTCCTCTCATGGTTCAGTAAAGAGCACTAATGTTACCTCAGAGGCAAGAGTTTGTGCCACCAGACGGTAATACTGCATGGGTTATGAAGCAGTGCTGGATCAATACTCTGTACAGACTATATTACAGCTGAAGCCATAACTGCTGCGATTGATTGAGGGGTGCAGATGTGGAATGAATACTGAGGTGTCATTTAATGTATTCTTGCTCTTATGTGTTTTGCAAATACTTTGGGTTGTATCTGCATAGTGTAATCAAGTCACGTGATAAAAAAATACCCTTGTGAAAAAGAAGTGTGCTTAATTATATTGAAAGTGCTCTTGTATACTTAAAGAAAGTGCATTTTAATGACGTACCCCCGGTTTCATAGAAAAGACTTAAGCTAGTCCCAAACTAAAAGGCATGTTTGAGCTGCAACTAAAGCCACTTGCACTGACAGATCTTAACATATTGTAAACAATGTTGTCCAGTGTTTTGTCTCAAGATGCACACCAGTAATGTTGTTTTTTTCTAAGGCATGTTTTACTGTAAATGCCCTAATTGAACTAAGGCCCAATCCTGGCTTAATCTAAACCCTCTCTGCGAAACCAGGCCTATATGTTTCTTAACACACTTAAGTACACTTTGAAAAAGTACACTTAAGTACATTGTAACACTTGACAATAAGTTTCCACTTAACATTAGCTGACTACATTCATTACTATGACCTAACAATGAAAAAATACTTCTAAAAGCATTTCTTAATCTTAGTTTATGTTAATTTTAACTAATACATGTGTATAGGCTACTATTTAATTGACCCGAGCTAACATGAAATAAAAATGAACAGTTTTATAACTAATGCTGACAACGATTTACTGTAACAAATGTATTGCTCATTGTTAGTTAATGCATCAATGTTAACTAACGGTACCTTATTAGACCAGTGTTACCATTACATTTTAAAGCATTACAGTTTAATGTTTTTCTGTTGTGTTTAAAAAAGTACAAATATGTTTATGTGATAACTAACATATTAAAGCACGTGTAACGGACTTGATTATATTTTTAACTGTACCGTGTTATTCACTAATACAAAAATATATCATTTAAATGTACTCGATTACAACTTTGTCATTACAAATTTGTAATGACCAATATTAAATACAAGTTTCAATAATGATATTAAAGTATATTTTAGTTTACCATGAAACTAAATGTTCTCTCTAATGGTCAGCTAATTGCATTTACTATAACTAAATTAATTTAATTTAATCAAACTGCAATACATTTTAATTTAATTAAAATTTTCTATTAATTTCAATAGCCTTACCCTCCCATGCGCTGTTAATTGCTGCAAGTGGAGTTCAGCTCATTGAAAAGATTTTAATAAAAAGAATGCTTTGTTTACAAATATGGTTTCAGAAGACTTATGAAACCATAGTTTCATAAGTTTTACATCCCTTTTTTAAAGCTAAAAGCTCCAGCCCCATTATTTCAACAATCTTCAAAATTCAGCCAGCACAAAATATGATAGTGTGAGTCAGAAAAGAATGTCTCAGATAGACAGGTTTGTGCAGAATAGGCATCACACTTCTGAGTGTGAGTTCAGACCTCACCACTTCAAGATCACACACACTGGCTTCTCACTGGGCAGATGATAGAACAGAAGTGCTGGTGGATAAACTGTTGTGCTTACGTCCGCGCAGGAAGCATAAAACTGGGGAAATGAGGGATCCATACATTGATATTAATACATAGATTCATTAGCAGTGGTTTCTCATTTCTGTGATGTATATCTAACAGGTCATAAAGGTCAAAATCCACCCATAAACACAACATGAATTGAAAAAGTGTTTGTAGCAGGTGGTTTGTAGTCTTTTCCAGCTGATTTTCACAGATTTTGATTCATCACACTTTTTTTTCTCTGTATTATAGATGATACAAAATAAATAAATCTCAATCATGTTGCTTTAACAAAATCTACAAAAATAAATATGTTATTGCGAACATGACATGAATTCATTCAGGCAGTAAATCAGTTTATTACGGCACCGTCTCTATTTAATTTCATTCAATTAGTTCTCATTGATCGCTGTGTCCATATGCAGCTGAATGCAGGATCTATGTATTGAATCCATAGATCATAGAACAAGTCATTTATGATGTGTGTATTTGCACTCATGTGACCCTGCATGAAAGATGTTTGATTGGGTGCATCGGTCTCAGTGACCCTGGTGTAGGATTATGAGTTGCATATGACTGAGAGTTAACTAAATGGTTTTAGTCATGTACAGCCATTTATGTTTTCATTGCATTAATTAATCCAGTTCATGTGGGATGTGTTTGCAGACTAGAATGGTCATGAGATGTTGTTATGACCTTGGCCTGAAGAGACAGAATCATTGGGTCTGGATGATAAAGAATAGGTGTGTGTGTGTGTGTGTCTAAGTCCTTGAGATGCTATTCCAAATATCCTTGGTTCAGTGTAGTTTTGAATGTTACATTATGTACGAGAAATACAGTTTATTTCATAATTGCATTTTTAAAACTCACTCTGTTTAATATAAATGTTCTGTCAGATGCTTCATATTTAGAACCTTTGGTTCTCAATCTTCCCATGATGAGATCATATTATGGATTTAGTTTTAATACATTTTTAATTTTAATTAAATTATGAATTAAACATACCTCATTACTGAAAAAAAATTAAATCAAATAACCCATTACACATGAGAATATTATGCAATCATTTAAGAGATGTGTCTTTATATAGAACCTTTTTGGCATAAAGTGTTCTTTAAAATGGAGCCAAGAACCCATATGTAGAACATTAAGAGTGTGCAGAAAAAAAAGTATACGGTGCTGGTCATGTAATTAGAATATCATCAAAAAGTTGATTTATTTCAAGAATTCAACTTAACAGGTGAAACTAATATATTATATAGATTCATTACATGCAAAGTGAGATATTTCAAGCCTTTATTTGTTATAATTTTGATGATTATGGCTTACAGCTTAATATGAAACCCACAAAATCAAAATCCCAGAAAATTAGAATATTACATGAAATCACACAGTAATTACACAGTAATACCATGGTCATTGAACCAGGTTTTGGTTATTTTGGCAGTGTGGGCAGGTAAAAATCCTGCTGGAAAATGAAGGAAGCATGAAGTGCTCTGGAAATGTCCTGGTAGACGGCTGCGCTGACTCTGGATTTAATAAAGCACAGTGGACCAAAGTCCTCTTTTCTGATGAGAGCAAATTTTGCATCTCATTTGGAAATCGCGGCCCCAGAGTCTGGAGGAAGAGAGGAGAGGCACAGAATCCACGTTACTTGAAGTCCAGTGTAAAGTTTCCACAGTCAGTGATGGTTTGGGGAGCCATGTCATCTGCTGGTGTTGGTCCACTGTGTTTTCTGAGGTCCAAGGTCAACGCAGCCGTCTACCAGGAAGTTTTAGAGCACTTCATGCTTCCGACCAACTTTATGGAGATGCAGATTTCATTTTCCAACAGGACTTGGCACCTGCACACAGTGCCAACGCTACCAGTGCCTGGTTTAAGGACCATGGTATCCATGTTCTTAATGGGCCAGCAAACGCACCTGACCTTAACCCATAGTAAATCTACGGGGTATTGTGAAGAGGAAGATGTGAAACACCAGACCCAACAATGCAGAAGAGCTGAAGCTCTCATAACACCTGAGCAGCGCCACAGACTGACCGACTCCATCACGCCGCATTGCTGCAGTAACTCAGGCAAAAGGAGCCGCAACTAAATATTGAGTGCTGTACATGCTCATACTTTTCATGTTCATACTTTTCAGTTCGCCAGCATTTCTAAAAATTGGTCTTAAATATTCTAATTTTCTGAGATACTGAATTTGGGATTTTCATTAGTTGTCAGTTATAATCATCAAAATTAAAAGAAATAAACATTTGAAATATATCAGTCTGTATGTAATGAATGAATATAATTTACAAGTTTCACTTTTTGAACGGAATTACTGAATTAAATCAACTTTTTCATGATATTCGAATTATATGACCAGCACCCATATATATTTCTCTGAATATTGGGTAGCATTTGATCTTATATTGAATAATAATCATCCTTGATTTATGAAAAAGAAAGAAAGAAAAAAGAATGGCCATGGTATAAATAAAATGCAGTCAAATGCTCCATACTTGGAGATGCTTCTTACACGCAAAAAGCTGTAATATGAACCAGACCAATGCTGTTTGGTCAAGGGTTTAATATGGAGGGAAAAACTGCATTGAAACACTTACCTTGGGTTCCCATGATGCTCCAGATCCACTGCAGATATATATAAACAAGGCCTGTGCAGCTCTTATGTCTCATAGAGCACCTCCACCATGCTAGCAAAGCTGTAAATGCTGCTACTAGAGCTGTTAATGGGTGCTTGTCTCCAAACCAGCTCTTCAGGAGACATAGCAACAGATTTCACCAAAGCTGTTGTTTTCTATTTCAAGGACCTGGATTTCATTACCTTCCTCTCACACAAATTCCAGGTATGTGGTCTGTGTTCACTCAAACACTTGAGGTGGTTAGCTAAACAGCTGTGAATTGCTCACCAGTGCTGGCAGTCACCATATTTTAACTGTCAAGAGCACTTTGTACTAACTGTTAGAAAGCATAGATTACTGAGCCATGCTCTCTGTTGAGAAATAAATGTTCGGGAAATCTGTGAGATAAAAACTATATAAATATATATGACACATATTTTTTTTACTTTGTGCAATTTTTATTTAATGTTGTTTCCACCATAAAAAAAGGTAATTGTGACTTTTTATCTCACATTTCAGGCTTTTTTTCTCTTAATTGACCCTTCGCAGGGAGCTTGATTGACAGGTGATCTGACCAATCATACTTCGCCATCCGCCATTTTGTTCGACAAAGCAGTCAGGAGATTTAGTAGATTAACATGGGAGGATTTGAACTTGAAAAACGGAGTGTACTGACGCCTTTCCGCGTTTAAAACAACATTCCTTCTGATGTTCATTCATGTTTATTTGAAGGAACTAGAAGGAAGAAATGATCGGTTCACGAGCAGCTTTAACTGAGGCTCTACAGTGATCTTTCACGAAATAAAGAGCCACAAAACGGTATTTATTGTTTAAATTTCTTTTAAAAATGACCAAATTTGAAAGGTGAGACTTTGTTTAATATGTTTAATATCAAAAGTAACCGAAAAGTAACCTGGTCTGTCCTGTCTGTCAGATCCTCTCTGATCCGCAATGTAGGGTCTTTAAGGTCAATTTACCGTTTGCAAAGACCCGCCCTCCTTAGTTGCCGTTGCTATGTCCGACAAGCTATGCCGCTCTCACACACACCATGTTCTCATGCATTGAAAAATAAATCGCGGAGCAGAGAGGAGACTGACAACACGCTGACAGACAGAACAGACCAGCTTACTTTTCGGTTACTTTTGATATTAAAAAGTCTCACCTTTCAAATTTGGTCATTTTTTAAAAATTTATTTAAACAATATACCGTTTTGTGGCTCTTTATTTCGTGACAGATCGCTGTAGAGCCTCAGCTAAAGCTGCTCGTGAATCGATCATCTCTTCCTTCTAGTTCATTTATAGCATCAAATAAACATGAATGAACATAAGAAGGAATATTGTTTTAAACGTGGAAAGGCGTCTGTACTCTCCGTTTTTCAAGTTCAAATTCTCCCATGTTAATCTACTAACTCTCCTGACTGCTTTGTCGGACAAAATGGCGGATGGCGAAGTATGATTGGTCAGATCACCTGTCAATCAAGCTCCCTGCGAAGGGTCAATTGAGTTATCTCACAATTATGAGTTTATATCTCGAAATTCTGACTTTATAACTCGCAATTGCAAGTATATATCTCACAAAGATGTTTCCTGAGAAAAAAAAGTACGAATTGTGAGATATAAACTCAGAATTGCGAGATATATGTGCGTAAAATGTTGTAATTACGAGATTTCCAACTTTGTAACTTGAAAACTGGGAACTTTGAACTTGCTATGTAACTTGCTCTCTCTTGCTTTCTGAGAGCTTCAGCTTGTACTGTATCACGTGAGCGCTGCAGATTAATTTAGGCGTTGATAGTGCTGCCATAAAAAAGCGTCACGTGTTGTCATCTCGAAATTACAGTAATTATGACATGACGTGAACGCAGCAAAAGTCTGAATTGCGAGATATAAGGCAAACCTTCACTAGACTTAGCCATCCTTTCAAGTACAAGCCCTCTCTCTAAAACCCCGTCCACCAAAATGTGTCAGCCAACAAACACAATGTTCCAGTCACTTATAGCACCTTTTAATAGCTTAAATTAATCAAATTACAAATGACACCGGAAAAAAAGAAAAAAAGATTTTACAATCAAAAAATATTATGAGCAGATATAATCAGTACTGTATGTGCAAATAGGCTCAAATATGAATTAATCAGGCACGTATGAACTTCTGAGGCATTAATCGGTTGTTTTTAAACAGAGATAACTAATGTAATCTGTATTTCTATGCTTCTGAACAATATTCTAGTTTAATGTATTATATTAATTACATCATTATATATATATATATATTTAATAATTTATATATAAACTACAGTGAATATGAAAACCATGGAATTTTTGAGTAAGGCACGGATAGCGACTTTTTAAATAGAAAATCCTTTTAGTGACTCTTGTCAGAAAGGTCCCTGCGCTGCCTATTGATTTTATTTTCAGATTATTTATAGTGGCTGGCCCAGCGTAGCGTCCATTTGGACTCTAAATTGGACTCATCAAGTTTCAGTGAGAGTAGTGCCAGACTGAATTTAATGTGGACTGCTGCATTTTCCAAAAGAGAGCAATTTACTGTGACACACTGATTTTCATTCTTTCATGTATTGTAACTTTCTGTATCCCCTAAAACCCATCACAATTACCTCTGAGATAAGTGGATCTCAGTGTACCAAAACCAAACAAAGACCATCATAGAGCTCTGCCTGATGCTTCTGTGTGTATCTGATTTAGATGGACTCAGATACCAAGAGTCCAACAGATACCTTTACGTCAAAGCAATGACTCTCAGACTGAAGGATGATAAATGTAGAAGCAAGAGGTCGAGGTTGGGTCTGGGACCCGAAACATTGTTGAAACATCTTTAAGCACTTTCTGTCTCCAGAAATTAACTATTATGCAGTTATATGTATATATATAACATTTTCCGGCATCCTTTGGCTGCGCTACAGTATATGATCACGCTATCATTCATTCAACTGATATTAAAGCATTCAAGTGTGATAAGAAAGACGCAAAAAAAAGAACGTAAATCTGTACTGGTACGCTGTCTGTGAATCTCCTGTCCACACACAGGACTGCGTCAGACGGTCGCGCCGGCCACATTGAGTTCTCTTTCGAGCTTGAACGGACAAAAACACACAAAAGTACGCCAAAATGCCAGCTTCGTCGAGTATCCTCGTCTTAAATTAGTTAAATAAAGTCTTTAATGACCATGAAGAGTTGTGAAGCCATGTGATGTGTCAGATCCGTGTCATGTGCTTCAGATCTTAAAGTGACAGCAGCGTAATAAACTGCTGTTGTCTGTCATTAAAGGGGTGGTTGAGTATGATTTCACTTTTCTAACTTTAGTTAGTGTAATGTTGCTGTTTGAGCATAAACAACATCTGCAAAGTTACAACGCTCAAGGTTCAAAGCAAAGGAAGATATTTGCTTTTAAAGAAAAGCACTACAACAAACGGCTGGTAGGGACTACACGACATTCCTCCCAGGTTAGTGACATCACCAACCCTAAAATGTACATAAGCCCCGCCCCCTGAACCATCCATGTTGAGAAGAGGAAGAGTTGTTGTATAAGAATCAAGGGGGGTAATCCATCCGCCGGAAACTGAAGCCTCCGCGGGCGCCGCCATTGTAGCAGAACTTCACCTGCTGTTAGCATTCCATTGACTCCCATTCATTTTTGCGTCACTTTGACAGCGAATAACTTTACATCTGATGCGTCCAAAGACTCCATTTGTCCATTATTTATTTCTAAAGAAACTCGACAATGTATAAAAGGCTCCATTACCTTGTACCTTACGTTATGGCCCCGTAGAAGCCGTTTTTGTAAAAATAGGCTAACGATTGCATCATAACTCACGCGACTCTCTGTCGCACTGTAGAGAAATTACCGTATAGACCGGCGTAGAAGCTCGCAGGCAATCGGGGGGACGTGGAGGCATTAAGTCCGATAAAGTGAAGGGAGAAGCCCATAGAGAGTCATAAAGTTAATCCTGCTGCTAGCTCATGGACAGCTAATGCTCACACTCTCCGTCTCTGCGAGATTCGGAAGGGAATGATTCAGATTTCTCTCCGCACAGCTACTAGAAGACTGACAGCTGTCAGACACGTTGCTCATGTGTTCAAGCTCAGTTTGAGCCTGCGCAGTTCGCCTGGCGATCAGGAAGTGAGTGCTTCAAATGGGCTTCACTTTTCTCCGTTGAAGTCTATGGGGTCGCTGTGTCCATCTTATATACTGTCTATGATAAGAATACCTTTGTGAGTCAGCTCAAACTTTAGCATCCATCTTTTCACATGCAATAGAAAGTCACTCTGTGTGCATCTCAGAACAGTTCCTATACGAGCGATTTATAGATTACCATGACAGAATATGCTAATTGAAGATAGTTAACTCTATCAGAGTTAGACATCAGCAACATCAATTCATCAACTAACCATTCAGAGACGTCCTGTTGTGTTCTACGTGTTGTCACTTCTTCTCGAGTCTCTCCATCTTTGTCTGACTCCGTTTTAACATTAAAGGCAGAACAGTTTCTGTCATTTTAGTGTGTCTGCGTGAGGTAATCGCTGCTTCTAACACACACCAGCTCTTGAAACCCCGCCCTCTGCAGCAGCTCATTTGCATTTAAAGGGCCAGGCACAAAACCGTGCGTTTTTGCAAACACTCAAAAAGTGACAACTTTAACATGCTATTTAAAAATATCTGTGGGGTATTTTGTGCTAAAACTTCACACACACACACACACACACACACACACACACACACACACACACACACACACACACACACACACACACACACACACACACACACACACACACACACACACACACACACACACACACACACACACACACACACACACACACACTCTGGGGACATCAGATATTAATTTTACATCTTGTGAAAAGGGTCATTTTACCACCGCTTTAATGTAAATCTTATAAATCAAAGAACAAAAGAGAAAATCATTCACTGTCCTTGACTGGATAACTTCCGTAGCTTTAATAAAGATTAATCTATACAATTTATGCAATGAAGAATGTGTTTGAGTGTTTGATAACTTTATTCAATTTCTGTATATTTCCTAATCAAATCAAATATTTAAAATATACTGTCCTTATTGTTGTTCCTACATTAATTTGGAGATTAACTGAAATGATTACAATATACTAATATATATATAAAAAAACTTTAATGTTAGGTGCAATTAATCACGATTAATTACAGAAAAATATGTGATTAATTAAAAATGTTTTTTAAATATATTGACAACTACGTATGTATCGCTTAACAACATCATCACATGTGCGGTCACATTAGCAGAATTAGTAATAATTGTGCATTTTTACATTTTGGGCATTTTCTGGGGCTAGACAGCTCTTTCATTGTAAGGAAAAGAGCAGCCGGAACATTTAAATAAACATCTACTTTTGTGTTCCATGGAAGAAAGTGTCACATGCCCTTGAATAAGTAAATAAAGGCAGAATTCCATTTTTGACTGTTTTAAAAAGATTTTAAACTATTCTTCAAATGTTCTTTCTCGATTTGCTCTGAAATTAAAAGTTCTTTGCCACTCAGCTGTGAAAAACATATGGAAAAATGTCTTTAGTCTTCCATTGAGTATCGAGTGCATGATACAGTTGCCTTGAGATATAGTTCACAGGAATATTTAATCAAGAATCTTTGGGAAGATTACTGCCCATCTGTAATGTATAACACAGTGATAAATAATCTAAGGATATTGTTTGTGGCTGGGTGGCAAACATCAACATTTGTATCATGAAATGTGAATGTGTCGACATGTGGAATCATTACCCGCAGCTGTATGATTGAGGACTGAAGTTCAGGCTTTGTTTGGCCTATCATCCATCATCTGAGCTTAATGTCAGTGCATAAAAACTCCACCTTAAATGTGAATCTACTCTGATAAAGGTCTGAGGCATGAAATGATCCTCGTGATGGATGACATTCCCCGCACCCTCTGTGAAAGACAGCAGAATGACAAATCCAGAGAGCTGTAATATTACTGGAAAGAAAAACCCGACACCATCTGCCTCAATAACGCTCGGCCCGCCTCCATTTTGAGCTGTTATTACATGTGGTGCTGATGCTTCATTTCAATATTAAAATATGCAAAGGAGATTCAGGCATTTGGATGATCGGTTCACTGAGCTGTCATTACATCTTTTGAAGTAAAAGACACACTTTGATTTCATTCAGCGCTGTCACAAAGCAAAACAGAATCCAGCGGATATGAATCAGGATCAGCCAGGAGTGCATGTGTGCCATCTCATCAACATGTGCTGTGCCAGCAGGCATTGACCACGCTTTTCCCCTGGTATAAATAACAGATTTCCTTTGCAGTCTGTGTTTTTATTTGTATCGCGACAAATATATTTTGGTAAAGTATTAAATAAGGAGAGAGGCCAATAAAATATTTAAAGGTGCAGTAAGCGATAAAATAAATAAAAAAACCCTTGAAAAGTGGATTAGACCGAACACCAGAACACACTTGTCACTGTAAACCCTAACGCTCAAAATACTTAATTGGTTTGAGTAGGACAAACTTAAATTAAACTAATTAGTTCAGTCAAATTGACTGAGTATTTAGCACTTTCTTTTTCTTTCAAGTTCACAGAACTGATATATTTTAAGTAAACTGAACTGTTTCATTGTTTTGAGTTTTATGAAATTATTTCTTTTAATTAAGACAAACTTAAGTTTTACTGAAACGGCTGGGATGTATATTTCCCAGCATGCTTTGCCGATGGCACTCGAAAGGGAGAGTAAATGCTAAAATTAAGTGTAATATGTTTTTTTTTGTGCCAGACTAATGTTAAGTGGGTTTTTAGTAGATTTAGTAGTGATTCATTTTTTGTTATGCTAATTTAGAAGAATTTCTGTTAATGTTGGTTTTAGGATAGTTACCATCATGGTGACAAGTGGTGCACGCAGCTTGATTTGAGAGCAAGTAATATCTTAATATTATTGCGCTCATACAGCAAGTACTTCTGTATAACATACTGTTGCTAATATGTTAGCAAATTAGTATGTTATCAGATTAGTTTGTTAAAGCTAACTAAGTTCATAGTAATAAAAGTGTTCACATTGAGATAACATGAAAGCTTTAAGTTAATTGTATGAATTTGTGTACTCATACATTTTAATTGTTCTTAACTTGAAATGTTTCAGTACAAAATAAAAATCTGCTATTTCTGCTTACTTAAACTTTGAATTTCAGAACTTAAAAATTTTGAGGCAATCGATTGCCTTAAATGTTTTGAGTTCTGCCAACTTATTCGGGTTTACAGTGTGTAGCCAATCAGAAGTAAGGGGCGTGTGTCAAGGTCTGTTCAGGTTGCATACTGTCAAGGGACTCCCTAGAAACTTGAAGATACTTAGAAATGAATAATCCACGATATGTGCAAAAATATATATTTACCTTAATGTTTTTAAACAAATTTAAAAATGACTAAAGTCACCCTGTGGTCAATAATTTTATTCCTTAAAACCCATCTTTGATCACCAAAATTAATATTTAATTGTTTTCCCTTTAGAAAACCATGCCTTAAAATAGCTTGAATGTAACTCTACACCCTTGCCTCATTTAGTATACGCGGTATACTAAATATGCTAATTAGCCCTGCCTCCACTCACTCACACCAGCTCAGAGATCCACTCTTTGACGATCACACGTTGATCTGATTGGTTACAATGTAGTTTGTGACGTCAGAAACAGCGATTTCTAACCGTGTTAGAGACTGTCTTTGTTCACTGCAGTTTTAAGGAGAAAATACTCAGCAATGGTGCTGACTTATGAATTTGCACATGGTTTGTCTTAAAGCATATTAAAAACACCACATAGACATATAAACCTATGATTCTCCACAAGGGGACTTTAAGATTGGATACTGCATTCATGTTGTACTTTTTACTTGATAGTTACACAACATGACATGACATTTTTACAGTCAAACTAAATAAAAAATGTTTCTTGGACTTGATATAAAAGCTTTTTCAAAATAAAACCATAAATTCAAAAGGTAGATTTAGCTATCACTGACACTCTTTTTAGTCACGGATCCAATACCAAACCAAGTGGAATCTGCAAACATTTTCTTTAAAATAACTGAAGTTTTCCAAGCCATGTTTGCAGTTATTTTTAAGATTATTGTGAAGCACGAAGTTCCCCCTAACTTGTGCTTGTGCTATATTATTTTTATTCCAATTTTTGCAGGTAGATATTTCCATACTTTTCTGTACTTGTAGTGAAAATATTTCTTTCATGCCCCATTCTTTAGTTATTCCCCCGCTGTGCTGTCAAACATAAGTCACTCCCACTCTTATCTTGCACAAATTTAATGGAAAAATAATTACGTTTCTTGCTGAGGCAGGAGTGTGTTAAGCCCCAAAAGTCAATGGCAGATAAAGACGGAGAACATTTCAAAATGTGTTTATTCATCCATTCTGTTTGTTATCATTTCGTGTGCCAGGCATGATTTAAACAGACAAAAGACTCAGAAAACGTTCTTGTATGTAATTGAAAATGTGTCAGCATATCATACAACAGTGTTTGGCCACACACTTGTTGTAATCCAATTGTCAACCCAGATGTCCTTTAGTTGTTAATTACAACCAAGTCCAATGCAAAATTCATCAGTCAAACACACATACACAAAAGATATTCATAACACGTTCCCTGTAGGACCATTGTTAAATTGATAGTTTGAGTTTCTTCATGGCCAGTCTAATGCAGAAATATTTTATTTCACAAGAACTGGCATTGATCTGCAATAGGATGAAACCTCTCGAACAAAAAGTTGTCAAGGTCTTGATAGTCATCTCTCAAATTACATCTTTGTGTAAATTTAAAGGGATCATGACATGAGAAACCAAATTTGCCTTGATCTTTTGGTATATAAGAGGTCTTTGTACCATTAAAACGTCCTGCAAGTTTCAGGTTTCGTTCTGCCGAAAGATCCAGACGTCAGGGGAAAATGGATGCACTTTATTTTTTGCGGACGTCCCAGTCACGGCAGTGTTAATTTAAGCGTTTGTTCTATAACGTTACATTTTAAGGATGACTGTTTTGAGAAAAAATCCCAATATGATGCTGGCTTTGCTAGAAAACTGTTGCTCAAAGATAAGTCCGTGCCGACTATTCTGGGCTATTCTATACAACGACGACGCAAACTTACTTTTTATCACTGGCTAATATAAACACATTTGTATAAGAGAATCTTGAAAATATGTCGCCTTTCTAGTAGGCCTACATGTGATAGAAAATTAAAAATGTTGCCTTTATCAATGCTGCATCTTCAAAGATGGCCTGTGCATGCATTTTTGTCCGTGGTACACCCTATCATTTCATTGAAATTAGTTAAATAATGTTAAACTGTTAGCATAATTATGCAACAATAATCCGTTTTTAATAACAATAATAATCAGGGTAAATTTTTTTTTATTGATTCAAAATAGTTTCACTTTCCATGTGGACACGGGCTGATCCAGTCTTCGTTGTTGTGGTGATGGTTCATTTTCCTCTGATTCCGGCTCAAACATAATAAGGTTTTATCATTGCAAGAGCCATCGCTTCGCATGCATCACCCGCTACTAAACAGTTGCGCCGAATCCGCAAATGTTCTGGCTGGGGGCGTTAATAATTGATGCATAGGCACTGACGTTAGCCAATCATAACAGTGGGCGTTAACACTGAACTCTTAAAGGGGAAACACCCCCAAAACAGACTGTTTGAATCAGAGGATGAGAAACAGGGTGGGAAAAGGTCATAAATCACTACATTTTAAAAGTTTTTTGTAAAAAAAACTATAGTAGCCTAATACTATAATTGCACCTAAGGGAACATAATAATAAAAAAAAACATGTCATGACCCCCTTAACTGGTGATTTTTATTTGATATTTATTTTATGATGGATATTTATTTGTGTTATGAGCCATATAATCAATTTTAAAATAAGAGAATCCATTAAATATGACTTATAAGGACAGACACTTGTACTTTTTGCCATGTTTTCCCAACTTAAATGAAAATAAAATACAGAATGACGACTGTCAGTTTGCTGAAACTTGTTGAAAGGACAAAGCGTGTGCAAGCATCACTGAAGAATGCAGATACGTGTATCAATTCAACACCCTCTCATAAAGCTGTGTGGCGGCTGACATCTCTAGACTGCTGAAAATAAAGGTGTAATGTGAAGGGCACGCTGTATCTCGCTGCATAATAAAGCATAAAAATGCACGACAATTCATTTTCTTAGACGCTTACAATGTCAGGTCGGGTTGGGCTGCTGCGAGACAGGAGCGGGATACAATGTCAGGAAGTTCAATGTTTCTTGAAAGGAAACTCTCTTGAGATGCTGCAGTCTCACGAGATGTTTAATTTCCTCCCGCTCATGATGCTGATTCAGATCTGTTTGGATAGGAGACGTTTCAAATTTTATGGGTGATTTTCAGGGAGCTTCAGATTCTCAGGTAAGGGATAATGTACAGTCAGCCATTCGTTACTGCAAAATAAACTTACCAAATGAATAAATATGTGGACATTCATTCAGTTTAATTAATTTTAATACCACAAATATTAGAACACGATTGGATAAATGAGAAGGTAACGAGTGACGTAACAATTGAGTCTTCCCGAAAGAACTTATGCTAAAGCTTTCATTTCATGACACATGTATTTAAATTCATTTGTAATGAATAATGATGACGTTTTAGTACAAAATATATTAACTTTAAATGTAATATCAAAAAACACTCTAGATAAAATTATAAACAAGCACTTTACATTTAGCATGTTAGTGAACAAAGCAAAGGATTTAAAGGATTACAAAGATTAAAACAATGATTTAAAAATGTAAAACCTATGATTTTATATTATCATGAAGTGCGTTTTTAAGAATTGTTAAACAGTCATGAAAGTGTACTCTCCTAGCCTGTACTTAAGTGGCCTTTTATTTCATTAATATTATATTATCTACAATACAGAGTTTTTTTTTTTTTAAATATAGCCAACTTTTAAGATTTTAAAGGGTAACTAAACCCTAAAACAACTTTTTTTTAGTTAATGATTTGTAAGTCTGGGGCTTTATTAATGCTGTTCATTGATTCAAGTAATTTCTTTGACATTTGAGTATAAAGTGTTTAAATTCTACACTATATGGTGTAAAAACGTCTGAGTGCTGCCCTCTTTAGGTTGAACGGTGGCTACTGCAGTTGAATTTTCCTATTGGCAGTTGTGGTACCCTGTGATGTAAGAGGGTACCAGCTAACCACACCCTTGCCTACAGAGAGATGTGTCTCAGGTGCACCCCCCCCCCAGCCCCCCCAGCCCCCCCCCCCCCCCCCCCCCCCCCGCTGGGCTCTGCCCACTTTTCCAGCATTTTTCTAATATTGCCTGTGGGTGGAGTCAGGCTCTGACCAGGGGTTTAGTTACCCTTTAAGTTTACATTCAAGTGTAAACACTGTGGGAGTGTGTGTCTATGTATCAAAACGGTGATCTTTTCAGTAGTATGTTCCTGCACAACCGGATTCTGCAGTTTCAGGACCGCAGTTCCAGGACCCTAGTTTTTTGTGACAGCGCCACCTACCGAACTGGATGATATAGCGGCGGCTGCAGTTTCAGGACCCAGATGTTTAGTTTGTAAGATCCGCCTATTATCTTAAGTCTTGTTAGAAAAAATTCTTGGGACCTTGTGTCAATTCTTTTAACAAATAATATTATGGAATAGACATGCTCCTGCAGCAGGTGGATTGAGTAACCCCAGAGTGCAGTCTGGACGATGGGGCGGGGCGACACTTTGGGGCGGGGCGACACGTGTCGCTCCGCCTACCAACAATTTCATTGGTTTATAATACAGCAATCTTATTGGAGTAGACACTTGAGGCATGAGCATGCGCATTCCTTTATGTACGAGTTTATGAATGATCTTCTATCTACGCAGTTTGGCCGTAGGCTACTACGTTGTCGCATGGCGATTTCAGTAATGATCAATTAAATAATGTTTTTATTAACTTAATACGAGTTACAGTTAATACGACTTAATAAGTTAAATGAAGTTACTGTACAACAAACAATAACAATCCCTTCAAGGCAGACCGCCGTGTGCTGCTAAATATGGGGAACGAATTCTTCATTCGTGGCCACGATACCTAACGTTAGGTCTATATCAAGTGAAGTAAAAAAAATGTGTATAGCGCTCAATTCACATCGTTTTATAGCAGCTTTACAAACAGTAATATAGGCCTAAGCATTCATATTGAGCCGTTTTAGAGCAGTGCGATATAAATAAATATGTTGCTGATATAAATCATACGATGTTTTAGATTTAGCTAAATTATATTTATTAATTTACCCAGCAGATAAGTCAATGGCACTTTAAGTGAGCAATGATCATGACTGCATTAAATTACTAGCATTGCAAGGAGAGATCGCCTATTAAGCTGATAGTAATATTTTCCGAATGTCATGCAGTGCTGCGACATTTACATCATTAATTTATGCTTCTTCATTTTTCCATTATAAATAAACTTGGGGTTTTACACTACATAATGATAATTCACTGTATTTTAGTAAGACACAGTTCCGAAAGTGACAAATAAGACAATAATAGGCTACCAAATAATACAAGCCCTGGCCATTGTTTTTTTTTTGTGTGTGTGTGTGTGTGTGTGTTTTTTTTTTTTTTGCGTACAATGGGAATTTAAAAACCTGCAGTGCTGAAAAGTGGGGAAAAAAAATACTAAAACAGATATTATTATGTCGATCTATAGCAAATATGATTATTTATGTGCTCAATTTAAGTAAGTAGGTATATAAATAAGTAGCTATTTGAGGCTGTTAGGCTATAGGCCTATATGCACAGATTTACAGCGGTGATTTTTTTTTTTAAATAGTTAGGCTGCTACAGATATAGCCTATGCCAGTGTTAATATTTGAAACTATTTTTAACAGGTAAACAACAAGGAAATATGTGTTTGTCATTAAACATTTTATTTGCACTTTGTGCCAAAAAATGCAAGCATTGGAGAACAAATCTCGTTAAAAAAATCAACAAAAAACGGTCGTGCTAAAAAATCAGAGCACTAAAATCAGCTGCTTGCGTTCGGGTTTGTCCGATGTCTTTCCTTTAATACAGCGATTTATCATAATTTGCGTAAAATCCAGAGTTTGAGCTGATCCACCGACCGACCTGGTGGAAATATGAAATGGTGCTGTCGGTGCTGTCACCAAGCGTTCGTTTTTAAACAATAACTTTGTCTAGTCTGTGTCTTAACAATAAAACATTATCCAATAGATCTTAACTAAAATTACCATGGTAAACCGATAATATACGATTAGAGTTAGCATTTAATATTTCTTTAATATGGACAAATCATTCACAAAAATAGTACATAAAGAATGCGCATGCTCAGGCTTGAATCAGGCCAATAAGATTGCTGTATAATAAGCCAATTAAATTGGGGGTGGGCGGAGTGACACGTGTAACCCCGCCCCAAAGTGTCGCCCCGCCCCATCGTCCAGACTGCACTCTGGGGTACTACGGTGGATTAGAGCATCAAGCTACATGGCACAATTTAAAAGATTAATATTACACTTTTACTTAAAGCTCACTTTAAACCACCATCGAGTATTTGTATAATATTCAGGTCGCGGTTAAAATGGTTTTAAGTAAAACATTTTTTTTTAAATATGTTATATTTAGCATTTTAAATGCAGCTAATGGCTACACCTTGCTTGGTGTGTAAACTGTAAACATTCTTTATTCATATGAAAATACCCCAAATTGCACGAAAATCACATATTCTCGAAATCGTGCATTTATTGGCTTCTTGTTTCAGATGAAGCGATGTGTCTGTAGCTTTATCACGGAGGTCAGAATGGTGTAGTCTACACAGGACAGTCATGCTGAAGGGCAGGAGTATGGTCACGTTGAACCCTTTTATACGGTCTATGGTTGAACCATGTGAGATGATTGACAGCTACAACGAATAAGAGAGCGCTGAGTTCATAACTGACGCAAATCAGGAAGAAGAGAGACAGAGTTCGCTGTTTGAGCTCTTCAGATCACATAATTCAGTGGAAAATGATTAGAAATGTTATTCTGTATAACAAAACATTTTACAAACATGATGACAAATCATTATTTCTCCAAATATGCGCACCATTGGACTAAGAGCCCTGGCGGATGCTGTATATTACATGTATGTGAACACAAATAAACAGGAGAAGACGTGCTTTATAAGTGATGATTTCTATTCAAAACAACGACAGTACAGATTAATAATTTTGCACTCCTGGCATAAATTAAGAAATTAATGTCACTGCAAACCAGTTTTATCCAGCATAGCAACATCAGTTCAACCAATAGAGTGAGGATTTTTTGACTACTGGCAGTAGTGGAAACCTGCTTTAAAATAGTCAGTATTTTGCGATGTGTTGATTCTGGTGCAAAAATGACATTTTTACCTCACCTGTAATACAACTGCTTAACATTTGTTCTAACGCTAAACAACTATTCAGTATTCAAATGAAAACATGTCTCCAATAAACGGTACTCTTTGGAAAGCATTTCTATTCCAGGCATGCCCTTCACTACAGCCTATAAACATACAATTACAATCCGTCCTTGAAAAAGGAATCAAATTTGAATGATAAGCAATTTATGTACCATTTCATTGTTGAGCATGCAGGAGCAGCGGAAAAAAGAATCTCAAATTAATATATTCAGTGGATGCAAAGGCAAATATCCCTTTATTGTTCAGAGCTATTTGTTAAAGCAAGCAGGCAACTAGGCTTCAATTGATTCATTCTGTAAAGAGATCACACTGTGTCTGAGGTGCCCCCAAGGGCCTCATGTGCAGCTTCAATTTCCTGCTACTGCAAAGCCATAAACGAGTGCAGAATCAACATCCTTACATACAATTGCAATCAGTGCAGAGGTTTCTGTGCCAGGAAATGCGTAAAGGTGAGCGATGGAGCTTATTTCTTCTTTGGCTTGTCTCTATAGCGGATTACTGGCTCGTACTGTGGCTCATATGTGACAGCTGTGCTGATGTGCAGTCTTCTTTCATTCAAGGTCAAGTAGTTGGACAAAACAAAATTAAACATGGACGAAAGTCAAGCTGTCTTCACTGGTTTAACCGAACCCTACAACTTTCCCCTAACATCAGAGGGAAACGATAGGTGAATAACACTGATGTAGAAGCTCCTAACTCTGGGTTTAAGCCTCAAATCCTCAAATCTGATTGGTTGATTGCAATGTTGTTCCAGGATCAGCAAATATGTTGATCAGGAACATGTTGTACTTGGTGAAATCACGTTCAGCTTAAAGGTCAATCATTATCGACCATTGATTTTAAAATCCAATCCAAGACTGTAGATGTAGTCTGTACCATGATCCTTCTTTCCTGCTTTAAATCCATGATCCACTGGTGAGTGAAATAGATGCAAAACATATGACTGTTATAACTGAATCATTGAATCATTCATTCAACCAAAGCCATATGGTGACACTTTAGTTTGGGGTCCAATTCTCACCATTAAAGGGATACGTCACCTCTGTAAAAATGAATGTGTATTTAAAATGGGTCATTTATGTAGTAGAAATGTGAAATTATTTTTGAATTTGGATCCTTCTAGACTGAGAAAAGCCATACAATTTATTTGTGGCTCATGTGGATGAAAGACAACAACTCCCAGAATGCACTTGCTTCGCTGCCCTACGAGGCCACACCTACCGGTAAGAGCGCAGTTAAACAACAAGGCTAGGCTACTAGTGAGTCTCCGTGACGAGTCTGCCCGGGATTTCGAGACCGCCCAAAATGTCCGGGATTCGGCTTTTGTGTTCTACAGTCGCCATTCATTGTTTACTGCGGCGAGCAGGACGAGGCTGACGGCCGCGGGAGAACGACGCGAGGCCGGTGGCGTGATTACTGATGAGCGACACCTGTGAGACGCACCGGTCTCGTATCTCTCACGGAGGAGCGGGAATTTTCTTAGCAATGTTAAAATGCACATTAACCCATCACTTGTTTAGCGTTCATGTAAACACTACATTCAGATTCACCAATCGGAATTAATTCAGTTAGATTGAAATAAAAGGTGTGCATGTAAACAATGAATGGTGACTGCAGAAAGCAAAAGCCGAATCCCGGACATTTTGGACGATCTCGACGGCCGGACATGTCCGGGAAAAAGAGGATGGTAACCCCTACTACTCAGCTTTCTCCACAGAACAAGAGCCTGTTAGCTTAGTTTCCAAATAAAAGATGGCTGACACTATTACATTCTGTGAGTGAGATCCCACCCTTTATGGGCAGGTTGAAAACATGCGGATCTAGCGCCTTCTACTGGCTGTAGTTTTTAGCCTCTGGCCCAAAAAAGCCTCCGATTATGCAAAATTGCGATTTTTTTTGCATCTTCTGAGGATTTTTTTTACAGACAAAAAAATACATAAATATTTCGTCTCAGGGGGATATGAAGGAGGGAAGCAAAGGTAATTTGAAAATACTACATGTTTTCTACTGATACACAGCTTAATGCAAAATCCTGAAGTATCCCTTTAACTAGTTGCTTATCAGCATGCATATTAGGATATTGGCTGTTTATTAGACCTTATAAAGCACACATTAATGCATTATTCTGCATCCGGTACCCATTGCCTACGCAATTCTGGAACTTAATAACTACATTACTAACTATTAATAAGCTGTAATTAGGAGTTTATTGAGTCAAAAGCCATAGTCAGTTAGTTAATAGTGAGAATTGGACCATAAACTAAAGTGTGACCATATAGTCCACATATACTACAAAATACAAAATAGGTATGACATTGAAAAGTTTGGCATTAAAAAAATTTAATAGGCTACTACTTGTCATTACCTGGACTATCCGCAGTATTAAAACAACTTGGTGTTAAAACAAAATTTTGTACTGGCCACATGAACATTTGTCTCCTGGCTGAATTCTGAACCACCTCTATAATGTCAAACCTCACAAAGCAAGATTGAATTCAGTGTCACGAACAACAATATTTCAGAGGCCACAACCTTGCTTTAAAAAACATTACTTTCATTTATCAAGACACAGTAGCACATATAGCAATGAAATGGAAGAGTCTGAATGGCCCAACTTATATAGCATGTGCACGGCACTCTAAAAGCATCCAAAACACTTCAGTCTTAATTATTTGTGGCATCCATGTGTGTCATCCAATCTGAACGCTGAAGCTAAGAGGATGTTGGAGAGAAACACACTTGAATAAGCACTATAATAAAAGCAGTGAGGCATCTGTGCAGCCCTCACTCTACAAACTTTTTTCTTGTTGATCAAAGGCTCTTTATATAATGTTAAAAGGCCACAACAAGTTGCTCATTTCATTGACACAGGGCATGACTTATTAAAAATGGAGTAACATCTGATTCATCTGAGGGATGTTCACAAGATTGTACACAAGAGAGGCGTGATTTCAAAGCTAAATGCAAAATTCAAGTGTCTGGTTGCGAGGGAATTGCTATGAAGTTGCTAGGGTGTTTTTGATGGTTGCTAGGGCATTGCAGGTTCTGGTTCCTAGATGTGGCTTAGGTCTCACTATATTTGGGATATAATCACTATAATCTATATACTTCACTATAATCTGTGGGATTTTTTTTCCAACCGATTTTTTTCTTTTTGTCTGGCAGGAATGCTCACATAGAAAATGAAGAGCTCTCCTCAACAAGACATTCATAAGGCAGACAAGTACTTGTTTTGAAAAATACTTAATGAATTAATATTCCTTAGATGAAGCCAGCTTTTCAAATATTTTATGAAGAGAGGCTTTTTTTTATTATCTTTTTTTGAAGGATTGACATAAATATTTATGACATGGATAAACTAATGCAAAGAGAGAGAAAAATACAATGGTTGTCATATTGAAAATTTGAAGCTCAGATTATTAGTTAGTTGAGAGATCACAAATGGACTTTGCCTCAGTTCTTGGTTTCATTTGAAAATTTTCTACTATGTCATACTTTCAGTTTCCTATGAACATGTGGAGACCAGTGGAGAATAAGTGCCTTTTTATTCTTGGGGTGTTTTCCCAATAAGTGCTGTATTGAGGCTTTATTATACCATCCATTGTAGCAAGTCAGGTTCACTTTTACAACAGTATGATGGAGTGGAGACGAATAAAAACGATCTCTGAATCCCTTTTTAAAAGTTTATTTGGCCCACATCAGAAATCCTTCACATCATTTTCATCTAAATGTGTTTTGTATGGAAGTAAAATAATGACAAAGGTATTTGAAACAAAAAAGCTAGTTGAATTTAATTAATTGAAAAACATGAATTAGATTAATAGTGCTGCCATTTTAATGCATTGTATTTTTAGGTTTTATATTTTTATGATTGTATATTCAAGCTGTGAATATTTCAATTCAAAACATTCCACACAGATTTTTATTATTAAAAATTCAATAATCCACATTCACCTTTCAGACTTCACTTCCAAAAATAAAACCTATAATATTCAACAGGCAATTTTCAGTCCATCATATTTCACTTCACAAATTCCCTTCCACAAATTCAGTGGTTCAAATTGGACAGAAAGTTCAACATTGCACATCTGGGAACTGCAGGAAAAGCTGTAGAGTACCGATGTATAATTTCCATCTGCAATTAGTCTTCCTCAGACGAAGACCAGAGCAACAGATAGATAGAGTCATTCATTCACAAAAACTGATTTGCAGAAATTTAGCAAACGGTAAGTACATATGATGATGATCCAGGCCAGTATATAAGCGGAAAAGCTGATAAAGACACACAAGCTGTGTTTACGTTTAGCCTAAGTCTTCATGGTTACTTTCCCTGTGTACATACTGTAAGCCGCTTTCTCCACCGCGAACGAGATTATAACATTATCCCCCCCCCCCATGCTGATGTAGCAGATCAAACATTACATCTGAGGACATATTATATATTTCTCATGGTTGTTTAGTTTCCTTATCTTTATTTTGTGATGCTGTAGGGTTTCCCTCATACGTCATACTCCAGGATTTCCCTGAATAGGTTGTGTTTTTAAACAGACTGACTATTTCGGAAGTGAAATCTGAAAGGTGAATATGGATTATTGAATTTTTAATAATGAAAATGTGTGAAATGTTTTAAATTGAAATATTCACAGCTTAAATATACAACCATGTTGAATGACAGCAAATAAAAATACAAGCCGTAAAAATCCAATGCATTAAAATGCAAATTTTTTTCCAATTAGTGCAATTTAACCATCTTTTTTTTTGTTTCAAATACATTTGTCATTATTTTACCTCCATAGTTGTGGCCGTTCCTTTACACGACAACAGCATTTTGGGGGCCTGAAAACGCAAACTTTTGAAAACAGGTTTTTGAAAATGATATTACGGTCACCAGCCGTCACCACCTCCTTCACTACATTTCCCAGCATCCTCCTTGGCCCACACCTGCATCTCCTTCACTACATTTCCCAGCATCCTCCTTGGCCCACACCTGCATCTCCTTCACTACATTTCCCAGCATCCTCCTTGGCCCAGGTCTGCACCTCCTTTACAATCACCTGCACCTGTCAGCCAACTTCACCATAAAACCACTCACCTTGTGTTCCCTCATTGTCCAGTCTCGTTTATCCCGAGTGTGTGATCTCCTGTGTCCCCCCCAGCGATTCCTCCAGTGTTCATCCCCAACATTCCTCTTTAATAAACTCTTTCACCTGCTCTACTGTCTCCGGTCCCTGTTCCGTAATAGTACCATTGTCGTCTCCTCTCCATATAAACTACAAAAATGTAAAAACGGTGGTGTCTTGTGTATTACTTTTTCAGTCTATAAGCGCGTAGTGTTTCTCTACAAAATGACATCGCCAACTACTGGCCTGGCAGCAGAATACAGCGTTTTTAATAGTTTTTATGGATCCGTACGAAGGAGGATCATATTGACAACGCTGCCGTCTACGCAAAAAACGCAAAGAAAAAACATTTCCAGCTTTAGTACATCGTTGTTGTATAAATGTACATATAGACTTGGATGGTGGATTATTATTATTTTTTTGCATTATACTTCACAATGCCTGTAAGTAGTTTTGAGTTTATAGACACTTAATACAACAAGAGAATGATGAGCAACAACAGACTGAGACGTCTTTAATCACTATTGTGCTGAAGCCCATCAGGATTGCCAGGGAAAAAACATCCGTCAATCTTTAATGGCTTTTATTGAGCGACTGCCAAAGTAAACAGCAAGTGCAAACAAAACATTCAAAATCTACACTTGATTTTGAAAAGTGGAATAAAGGGCCACAACTAAATTGTGTAGACGATAGAAAAGGATGTGCAGGTCTCATGTACAGGTATGTACTGTAGTATTTGCTTTCTGTTCCTCCTTACATACTTCTTCTGCCTTATTCCCAGAATGTCCTGCCCTCTCCAGGACCATTTCCTCCTCATTTATGTCTTTCCAAAATACATAACAGGCCTAGCAGTTTTTAAAAGAAGTCTCTTATGCTCACCAAGGCTGCATTTATATTTTATATTATGATTTTTGATGAATAGAAAGTTCAAAAGAACATCATTTATTTGAAACAAATCTTTTGTTGTAAAAATGCTAAATTATTTACTGACACAATTTAATACATCTTTGCTGAATGATAAAGTATTAATAAATCTCAAAAAATCTTATAGTCCTCAAATATTTGAACATTAGTGCATACAATACATGCAAAATCGAATGTTGAACATTAATCAGCATTATCCATATCTCTCTATTATGCTATCTATATGAAAATATGGTTAAATTAAGACAACTTTAAAAGATAAAGTTAAAAGATTTCTTTTCAAATAAATTTTTATATCCCATCATCCTTTTTAATTATCTTACATTATTATGCATTCCTCAGAATTAAATACATTTTCCAAATATTTGATGAAGCATACCAAGCTAAAAGAAAAATGTAATAACACAGGCTACCAGAAACTCAGAAGAATAAGCTTAAGATTAATTTTCAGGATATATAATATCTGTGAGCTCAAAAGCAGTCCTTTACTCTCCTCAATGGCATCTAAATGGATTTTTATGTAAAAAAACAAAACAAAAAGCATGCACTGTATATGTGCAATAGCTATAATAAACTACAAAATTGAACTGAAACTAGAAAAAGCTGCATTTCCTTTAACTCTTGTTCAATGCTATTATTATAATTTAAATCACAAGACCACACGGCCCACAAGCAGCTGTGTATGAAAAATACTGTTCTGATTTTGAGTATTCCCAGAAAGTACCTCAGAAAACCACAAAGAAACAGCTACTGCATATTTCACATGACACATGAAAGCTGTGACATTTGCTGAAATAGAAGTGAATAAATATGGCTGAAATAATAATCATTCTTCAACTGTCCTAATACATCCCCACATGTTCTGTATCCATTGAAATCCATATACACTCAACACCATTTCAAATGTCCATTCAGCTCTGCAGTGGTGTTGAGCAGAGATCAAACCGGATCGAAGTGCAGTAGCTTTTAACTTTAATTTTCAAGAACAAACTCAAATCTTCACAAAACACTCTAACAGGACCATGAACAGAACCACAAACATAACACAATATCACTTCACAATACTAATATGAATTCATTCATGCTCAAACAATGCACATAATCTTGAGTGTATGACTTATGAAGAACTAAACCAATTCTTAAATGATTGCTGCATCAGCAACTAATAAAGAGTGTATCTTAATAATAGATTGAAGTATTTTATTAATATTAATTCAAATGTTTCATCATGGATAAACATCTATAAACATGGATCCATAAACATCTAGTATTATGTCACACGTGTGTTCTGTTTTCATTCTTTGTTGTAGAAACAAAGAATGAAACGTTGCTGTTCACTCTGTACATGCTACCCTTAGGAGATATCATTAGGAAGCATGACATTCGTTTTCACTGTTATGCTGATGATACTCAGCTGAGCTCTATTTTTCTTCAAGCCCTGACGAAACGCACAAATTCACAAAATTAACGGAATGAATAGCTGATATAAAAATACGGAAGACTAGCAATGTCCTACTACCTAATTCTAAAAAAACCGCCAGAGATTCTAATTATTGGACAAAAAAAGTTCCTCAAGTAATAACCTAGAGTACTGTCTGACACTTGATGGCTGCTCTGTTAAGTCCCCGTTGTCGGTTAGGAACCTGGGTGTGCTCTTTGATACCAATCTTTCATTTGAAAGTCACGTGTCTAGTATCTGTAAAACCGCTTTCTTCCATCTTAAAAATATATCTAAATTACGTCATATGCTCTCAATGAAAAATGCAGAACAATAGTTCATGCGTTCATGACATCAAGGCTTGATTATTGTAATGCTATTATGGATGGTTGCCCTGCACGCTTAATAAACAAACTACAGCTGGTCCAAAATGCAGCAGCAAGAGTTCTTACCAGAAAGTATGACCACATTAGCCCGGTTCTGTCAACACTGCATTGGCTCCCTATTAAATATCGTCAAAGCACTAAATGGTTTAGCTCCGCAGTACTTGAGCGAGCTCTTAACGCATTATAGTCCTTCGCGTCTTTTGCAATCTCAAAATCTCAGTTAATAATACCTAGAATGTCAAAACCGACTGCTGGCGGTAGATCCTTTTCCTATTTAGCACCAAAACTTTGGAACAGTCTTCCTAACATTGTCCGGGAAGCAGACACACTTTGTCAGTTCAAATCTAGACTAAAAACACATCTCTTCGGCCTAGCATTCACATAACACATCATAGACTTCTATAACTCAATGTTGGGTTGCATGGTCAGCTGGAACCGGGAACACTTCCCATAAATCCTGATGTACTTGGTGATTCATAGAAGGATGGCGTCTATGCTAATATTAGTCTCTCTGTTTATCCCGAGGTTCACCGCAGTCCGCCGGATCCAGGCCGTATCCAGATCGATGAAGGACCAGCGCCTGGACACGACGACAACGCAGTCCTGAAGTGTCAAGTCTCTCCTCTGTAAATGGCCTCCCTTCCCTTCATCTGTACAGACAAACTGTTGTCGGGAATTCTGGTTCACGTGGCTATACGGAAGCGATACAAAATTCTGTATTATACATTTTTCAGGGCTTGTACCTCAGAACCTATTTGATGGTGTGCGTTCTCGAGACACCAGGCACTGTTTTGTGCAAATGAGCAGCCGGATCGCATTAAGGGTTTTCTGTTAGAACGGTGTCGTGTTAGCGGCCCCTAAGTTAATAACTAATGATCGTTGCGAGGAAGTGAATCAATCAAAATCAACTTTAGCTGGACAATAACCTTATTCTAGAGCTGCTGTAAAGCCAAAACAATCGCTGTTACTTTAATTTCATATTATCACTGTAAAGCTGCTTTGAAACAATCTATATTGTTAAAGCGCTATATAAATGAAGGTGACTCGACTTTTATTTCTAGTATGCTTAAGTTGTTAATTAGTTCTGCCATCCTTTGTCCCCTGTCAGTTTTTCGCTATGGTTTCTAATTGATTGTGTTAGTTCAGTTCAGGTGTGTTTCATTAACTCGTCAGCTCCTTAGTTTGCCCTTGTATATAAGCCCTCTGTTTCGGTCTGTTCTTTGTTAATGTCAAAGTGATGTGGTTGTGTTTCTCTTTAGTATTCTCCTGGTCATTTTGTTCATTATTCCATTAAAAGCCCATTTGGATTATCTTCCTCGCTGTGCGCTTATCTAGACACACTCGCTGACATATTACTAATGGTGTAAATTAACGTGTTAAATTCTACAATGGGTCAAAACGATATTTCAACTTCCAACCGCCTGTTTTAATGAATCATTAGCCAATGATTTTCAAAGATAACATTATGTTATGACTTTAATTGTTGAGGCACATGACTATAGGCTCAACTCATTATTAGGTAGTATGTCATAATGGTTATGGCAGGCCACACATCCACACTCACGTTTGAGGTGTGTGAGACAGTTGCACAGTGAATTTGTTTGAAGGATGGGCTGCACACAAATAGCAGCACACCAGAATCCAAATTCCTTTTGGAAAGCCAAAAGGGTCATAATTACGATAATTGCTATAAAATAATTGACCGTTCGCAAAGACCCGCCCCCTTTAGTTACTGTCGCTATGTCCGACAAGCTACACCGCTCTCGCGCCACACCATGTTCTCACGCAGTGAAAAATACATCGCGGAGCAGATAGGAGACTGACAACACGCTGACAGACAGGTTTTCGGTTACTTTTGATATTAAAAAGTCCCACCCTTAAAATTTGGTAATTTTTTTAAAGAAATTTAAACTATAAATACCGTTTTGTGGCTCTTTAATGTCTGACAGATCGCTGTAGAGCCTCAGTTAAAGCTGCTCTTGAACCAATCATCTCGTCCTTCTAGTTCATTTACAGCATCAAATAAACATGAATGAACATCAGAAGGAAAATTGTTTTAACCGCGGAAAGGCGTCAGTACATTCAAATCTCCCATGTTAATCTACTAACTCTCCTGACTGCTTTGTCGGACAAAATGGCGGATGGCGGAGTATGATTGGTCAGATCACCTGTCAATCAAGCTCCCTGCGAAGGGTCAATTGTGCTTACATCCAAACTGTTGGTGTTTAAAATAGTTTTAGCGCTGTCAAATATGTAATTTTTGGATGTAAACATGATTTATCTTTAGTTTAATTCCGACCCTTTTGGCCATTTGTCCTCAGTATCAGAAATAGTTCAAGCGTTTATGACTTTTGCCTCAATAAACTCCTAATTACTGCTTATTAATAGTTAGTAAGGTAGTTGTTAAGTTCCAGTATTGCGTAGGCATTGGGTAGGATTAAAGGATGTAGAATAAGGTCATGCAGAATAAGGCATTAATGTGTGCTTTATAAGTACTAATAAACAGCCAATATCCTAGTAATATGAATGCTAATTAGCAAGTAGCTAGTGAGAATTGGACCCTAAACTAAAGTGTTACCCAGAGTTACTTATTAGTATAGAATATTAAAATCAGACCATCAAAATAAAGTGTATCCACAGAAATATTCCTGTGCCATGACTAAGTAGCATGCACCAGTTCATCTAGTAGCATCCCGGTTACAGACGCCTGGAAGTTGAAATCCATGGCTTCGTCCAATTAATTTACACATTAATTTACACTATTAGTTAATACTAGAGCACGAATCAATGCATATTAGTGCACCCGTATTGTAAAGTGTTACCATTATAATTATATGAATTTATTATAAGAACAGTTAAATGGGCCATTTATTCACGGCCACTCGCTGAACATCAGCTCTGTACTCAACAGACTGACTTTATCTCAAAGCAACAGTCATACTTCTCAAAAACGTGAATAGCTACTTCTCTGAATACCTCCCTATTCCAAGGGCTTGTAGTTTTCTCATAGTCAGCTTTGGGGATGATGCTGGTTTTGTTGCAGAACTTTCACAGCATTAAGCTGTGAACCGCTGAATATATGTGATAAATCAGCATGTTTTACCCAGACTCGCGTGATACGTGGAAGTGCACGGTTTCGTTCAGTCTTTGAGATTCACGGTGCGCAGCATGTTTCCACTTGTTATGTTCCTCCATGAGGATTTGGCTCTGCTCCAGCTCTCTAGGAGCAAATCGCACAACATAAATAGAGCTAGCATTGTGGAACGCTTTTCAAGAGGATACAGGAGGGTAATATGCAATTAATGTGCAAGTTATTTTGTCATTAGCATATCTGCACAGAAATAAAATTGCATACTACGAGGAATTTGAGAAAAGACACTCCTTTCACCCCCTGAAATGAAATGTATTCACTCTCATGCTGTCTGCCGTTATTTAGAGAATCTTATGCAGCTCATCTCCATACAAAGCTTCAAAAAGGTAAAAAATACCGAAAATAGTTTTGTGCACTATATGAAGCCTTCTGAACCAACCGATGGCTTTGTTTGAGGAACGCACTGAAATTTTGTTATTCCCTGAAAATGTTCCTCCAGCTCTCGAATGACATTCCTAATTCTGTATATTTGAACTGGCGTGCTGTGCTTGATGCAATCTTTCAATGACGTCTCTTTTTCAAAGTGTACACAAAACAGTTCTGAATGCTTGAGAAATGGGGAAGATTTTTAGTGTATAAAAAGATAGCGTACGCTGCAAAAGACTTGGAATATGTGGATTAATTTTATAGTACTTTTATGGGTGATTTCAGATGGTTATCTAACTGTCCTTGTATGGGAAAGAGCTGTGTGAAAAAAAAAAAAAAAAATCTTCAAATTTCTTCTTTTGTGTTTCACAGGTAAAATAATCATTTTTGAGTGAACTATTCCACACACGGAAAAAATGTTAGTTTGCATGCTATGGACTATACTTGTTACTCAGGTCAGGTCAGTGCTAAACAGTACTTATTATAGAAATAATATACTTTTAAAATATATATTTAACAGCAAAAGGAATCTAATGTTTTTGGACAATTTATTGCAATTAAATGAAAATGTGTTTTTAAAGTGCAGTTAGACCATAAGAGTACTTTTTTGACCAACTTTGTTTTGTTTATAATTGTAATATTTAATGGACATTTGAATATTTAATTTAATATTTATATTTATATCATAACTACTTCTATTGTATTTGAAATGTGGTTAAAGTGTAAAATACTGTTATTGAAATACTGTTTTACAAACAAACAGTCGTAAGTCCGGTCGCATTTACACTCTAAAAAATGCTGGGTTGGTTTAAACCAAGTTTGGGTCAAATATGGACAAACCCAACCATTGGGTTTAAAATTTTAATTAAAGATTTTAAACCAATAAATGGGTTTGTCCATATTTGACCCAAACATGGGTTGAAATAACTTTAATTTGAACAGGCTTTTTACCAGTGTTGGGCGTAACGTTTTACAAGTGACACAAGGTTAATAATCAGATTACTTTTTTCCAGTAACTAAAGTAATGGATTACTTTTAAATTTACAACAACAACAACAACACAAAAACTTTTTCAAAGTAATGCAAGTTACTTTATTTTCCCATGAATTAACTGAGAGCTCTCCTGTCCATGTTGAGAGAAACCAGGAGTAAGTGCAGAGGCGTTGTGTGTGTGAACACAATGCTTATTGTAGTTCTACACTAAATGTGAGCCTGTATTTACTCATCTCACTTGCACAAAAAACAGATTCAGCATTACTCAAAATGAATGAATTTTCCGTCACATAAGACATAATGGTTCCCAGCCATTTAAATAATTTTCCAGATAAAAAAATGTAACGCAAAAGTAATCCATTAAAGTCTCCATTAAAAGTAAACAAATAACGCAATTAGTTCCTTTTTTAGAGAGTAATGGAATATAGTAATGCATTTACGTTTAACAGTAATTTCCCCCAACTTTTAGTTATTTTTCTGTTTCTGTTGGACTATCTACTGAAGAACAGAAAAGCACTTTGGCATTTGGAGAGTAGAAGTCCAAACTTTTAGTAATAGTTGACCCTACATCCTCACACTTAGTGTTTGGCATTGTGAAAAAAATATAAGAATGATGAGCATTTCTCACTACAATTTCTCCAGCACAAGAGCGAAGCTAAAGGAGTAAAGTTTTAATTCTTGGGCAAAAAAACTAAACAAAACTGTGTGTCCCATTGCTCAGGAGTGACATCCAATTCGTTTCCCCATTTTAACTCTCTGATGGATGAATTATAGAATCACAGGGAACAGTGAAAAATATCTTGGTTCTCTTTATTTTCTTTTTATTGTTTCTTATTTTGCTTTAGCTAAAACAAGAATATATATCAATCCAACATATATTTTGAAAAAGTTACTCACACTTGTAATGAGGTGTAATGTAAGCCAATGACAGTCTGTAGGTAAACAAAGAATATTAAAATATCATTGTGAATGTTGCATCATAACTTTTATTTTAAATATTCCTATAATATTAACATATGAAACCTGATTTAACTTGTTCATAACATATTATTTTATGAAAGTATTTTTTTTTTCTGGACCTCCTTTAATAAAACATAAATGCCATAGGAAACAACCATGGTGCTCTGCATAACGTCACACACACACTGGCTTTTAAAGATCTGATGTCTTTTACATAAAATATATATCTTCATTATATATCTTCAACCTGTCAGATAATCTCATAAAATGCACTAAAAACCATCAAAACACAATCTAAGGTCAAATTAGGTTTATGCTTGTATATTGTAAGTAAAGTCTGTATTTTCTGTTTGCCTGAGGAAGAGACTTAATCGAACATAATCGAACAAAGGGAGGCAGGGGACATCTCTGTCGAGTTCTAGTTTTGTGTCATGATTTTGTGCGGCATCCATTCATTTTAATTCTAGCTGGTCGAAACATAGAGACTGAAAACTTCTATTTGAATTTCTTTCACAAAGACTTTGTGCTGTTTTGATCCTGCGGCATGTGAGGGAAGATGATAACAGTCGCTTTTATGAAAATAAATAATGGCTCCGCCGCAATAGCCCAGAAGTGCAAGACTGTGTGTTTTTAGGCATACCACAACAATTCCAATAGTGAATACCCTCCCTCATATATATATATATACATATATATATATATATATATATATATATATATATATATATATATATATATATATATATATATACATTAATTAATTAAAACTAAATCCATAAAATGATCCCTTGATGTGAAACCTAAAAAGTGCTCTATATGAAGTGCCTGACAGAACGCTTTAAGGTTACAAAGATATAAACCACAACATGAGCGGTTAAAGGTTTTGAGGGATCCAGCATCTCTTTTGCCCCACTTGAGGAAAGTATACATAGCATGGAGATAAAAACTATTCACTCAATATAGTTTAGTTTCATTTAGGCATTGGATTTAAATGGGAGCATGGCATTGGCAGGCAGTGTTTACCATTCACAATGATTTCAGTAGCTCAGTTCTGGCCTTGAACTCACTGCGTTTCAAAGCATGGCATGAATGTGAGGGGGCGAAATACAGTCGAAATACATAAATCAAGAGAGAGGAGGCATGTATGGCTGCGATTATCATTAAACTTGCAGTGTTTATAGAGGATTTGATAACTAATGATCAGTGTTTAAAAACATACACTTGAGTTAATATGGACATGCATAATATTATAGCATTGTTAACAATGTGGTGTCCTTAACAGGAGAAATGTCTAAATATCATGGAAATGTAACATTTATTAATATTGAACTAACAAAAACTGTTTTTGTTAGTTTGTGAAAGTTTGTGACAGGGACATTAATATGCAGGGGCCAAATAGAAATACATCACTTTCTTTAAAGTCGGTTTTTAATATAATTTGACTGTCCAAAAGTGTACATTACAACAGTAATTTATCATTTTTTAAGCTAAAGTGCTATTGTCTCCATCTTGCCACAATATATTTAGCATTTATATCTTTATTATATTAAAATGCAGTTTGGAGGTGCTTTGTATTAAATTGAAAATATTAATAACCCATTACATTTCTCTCAAACATGCTTTGTTCCAACCGGGTACATTCAAAATCCTTTGGGAATGATTGAAACTCTCCGTGCAGAATACTCACTGATGGTGTTTATTTGCTCAGGTCTGATTTCAGAACATGCATGGATGACACAAGTAAACATGTTCCACATCGTTGGTTTGTTTTATTGCCATTTCTGCCAGCCGATGACTGTTCACAGACAGCAATAGTGTTGCCGGATGTGGGCCGGATGTGGGCCGGCAGGCACTATGTTTCTGTCTAGGTTCAAACTTGAGATAAATGGTTTCTCCGTGAAACCATGCAACCCAGAATGTTCCAGGTCTGGTGCTGAGAAGACTTTTGAAATAAGCTTTGTCCAAGGTCAGTTATGAGGCATGAAGGCCGAGATTTTAACTAAACTGAACATGTAAAGGTTTTCAACTTTATAAATGCATCAAAATTACAGGGAGATTTTCTAGTCATTAGTTTAAAAAAAGCAGCTCCAATGTCTTTTTGCAAAAAGAGATTTTTGCTATTCAACAAGAGAGAAAGATTGTACATGTATATAACAACGCTACAATGCATATTTGATGTTTTATGTTGCTTTTCTAACACACATGACTGACAGTGAGCTCCTCTTTGAGTGGCTTGTAAAAGTGAAGGTCCTCCACAGACTGCAAAAATAAAAAGAAAGAAAGATGAATCCACTGAACAGCTTTCTGAAATCTCCATGAACACTGCAGATGCTCTGTTTTAATTGTAGTGATGATACCGCACCTTTGCACTCGCATCCGTTTCAAACAATTCTCTCAAAGTCAAGACAGAGAAACTGAGGGTCGCACAGAGCTGAAGGCCTGAAACGATCATCATAGTGACATCCACTCCTTCACGGATCATCTAGAGTTGGGAAAGATCAGCGTGCCGGTGAATAAAAGCAATCTGACAGCAAACTCCTACACAGTGTCTCAAATCCAAGTGACTTGTCACTGTACTGAAGCCAAAGCAACTTGGAAATCTGGGAGATATAACATTTGTATTAACCCCCTTTTTTTAATATACATGAAAATGCACATTCTGAACTTAAATGGTTGTAATTCAAGAATGCTTTGGAATATAGACAAAATATTGGTCTTGTTTTAAAGAAGACATTTGGCGGATTTTTGTAGAAGGGAAATAAATTAAGAAAGTTAAACAGAAAAAAAGTTATAGAAGTTTGAGTTTATGAAAATGTACAATGTTTAAAACCTGGAGGACTCTAAAATTGCAAAAAAAAAATCAAAGGCAAAAATCTGAAGTTGTGTTTCAAATTTTAAGTTGATATTTCAAAACATGAATAAACATGAATTAAAACATGAATTAAACATTAATTAAAAAGTACTTTTAATGAATATCTCAAACTTACATGTTAACTTTGACAGTCCTAAAAAAAATACATTTTGTAAAATATTTTTTGTTTTCTCTGTCTCTCTCATATTTTCCACAGACTCCTTATAGCACCCCCTTGCCAAACCAGAAAATGAAAATTGGTTTGTGGGCCACATTCATATGTAAACAAAGACTTTAGATATACAAAGACGGCACTCATATTACTATAAATCAGAGAAAGTGCGACGCGCAATATGGTGGAATAAGTCCCGCCTTCTAAGTAAAAGAGCCAATCAGTAATTGGTGAAGTCCTTGCGCCACTGCAGCTGCCGTTAGAAGCTCCGGCTGCTTTAGAAACAGTCCAACGCTATCTCACGACCAATTCGTACGAGTGAGTACGAGGTGACTAATTCGTATGAATTTGTACAATTTGTCTAAACCCCAGTGATGAGTAGGTTTAGGGGCGGGGTCAGGGGTAGGTCATTCATACGAATTGGGACCTCCTAAAATATGTACTATTTAGCAAAAATCTTACGAATTCGTACGAGAGGTCGTATGAATACCTATGAAATAGCCACCTTGTCAAATATGTACGAATTGCAGTGAGATAGGGTTGAAACAGTCAGTGTTCTGAGACGCCCGCTTATGACTGCACACGCGCATTGGCTGATTCAGCCTGAACAATTAAATTTTTCATCATGATTTGAGCGTTATGGGATTTCATTGGTGATTTCAAATATGAAATTCACTCGTAAGCTTGGTGAACAGCTTTGGAGAATTGATGTTTCCCCAATCAAACAGATAGGATCTGTACTAGCATGACTGAAATAGCTGTCCGAGCGGTGTATCAAAGATGGCCGCCGAGTGAAATGACTTGCCTATAGCGACTTTTGGTTTGAACTATTATAACTTGAGAGTCTATGTGTGACTTGAAATTGTAACTGAAAAAAGCAAATCAATTATAAAACCTTTTAAATAAAAGAAAGGATAATTACCTGATCATAGTTCCTGTACCCATAGTGCCGAACTTCAGTACCCTGAAAGCTCATCAAGTCCCATGAATACAGTGCTAGGGCTATCATAGCCAGAACAGCACTGACTTTGTTCAACACCACAGCGACGAGACGCTGTAATACACAAATCACATCTTAAAAAAACCCTCTCCAAATCAGAGATGTCTGAATATTGAATACTATATGTGACTGTTCAAGACCTACCAGAAAATAAACGGGAATCTGAGCTGCAGAAATAGACACGATTCCAACTACAAGGAACTAAAATAAAAAGCAAAGAATTTCTTCAAATTTGTCCATCGAAAGTTCAGACAAGATTAATTACAGTATTGGAAATAAGCCAACTTCCTAATATTCTGAAAATCATCAAAATGTGAACTTTACAGTATGTTAACACAACACCCTGATTATTAATCCTGATTAACTTTGTGAAGGGACTCAATTGTATTTCACAATTTAGAAACACAAGAATAAGCAGAATGAGGAATAATTCTTACCACACCACCAAACCAAAGAAGAGTGTTAGACATCATAATGTGATCGTGTATCCCAACGCTTAAAAATAATAACCCGGCCACAATATTGAGGATTCCTGCTATAATCTGCATAATCTATGGAATAAAATAACAATTGAAACAACCGTTTGTATTGTGAAGAATCTCAAAATGTACATTATTACATATTTTGCATTGCATTGTCCAATAATCCCATTGCATCACCTTCATTGCAATTTTTCCCATGTTCCCAATGTTTTACCCATGAGTGAAAACCATTTGTAAATAAGTCAGCAGAAAAACACTTCTTTTTAACATAATATTAAGTTCATAAAGTGTGTGAAAAATATTATACAGTTTAATTACTTGTATTTCAGTGTTGAAAAATATAGAATTATTCAAAAAAAATTCAATCAGTTAATCATCATAAAACAAAAAGTCAAGACTGGAATACACTTCACGACTTATACAATCTGAAGAGATTTTAAAACACTATGGAAAGATCTGGTCTAAAGTCATGTAGTGTATTTCAGCCTTCAGTAATGTCTGTTTCAGCGTCTATCTCACCCCAAGCGCCATATAGATGCCCATCATCTTTGATTTCACATGCTGTGACATGGCACACACTGGACTGTAACACAGAGTGCCCAGGATCTGACACAGTATCGGCCATTTGCTGTTGGGGTTTGAGGTGATGGTGATCACTGTCATCCCTTCACCCTGAGACATTGACAGAGACATCCTGCAAATCTGAGTAGATAGAAAAGAGGGAGTTTAACCTTCCAACAGGTGATAATGGCCAGTCCTCTTGTGTTTACTGCTTTTAATTTTGAGGACAGCCAAAGTATATGTTTAATCAATGTATCATTACAGGCAAAGGTGCAGTTTTAATTGTAACATTTGTGGATACATCTAAACAGTTACATATGCAAGCTTGTTTCTGCCACAGAATAAAACATTTTAAAAGATAATTGCGACTTTTTAGTTTCAATTTAGCAATTTTGACTTTATTTCTCAGAATTGCAAGATATAAAGTCGCAATTGCATGTCATTAAGTCAGAATTGTGAGATAGAAACATGCAATTCTGAAAAAATAAATAAATTGCGAGTTCATTTCTCACAATTGCGGGTTTATATCTCACAATTCTGAGATAAAAAGTCAGAATTGCGAGATGTGAACGAGATACATTTATTTATTTATTCTGTGGTGGAAACAAGCTTCCATAGATACCAGACTAAACCAGCAAATTGCAATTTAGCTTTCTGTAATTCATGAATGAATTTCATTCATTCATACCTAAAAAAATAATAATATTAAGCTATTTAATCTAGCAACACTATCTGTCTATTCCTGAGTTGGTTTATTTCCTGTTTCTTGGTGCTATTCATTAGCCCTTGTGTTTCCCTTGTACTTGGCCAGTCGCTGTAACTTTTGTTTTGCCTTATTCTTTTTAATAAAACATTGAGCCTCTACCCTTTGCCTTGCTGCATGTATCCTCCCTGTCCTGGTGTTACAGAGACAGTTTAACAGAGACTAACTAACTTTACTCTGTCCGTAGTGAAAACCTTTGTTAATAAAAAATGTTCATGTTATTTCACAATGCATGTTTATGCATGCAAACAGACTGAACGTTTCTGTTACACTTTATTTCGATAGTCCACTTTAGACATTCTACTAACTTAACTTTTCAACTACATGTCAACTAACTCTCATTAGAGTATTAGTAGACTGTCAGTAGACTGTTAGGTTAGGGTTAGGTGTTAGGGTTCGGGTAAGGAGAATAAGTTGACTTGTAGTTGCCAAGTTACTCATAGTCAGTAGAATGTCTGTTTGGGGACCAACAAAATAAAGTTTTAGCAGATATTAAGCAGATAGTCTACTAATACTCTAATGACAGTTAGTTGACATTTAGCTGTAAAAGTTACTAATAGTTAGTAGAATGTCTAAAGTGGACTATCAAAATAAAGTGTTACCAAAGTTTCTTTTAGGTAGAACAAGGTGTGAAAATTCCAGTTTGCTGAAATTAGATTGCCAAGATAAAAATCTTTTATCTAATTTCACCATGACACAATTATTATTCTTTATCTACAATACATTTACAAATCATTTACAGATCGCATGAGAAAGACAGTGTTAAACTCACCTTGAATGTGACGGAGTCAGTTACAATCCAGCAAAGTTTCACACTAGTTGTCTCTGACAAACACAGAACTTGTTTTTTTCTTTCTCGACAGTGACACCCCCTTTGGATAAAAAAAAAAAAAAAAACTGTAAGAGGAATGTTGTTTGTCCAAACACACAAGCAACCCGTAGACTCCTGAGAGAAGGAAGTTACGAGAATGAAAGTCGATGACTGTGGCTGGGTGTGTTCAAAATAGTTTTCTATACCCTCATTCACTATTCCCTACATTAATCCACTTTTATAGTCCACTTGAAGGAGTGAATGAAAATGAATAAGCAAATACGAACTATGAGTACTTTTGCATAGTTTGTGCTTGCTGTAATAATAATTTGAATCTTAGCAAAATGGCAGCTCCAGTAGTAATGAAAAGATTTATCTGAAACTCTGTCACGGAAACTAAACCATAATTAAACTATTTAAAGCTCCAGTCTGTAACTTTTTTGGGTTAAAAATTATCCCAAAAAAATTTGAGCAATTACAAGCCAGTGTTAAAAGCTTGCCTTAGCTCGATTCAAAACGGTAAGCTTGTAATAATGTTTTTAATTCCAGTGGTGGTGGATTTCCGCGGGAAATTCGAGCATATCTCGGCTATTATAGGCTATATTGCGTGTGAGGATGTTGGAGGTGGAGATTTGTAGCCTTTTCTCACAGCACTTGATATAAATAAACTTTCCAATATGATGGCAGATCCAGAAAGGTACAAACGACAATCACAAGTGACGAGATTCACCCGTTGTAAAATGCAAAAGACTTCGGAGTGGCTACAGAGACTGCAACCGGCCCATGCGAAAACAAGGATATATATATCGGAAGGGCGTTTGAAAGGTGGCGTGAACTCCCTGTTTTGAAGGGTAACAAATGAATAAATGTAAAAATGTAAATTAAGGGGTTCAAAGCAGACGCAGATACGGCTTTTTTTTCTGCTGGACAGGTACGAAATTTCAACGGTTCAATTATGTAACAGTAGCGCTCTTGTTCGCTTAATTCATTCAGTTACGGAGTAGGCTACTGAAATACATGTAGTCACGCAATGCTGGTGTTGTTAACATTAACAATTTGACAACAAAGTATAATTTGCACGGTTTGACGTGATATGATATAAGTGATCGTTAGATTTGAAGGCACATTATGCAGTTTTTACGTTTTTGTCAAACAGCGACCCCTAGAGTCGCTGTGGAGTATTTGTATGTAACGTTACTGTGGTAAATACCACTCACAGAGCCGTCTCTGCACTCACGGCCTGATCCCCTGACCCTGTATACCGGTACCTGTTCAGTAGGATGGAAGCTGTAATGAATGGAAATAAGGTGTGGCCCCTTTAAAGGTAAACTATGTAACAACAATTTTTTCAAAATGTACTAAATTTATATAATGAGCGATTACATCATAAATCCATCTTCCAAACCGCGTTTTTGTCTTATCCTGAATCACTACAGTATGTCTAATAAGTGTTTAAAATGGGATCATTTTAAACTGAGTGGGACGTCAACCGCGGCGCAGTAGCTCCTGTACCTGCATGACTCGTCATATACGTAAACAGAGTAATATTCGTGTAACCCCGGCATCCTGGCCAAATTTGCCCCTTGGCCTCTGTCCATCATAATCATAATCATCCCCATATATAAACGGATTGTCTTCTATGGAAGTCAATGGCTATTATCAACTGTTTGATTACCAACGTTCTTCAAAATATCTTCTTTTGCGTTCAACTTGAGGGTGAATAAATTATGACAAAGTTTTCATTTTTGGGTGAACTATCCGTTTAAGCTCTGTGTTTTTTTTCTTCAGTTGTCTGTTAATGTTGCGTTTCGATCGTGGTTCTGTTCTGTATCCTTATTACCCTGAGTTTTGTTAAAATAAACTGAAGACTGCTGCGTTTAGATCCTGTTTCAACTTGATTTGCCACGGTGACAGTATCAGTGACATCATTTGACCTGTTTTATTTCGGTGAACTGATCAAGTTTCTGGTAAACATCCCATCCCATTGTTAACCTTGTTCTTCCACTTGAAATCACCCTCTCCCTGGACTTGCAGTCATTCTCACTCCTCTGAAGCCGTTTGTCAAGAGATCAGCTCTCTTTAGGCCGATCAACTCTTGAAAATGAGTACAAGAAGGACCTCTAACTACATGCTGATGGCTTTGTTATCCTGATCTTATCTCTCTGTTTAGCTGTCGCTCTCACTTTCTTGTATAAGTTCTCTGCTTTTGCTGAGTCTCATTAACTTAACACACCATAAACCAGCATTTCCAGAGCCACATGAATCATGACAGATGGTTGACTAAACCATATTCTGTTCGTGACTAAATCTTAAAGTCACAGAGGGAGGATAATATATCATTTAGGATGTGGAAAATGCATAATTCTTCATAAATTGCATCTTTATGTAACACAAAATACCCTGTAATGACAAACAAATCTGAGATTGTTACAGACAGCAATTAATGTTTTACGAAACTCGTTCATATCAGGATTGGTGCTGCCTGGCATTTAGGTGTTATTTAGTTCCTCTTTGTTCAATGGTTATGATGAAGTATGTCTTTCTTGTGACATTCAGAGTTGGCTTGAAGAATTACATTGTCATTTTAGTGGAACAAATACACAAAACAGATTTGGCCTTACATAATAAGCCAGGAGAGCTGACTTGACAGCGTTTCCCGGGGCCCGGGGTATCTCAGTTTATTGCATACAGTGGAGGACAATAGAATTTGACAGATTATGTGATGAGTTATAAACGTTATGTATGGGTTTTTGACACCCATCTTTGGGCATTTTGACTTCAGCTGGATCTAATTGTCCTGTTATGTGAGAAAGATCATAAAATCATGATGGGCGGTAGTTTTCTGCATGGCCATGTATGTATTTATGATAATATATGATATATGATAATATATACTTCACAAGTTCACACTCACAAATAAGTCAGATGGAATAAATGGTATGCATATTTGGCGTGCTGTCCGAGGAGAGGGCTCCGGGCTCGGTATTCGGCCCGAACCCAGAGTACTCCCCCCGTATTGCTGGTTTAGGAAGTAACCAGGCGAGTGTGAGGAGGCGGGGTGGTGGAGGGATGCTGAAAAACTGTCGAGGAACGTTGGTGAGTCGAATGAGTATTTATATAGGTCTGCACTCATGCTGATTGGATAGAAATGTTGATTACTGATTGTTGACAGCTGGTTGGAATGATGTGATAATTGGATCAATTATTTGAACGTGCTCCTCCCGAACTTTGTTTATAAAACATCATATATTATCAAATGTATTTGAATAAATGTATTAAAATTGGGGGAGGGGGGTTTGGTATACCCAATAAAATCACTATGCTATAAGGCAGAGGGTGGGCTAAGTTCTAAAAGTAACCAATAAAGTCACTTTACTGGGTATTCAATGTGTCCTGTCCTCCAATAGTGGTCTGGGTTTTGGGAGTGGTTTTAAAAGAACAACCAATCCAGTTTGAGATGAAGGATCAATAGGGGATGGAAGGCAAAAATGTGCCACAGGTGTGAAAATGTCTCCTGAAAAAAAACTTTATTAGGATTACTTGCCATGGCAACAAATGGCTAGTATGGAAGTATACGTCCACAACATACATCCGATTTGGTATCATTTCGGATGTATACAGATATATATGGACCTTGGTCCCCAAAGCACTGCCAACTGGAGGGGTAATCCACTTCTCCCATCAAAGGCCTGTAAATTATCATCCGTGCTTACGGCCAAGGCTTACAGAGCCGCCATCTCTGGCTGAACCTGGCAGATATGAGGGAGACCGACAAATACCATTTCCTCGACTCCCTGATCTCCCAGGCTAGCCTTTTTGGAGATGCGGTCGAAAACTTCTCCCAGCAGTTCTCAGCTGCACAAAAGCAGGTGGAGGCGATTAAGCACATCCTGGCCTGGCGGCCTGCAGCTCCCTTCACCCCGCCGCAGCTGCAGTCCCCCAACCTGCTCGTGACCGAGGGTGCCCACCTGTGGCTTCCTCCTCTGTTTCCTCCTCTGCTCCCACACGGTCTCAGTAGTAGCCTCCACCTAGGCCGCAGCGCAGATCAAGCCACAGGAAAGCGCAGCAGTCCGTCCCAGCCCCTGCCCGACACGCCAAGCATCAGGCCAAGCGGCGTACCTGAGACGGGCAACCCAGAGATGGAGGGAACAGTTCTTCAGGAGATGGTGATCGCACCACTCCCTCCCCCGACGGAGGGCCAAGTGGAGAATCTTTAGTTGAGTTTTATTTCTGTTCCCAAATTCCCCCAAAAAGAGCAGTTTCCTCTATCTCTGGGTCCCATTAGGGCACGGTTGGCAGTGTGCGACGCTATGCCTTGCCTCTCTCATCCTCTTCTATTGCCAGCTGAGAGCTTGTGCTGTCTGAGGACGTGATGCCTTCTCCCTGCTGAACCGTGGAGCCAGATGAGTGTTGCACCGCGCACTCAGACCCCAATCCAGGACGCTATGCCTTCCATTCCACTGCCAGTTGTTTCCTATAGTGAGCCTACTCGCACAGATAAAGTGGAAAGTCAGGGAGGACGAGGAACAGGTCTTGCTAGTTGCACCCTACTGGCCAAACAGGACCTGGTTCCCAGAACTCATGCTCATTGCGACAGTCCCTCCCTGGTGCAGTCTTCTGAAGAAGGACCTGTTTTCTCAGAGACGGGGCACCCTTATGGCACACGCATCCGGACCTCTGGAACCTCCACGTGTGGTTGTTGGTCCGGACTTGGGAGGACTTAGGTGATCTACCCCCTGCGGTAGATGAGACACGCTTATGCCTTGAAGGGGAACCTGTTCATCGAATGGAGCTCTTACAGCACATCATGATGCAGTACATGTTAAGTCTGTGGGAAAGCGTGACCTGATCATAATGTTCCTGAGGGGCGTGAGGAGGCTTAATCCTCCCCGCCCTCAACTTGTACCCTCTTGTACCCTCTTGGTTACCCTCTTAGCAGCCTTACAGATAGAGCCCTTTGCGGTCTGTAGAGCTTAAAATCCTGTCTCTTCAGTTGGCGCTCCTGACTGCATTCGCTTCTGTTAAGAGCGTAGGGGACCTGCAAGCATTTTTGGTCAATGAATCGTGCCTAGAATCGTGCCAACTCTCACGAGATCCTGGCCCAGATATGTGCCCAAGGTTTCTATTACTCCCTTCAAGGACCAGATGGTGAACCTGCAAGCGCTGCCACTGGAGAAGGCGAACCCAGCCCTTGCTTTGCTCTGTCCCGTCCACGCTTTGCACCTGTACATGGACCGAACGCAGAGCTTCAGGACCTTAGACCATCTTTTTGTCTGCTATTGAGGCCAGCAGAAGGGAAAGGCTGTCTCTAAGCAGAGGTTGGATACCATCGACTTGGTGTACCAGACCCTGGGGGTGAGTGTTCACTCTACTAGGGATGTTGCTTCATCCTGGGCACCGACGCATTGGTGCCTCGCTGGCAGACATCTACAGAGCTGCTTGCTGGGCGACACCTAACAGGTTTGTGAGATTTTATAATCTTGTGTAGAGCCTGTGTACTTGTTTCCAGTAGTAATTACCAGAGGTGTGGACTCGAGTCATGTGACTTGGACTCGAGTCAGACTCGAGTCATGAATTTGATGACTTCAGACTCGACTCGACAAAATGTACAAAGACTTGCAACTCGACTTGGACTTTAACATCAATGACTCGTGACTTCACTTGGACTTGCGCCTTTTGACTCGAGAAGACTTGCTACAGAAAACTGGGGAAAAAAATGTTCACACGGCCGCGCCGCTCTCTGTTTATCTGCATCTGTGAAAAAAAAGTGCACCACCTGAATGCATGCAGAGAGCGCGCGCGCTGCCTGCACAACATCCAATCACTGTAGTCCCACGTTGTTTTGAAAGACAACCGATGAAGCGCAACAAGCAACAACGCGCCAGTTGGCAAAAGGAACAAATAAGTCGTCGTAAAAACAAATGATTTAGATCAGTGGACAGGGCGCATATGAACGAGCAGAGACAGAGGAGCTCCAGTCGCGCGCGCGCGCGCGCTCACTGTCTTCAAACAACACGAGCGCTGTATGCTCTCTCTCCCTCGCGCATATCAATATACGATAGTAAAAGGTAGGAAGACCGATTGTGTTTTATAGATCAGTAGTTTGCTCAAAGAGTGTTTGATTAGTTAGCAAGTAGCCTACATGTTCAGGAAAGCAATAATACAAATAGTATAGGTTAATGTAACGGTAAACGGACTCTGCACGAAGCTCTTTTGAAGCTGTCAAATGGTGTTGCTATTGGACACTTAATTGTGATTATTGCTGCTCTGAGGTTTCTTATAGGCTACTGTTAAATCGTTGCTGTTGTTCTTGAAGAAGCATTTACTCTTGCCTCGGAGAAAACAACACGGGAATAGCGACAATTGTGCATATAAATTACTACATATGGCTTGTATTACAGCCTGTCGGCAATTTCTACATCCTTTTGTGAACGTCGTTTTACACTTGTATGCTGCACAGCGGGTCATCTTAAAAGTGCTGTCGGAGCTACCAATCTCTGTATATAACGGCCGTCGGTGCCCTCTGCTGGTAGGGAATTGTAAGATGGCCGCTCGAACACTTCCGGTGGCAGTTTAGAACGTCATGAGCTATCCAGTCATTAGTGACCGTAACTTACTAGCTGCTGCATATTTACTGTATCAACGAGATGAGGCAGCAGTAGACCTGCAAATACAAGCATTTTTTGTGAATTTTTTTACTGTATTTGATTAATGTCATTGTATAAAAAGAGGTTTAAATAAATACAAATCTTACAGACATACATGATTTGTATACATTTTATTTCTGTGCTAAGAGGACTTGAAATGACTCGAAACTAAAATGGTAGGACTTTGGACTCGACTTGAGACTTGTTGGCTTTGACTTTTGACTCGACTCGGGACTTGCCTCATCTTTGACTCGACATGACTCGGGACTCGAGGGCAAAGACTTGAGACTTACTTGTGACTTGCATAACAATGACTTTGTCCCACCTCTGGTAATTACCCTCCTAAGGATCGGATACATGCACTCATCTTGATCCTTAGGTGAGTTCCCCACCTGGCGAAGCCTGGACAGAGTTCCTTCCAGCACCCTGCGGCAGTCAGACGCGGCGGAGACGTCCGACACCAAGCCTAACACTCGTAAGTACGCCCGTAAGTACAATAAGGCATGCTTTCCCAATGTATACCCACTCCGCAGGGCAAGGCGCCTGATGCACATCTCGCACGCCAATGTGCAAGTTTAGTTTACACTCGAAGGTGATTGGGCTCTCAGGCGAGATCACAATTTGTCAGTTCAGTTCTGATGTAAAGTCTCTGTTCCCTCCTTCAGGGAACGGGAGTTACATTAGTAACCTAGGCAACCTTCACCCCTCACCACACTATTGTTTTTCTCAAGTGAAAATTAAAACGTCTAGACACTTTAGAAAATGTATTATTGTGGATGTGGCATTAGATTAACATCATGCAAATAAAATATTGAAGACACAATCACACTGTACACATGAAGTAGCCTAACCTGATGAACCAGTTCATTTAAACTAAAGATTTGTGTTGACACAAGGAAAGAGATTAGTTTATGCCACAGAAACTCAAAATATGATGTAATCTGAACTACGTTTGTGAACCTAAGCTGATTTTTTTTATATGAAAAGTTGTGATAACAAATTATGATTTTCTTTTTTTACAGTGAGACATCACTCAGTCAATGCACTCATTTAAACTGCTGAATGACAGAGACAGAGAAACATAATTTATTTATTTTATTCTACTAAATAATTACCAAGCAGTTGACTGTGACATTTATAGCCTTAGAGTAAAGGGACGTGTTTTTTTGACGTCACTTTGAATTATAGAAAGTGGCAAATTAATAGGTTCATGTTCTTTCATGTTTTTAAAATATATATATACAGGGAAGATTACACATATTGAAAATCTAGACAATTACAGTAATATAAGGTTTGTCTATATTCTAAATGTATAGTAATTAATACAATATTCAGGGATTGACTTGATAGGTAGTGTAGAACCTATTGAATGTACTGTATTGTGCCTGCCTACCCTAGTATACAAACATTCATGGTAGATGTTATATATTGTAATAACTGACATGGCTAGCATGCTAAAGTGCACTATTGCTATAGTTATCTATCACAGGAACTTAAATATATTAGGTTAGTTCAACAAAACATTATGGGTCCTATTTTAACGATCTGAAACGCAAGTGTCAAATCGCAAAGTGCATTGCCCAAAAAGGTTTGAAGTAGCCTCATTATTCGTAGGTGTGGTTTGGGCGTAACGTGAAATAAACCAATCAGAGCGTCATCTCACACTCCCTTTAAGAGCAGACGCGCTTGTTCCATGGCGTATTGATATTATAACGGCGGATTTGCCAGGCGCGGTTCACGGTCGAGGAGACCAACGATCTCGCCAGGGTTGTAAAACACAGAGATGTAACATTGGGGATGATGGGAGAAACCCACCCAAATTAGCTTCGGTTAAACAGGCGTATAATTTGGGTAAATGGGTAGCCTAATCTAGATTTTTTTTTTTTACCTAGATAGATTTTTTTCACATCTTCAGGGACACAACAATGATTTCCCTCGTGTGTTAATATTTTTCCTTGTAATAATGTATGATTTGCAAAAATGAAAACGTACTCGGTTACTAACGTAACGTCTCGGTTACGGATGTAACCCTCGTTCCCTGAGTAGGGAACGGAGACGTTACGTCGAAATGACGACGAATGGGGTTCGCTTAGAAGCCTATCCTCTTCGAATATTAATAAAACGAGCCAATGGCAAGCAAATGCCATGGGTCTGCTGAATTTGCATAGCGTAACTCCGCCCCACAGTGTGGGTATATAAGGAAGTGAGCCGGCAACATGCAGATATGTTTCTTCGCTGAAGGAGCCAAGCTGAACTCAGGCTGTTCCAGCGGTACAGCGGAAGTGGCAGGAAGACGTAACGTCTCCGTTCCCTACTCAGGGAACGAGGGTTACATCCGTAACCGAGACGTTCCCTTTCGTAGTCACTTCGAGTTACGTCGAAATGACGACGAATGGGGTTCCCAGTCCAATCACGCCACCTCGGCTGTCTTCCAGTGCCCTGCGTAAGTCTGAGCTCCCTGTCGTGAGACTAGCACGGACGAAGGACTCCTACTTAACACAGGAATACCAAGGTACACTGGGAAGCATATCACAGTGGAATATGCAATCAGTGCCCGCCCGAAGGGGGGGGGACTTAAGAAAACACATATGACCCGGAGGGGGGAGCATACGGAGAACACTGGGGTGTCCAGCCCGTAGGGTGGAGTATTTCAACCCCAGGGGTGGCAGACTGGCTTGCCAAGGGAAAGACACATGCTCGAAGGAGGCTTACAGTGGAAATACACACGTGGGGGTCGCCCAGCGGGGGAACCATGCACATGGTGGCACCTAGCCAACGCGAAAGCTGCCGGAGGCATAACTCTGGCGTTGACGTCAACAGCGCTGGAGGAACTCAGGGCTTATCAGGCTCACCTGAGGAGAATATCGCACGTATCCAGTCCGTGGAGTGGAATGGCGAGCAAGCGAAGACACCTGAGCGGGTCCTAGCACCGGCTGGTTGAAGCGAGTACTCGGGAGGACACTGGCTCCACTCGGAGATTGTAGAATTCACGTGAGAAAAGGCCGGCCCGAAATTCCAGGCACGCTTCGTCTACAGAAAATGCGTGCAGGTCCCCTACCCTCTTGATGGAGGCCAGAGCAACCAGGAGCGCTGTCTTAATTGACAGGAACTTAAGCTCCACTGATTGCAGAGGCTCAAAGGGAGCACTCTGCAGGGCAGTTAGTACCACTGAGAGGTCCCAAGAGGGAACGAGAGGAGGGCGAGGAGGCTGTAGTCTCCTCGCTCCTCTCAGGAACCTGATGACCAGGTCGTGCTTTCCCACGGACTTACCATCAACTGCGTCGTGATGTGCGGCGATAGCGGCAACATATACTTTCAGGGTGGAGGGAGACAGCCTTCGCTCCAACCCATCCTGCAGGAAGGAAAGCACGACACTGATCGGGCATGATCTGGGGTCTTCTGAGTGAGAAGAGCACCAAGAGACGAAGAGGTTCCACTTCAACGCGTAGGCATGTCTAGTGGACGACGCTCTAGCGGAAGTGATGGTAGCCACCACCGCTGGTGGTAGGGTACTCAAACCTGCCTCGTCCCGTCCAGGAGCCACACGTGGAGGTTCCAGAGATCGGGACGAGGGTGCCAAAGGGTGCCCCGTCCCTGAGAAAGGAGGTCCTTCCTCAGAGGAATTGGCCAGGGAGGTGCTGTCGCGAGGAGTACAAGTTCGGAGAACCAGGTTCGGGTGGGCCAGTGCGGCGCAACCAATATGACCTGCTCCTCGTCCTCCCTGATCTTGCACAGGGTCTGTGCAAGAAGGCTCACTGGGGGAAACGCATACTTGCGGAGGCCCCGGGGCCAGCTGTGCGCCAGAGCGTCCGTGCCGAGCGTGCCCTCGGTCAGGGAGTAAAACTGGGCGCAGTGGGACGAGTCGTGGGAGGCAAACAGGTCTACCTGTGCGTCCCCGAACTGATCCCAAATCAGCTGGACCGCCTGGGGATGGAGTCTCCATTCTCCAGGAAGAGGCTGAAGCCGTGAGAGCTCGTCGGCTGCACAGTTCAGGTGTCCCGGAATATAAATGGCTCGAAGCGACCTCAGATGCTTCTGACTCCATAAGAGGAGGTGGCGGGCGAGTTGCGACATACGGCGGGAGCGTAGACCACCTTGTCGGTTGATGTACGCTACTGTCGCGGTATTGTCTGATCGGACTAGTACGTGCTGGTTCTTGAGCAGCGCCCGGAAGCGGTGCAGAGCGAGACGTACTGCCAGCAACTCGAGGCAATTGACATGCCATAGGCGGTGGGGTCCTGTCCAGGAGCCCGCGGCAGCATGTCCATTGCACATGGCACCCCAGCCCGTGGAGGAGGCATCCGTTGACACAACAACATGCCTGGAAACTCGTTCTAAGGGCACTCCGGCCCGTAGAAAGCTGAGGTTCGTCCACGGGGAGAAGGTCTGACGGCAGGTCGGAGTAACTGGAACTCGGAGCTTGCCCTGGTGCCATGCCCACCTCGGGACTCGATCGTGAAGCCAGTGCTGAAGCGGTCTCATATGAAGCAATCCGAGCGGCGTTACCGCGGCTGCAGATGCCATATGCCCCAGGAGCCTCTGAAAAAGTTTCAGTGGAACCGCACTCTTGCTCTGGATTTGTCTCAGGCAAGTCAGCAGTGACTGCGCGCGCTCGCTCGTAAGCTGCGCGCACATGGCGACCGAGTCGATTTCCATACCGAGAAAAGAGATCCTCTGCACGGGGCAAAGTTTGCTCTTCTCCCAGTTGACCCGAAGGCCCAGACGGACTAGGTGCCGGAGCACTAGGTCCCTGTGTTCGCAAACCTGGTCCCGAGAGTGAGCTAGGATTAGCCAGTCGTCGAGATAATTCAGGATGCGAACCCCGTGTTGCCGTAGCGGCACAAGGGCTGCCTCGACGACCTTCGTGAAGACGCGAGGAGACAGGGCCAGCCCGAATGGGAGGACCGCGTACTGGTATGCCTGCCCCTCGAAAGCAAACCGTAGAAACGGCCTGTGTCGAGGAAGAATGGAGACATGAAAGTAGGCGTCCTTCAGGTCGATCGCTGCAAACCAATCCTGTGGCTGCACACATTCGAAAATGCGCTTGGCCGTGAGCATCTTGAACGGAAGCCTGTGAAGGGAACGGTTCAAGACGCGCAGATCCAGGATTGGTCGTAACCCACCGGTTTTCTTGGGGACAATGAAGTAGGGGCTGTAGAAGCCGGACCTCATTGCGGCTGGAGGGACAGTCTCGATCGCACCCTTCGCCAGCAGGGTGGCGACCTCCGCTCTCATGACAGGGGCATTGCCACCGACCATAGTGAAGCGGACTCCCCTGAAGCGGGGAGGAGACCGCGCGAACTGAATCGCATAGCCGAGCCTGATGGTCCGCGCGAGCCAGCGGGACAGGTTGGGAAGCTCTAACCAGGCTCCCAAGGACTGTGCCAGCGGGGTCATGCGGACGACAGACGTCCCCGCGGGGGTGCAGCGAAGCGGAATGACCGGCCCGGACGTGGGTGGCATAGCGGCCCGGTGTGGGGGCACGGTCATTAGCCGCGTCCTGCCAGAGGGAGCCAGGGAAGGACCAGCGTTCCACGGGGGCGTGCTCTGGCAGGGGTCTGGCGACAGAAGGGGATGAGAGCGGCGGGGCCCGTGGGCGGCGCGCACTGTCATTCCCTTCTGGGGGCTCAGAGATGGGGATATCAGTTCTTTCTTTAACCACATTAGGGTGCTGCCCACCCGTGGGTGAGCAGCGGGGAGTGGAGAACAAAGGATTCTCCCCCGGCCCTCCACCGGGGGAAGGAGTGGTCCTGCTACCATCTCCTGAGAAGAACTGATGGCCATCTCTGAGCAGCCCGTCTCAGGAGCGCCGCTTGGCCTGGCGTTTAGCGGGGCGCGGGGCTGGAGAGGGCTGGGGCGCCTGCCTGCGGCGTCCTCCACGACGCGGCCCGGGTGAAGGCTGCTGCTGGGGCCGTGCGGGAGGGGCGGGAGCCGCGGGAGGGCGCCCTCGGCGGCGAGCAGGCTGAGGCGTCTGAACCGACGGCTGGGTGGAGGCAGCAGCGGGCCGTCGGGGCAGAATATGACGAATAGCCTCAGTCTGCTTCTGGGCGGTTGAAAACTGTTGGGCAAAATCTTCAACCGCTCCGCCGAAGAGGCCAGCCTGGGATATGGGGGCGTCAAGCAGACGAGTCCGCTCAGCGTCCCTCATATCGGCCAGGTTGAGCCAGAGGTGTCTCTCCTGGACCACACTAGTGGACATCACCTGGCCCAGGGAGCGTGCGGTCACTTTCGTCGCCCGGAGAGCGAGGTCAGTGGCGGCACGCAGCTCATTGAAGAGCCCTGGGTCAGTCCTCCCCTCGTGCATGTCCCTGAGCATCTGGGCCTGGTAGACCTGCAGAGTGGCCATGGCATGCAATGAGGCGGCTGCCTGCCCCGCAGCTCTATAGGTCTTCGCCACCAGGGTCGACGAAAACCTACAGGCCTTGGAGGGGTGCTTAGGATCACCACGGGAAGAAGCACTCTGTGGACACAGTTGCATCGCAACAGAGCGTTCAACCATAGGCACCCCAGTGTACCCGTAAACAGCCGCCTGATCGAGAGGAGGAAAGGCGGAGGAGGTCGCCGAGCGATCACGGGAAGACAAGGGTGCCTTCCAGGACCTCGAGACCTCCTCATGCACATCCGGGAAGAAAGGCATTGGGGTTGGACGCCGACGTGAATCGGCGGCCGCGCCCAAAAACCAATCGTCCAGACGCGAGCGCTCGGGGCAGGGTGGCGGATTGCACTCTAACCCGATGCTCGCGGCTGCCCGGGAAAGCATGGCCGTCAGCTCGGGATCAGGATCGGGCAATGCTGACGCGCCCGGAGGCGGCAGCACAGCCGACCCCTCATCTCCCGAGGACTCCTGCCCACCTTGTGATGCTGTGATCGACATAGCATCGTCATTAGGAGCGCCAGACGGCGCACTCGGTCCGCCGCCGACCGTTGGCCGGGACTGATCGAGCGCATCATCTGGTCGGCTCGCGGGTTGCGGCACTTGAGAGGGGGATGTGGCCCGAGGACGAATCGTCGGTTGTTGTTGCCACACCGTCACCCTCAGGTCACCCTGGCCACCAGCCGAAGTACCAGCTCTATTACTAGAGGGGGTAGATCGGGGTGTGGATGAGGGGACTCTCACTCTTTCGAGATCACTGAGTCTCGACCGTAGTGTCGCGATGGTCATGTTTCCGCAATGAAAACATGAGTCATCCACAAGCGCTGCTTTGGCGTGCTCTAAGCCCAAACACGCAAAACAGCGATTGTGCCCATCTAAATCAGACAGCCAGTGACCACAACCAGAAGGGCACGGGCGATGCATCTTTAAAAAGACTTGCCACGCGCTTTGCTCTTTTAGAGAGAAGGAGAAATCCCCGCAGATGCTGAAGCGACCAGGGAGAGAACACACACACACTGGCAGATCACTGCTCAGATCGCAGGGAATGTGCACTCGCTGGAACTCGCTGTCACACCAACACCTGGAGGGAAGCTCGTCTCGAAGAGGAATAGAGATGATACTCAGGATGGCTTGTGGAGTGAAGGATAAACTTGGCTCCGAAAGCGAAAACATATCTGCATGTTGCCGGCTCACTTCCTTATATACCCACACTGTGGGGCGGAGTTACGCTATGCAAATTCAGCAGACCCATGGCATTTGCTTGCCATTGGCTCGTTTTATTAATATTCGAAGAGGATAGGCTTCTAAGCGAACCCCATTCGTCGTCATTTCGACGTAACTCGAAGTGACTACGAAAGGGAACCTCGGTTCTCTCTAGGAGAGGGAACGAGTACTGCGTCGAAAGAACGCTACGAAAAGATATTTCTTTGTCGAGATTGAAGCCTAAAATTAATCCTTAATTTTGTAATATTGTAAAACGCTTTTCTGAAGCATACAACCTAGGCGGAGCAATACAGCTCACCCATTGGCTGCTCTGCCAGAAAAGCACAGCCTATGCGAGGCCAGAGACGCTGACCAATGAGGACGCTTCGCGCCCTTCTGCGTCACCTCCCGCCCAAACAGGCGTGGCCTAGGCCTATAAATACGAGCATAGCTGTCTAACACACTGATTTTCGTCAATGAAGCGACGCAGCGTGGGCACGCACGGCCATGAGACGCAGTACTCGTTCCCTCTCCTAGAGAGAACCGAGGTTACGTTAGTAACCGAGTACGTTCTCTTACGTAGAGTTCTCTCGTACTGCGTCGAAAGAACGCTACGGGAACCCTATGTAAACCGCCGTGCGTGCTCTTGGACCGACACAGACACCTAAGGGCGCGCGCGCCCTGGTATACAAGTGCCTACCCCAAGAAGTATAGGGAGAGCGGCTAAAATAGCATCATCCCTGTATAGTAGTGCCTCTTAAGGCATAATAGCATATATATGTAAATATAGATATATATGAGGGGTAATAGCATGCTCATGGGACACATTGTCAGTGAGTGATGCTTAAACATTGAAGTGACCTGGGCCGCAGCGCGGGGCAGGAACACTTATACATATTAAACATTGAAGTGACCTGGGCCGCAGCGCGGGGCAGGAACACTTATACATATTAAACATTGAAGTGACCTGGGCCGCAGCGCGGGGCAGGAACACTTATACATAGTCTTCTAGACCGAGAGCAGTTTAGCCTGCAACGCAGGAACCTCTAGGTTATAGAACCTAATAAATGTAGACGGGGAGGCCCAGCCTGCCGCCATACAGATATCTTGTAACGAGATTCCGCTATACCAAGCCCATGAAGAGGCCATGCCTCTCGTGGAATGTGCTCTGATGCCCAAAGGGCATTCCAAACCTCTAGATGCGTAGGCTAGCGCAATGGCGTCCACTACCCATCGAGACAGACTCTGTTTCGTTGCGGCTCGCCCTTTGGAGCGCCCGCTGAACGAAACAAAGAGCTGCTCCGTCTGTCGAAAAACAGCGGAGCGGGACACGTAAGCTCTTAATGCCCTGACCGGGCAAAGGGAGCTATTTCCATCCTCTGAGGCCGGCAGGGCCGACAGGGAGATGACCTGAGCCCTGAACGGTGTGTTGAGGGACTTAGGCACGTACCCATGCTTCGGTTTCAATACGACTACAGAGTCGTTTTGGCCCGAACTCCATACAAGAAGCTCTCACTGAGAGCGCTTGCAAGTCTCCCACACGCTTCAATGAAGCGAGAGCCAAAAGAAACACGGTCTTGAAAGACAGGTGTTTCATGTCAACTGAGTGAATAGGCTCGAAAGGGGCCCCTTTCATAGCGTTCAACACTGTAGAAAGGTCCCAAACGGGGACTGAAGGAGGCCTTGGAGGGTTTAACCTCCTGGCGCCTCTAAGGAAGCGGACCACCAGGTCGTTCCTGCCTAGTGAATGGCCAAGCGTTGGATTAACGAACGCTGATATGGCAGCCACATAGACTTTGAGCGTGGATGGGGTTCTTCCCTTATCCAATAGCTCTTGCAAGAAGGAGAGAATCTCCGGTTCTCCACACTGAAGTGGTGACAGACCTTGATCTGAACACCATCCAGAGAACACCGACCATTTGGAAGCGTAGAGTCGTCTAGTAGACGGAGCCCTAGCTTGTTCGATCGTGTCTAACACTCCTCTTGGGAGGTTAGCGGGTACCCGTTTATGGCCCATACGTGTAGGGACCAAAGCTCGGGGTGAGGATGCAGAATCGAGCCCTTGGCCTGTGAGAGGAGGTCTCTCCTCACTGGAATCGGCCACGGGGCAGTACTTTTCAGTCGCATCAAAGCTGGGAACCAGGTCTGATTCGTCCAGTATGGAGCAACCAGTAGTACTGAGCATCCGCTCTCCTTGATACGCTCCAGCACTTGAGGCAGGAGTGAGACAGGAGGAAAAGCATAGAGCGGACGGCGGGGCCAGACTCTGGCCAGCGCGTTCGTGCTCTTCGAAAAGAATTCTGGGCAGTGAGCGTTTTCCTGGTTTGCAAACAGGTCTATTTCCGCTCTGCCGAACGTTTTCCACAGCAGACGCACTGTCTGTGTGTGTAGGGACCACTCTCCCGTAGGAACGTTGTTCCGTGAGAGTCTGTCCGGGCCTACGTTCAAGTGGCCTGGCACGTGCATTGCTCTTAACGAGCGCAGGTTGTGCTGGGCCCACACCAGTATGCGTTCCGCTAACCTGAATAGGTTCCGGGATCTCACGCCACCCTGGCGGTTTATGTAGGCTACTACCGACATGTTGTCCGAGCGGACCAGGACGTGGTGTCCTTTTATCCGGGGACAGAAGCGCCTCAGCGCAAAGTCCACCGCCATCATTTCCAGGCAGTTTATGTGCGGTAGTTTGGCCCGCTCTGCCCACTGGCCAAAGAGCGGTCTGCCGTCGAGCAGTGCTCCCCAGCCTGAGGTGGACGCGTCCGTGGACACCACCTTCAGGCTCGAGGAAGTCCCCAGGCTTACACCTGACCGGTACCAGTCTGACGCTCTCCATGGTGTCAGGGCTGAAATGCATTCCTGAGTGACCTTGAGGCGATAACGACCGTGTAACCATGCTCGGCGCGGTACGCGCGCTCTCAACCAGAACTGTAGTGGGCGCATGCGCAGCAGGCCCAACTGCAGCACTGTTGAGGCTGAGGCCATGAGGCCCAGCATTTTCTGAAATCTCCTGAGTGGCACTATGTGGCCGCTGCGGAAGGATTTCGCCATTTGCAGGGTATTTCGCCTGCGCTGTGATGACAGCTGTGCTGTCATAGACAGTGAGTTCAGATCCAGTCCTAAAAAGGAGATCCTTTGACTGGGAAACAGTGAACTTTTCTCCCAATTGACTCTCAGACCTAAGCACTCGAGGTGATCGAGTATTAGTGTCTTGTGGTGAGCGAGTTCTGACGGCGATTGAGCCAGAATTAGCCAATCGTCCAAATAGTTCAGAATTCGAACGCCTCGGAGTCTCAGGGGTGCCAGCGCCGCGTCCATGCACACTGTAAATGTACGAGGTGCTAGAGACAGGCCGAATGGCAGGACTGTGTACTGATATGCCCGGCCCTCGAAGGCGAATCTCAAAAATCGCCTGTGACGTGACGCAATTTGTATGTGAAAATACGCGTCTTTCAGATCTATCGCCATAAACCAGTCTCCTCGGCGAATTTGCGCGAGGATTCTTCTGGTCGTGAGCATTCTGAACTTTCGCTTTGTCAGCGCTTTGTTCAGATGCCTGAGATCTAAAATGGGTCTGAGACCCCCGTCTTTTTTCGGTACCAGAAAATATCTGCTGTACAGACCCCCTTCGCTCTGAGATAAAGGCTCTATGGCCCCTTTGCTCAATAGCTTCGCTATTTCGGCTCGAAGTAGATGTGCTACTTCTGTTTTCACCGTGGTTTCGACTTTCTCCGTGAAACGGGGAGGGCGTCGATGAAACTGTAGCGAATAGCCTCTTTTTATAGTCTCTAGCACCCATTCTGAGACCCCGGGAAGTCTTTCCCATGCATCTGCACGTGTGACTAGGGGTTGAATGTAATCTGGGCCCTGGTCGCGAAATGGCGGCGACACGAGAGCAACCGTGTGCTGTGACATGGACGCCGTGGCGTGTGAGGCGGGGGGCATGTTTAACACAGTATGCATCCCGCGCGCGCTCGGCTCTCTGTGTCGAGAGAGAGCGCGCGGGACGAGTCCCGTAGGGCTCGTTATGCTTGTGAATAAACGTGGGCGCTTGGTGGCGGGCACATTTATAACACCGGGGACACTGTGTTTGTGTACTGACTGACCGTTCGTTAGTTTCGTTTTTACAGAAACCGCGGAACGTGCAGTGTGTAGTGGTTGTGGGCACTTGGCAGTGGGCACGCTTACTACATGTAAAGCACAATCGATCTGAGTCGATTTTAAGTGTGCAAACCCTGTGTTGAACGGGGCTGCCCGTAGGGCTCGTATATTTGTGAATAAATGTGGGCGCGTGGTAGCGGGCACATTTATAACACCGGGAATACTGTGTTTGTGAACTGACTGATCGTCCGTTGGTTTCGTTTTTACAGAAAAACCGCGGAACGTGCAGTGTGTAGTGGTTGTGGGCACTGGACAGTGGGCACGCTCACTACATGTAAAGTACAATCGACCTGAGTCGATTTTATGTGTGCAGACCCTGTGTTGTACGGGGCTGTGCTTGCACGGGTTGAAAAACCGGGCTCTGGTCGCGAAATGGCGGCGACACGAGAGCAGTCGTGTGCTGTAACATGGCGTGATGCGGGGGCGCGCTTATCGAGCGGGCAGCCCGCGCGCGCGCTCAGCTCTCTCAGCTGAGAGAGAGAGAGCACGCGGTGCGAGCTCCGTAGAAACCATGTTGACATGTAGCTTGTAGTGATTGTGGGCACTTGAAAGCGGGCACGCTCACTACATATAATGCACAATCGACATTGAGTCGATTTTATGTGTGCAAGCCCTGTATTGTGTGGGGCTGTGCTTGTGTGTATGAATGGGCACTGGGTCGTGGGCATACAGTTACACACATTACATCATCGGCTGTGGCCGGGGCACCGTGTAGCACAGAGAGTACTGTCTATCAGAACCGACTGACCGTGCATTCGTTTCGTTTTTACAGAAACCACGGGACATGCAGTGTGTAGTGATTGTGGGCACTGAAAAGCGGGCACGTTCACTAACTTACATGTATTGCACAATCGACACGAGTCGATTTTATGTGTGCAAGCCCTGTATTGTGTAGGGCTGTGCTTGTGTGTACGAATGTGCACTGGGTCGTGGGCATTACGGATACACACATCACACCATCGGCCGTGGCCGTGACACCAGAAAATACATTTTCAGATTTACCTGGGGCGTCGTGAAAACGGCGTTTGTGTGCAGGCAAACGAGCATTGATGCTGATTTGGTGACTGCAAAATACACTGGCACGGTCGCGTATGTTGGGACTGTGCGAGCGAGACATTTTAGTGAAATCCGGCCGCGGCGGGATTTTAACACTGTAGCTTCCCTCGAAGCAGAAGTGCGCATCCTGGCTAAAGACGGGGCTTTCCGGGACTCCGCGCTTTCTTCGTGAATTCAGGAAGAAAAGGGCGCGGGTCGTGAGGACGGTAACGTACGTTCCTCTGCAGAAAAACAGCCATCCAGCCGGTAAGCGCATCGATGCTGGTCTTTCTCCGTCGACGCTCATGAGCGGCGGGGGAGGGGAGATCCTCGGAGCTCGCCCATCCGAAGCGGGAGAGAAAAGCAGTCGTCCTCCACAGACGCGGCTTCACCTTCCTCGTTCATGACGGACGCGGCGGCACACAGCGGCCCTTGTCCGTCGATCATAGAGTCCAGCGAAGCGGGCGGAGAAGCTGGCGGCAGCAGCGGCGAGCACCTCGTGGTGAAGGGAGGTTCCGGGCTCTGCTAAGCACGGCGCTTTTCACGGCGCGGCACTACAGCGGGCGGAAAAGATGCAGCTTCAGTAAATGAACGCCAGGCGAGTCCGCAGAGTCACCGTAGGCATCAAATCACAGTGATGGCAGCCGCCATCGACGAGAGCTGAAGCTGCGTGATACTCACAGGCAGGAAACACAAGCACGTGGTCCCCGTCGCTGAGCGGGGCTCTACACGAGCCACAGGAGGTGCGAGACATCTTGAAAAAGACGCTCGGCTCTTTTAGTGTGGAAAAACTGTGTGACGCGACGGCGAACACACACACAAAACACACACACATAATGTAAAGGATATTCCACGCCGGAGAAGCGCAGCAGGGAACGGCGGCTGAAGGCGGCGATGACCAGCGGCTTCAGGTAAGGGCTCGTCCTGCTGAGGTGCTGTATCAGACGGCTGTGGTGGCTCGAATCCGGTCCTACGATGCGTGTAGCTTCGTGAAGTAAAGAAAATCAGTGTGTTAGACAGCTATGCTCGTATTTATAGGCCTAGGCCACGCCTGTTTGGGCGGGAGGTGACGCAGAAGGGCGCGAAGCGTCCTCATTGGTCAGCGTCTCTGGCCTCGCATAGGCTGTGCTTTTCTGGCAGAGCAGCCAATGGGTGAGCTGTATTGCTCCGCCTAGGTTGTATGCTTCAGAAAAGCGTTTTACAATATTACAAAATTAAGGATTAATTTTAGGCTTCAATCTCGACAAAGAAATATCTTTTCGTAGCGTTCTTTCGACGCAGTACGAGAGAACTCTACGTAAGAGAACTGCTGCGTCTGTTTATATTAGAGAATCAAAGTGTATGCCCGTTAACACGCTACATTATGGCCAAGCGCGCGCCCTTAAAATACAATATGACTAAAGGCTGATTTATACTTCCGCGTCGAACTCACGCCGTAGCTACGCCGTAGGCTGTGTGTAGCGCGCGTACCCTTCGGCGTACCCTGACGTTCACCTCTCCAAAAATGTAACAACGCGTCAATTCTACGCGGATGCAAGCGCTGTGATTGGTCTGCTAGAACCCCTCCCTTTGCATGTGTAATTGCGCGTCAACGCGGACAACAACGCAGAAGTATAAACGAAAACCAACGCGTTGCCTACAGCGTGGAGGCTCCGGCGTAGGTCCGACGCAGAAGTATACGTCGAAAGGGTACGTGCGCTACACACAGCCTGGCGTAGCTACGGCGTGAGTTCGACGCAGAAGTATAAATTGGGCTTAACGCGCAACGCGCCACTGTCTTTAGACTGGGTTTTTCCTGGTCAGTGGCGGAATTGCTTTCTAAAACTGGAAAATAGCACCAGTGAACTTTTGCGCCGGAACACGCCTCCTCTTTTCCCTTGCGAGCGCAAGTTCATTCCCTAATTTACCGACGTGCGTCTGTGGAGGGAAAAGTCCGCTAGTGCGCGGGTGCAAAATAGGAATGATACATGCGTCGGTGTACAAAGTCAATTGCGCTGGGTGCAGGGCCCTATTTGTTTAAAGTTACTTGTTTTTGACTTGAACAAACTAATGTCAAAAGTTTTCCCCAATTTAATTGTTTATTGGACAAACCTTTTTCGCTGATTACTTCTCAAAGATATTTAATAGAAGTCTTTTGGCAGTATATTAAGATAATAATATTTATCATCACAGTTCTTCAGGAAGTAATTAATCTCTCACCTCCATATATGATGGTATAGCCTTTCATTTGGAGTGTTGGTCCCAGTACTAATACTAGACCATGCAAATCTGCCAATGTCATCTTTCCACAGCAACTGCACATAAAGTGCCATCTGCTCTGAGTATCGGATTGAAGAATTTCTTTGATACTTCTGCTTAGTCATTAAATAAAAACTTACTATCTTCTCTGCAGTGACTCACTCAGCACAATATGTTCTTGTGCTAACCTTTCGCTCAGGCTGTCACTCTAAACAAGTTTGCTCTGGCGATTGACAGACTTGCACAAGCCTTTAGGTGCTCTTAGAAATACATTGAGGAGGCACATACTGTATAGATCAAATAAGGCTGGAAACACATAGCCAGTCTGCCATAATTAACTCCGTACAAGCAGTTCTTTAAAAATAGCCGTCTTTGCCCTTTCATGCTGGAATATTGGCATAGTGATGGTCCATAAAGAGTGAGCCAGCAGCAAATGAAAAAGCACAGTATTTTAACAGATGAATAATCTGCTGCAATTAGGATAAATAATTAGAATGTAAGGTGGAAATGAAAATGTTATGCCTCACAGGGTCTGTTCATTTTCCCTGTACAAGGGACAAAACCCTAACATAGGCTAAAAATCTTTGGTGGTCTTTTAATAATAAGACCTAAGAGTCTTGAATAGAGATGTACTGTCTATTATTACCAGGATGTAAATTAAGGAAAGAAAGAGAGAATTACAGACAATAGAGAATGAATTATTCATTGGGATTCATGAAGAGGTGGAGCAAATTACATCAGAGAATTTTCCACAGCCTTTTCTTCTTTTCTGGTTTTAAGATTTAATTGACCTTTCTCTGACAAAGATTAAGATTAAAATGTACTGTATACACAAGTGACTACAGATATAAAACTGTACAAAGATGTAATTATTTATTAAATTGTATTTATTTATAATCTAATATATAGATATTTTTATATAATCATATATTTTTACATGATGATTCATGATTCTGTTCAAATAGGGAGGGAAAGATGGGGGTTTTGTGTGCATTTACTGCTTAATTGTAACATTTTCAGAGGAGTTTAGCATAAACAATTAATAATTCAGTAGTTCTTTAGGTATGTGTTTTTTTATAATTATTGCAAATCAAAAAAACATTTTGAAAAAAGGCCATCTTGTCAGCCTCTTGGGTAAAATAATTTAGTTTTCTGATCTAAATATCTAATATATGTCATTGTATAGTATGAATATGTTGGCCCTGTGACAAATTGCTTATGTTCTACTATTTGGTCTGTTAAATGCATAAATGTAAAACATTTAACTGAATAAGATAAATCAAATACTGTATAATTATTATATTATATAAAGACACAAGGAACAACATGCCACTGGCAGATGTTTGCCCCAATTCTGAAGGGTTTGTCATCTTACCTCAGCATTCTCATTTTTAATTTTTTGTTATCGTAAAAGTCAAAAATTGTTAATGCATCCAATAATATCCCCTTAAGAAATAAACTTTTCTAATCTAAAAAAACAAACAACTCAGATGAATATTATCCATTGACAAAATATTAGTAAATTAAAAAGCAAAAAAGGGTCGTCCCATGGTGCTTAGGGTCTCAATATGTTTGGGGGGCCCAGAAGATGGTTCATACATAAGGGGAAAAAAAAGGTGAAGGTGGGTTCTATATAGAACCCGTGGGTTCTTGACTCAATTTGAATGAACTTGAAAGGTTCTATATATGAAGTGCCTGACAGAACCTATATAGAACCCTTTCTAAGGGCCTGTAAATGAACAGATCATTACTTCCAATACTGAGATCTTATGACAATTTTTTTTTAGCATGACCTCGTCTAGGGCCCAACAAACCTACAGATGGCCATGTAGGACAAGTTGCTTTTGACAAAACAAAAAAAACAACAACCTCTGCTAAGTACCTAAATATGTAGATCAGTAGAGATGATCTCTTTTCTTTTTAATTTGAACAAAAAGCTGAGAAAATCACATTGTTTTCCCCAAAGACTACAAAATGCATAAGCAATGCTTTTATCACTTGTTTTTGCTTCTTCACCTGGGGTTTGATCCTGAGTTTGATCTCACGGCAATTCGTACGAATTTTACGAGGTGGCTAATTTGTACGAATTCATACGACTTCACTCGTACGAATTTGTAAGATTTTTTGCTAATTCGTACATATTTTAGAAAAAACATCTGAAATTGCATAATGTTTCATTTACTTGTCATTGTAGAACACCCACCTCCTGCATGTTAACTCGTTCCCCGCCATTTGACGGAATTTTGAGGAATTTTTACCCCGCCCCTAAACCTACCCCATACCCGAGTGAGGTCGTACGAATTTGTACAAATTAGCCACCTTTTAATCACTCGTACGAATTGGTCGAGAGATAGCGTTGGAGATTCTGTACTCTTTCAGAAGATGCGTAATAGCGCCCCCTACAATTTAACAGTGAAAACAGGGAAAGCCGCAAAATTCCGAGTTACGAGTAAACATGCAGGAGGTGGGTGTTCTACAATGACAGGTAAATGAAACATTCTGCAATTTCAGATGTTTTTCTGCCAAACGTAGCCAATGAATTTAGAAACTCTATTCCTTTAAAGTCTGCATGAACAGGAAGTTGCAAACGACTTTTCTCCAGTGTTGTGACGTATTTTAAGTGAAAGGGGATATTAAACAGAGGGCATGGTTTTACTTTAGCGCTCCTCCTCTCCATCTCTCGCTCAGACTAACGGCTTGAGGAGAGTGCTAAGCGTTTTCAACCCAAGCCGTCAAACTGACACCATCAGAAAAGGAACGCCATTCCAGACCGGAAGTAACTTTTCAGACTTGATTAAAGATTGCCACGGTAAACTATTTTTTTCTATGTATTAACTTGCACAGATTAATTGTTCACCACAAGACTAATATGCGCTAACAAAGTAAATAGGGTTAATTTTGATTTCATGTCGACTTTAAAGGTGAACTAAGTAAGTTTTTTACCTTAACTGATCAACTTCGGAGTCACTGGAATGGTTATATTACTTATTTAGGGTTGAATGGTGGTGGTTTTGCACTCCCCCGGTGCCCGTGAGCGGAAAAACAGCATTTGCAACTTTGGGCCGGCGGCCCGCCGGCCTCTTCGTCTGGAAGTATCGTGTGATCCCAAGTCTCGCGAGGTAAAGAATTGCTTTACTGCAAAAAGAAATCTGCTATAATGCTGTCATTATTGCGCTCCCTCACGCTGTTGGAACGCGAATGAAGACGACGTTGCAAAGAGTTTCCCATCTGCTTTGATGTCGTTGATCTACTAAGCCTCTAGTGTCTGAGAATAGCCAGCGAGTTTTTAACAGTCGTTGTCAAATATCTATTCCGAAGCTGCGGGGGGAGCTCTAGAGAGAAACCTCCGAGCAAAACGCGAGGATACAACAAAGAAATCCCGATCTTACTGAGTGCTGCTTTAAACCTCATGCCTAAAACCCTCTCTATCAAAGACACGTCGGCCAAACCTGAACACATAAAAGGCAGTTATTGTTCCTAAAAAACGTTTTACTAATCTTTAACATACTCTTGATCTTGCAAATATTTGAGAAATTTCATAAGATTTCAAAAGTGTGTATTCATACTACAGTACGTGAAGACCTGTGTCTGTTCTTTTATTTAAGTAAAGGAAACACAGTTTAAAGTGTGCAAATCAAGTTATGCAGCGCCAGTATTAAGCTTTTGCTTGATATGTCAGTTCCCTTCTAGAATAGTAATTGTCTGCCATTTAGCTAAAGCAAAGTAAAAACATCACCATGGAAACCAGTAAAGAATATAAAGCATATTGGGGTCTTCCTTGCTACAATGTTTCATTCAAAGATACAAAACAACTGTTATAGATGAAATAAATGTGATCGGCTCAATTATTTTGAGTCACTTTGACCCAGAAACACATTTTAAGGTTTATGCACTGAAGTAAAAAGAAACGTCTCAGTTGACATTTAAATTATTATGTTTCAGCAATGGAGCAGAAACATAATATTATCACTAGAAACCTGAGCAGAGACTTTTTACTTAAAACTCAAAAATGGTTTTTTGAACTAAGTGATTCATAATCACCATGTTAATATGTCACAGAAGCTAAAAGTCAGTATAATTTACATTTCTAAAAGACAAGATAACATTTAAAAAATAAATAAATGAATAAATATGAAGTTTTGAATTATGTTAGGGCTTGATTCAATTTGAATATTGAATCCCCCCCCCCCCCCCCAAAAAACCCTTGAAACTGAATACACACACACACACACACACACACACACACACACACACACACACACACACACACACACACACACACACACACACACACACACACACACACACACACACACACACACACACACACACACACATATGCAGGAATGGCGTGAAGAGAATCTGCCTCGCCAAGTGTCAGGGTTCTGTCACTTTTGTCTAGTCTATTTCTTGGTTTTGTGACAGAGCCCTGACACTTCTGTTTTGTCTTGTCTGTGCGCCTTGTTTCATGTGCTTTTTATGTCTTGTCTTGTCTTGTCTTGTCTTGTCTTGTCTTGTCTTGTCTTGTCTTGTCTTGTCTTGTCTTGTCTTGTCTTGTCTTGTCTTGTCTTGTCTTGTCTTGTCTTGTTTTGTCTTGTCTTGTGCTGTGTAGCACGCAGCTTGTGTTTACACTAGCTGTGTGCTTTCATGTTGTCATGTTTTGTGTGAATACGTGAATACGAATATTTATTCTCCCTGTTTTCAGTCTTGTGCTGTAGCGTCTACACTGCCAGAATCCAAGAAGAAGAAGAAGAAGAAGAAGAAGAAGAAGAAGAAGAAGAAGAAGAAGAAGAAGAAGAAGAAGAAGAAGAAGAGTATTAATTCTGCAAACACAGGAATGCTCCTTGAATGTTCTTTGATTATTCTGAAACAAGTAGTAACATTTAAAAACGTTAGACGAATGTCCAACTAAAAGTTTCATTAAAAACATTTCTACCAGAAAGACTCGGAGAATAGATACTCGATAATTATGCATTTATTAACAGCCCAGCAAGCCACATGCAATAAGTTATTTGGCGTAGGCCCCGTCCGTAACTCGCAATCCGAGGGTACGGATTCAGCATTTCCCGCCTGAAGATGGCTGTGGCGCAGCCGATCCCCAGTGCGGTATTGGAAGGGACCATCCTGGTGGTGGTGGGGAGGTTGAAGGGGAAATCCTATGGTGATAGGGAGGATGGACGGAGGGAAGAAATAATCTTGGTGGTGGTGGGGTGGATGGAGGTGAGTGAAGCGTCAGCATCTGCGAACTCAGACAAGTGTACGTACGGGTCTTTTACACTTCTAGTATTAAAACGTGATTGGATAGATGAGAAGATAATAAGTGACGCAACAATTGAGTCTTCCCATCAGAACTTGCGCTAAAGCTTTCATTCCATGACCGATGTATAAATAACATTTTGAGAACCTGATTAAAGACCAGATACATTTGAAAGAACATTCTGTTTATGTTACTGGAAAAAACTTTTGTTCATAACTTTGAGAGACCTTTGCCAGAACATTAGCCAAAGTTCTAGTGTCAGGGTTCTGCCCCTGTCAGCTTTATCTGTGTTGTCTTTGTTTCATGTCTCTATGTTTGTGTTGTGCTTGAACATATGGTTTTGTTTGTGTTGGCCATGTGCTCTTCTGTTCCTGCCTCCTTGTTTCCTTGTACCACCATAGATATCCATATGAGGCTAGATGTCTCTGTCCTGCTAGCAGAGCGTCCCTGGCTGCTTACACTCTTTGCTTTGGAGCAAGCCTGGTGCTGAGCCTGAGATCCCTGAGTGCCTTGCTGTTGTACTTGAAGTTCCTGTCTGGCTATTGCTGGTATTCTCAGGTCTCATTCTGCTCTGCCATTACTACTCTCCAGCCTACAGCCATCTTGTGCTAGTTACAACTGCTGCTCGGCTAGTTACAACGGCTATCATTGTCTCATCCCTGCCTATTGTCTGGACTGTTCACCTCACCCACCACATCTTGTCATCTGTCTACTGTTTGTCAATAAACATGTTAACACTCGTTCTGCATTTGGGTCCTCCTTCATAGACAGACCCGTGACACTAAGAACATTCCCTGTTATCTGATGGCCAAATATGCTGCTCAATAGACTGTAAACATCCTCAGAAATGACAGCTTTAGCGTAGGTTCTGCCAGGAAGACTCAATCAGCGTGCCACGTATTACTTCTCTTCTAACCAATCATGTGCTAACACTCACAGTATAAAAGATCGGTACTTACATTCGTCTGAGTTCGCAGATGCTGACGCTGCCAAGTACCTCCATCCTCCCCAACCACCACCAAGATGGTACCTTCCCCTTCATCCTCCCCACCACCACCAGGATGGTCCCTAACCTTCCTTAACCTCCTTTGTCTTCAGGCAGGATATGCAGATTCCGCTACCCTCGCATTGCTCTCTAAGGACGGGGCCTACGCCAAAGAACTTTATAAATTCATGCTTGCTGGGCTGTTAATAAATATGCGCTGTTATATCAATTTATCTCCCGAGTCTTTCTGGTAGAACAAAAAGTCAGGGCCAGACAATAGTTGCAAACGACTTTTCTCCAGTGTTGTGACGTATTTTAAGTGAAAGGGAATATTGAACAGAGGGCAGGGTTTTACTCCAGCGCTCCTCCTCTCCATCTCTTTCGCTCATAGCAGGCTAACAGTTTGAGGAGAGTGGTTAAGCGTTTTCAACCCACGCCGTCAAACTGACAGGAAAGGAACGCCAATCAAGACCAGAAGTAATTTTTCAGATTTTGATTAAAGATTACCACAGCAAACTATTTATTTTTTCTGTGTATTAACTTGTTCACCACAGGACTAGTAATGCGTTAAAGTAAATGGGGTCAATTTTGATTGCATGTCGACTTCAACAACCAGCGAAATTATCAGGGAAATTATGTGTTTTATGAGTGAAAGTATGCATTTGTTGGCATTAGAGATGGACTCTAGTGAAACATGTTAAAAGAAAGCAGTCTTTTGAGTTTGGATGTTACAGTTTTTTGATCTAGAGGACACCGGTTTCCCCTCTTTGGTTCATTTTTAGGTCATCAACACAGTATGGTTTTATAAGGAAAACGGGCTATCTGAATAGATAAAAGTAAAGACTCACACTTTATACTAAGTCAGCAAACACCCTCATTAAGAAACATGTCTGCATGCTGGACTGTGGAAATCAGAAAGAATTAGAGAGTAGGTGAAAAGATGCTGGAGCTATTCTTCATTTAGACACTTTCAGGGTAATTTTAGGTAATAATAAACAAAAGAAGATTTTTTTTTTTTTTTTACAGATCCTCTCATACTCCAGCTCATGTCTTGTCACTATGACACCCATCATCAAAGTCATCTACAAATACATATGAATAATTACCTAAAGACATCCTGTGTATAGAACACAATTCATCTCATCAAATGTTAAATATGTCCGTAATCAACCTGCCATGTCTTTCAAGAGGTCATATGCTCCTACAGTATGTCATGGTTTTATTGAGCATGCATTGCATTTATATAACTTTTTCGATTAACAGTCTAGTTGTGGGTATTGAGCCGCTCTCTTTCCTTTATCATCTTCCACTTATTTATTCCTATCACTGCACTTAATCCACCAGAACATCAATGACGCTCTTCAGTGAGGTCAACATTGGATTGCATGAACGCTCCAGCAAGGACAGTCAGTCAGAGAGGAGACATGCAGGAAATGAAATGGAAAATGAAAAAATTCTGTCATTAATTACTCTCCCTCATGTCTTTCCAAACCCGTAACGCTGCATTCACACGGGGCATCAGCGTCAACGCTTGACGGAGGGCGTGTCTTGGTACTGACTCGACTATCATAGTGACAACAGCCAATCGCATTAATTTTCCGGTGTTGCATGAACGCAATTGGCTAGCATATCTAATCTAGGGAATTTGCATAGGCGATCTGATTGGCTGACGCCTGCATTGGCGCTTAAAAAGTTTAAAAGTTTTCAACTTCTGCCTCGAGCAACGCCAAAGACTCGACGCAATGGAACCCAAATTTTAGTTTGGCAACACGTCACCCATTTAAAGAAAAAATGGAGAAACGCTAATGATTAAAGGAAATAAAAAAAAACGAAAGATTTTTTAATTTTATTATTATTGTGTGGGTAGAATGGAACAGTTAATATCAGTTGTAACCACATGATGCAACTCAAGGAACTATGGGCCTATTTCGGTTCTAGCAACGTGGATATACATATCTCATCATGAAAATATCAAGGGCCTCATTTACAAAGATATGCATAGAACAATCCTAAATTTACATTCATAAAATGTTGATATGCACAAAAATATTCCTAAATGTATCTCTCCTAATAAATTGCCAATGTGTACAAGCGTATCAACTCCACCTACAGAATGGCGACACATATCTCTTTATGCTTCAGTAGAAGTTCGGGACTGATATGATAGTTGATATGACTGCACCAGTGCGCTCACACACACACCAGCTATAGGTGGAGAGAGGAGAGAGAGTGATAGAGCCACTTCAAAGGATGGGGATTATTACGAGGCCATGATTGACAAGAGCCAATGGAGGGAATCTGTCCAGGACCCTGGGGTTACACCCCTAATCTTTACAAGAAGTGCCATGGGATTTTTAATGACCACAGAGAGTCAGGACCTCGGTTTAAAGTCTCATCCGACAGACCACAGGGTGAGCGCCTCCTGCTGGCCTCACTAACACCAACCCAGTTTTCCCAGGAGGTCTCCTATCCAGGTACTGATCAGGCTCAACCCTGCCTATCTTCAGTGTGCAACCAGTCTTGGGCTACAGGGTGATGTGGCTATTTATCTTTACATTTTCATACACAATGTTAAATATATTCAATTACTTGTATATTTAGCACTAAAAAGTTTGTACATACTCTTCAGTTGATCTACACATAAGAACATTTTCAGGTCTCTGCATGCATGCCTTATTTGTTCCTTGCTTTTGACAAAAAATTTAGGATCAAATCCGACCGTACGTGCATTTTATAAATGAGGCATTCAAATCAAGAAACCACTTCAGGAGGAGGTTTAAGACACATTTTAGATGCAACTGGACAAGTGTGAATGCATATATGGATGTTGAAGCCACATATATCAATTTTATTCCTCCAAAAACGGTAAAAAAATAAAGATGTGAGAGAGTGTTACACTGGCTCCCAGTAGCCAGATACCACAGTGCTACTGGAACAGGCATCTCCACAGATAGGGCCCGACAGAGATGAGAATCTTTCTTTAGCAAATGACACATTGCGTCCTGGGGCTCAACACATTGTCATCTTCATTAAAAAGTGGTGGATGCTAAATTCTCATATTTGAGTGCTGATGATGCTTTCTCTCCTATTGCAATCTCTTTGATCTGATAATAAATAAAATGCAGTGCATATCTGTTGCTTTTGGTTACATAACCTCTAAATTGGCACATAGTGCATTAATTGAAGGTTTATATTCGGTTTGCGAAGACACGTTTATGCGGCCAAGTGTAAATAGAACAGTTTTAACAAATCAGATAGCAATTTAAACGCATGAAGTGACAAAACTAATAGGCCCCAAGAGTCTTTAAATATGCACAAACTGACAATATTCAGGTTTGTAGTGCATTCTTGGCATGTCACCATGACACCATAAAAATGTGGCCTAAAGCATGGGATTTCCAAGCTTTTTTCAGTTGAACCCCTTTGACATAAAATATTTACTTGAAGTACCTAAGATGTTGTTGTTTTTTAGCAAGTGTTTTAATTAGTTTTTATTTAAAAGTTATTTGTTTATTATTTAATCAATTGTTTTTATTATTCACCTTTCAAGCACATTAAATTACTGTAATCTCCAGAATCATAGCAAGAAAAAAACAAAACAGGGAAGGGACAATCCTGGTGGTGGTGGTGGGGTGGATGGAGGGAAGGGACAATCCTGGTGGTGGTGGTGGGGTGGATGGAGGGAAGGGACCATACTGGTGGTGGTGGTGGTGGTGGTGGGGAGGATGGAGGGAAGGGACCATACTGGTGGTGGTTGGTGGGGTGGGTGGAGGGAAGGGACCATCCTGGTGGTGGTGGTGGTGGGGTGGATGGAGGGAAGGGACCATCCTGGTGGTGGGGTGGATGGAGGGAAGGGACCATACTGGTGGTGGTGGTGGGATGGATGGAAGGAAAGGGACCATCCTGGTGGTGGTGGTGGGGTGGATGGAGGGAAAGGGACCATATTGGTGGTGGTGGTGGGGGGGGGGATGGAGGGAAGGGACTATCCTGGTGGTGGTGGTGGGGTGCATGGAGGGAAGGGACCATACTGGTGGTGGTGGTTGGGGGGATGGAGGGAAGGGACTATCCTGGTGGTGGTGGTGGGGAGGATGGAGGGAAGGGACCATCCTGGTGGTGGTGGGGTGGATGGAGGGAAGGGACCATCCTGGTGGTGGTGGTGGGGTGGATGGAGGGAAGGGACCATACTGGTGGTGGTGGTGGTGGTGGGGTGCATGGAGGGAAGGGACCATACTGGTGGTGGTGGTGGGGGGGATGGAGGGAAGGGACTATCCTGGTGGATGGAGGGAAGGGACCATCCTGCTGGCGGTGGTGGGGTGGATGGAGGGAAGGGACCATACTGGTGGTGGTGGTGGGGAGGATGGAGGGAAGGGACCATACTGGTGGTGGTGGTGGGGTGGATGGAGGAAAGGGACTATCCTGGTGGTGGTGGGGTGGATGGAGGGAAGGGACCATACTGGTGGTGGTGGTGGGGAGGATGGAGGGAAGGGACCATACTGGTGGTGGTGGTGGGGTGGATGGAGGAAAGGGACTATCCTGGTGGTGGTGGTGGGGTGGATGGAGGGAAGGGACCATACTGGTGGTGGTGGTGGGGTGGATGGAGGGAAGGGACCATCCTGCTGGCGGTGGTGGGGTGGATGGAGGGAAGGGACCATACTGGTGGTGGTGGTGGGGTGGATGGAGGAAAGGGACTATCCTGGTGGTGGTGGGGTGGATGGAGGGAAGGGACCATACTGGTGGTGGTGGTGGGGAGGATGGAGGGAAGGGACCATACTGGTGGTGGTGGTGGGGTGGATGGAGGAAAGGGACTATCCTGGTGGTGGTGGTGGGGTGGATGGAGGGAAGGGACCATACTGGTGGTGGTGGTGGGGTGGATGGAGGGAAGGGACCATCCTGCTGGCGGTGGTGGGGTTGATGGAGGGAAGGGACCATACTGGTGGTGGTGGTGGGGAGGATGGAGGGAAGGGACCATACTGGTGGTGGTGGTGGGGTGGATGGAGGAAAGGGACTATCCTGGTGGTGGTGGTGGGGTGGATGGAGGGAAGGGACCATACTGGTGGTGGTGGGGTGCATGGAGGGAAGGGACCATCCTGGTGGTGGTGGAGAGGATGGAGAGAAAGACCCGTCTTGATGGTGGTGGTGGAGAGGATGGAGGGAAAGACCCGTCTTGATGGTGGTGGTGGAGAGGATGGAGGGAAAGACCCGTCTTGATGGTGGTGGTGGAGAGGATGGAGGGAAAGACCCGTCTTGATGGTGGTAGTGGGGAGGATGGAGGTGAATGGAAGCATCAGCATCTGCGAACTCAGACGTGTGTAAGTACCGATCTTTTATACCATAAGTATAAGAATATGATAGGATAGATGAGAAGGTAATAAGTGACATAACAATTGAGTCTTCCCGGCAGAACTTATGCTAAAGCTTTCATTTTCTGAAACCACATTAAATAATTGGCCTGTCTATAAAGATAGTCAAGCCAAAAATGGAAGCACACATTGCTTGCTATTCAAGTGTTTTGACCCTAGATCATTTAGGAGAACTTGTCGGTGAAAAAGCAACGGACTCAATGTTCTGCCCTCATTAGGCAGGAAATTGGGCCACACATGCAACAGGAGCAACTAAAGGATATAAAGAATGAAATGTAGCACTGATGCACAAACAGCCAGCAAACATTTGCTTGGTTTTCACACAGTACTCTACATCAGCAACTATGCAGCGATTAATGCTGGAGAAGCACCATTAAAATCCTCCAAGTTTCTGACATGAGATGGTGAGCTGTCAGTGTGTGTCTCAATGGTGTGCTTGACTAATATGAAGAGATGAGATTACACTTCCAGCTAAGGGGTAAGGATCGAAACTACAGCGCGGAGATCCTATTTCAGATGTACTCAGATCCAATCAACAAGCTGCGGCCCATTGCTCAAGTGGCAAATAGAGTGAACTAGACGGAAAGAACAAACCCATGCAAGCTTTTCCATGAACCGAGCCAATTATTAAGAGTTGAAAAAAAAGCAACCTATAGCAATGATTGCCACAGATGAATGACTTTAACATGGCCACCTATGGCATCCAGTTCTAAATCTCCATGTATCAGCTGCAGAGAATGTCAAACCTGCTTGAATTCGTTAGGCAAATAATAAGCATCTTCCCACCAGTATGCAACGGCAATGTTCTCTTCCCACACTGAGCCCATTCGAAGTAAAAAAAAAAGTATACAGGTGCAGGTCATATAATTAGAATATCATCAAAAAGTTGATTTATTCCAAGAATTCAACTTAACAGGTGAAACTAATATATTATATAGACTCATTACATGCAAAGTGAGATATTTCAAGCCTTTATTTGTTATAATTTTGATGATTATGGCTTACAGCTTACAAAATCCCAGAAAATTAGAATATTACATGAAATCACACAGTAATTACACAGTAATACCATGGTCATTGAACCAGGTTTTGGTTATTTTGGCAGTGTGGGCAGGTGCAAATCCTGCTGGAAAATGAAGGAAGCATGAAGTGCTCTGGAAATGTCCTGGTAGATGGCCACAGTGGACCAAAGCACAGTGGACCAAAGTCCTCTTTTCTGATGAGAGAAAATTTTGCATCTCATTTGGAAATCGCGGTCCCAGAGTCTGGAGGAAGAGAGGAGAGGCACAGAATCCACATTGCTTGAAGTCCAGTGTAAAGTTTCCACAGTCAGTGATGGTTTGGGTTGCCATGTAATCTGCTGGTGTTGGTCCACTGTGTTTTCTGAGGTCCAAGGTCAACGCAGCCGTCTACCAGGAAGTTTTAGAGCACTTCATGCTTCCGACCAACTTTATGGAGATGCAGATTTCATTTTCCAACATGACTTGGCACCTGCACACAGTGCCAAAGCTACCAGTACCTGGTTTAAGGACCATGGTATCCCTGTTCTTAATTGGCCAGCAAACTCGCCTGACCCTAACCCTATAGTAAATCTACGGGGTATTGTGAAGAGGAAGATGTGATACGTCAGACCCAACAATGCAGAAGAGCTGAAGGCCACTATCAGAGCAACCTGGGCTCTCATAACACCTGAGCAGCGCCACAGACTGACCGACTCCATCACGCCGCATTGCTGCAGTAACTCAGACAAAAGGAGCCGCAACTAAATATTGAGTGCTGTACATGCTCGTACTTTTCATGTTCATACTTTTCAGTTGGCCAGCATTTCTAAAAATTGGTCTTAAGAAGTAATATTCTAATTTTCTGAGATACTGAATTTGGGATTGTCATTAGTTGTCAGTTATAATCATCAAACTGAAAAGAAATAAACATTTGAACTATATCAGTCTGTGTATAATGAATGAATATAATATACAAGTTTCACATTTTGAATGGAATTACTGAATTAAATCAAATTTTTCATGATATTATAATTATAAGACCAGCACCTGTACACAACAAACCCTGGCTAGCATGTGCATATACACAAAAGTCTTTGGAAAGCTTGATCAACAGTAGAGAGCCTTGCATGACTCAACAATAAGAATGGCCAAAAAAATTGTAATTGAAAATTGTAAAAACTGTCCTGATTGGGCAAGCAGAAAATAAAATCCTTATTGTTAAGCCTTGTCCTGGACACAGTTGCATGGGAAAACACAGCCGAGCAGTTCTGGACTGAAGTGAAACGAATCTTTTATTATGATCATATATTCTGCTCTTTCACTATTGGCACTGCCATTCAGCAAAGCAGTGGTTGAATGCGCTTTCTTGAGATGGAGATTAATCTTACAAAAATATATCTGCGCAGAAGGATGAAAGACATTCTTCTGGACAATATGCTGTGCATTTGAGCTGTGAAATCTGCTGTCGTCATTTCAAACTCTCCAAAGAGAAACTGGCCTTGTTCAATACACGCTTGTACAGACCTTGGAAATGTAAACGGCTCCATTAAAAGGATTACTGCCCCATGGAACGCTGTTCAGCCAATCAAATTATAGGACCGGAACAAACTGTTATAAAGCATTTTATATAATTTCCCATACATGTAGTGTCATTTATGCAACGGATAGATGTGACATCTGTATAAGAGGTAAAAAGTGACATGTTTATTTATTAAATCCAGAATAAAATGTGTGTGATACTGCAAAAAGTTGTCTTAATTCATGAAAAAAAAATTAAATAATCCCCATTATATTGATTCTAATTGGCCAAAGACTTGAGTTTTTTTATTTTTTTAGATGTTCGAGAGAGTTTGGTCTCACTCCAGTCTATGGCAAATTAGCCCATGTTTGATTCTTGTGAGTTTTACTGTGCTTGCATTTTCACTTTATTTCACCCCATTTTCACCTGGCTATTATGTTTTCAGAATTGTGCCATTCCCTACAAAGAATAGTTTTAACAAAATGTGACGTTCTCAAAAAAAGTAATGTTTTTTTAATGATGTCTGGACTCTACCTGCAGGGGTTTAGGATTGTACATACAAATGGTTCAATATAGCTACTGTTATCAAATACTTTCTCTGAGGTGTAACATTTCATGTTTTTACTTCAAATGTCAAGTTCGTAACCCTGGAATTGCACTTACATCTTCTGTTGTGGTGCACTGGGTTGCCAACTTTAGAAGAGAAAATTAAGGGACAAAAAAATACACATTTTCTATCAGATGCCTTTGAATAAAAGTAAAATATTTGGTTTTGTATAAAAGTATAAAATTTGGCCTTAATAACTACAACTATTGTTCTTTCAATATAATTGCTTTGGTTCCAAATAAAACGGTTGTTGTTGAGAATATTAATATATGTATTTCAACTGTCTCTTGTACTAAAAACAACAAAGAACATTTCATGTTATATAAACTTTTTACTCATCAAGCTAAGCTGCATTTATGATAAGCAAAAACTTGATGAAGAATAATTCTATTACTAATGCGAGATGTGAGAAATGCAGATGTTATTTTGCAATCAAAGTCACATTTATATGTTATATTTAGTAAATATTTGAGAGTAACAACCGCAAAGTCTAAAGATCACAATATCATATTCATATCAAATATTCACTTAAAAGAGTTGATTTGAAGATTGAAGATTTGAAGATCATTCAAGCCCCTTTACTGCCTGTCACATGGACCAGTAATTGCTCCTGACGCTGGCGGCACCCGGAGGAATATCAGCACCTCTGTTCTCTCTGAACTCCTCTGATAACATCATAAAACTGCTCACAGACTCATTTAATGCTTATGGTGTTATATTTTATGACTTGTTTGAATAGCTTTATGTAAGCAATAACAAAAAAATCTGAGTTAAAATTTGAAATGGTAGTGCTTGCAAGTTATCACTCTATTGATATTCCTCAAATATTCTGGTTTAGATTTTTGCAATCCTTACCTATGACTTGGATCCAATATTAAGGCAAAGAAGGACAAAAAACTCGAGAGCAAAAGTTGATTTCATCTATTGGGAATTAACTGGATTGAAGAATCTTCATGCTTCATGAATCTGGTACTGGTGAATCATAAATAGAAATATAATGAAAAATGTTTCTTGCAAAATAATAAATTTGGTCAAAATACACAGCTAATTTGTAATGGTTGTCAATGGAGAAAGAAGAATTTTTTAACCAGACGTTGTTAAACTGTTTGAAAAACAAATATGGGAGTAAAAAATATTGTGAAAAGTGGTAATGGTTTTTGCTTTATCATATATATATTTAACAATAAAGGAAATGGGTTTTACTTCCATATAAAGAAGATTATTTTTATATTTCTCCATCCAGTATATACTTGGTTTTATATAAGTAAAATAAGTAAATCTGGAAAAATATTCCGTTTTAAAGGAATAATTCACCACAAAATTAACATTTTCTCATCCCTGCCATTTCAAACAAACCCAATTTTCCATTCTCTGCTTAGTGCTTTACATATAGGCTCTTTATGGCTTTGAGAACGACTCAACACTGGCTTGATGTCACCACCCTGCCTAATGGAAGGTCTATTAAGCCAAATATATCCATGATGATAAACAGTGCTTATACAACAGGCAGCAGTGAATATGTCTGCCAAGAAGCACATTAGTAAATAAGGTCGCAACAATTATGTATTACACCATTTGTTATTTATTTTTAATTGTGGCATAATCAGTGCCAATTTCACTAGCCCACATAATTTTAATAAATAACCTGCACATTAGGTTCATTAAGTCATAAATATGTAAGTTAAATCTTACTGACCTTGAATTATTACCACTTATTCCTTTCATTCCAATGTCAAAGTAATCTTGGGCACATAAAGCACTGAGAGCTGTGGAAAATAGCATTCGGCACCTCCATTTTCTCAGATGTAACATCCAGTCTTGTGTAATGAGTCTTGAGTCTCCACTTTGGCATGCCATTAACTCTGTAATCAGACCACATATTGAGCTGGAGAGAGGGCAGAGATTGACAGTCAAGTCCATACTGAACATATACTCAGTCTGGAAAGCTCTGCTGTAGTTGGGACCTTTTGTATCCTTTAAGCACAATATGCGTGTCTGCATCTGCTCGCACACCTCAAAACCATCTTTAAATGCTATTTGCAAAGAGTGGACCTGATTTTGTTGTAGTAGGATCAGCAATCACATCTGTGCTGCTGATATTCAGAAATTGTAAAAATGTGAGTGTGGTATTGATTTCAATGGACAAGAGTAACTTGGACCATTAGACACAAGCTCCTTTAGCTTCAAAAAAAGTCAAAGCGAAATCAAGCGGTGATGTTTTTAGAGCAACAAAGAGGTTTTTTCATTCTTGATTCAATCAGTGTTTCTGAACAAATCGTTTAAGTGAATTTTTCAATGATCGACTCACAAAAGTCGACAATCTTGTCAGCGTATACTGGCATAATATAATGGTGCAGCCTGCAGAAAGAGTCACACACACACACACACACACACACACACACACACACACACACACACACACACACACACACACACACACACACACACACACACACACACACACACACACACACACACACACACACACACACTAGAAAGTTTCATCCCTGTCCAGTGTCTGCACTATTTCTCACCGAAAGTAATGAGCAATACAAATGTTGTTTTGTATTTGTTTTGTACGGTACATCTAGAAAACTGTGCTCAAATCAGTTGCATTCATTGTTGAATGATGTGGGCGGACATCAGCGGAAAGAAAACAGGTTTAAATTTAGGTGAGGAAAGGCATAGTGCACTTTACTGTGATTGGCTGATTTCAGTGTCTATGCTATAAAGACCATCTAGTTTGCAAGCGCTCTGCAAAATGGACAAACCAGTGGAAATGGATAAAATACTTCGAAAAACAGACACTCAGATATCACCACATTTTGATAGGTCCAAATATAAATGACCTGGAAATGATGATTGAGCCGGTTTTTAGTGAGCACTCAGCTTGGGGAGGTAAAGTGCTCATTCATGCTGAGACCATCCTGACATCTGCAGTATTTACCAGGAACTAGATGAATGATCTGAAAAGGAAAATGGAATTTTTTAAAATAATATATCAGAAATAAAATATAGAATACACAAACTGTGCTTGTTACTGTTTTATTGTAGTTATTTTATGTAGTTAAATGTAAACCATTTTTGGTTTCCTCAAAGAACCTTTCAGTGAACAGTTCTTAAAATAACCATTTTTTTTTTACAGTAGTATGAAGAATATTTTAATAATCTAAATAAAATCTTTCCACTAAAGAACGTTTTGTGTTCCATGGATGTAAAAGATTCTTCGTGGAATCATTGATGCCAATAAAGAACATTTATTTTTAAGATTGTACATACACAATGATTGTAGTATCTGTTGCTTGTTTTTTGATAAACCACTTGTCTCCTCATTTCAGAAGACCATAGACCACTGGAGTGTTCATTTTGCAAAGCCAAAGACATGGACAGGGAAGGCCTGTTTTCACACAAGTGCTGATTTTACATTCAGGATCTGAATATCGATTCTGGCTGCTGCCTCTGGTATAATCAGTCATTGACCATTGGCTGTGCGAGCTCAGGTTAATGATGCCTTCCTCAAGCTGTCTTGTGTAGCCCAGTGGTTGAAAAGCTGTAAAAAAAAGCTGCAGACAGAATTATCTGCTGTAACAAATGAGAAAATGCATTGAATGAGTTTCGTTTTATAAAAGCAGAAGTTCAACATTTCAAAAAGTTCAACAACGACTTTAACGACTAGTTTTTACACTGTTTCATTAGAATATTATTTCAGTCATGACAACTCTCAAAGTAGTTTTGGCATGTTACGTAATGAATGGCAATGTTATGCAGCAGCTGCTATGAACTTGCTACTGTCAATAGATACAGACATGCTGCTAAATAGACATACATAAATCCCATATCAGATCTAGGCAGATGGAGCTGGGGGAGGTGGAGGAGTTTCAGAGGATCTCTGATAGCATACAGCTGACTACCCTACAGCAAACACTGAACCAGACTATTTAAAAGCTGAGCAAGATATCTTTTTGGCTTAAGGATCAGCAAAGGCCATTCAGCTTGTGCCATGTAGTAAATAATGGGATTGCTTGTAGACTGCATGTAAAGGACCTGCCAGCCTGTGCCACATAGTTTCATGAATATTTAGCCGCGTTTCCACCGAAATTACCCGGAACAATTTGTCCCAGGAACTTTTTTCGCCCTAGACCGGTTGCTTTTGCGTTTACACCGAGGTCTAAAGTACCGGGAAGATTATAAACTGCACACAACTGCTCCTCCCAGTCTGCGACAGACAGTAATCAGTTTTGAGCGCCACATTTATAATAAGTATGGAGGAGATTCAAACTGTGCTGCAGTTGTTTGTGATGTATTGGTTTACTAACGGGGTAATTAACCAAACGGCAGAAAAGAGACGAGCACTGATACTAAAGCGTGTTCAGAAAGCTCGTAATGCTATAAAATTAGACGATGCGGACATTGACCGTGAGATGGCTGGGACGAACGCGCAGAAAATTTCCTGTTACACAAATATGCTTAATAAAGCCTGAACCTCGTCGTCGGTCCAGCTGTGTTTAAAAAAAAAAATTCAATTCCATATTTGCAGACAGACAACTCTTACTGCATGAAGCCACGAACCTCAATAGATTTTTAAAAATGCCGGTTAAACTAGAATGCTGCGTGGAGTCATCCAATCAAAATGCTGCGTGAACACAACCAATCCGCATGTTCAACGCACAAGTCCCGCCCACGAAAGTTCCTAAACTTTGAAAAAGTACTACCTCGCCAGCAGGGACTTTCGGAGGGGGAAATATTTACCCGGAACTTCATTTAGACCCTGGTTCCTGCGGTGTAAACACACCGAGTACCAGCCCAAAGTTCCTAGTTCCTGGGGAAAGTTCCCGCGGTGGAAACGCGGCTTTTATTATTTTAACCTTGACAGGTGTAACATCAGTGTGGTACGTTCTCAAACCAAAGACAATTTAAATGCAACCCATTTAATTAGAATTATAATAAGTCTGGTTTAAATTTAGCTACACATTTACCCCATTTTAATGTTGAATGGTAAACATTTTTCAAAACAGCAAATCAAATCATATCATAACCATGAAATGAAAAATTTGAAATAGACCAGGTACACAGCAGTAGAACAGACTATGTCTATCCCTCACAGCCTTGTTTTCATTCATGTCAAACTGAATATGCCATCTACCCTCAGGTCCCTTGCAGATCCGGTTCCTGTTCTGACAGTGCCCTGACCCTGGACTGACCTCTACTCTCGAGCTCACTGGACGCTCAGCTGATCGGTTTTGTCTGCTCAGTCAGAGATCTGCCCTGTGAAACTCTTCAAGAGTCCAGTTTAGCCTGAAGCTCAGTGTCTCTCAGCAGGTGTGGACTCTGACAGTAACATGAGGCATGTCACACTGCTCTCGGCTGGTCTGTGGATGTACTGACCTCACATCTTCACCAGGCGCCTGCTTTGTGACAGGTCAACTAGCATATACTTCACAGCGATACTGAATCAGCAATGGACAATTTGTAGAATTACGTAGAACTGATAAGGTCTTTACTGATGCTGCAAACATTTTAATATTATCTTGAAAGGGCAGGTATAATAAGGAACAACAAAATTAAACCAACAAGAAGTAGGGGATCTCTAGACTTTTATTGAACATTCTGTGGAAAAGTGCAGGATAGTTTGATCAAAGGTTTTATTTAAACGTTGAATCTCTCTTTATTGTTGCATTTACTTCCCAATTTTACAAATCCTTGAGTCTGCTATCGGGTTTCATGTAGGTTTTTTTCCATGCAGGCAACATTTTCATACTTTCCCCTTTTTCTGTTATTCTCATATTTATTATTTTCCTGATATGCAGGAAATACTTTTTCGATCTCTGCAAAAAACAAACAAAAAAACCCCATCAAATTTAATGATCCAGATATACGGTACATTCTAAAAAAACAACAACAACATGAATGACCAATCACATATACTTGAAAGTAAAAACTTTAACTACGCTATTGTCTCCACTTCGTGATTTCAAATTAGTCACGTAAAACCCTGTTGCCATGATTGTTCCAGAAGGATTTAAATCTACTGCTGACCATCCACTTCACAGAGGGGTCTGCCGCCAGCAGAAGAGAGAGAGCCAATGACCATGAAATGGTCACACGGTAACAGCCTGACCCCAATTTTAGCTGTAAAAAGACTAAATTGCAGAGAGGACTTGGAGGGTTTTAATTGGTCTATTACATGAGCTGAGAAATAGTGCAAGATAATGAACAGCGCTGCACTTTCAAACCTTTTCATAACAGAGAGAAATGAGGGTCTGGATTATTACTCGAGTAGCAGGGAAGGCATAAAATTATAAAAAATCAGGCCTAAGTCCAGATGAAAAGGCTTTAGAAGTTTTCATGTCCAGTGGATGTTGAAATACTGACGCACATAAACCCAGAGTGAAAAATACTGTCTTTATTAAATCATGGCTCATCTAAAAGGGACAATAATTCAGAACTGAATTTATTTAATTATATCATTCATGATTTTACCAGTCTCTAACCTGATCCTACCAGACTCTCGTACATTTCATTTGTACAGAGAGTCTGGCCACTCTCCATTGACTAGCGTTAACTTCCTTGAAGGCGGTACTCTGTTGAAGTTTAAAACTATTGGATCTGCCCAGAGACACTCTGGATCTGCCATAACCAATCGCTAACGTTTGGTCGTGAGTCTCGTGACGTATGTCAACTCAAACTAACGCATGACCTCAACGTCATCGTTCTCAACCACTCCCTCTGTTCGCTGATTGGACCGGTAAAAAATTTATCGGAGAAAACCCAAGAATTCACCGCAAGACCAGACGTAGTTAGCCTGGCTAACGCCAGACCCAATTCTCGTTGAGACTTGGGTCTGGGAACCACATGTGCATTTTCTCGTATTTGAGGCGTGGTTTACGAATGCCCGGCGCCGTTTATTGGGTGCTAAGAATGTCTATCAAATGCGCCTGTACGTAGCTCATAGCCAATCGTTTCCATTATACCAGATGACGTATGTAGAGCGACAGAAATTAGACAAGGAAGAAGACGATGGGTAAGATATTTTTGTGTAAACAATGACGTTCAGCGACTATTGCCGTTTGTGCAAGATAAACATGAGGGTCGAAGGTATATATGGATATAAACAAACTGCTTAGTTGTGTCGCATAGATGTCGTCATCGTCTTGCTGCTCCCTCCCCGTTCTGTGATTGGTTCCCTAGATGAGGCGAAAATCTGGTCCATGGTATCCAGACTGCCTTTCAGCGTGAATAAAATCGCGCTGCGCAAAGGCAGTATGGGGAAACCCAGGCTAAGACGTAGTACTGAAGGAAAATGAAAATTGAGCGGAAGTACGTAGGAGGGCGGAGCCAGGCTACAGATGCTCATGATGACCATCCACAATCCACTCACTGACCATTTGATGCTCGTTACAAAAAAAAGAAAAAAAGAAGCCAACCGTAATCGCTGAATGATTGGATCTTGAACAAATCGGTTGAGGGATTGATTCAGTGACACAAACGATAATTTGCCACCCTCTGGCTTGTTTATTAAACTTAAAGCCACTTGAAGTCATGTTGAGGAAACAATTTCACTGCTGGAGACACGGATATCCATCTTGAGCCTTGATATTCAAATCACATCATTTCTTTGGTCTTTGAGCATCTTGAGCGTGTTCACATGGTTGTACGTGTGATAATCCCCCTGGGTGCTATTTTTCGACTTGGTTCCTTGTCTGATCTTGGCCTTGAGAGGGTGGGGTTTTAAATGAGGTGTCTAAGTTGTTTTACCCTGCCTGCAAATGTCACTGGAAAATGGAAAAGACAGATCTGCTCTTGGCTTGAGGGCTTAAGCTGAGGCTGACAGATGAGACTGACTGCTTGCTGATTCATTGGTTAATGGTGTTTTCTTTAGGTCCAGCCAAGAAGCACGAATGACGAACATGGCTCGTAATGCTGGAAAGCAGTGACTTCATTTGGTATTCTGTTAACATTATGTTCCTTGATGAAGCATGGCTTCCGGAAAGAGAGTTATTAACCTGTCTGAACACCATTCATTCTTTGACAATCCCCAAACAACATGCGCTACATTGATCCCGACCTTTAATGGCTCAGAACTCATGATATTATTTTGATGAATGAAGACATCCGTTTAAGTGAACAAACAACAGGATGGTGGTTGTGCATCCTCAACCCCGAAGACACAACAGTATTATACGGCTAGCACAATGATTGGTTTTGTAAGAACAAAAAATATTTTTAATGCACCTGTCAGAATTTCCAAATCACCAGAACTTTCAAGCAAGGGAGTAATTCTTTTTGTGAAGGGATAGTTCACCAAAGCATGAATATTCTGTCATTTCTTACTCGCCTTGATGTTATGAACTTTTTGAAGCGTCAAAGTGGTAGTTGCGTAGCTGTTAATAGAGGGACAGAAGACATTTTCATCAAAAAGTTCTTTATTTGTGTTCCGAAGACGAACGAAAGTATTGGTTTGGAACGACATGAGGGTGAGTAATTAATGACAGAATTTTTTGGGTGAACTAACCCTTTAATACATTTTGGATATTGCAAAGTCATTGTACACTGATTGGATCGTTGGATCGTTGTGGTATAGAGTGCAACAGGGCCTGCCCATGTTTTCAGCTGAGTTGGTTCCAGAATAATTTGTTCTATTCATTTCTCATAGGGATTTTTAAAAAGTTCTCTTTAAAGAGTTAAAAGTCATGAACAAAGCCAACCAGCTACGAGGTGAATCGGAACATTATAAGTTATAATTAAAAATACATTTTTATATGAGTTTTTACTTCCCAAATGTTGCACTCTAATGTAAGTGAGAGGTTGTCCAGTAAATGAAGGCACATGAATTAAAAAAAGTAATGACGTGAACAGATAAATAATTTAGAATAAATACTGCAATATTTAATTATCAAAAACAAGAACAGGACCTCAGTTTTACATCTCATCCGAAGGACAGTGCTCTTTGTCAGTATAGTGCCGTCACTCCCTGTCACTATACTGGGGCATTAGGATCCACACAGACCACAGGGTGAGCGCCCCCTGCTGGCCTCACTAACATCTCTTCCAGCAGCAACCTGGATTTCTCAGGAGGTCTCCCATCCAGGTACTAACCGGGCAACCGGTCTTGGGCTACAGGGTGATATAAGATTATAAGATTGTATAGTCTGGACCTTCCTTCCACACTCGGTTCGGTTACACTTTATTTCGATAGTCCACTTTAGACATTCTACTAACTATAAGTAACTCTTCAACTACATTGTAGTAGACTGTTAGGTTAGGGTTAGGTTTTCGGGTTCGGGATAGGAGAATAAGTTGACTTGTAGTTACCAAGTTACTTATAGTCAGTAGAATATGTTGGGGGACAAACAAAATAAAGTGTTAGCAAATATAAGCAGACAGTCTACTAATACTCTAATGAGAGTTAGTTGACATGTAGTTGCAAAGTTACTTATAGTTAGAATAATGTCTAAAGTGGACTATTGAAATAAAGTGTTACCCTGGGGGCTCTTGAGTGCTCTCATCTTGAGTTTTACCTGGACAGGTTTCACATCAGGGCAGGAACACACTACTTCACAACGCAATGCCAATCAGGATTGGACTTCTAGCTTCACATGTGCTTTAGACACTGTCATGCTGAGGCATTCCCCAAAGTGTCTTTATACAATGCAGCATCTCAGGTTACAATGTTAACCTGAGACAATTTGTAATGTTATCAGGAAATGTAGCCAAAATCCATTGGAAAGAGCATCTACTGGTAGATGTTAGTGGGAGAATAGTTGTCTAAATGAGTGTATATTGCTGCATTGAACTGCGCAGAGAGGTGCACAAGCTCATTAAAGTATCACCGCAATCCTTAATGAGTGAAGCACAAGATGCCAAATCACATATGCCTCTGTGCCCAACTGGGCTGCGATTGCATGGAATGAGGCCTTTCATTCAAATTGATTTCCCTTTTCTTCTGATTTAATTAAATAAGATCCCAGTCTGGGAGGTTCTTTGACTCCTTCTCTAATGTTCTTTCCCTGGTGCTTTGAAGTGCAAATCAAATCTTAGTGATGTATAAGAGAATCTCTCAGATCAGGCTCAGGAGACCTTTAAAGCACAAAGGCCACTCACAAGGTTGGCAAAGTCAGGTTATGCTGTATTTTGTTTAACTCGGTGGTCTGAAGAACAAAAATAAGGCCAGAAGAAATTGACAGCTGGTACGTTGACATTAAATGTGAAATACTGTACTGTCAACATATTTAATTTACACAAATGCTTTCCCAGACGGCAACATAGTGGTGGCCCAGATCCGGGCTACATCTGGTACATGTGGATTCCACTCATACCAGATGTGGGCCGATCTGGACACTATGTTGCTGCCTGGGTTATTTTATGTCAAAAAAAAAAAAAAAAAAAAAAAAAAAAAAAAATCAACACTGCTGGTCAAAAGTTTGGAAAAATTAAGATTATGTTTTTGAAAGAAGTCTCTTATGCTCATTTATTTGATCAAACATACAATAAACACAGTAATATTGTGAAATATTATTACAATATTGTTATATATTATTATTATTATCACAAATATTATTATACTAATTGTTTTCTTGTTTAATGTAATGAGTATAGTGTAAATATTAGCTATACTGTTTTTCGCTAATGCGATATGATCCATTATAGTAAATTAAGTAAAATGTATTATTAATTATGATCACAGGTTCAGCTGGTTAGCTTCGGCAGTCAGTGCCATAACTTCACCATTATGCAAGAAAAAACACGTTTCTCCATTGACAGCCATTCAAAAGTAGTTGTGTCCTCTGTGGATTTTTTTTTATATGAATAAAGGTGTTATCCAGATTCTGTACTTCCAGGGCTTTGTGCTTTCTTCAGGCGTATGAGATCTTCTTGATCTCTGACGCCTCCATAAGGGTTTGAAACATTTCTGGCTAAAACAAATGACATCTTAGCCTTGTGGATATAGTTTAATCCAGTGTTTTTAACATAAAAAGACAGTATGGTTTACAGCTTGGTTCCCGGTATAGTGCATTAACTGAAATCACATTTGTATTGCTAATGGCTAATGACAAAGCAGATCATACTCTACAAGCATGACTTCACTTCCCATCTCCAGCACATTTGTACAGAATGAAACACATTAATAATTCATAGTCACTTAACCTTCTCTAAAGACAGATGCACTCATGCTTTGACTGGCAGATCTCACTGTTTGATTGACAGCAGACATATGAAGATTTCAATGTCACAAATCAATCAAAGATCAAGCAGGGGGAATGATTTTATTCACTTTTTTTTTAATGACATGCCAGCACTCTTAAAATGTCATAACAATTTCCAATAAAACACATTTCTTCTGCTTTCCATCACTCACTTATTTATTCTAGCTATAAAGTTAGCGAACTAGTCTTTGCTAGCCACAGCCAGGGCTGAGGGCTTCCAGACCCACTATAAGAACAAAAATATTGAACTCTGGGGCTGCAATTTTCTTTATTCTATGAAAAAAAAAAGAAAAAGAATACTGATTAATTAGTGATTTCTGACGGAGCAATCTCTGTTAATTTATGATCGTTCTTACACTTAAATTACTATAATTATCTCAGAATTGACCTTTATTCTGAGCATTCAAATTTACAATATACTAAAAGGTATTTAGGGAAACATTAAAAGTACAACTTGACAAATTAGGTTCTAGTGATAATGTCACAAAAAATTAGGAGTTCATCGCACCTTTGAGGTCAAGCGAGTCAAGTCGGTGAAATCACAAAAAGAGAAATTACTTGAAGTTCCTGATATATCCACTGACATAAAGTTGAAATTTTCCTTAAACAAATGTATCCTTTTTAAAAAATAATAATAATTTATAACACAACGAGGATTAAATCCTGGTCATTTTGCATAGTCTTTCTCAACTGGTTTTGTTCAAGTACCCAGAAGTAGTGACTACATCAACAAAATATTTGTTGTGTAAATGCCCAGATTCAAATCAATTTTGAATTAGTGCGTTAGAGTGGCTCTTTTCACCCATTTCATACTAACTGCCTCTTTGACATCTCTCTGTGACACCACAAGTGCCATAAAGACGTTTTCTCCATTTAGGACTCAATTTCCTCTCCCCCAGGAGGATCATGACTTTCTTCTGAGCTGTATTGTTTGGTGACCTCAGTTTGCACTGCTTATCAGATGTGCTCTCATCCTTTCATCACCTCTGCAGGGTTTGACTTGGATGCCAAATTAAACTGAACAATGCGAGGCTATCTGTTTGCTTGTATATCTATGAAATGATGATTCCAGTCTAACCGATCAGATGTACTGTACATTAATTGACTTGAAAATGCATTCATTCATCCATTCATCCATTCATTCATTCATTCATTCATTCATTCATTCATTAATTCATTCATTCATTCATTCATGCATGCATGCGCTCATTCATTCATTCATTCATTCATTCATTCATTCATTCATTCATTCATTCATGCATCCATTCATTCATGCATCCATTCATTCATGCATGCGCTCATTCATTCATTCATTCATTCATTCATGCATTAATTCATGCGCTCATTCATTCATTCATGCATGCGCTCATTCATTCATTCATGCATGCATGCGCTCATTCATTCATTCATGCATGCTCTCATTCATTCATTAATTCATGCATGCGCTCATTCATTCATTCATTCATGCATGCGCTCATTCATTCATTCATTCATGCATGCGCTCATTCATTCATTCATTCATGCATGCGCTCATTCATTCATTCATTCAGGCATGCATTCATTCATTCATGCATGCGCTCATTCATTCATTCATGCATGCGCTCATTCATTCATTCATGCGCTCATTCATTCATTCATGCCCTGCCCTGCCCTGCCCTGCCCTGTCCTGCCGTACATTGTTAAATAAATCAACTAGCTAGTCATGACTCTTTCCTGAAACAATATTGTCGCAAATTTGTCATTCAACCACGTTGGATAATGATGTTACACAGGTGGTGGAGTAATACTGTAACTTCTTTTAATGAATCTGTTTGAGATCAAATTAATGCCAGATTTTTGCTATAAAGCATGAATATGTCATCTGAGGGCTAATTCTAATTTTCTTAGTTATTTCCAGATTCAATTATAGGCTCATAGTACACACATGCACACTTTTCAAAACTTTAAATCACTTTAAATCTCTTGACAAAATAAAATACATAAATAACAACTGTTAGTAGAGTATTAGTAAACTGTTAGGTTAGGGTTTTGGTTAGTAATAAGTTGACATGTATTTGCAAAGCTCCTTATAGTAGAATGTATTTTGGAGGAGCATCAAAATAAAGAGTTAGCAAGGATATTATACTAATACTTTAATGAGAGTTAGTTTATATGTAATTGCAAAGTTACTTATAGCTAGTAGAATTTCTAATGTGGACCATCGAAATAAAGTGTTACTGAAAATATTAGTAACCACCCATGTTCACGTACATGAATATGGGGACATTATATTTAAACTATAGCTAGTGATGGCAATAGCTTATACTTTTGGTCACATAAAGTAAAAACAATATTCAAGCCTTTGGAAGGCGATTCTTCAGGTCTTAATAATTAAAGGTGTCCAAGAGTAGGACTGCATTATTAAAGAATAGAGAGTCAGAACTGTAGTATCTGCCACTTGGTTTTCCTTTCTGTAACCTACTACTGCTACTCCTGGGTTTTGCTACTCAGATCCTATTAAATTATCTGAAAGCATCATGGTGTACTGTTCCATCCAGCTTAAGGAAGTCATTATTAAGTCATTAAGTCATTATTTGATAGCCTTTGCCTTTAATCTGATTCACCTTAGCCTGCTAAAGCTAAATAGAGATCCGGTTACCGAGGGATCAGGGTTCTGTCTTTCTCGTCTTCTTATTGGGTCGGAAAATGATCCAGTTACAAAGACACATTAGTCATCATGAACAGAAGGATCATTTACAGGTCAGAGTTACTGCATGAGGTACAAGATCTGGAACTCAGAGACTTGAGACTTGTCAGGAATTTCACAAATTCATCAAAGCAGTAATTTACTCAAAAGTTCTGCCATTATTTACTCACCCTCCAAAGCTATGACTGTCTCTCTGTTAGCTGGAGGTGACTGTATGCTTTCATTATATGGAATGTGTGAACTGAGTCAGTATTCTTCAAAATGGCTCCTTTTGGGGCCATAGAGTGCAGCAGTCTTCCAGGAGAAAAAAAACAACATCATTTTTCTCCATAGAGGATTTGACTTTGAAAGATAACTTATAAAGCTTTAAAGACAGGCCTATGAGCAACAAGGTTGTTAATTGATGGTATGTATTTTTGTTGAAGCTGTCATCCAACATTACTGTATATCATCTTATGTTTTAAAAAATAGTCATGTTTAACTGCGGGAATCCCGATAAATTTTTTTTTTTTCAAATCAAAGTTTGTTTTGATTCATCTTGTAGCTGGTTTGGTTCATGGTTTATAAAGGCCCTTTCACACCAAGGATGAGAACAATGTGTAGTCCAGTTATGCCATCCCATCGCAAAGTCGGTGCACATCGAGGAATTTATTCAGTAAATGTGTTTCCATCGTAGTTTATGCGTATGTTTTCTTATCGGATAAAAAGTGAAATCGACTCAATTGAGTGCATACGCTTTTATGTGCATTTTTAGAATTTTTGCATATTTTGGCATTTCCATCCAGTGTTTATTTTTTTATTTTTTATGTAATATCCCAAAATGCACATACAAATCAGTGGATGGAAACATGCTGATAATGACTGTCATTTTGACACATTTCCACATTCCTCATGATACAGTGTAATCTATTGAGACCAGTTATCACAAAAAGGCATAACCTGAAGACATGGACACTTTTGAACACATTACTGAACACATTTACTCTGAACATATTACTGAACACATTTACTCTGAACACATTACTGAACACATTTACTCTGAACATATTACTGAACACATTTACTCTGAACATATTACTGAACACATTTACTCTGGACTGTTTACATGTGTGAGTCAAAACACGTCATCCATATCTTGGCATTAGAGAGGGTTACTCTCTAATGGGTCTTCACCTAAGCAATATATTTGTCACAGGTTCCTTGAATTGTATGTGTTCCCTGTGCTTTAAAAAAAAAAAAAAAAAAAAAAAAGTTTTAGGGGGCATTTACACAACATCCTATTTTTAAACTAAAACAGAACACTTTGTATGTGTTTTGGCCATTCATTTACACGACAACAGCGTTTGGTGGCCTGAAAACACAAACTTTTTTGAAACCGATACCATTATAATCTCTGTATAAACTACAAAAACGACAATGAAGACATAAAGATGTCAAAGTGACATCGACAACTACTGGCCTAGCAGCTAATATAGGGTTTTTAGTCGTTTTCGCAGATCAGATTGGGATTGTTTTGACAAAGTTGTCATCTGTACGAAAAAAAAAGGAAAAGGAAAGCCAAAGGAAAACCTTTTTTTTTTTTTTTTACATCGTTGTCATGTAAACGTAGCCTAAGTTTGACTTTTGGTTTCCTGTAGTCCCGTTGTAGTTTTCCCATTGATTAGTTCCTGATTGTTTCCAGATGTTCCTTGTTAGTCTCATTACCATGTGTGTATATAAACCCTTCTGTTTCCAGCATTCATTGTCAGGTCCTGAATGTGTTTCGCTGCACGTGTATCACACTTGTGTACTGCTGTTTCATTGCCATTCTCAGTTCTGCCTGTTGTGCTCCATGTTTCCCTAGTGGTGTGTGTATATTTGTGTTGCTTTTGTTCAATAACAAATTGTTCAATAACACTGCTTATAGATCATAATCTCCCTCGTCCTCCGAGTTTGCATCACGTCACAATATTGATTTAGGTGGTTGTTGTCTCAAAATATTTGAATCTTTAAAAGGTGAACTGAGCACGAACCCTCGGTGACTCAGCACAGAAGTTTATAACTCACCCTGAAGAATAGCCAAGGCTACTGACTAAGCCTCGATAATATCTAGAAGTTTGTGATGGGCTTTCAATCTCAAGGGAGTTTTAAATGAGCTGCCCAACTCACCTCTTTTTGACTGTCACTTCCTCTTTCAAGCCGTCTTAGAGGTTGATAAGCATAACCGTGTATTCTTTGAAAAACTGTTGCATGGGCAAATGCCATTGAATTTTTCATTCACTATACGTTTTCATACTTTTCATTTTATGTCATGACTGAAATATACAGCCTTTTCACATCCTCGTCTTCGTAGGGGAAATTATGGATGCATATTCGTCAGAATCTGTATCATATGAAAGCGACACTGAATATTGAAGAGAAATAAAAATATATAGCATGTTACAATGGTGATTTAAAAAAAAATTGTACTATTATACTTAAATCCTATGTATAATGCAGTTTTTAAATACATTAATTATGCCTTTTTTGGCACCTTATAATGCATTGCATGGTCTCATGAATAATTGTAACCTCAGTCATAATAGGCACTTATCTATTCAGTGTTACACCTTTAGAAAGTGCAATGCATTAAAACACATAACAAACAACCAATTTCAGATGTAACAAGGAATCTGCAAATTTAACATTGGTGACTCGACATGCTTCAGGGCAAGCTTTTACACATTGAAATATAATTTAGTAATCAGTCACAATTGCATTTAGTCTTATGAATAAGTGGCACCATCGAAGACTGCATGACAAAGAAGCAAGAATAAATAATCATTTCCCTTGAGCACATGGTTGTCTGACTCTACATAACAATACAGGCAACGACTACCTCCAGAATCTCATTAATCATGTTACATATCAAATTTCCTGTGACATCACAGACGACTCTGCTCAAATATTCATGTCGAGACATCACAACCGTGAAGTTATTTCATACGGATCTGCCTTCCGACATATCATTTATTGTAAATCCTTGCAATCAACACTTCTGTTTGTTTGTGATCTCCCAAGTAGTGTAACAAGAGGATGTTAATGTACGACTCAGTGATTTCCTCATAAGATAATGTGTGTGTTTCCACAGAAACAGAGGTTACAGAGCAGTATGACAGGTGTGCTGATTATTAAGGGGGCTCACAGCAAAATCCTTCTTATCCATCACAATATGTAAATGACAGAAAACGGGCACGCTTTTAGACTGGGGGGATTTAATATGCTTCACTACTGTTGTAAATATAGCTCTTTTTAATTGTATAAACAATTTTATATGATTTGACAGATTCGACTGTCACATTTTTGGTGTAGCATATTTAATATGCATTTCATCCATCTTATTTTAGTATTATATTTGTATTTTATTTGTAGTAATTTATATGTTATTTAAGATTCAAATTAATCCTCTATGGACAGCAGAAAATCAATGCATAAATAATCTGTTTGTTCTCAAAGGTTTGTATCTATGCTGTTATAATTACGTTTCATATTATTTTTATTATGCACGTGCCGAATTCACATATTCATATAATCCCTCAGTGTGATGAAGGTAAACAGATTTGGGTTGCTCTCCGTGATGGAAGCCTTCAGCTTGAGATTCGGCTCGCGCTTCAAATCCCCCCTACTTAATTAATAAAGTTGATAATATATAATAGGATGCCAGATGAATTGTCACAGGAGTGAGATGAGTGGCCTTTATATTTCCTTGTGATACAATTAGATGAGCATGCTACCTACTCCCAAATCCCATTATTCTCTCTAAAAAATATAGATATATATATTTTTTTTTTATATAATATTGTGTCTAATATTATTTATACAAATAAATTACACATCTACTTTTTCTAAGAACATCAGTGGATAAACAAGTTTTGGCTGCTAGATTGTGTTGTGAACAGAGCCATGCTAACTCAAATCTAACTTGAGCAACACTGCCTCAGGTTTTCAAAAATATTATATATAATTATAAAAAATAGTATTTAGTTTGACTGAATCAAGTTTGAACCAAACAAATACATCTTAACGGTCAGAAAACATTTCCTCAGCCAACTAAAAAAAGTGTAACCCCGATTTTACTCGCTCTGCTCCGAGCGGGATTCGAACCGCTGTTTCCAGCATTGGAGGCTGGTGTGCTGACAAGGATGCTGAAGACCACAGCCTCTGGTGCACCTCTTGAGGCCAGGGAAATGAGGTTTACTCAAACAGCGGGCCTCCATTACACTCACCCCCCTAAACCTCACTTCAGTCAATCATGGCACCAATCCAACCCCTTCGGTTCTACTCACCCAGTGTGATTCGAACTGGTGTTTCTGGAATGGGAGGCGGCCTCTAACAAGGACACAGCCTCTAGCGTTAGACGCTAGTGCGCCTCTTGAGGCCATGGAAGTGAGGTTTACTCAAACAGCGGGCCTCCATTACACTCACCCCCCTAAACCTCACTTCAGTCAATCATGGCACCAATCCAACCCCTTTCGGTTCTACTCACCCAGTGTGATTCGAACTGGTGTTTCTGGAATGGGAGGCGGCCGCTAACAAGGACACAGCCTCTAGCGTTAGACGCTAGTGCGCCTCTTGAGGCCATGGAAGTGAGGTTTACCCGCACACCTCCTTCTAGCGGGCCTCAATTACACTCACCCCCCCAAAACCTCACTCTCATCTGGGTCACGGCACTAATGTAACCCCTCCGTTTCTACTCACCCTGTGAGCGGGATTCGAACTGGTGTTTCTGGAATTGTAGACGGTAGCGCTAACAAGGACACAGCCTCAAGTGTCAGATGCTAGTGTGCCTCTTGAGGCCAGGGGTTTACCAGCACAGCTCTTACTAGCTGGCCTCCATTACACTCACCCCCTAAACCTCACCCCTACCTGGGTCACGGCACCAATGTAAACCCTCCAGTTCTACTCACCCCGCTCCAAGCAGGATTCGTACCAATGTTTCTGGCATGGCAGGTTCTGGCATGATCACAAGGATGCTAAATAATGCAATCTTTAGCGTCAGGTCACTAGCACGCCTCTTGAAGCCAGAGGAGTGAGGTTTAATTGTACAGCTACAATTCCATAACATTGTGAAAATGTTACGGGAACATTCCATTCTATCATTTTGCAAACATTATTAGAATGTTTCAGAATATAAGTAACATTTAAAAAACATCTGCTGAACATCTAATAAAAAACGTTCCATGATTGATGTATAAATAATGCTTTTGCTCTAATGTTTTGAGGAAATTCCACATAACTTTGAAAGAACATTCTGTTAACGTTACTGAAAAAAAAAAAGTTGGTTCATAACTTGGAGAGAACGTTATCCAATGTTCTGAGAGCATTCACTGTTTGATCGGTCAACACAACCGCACAGTCTCAGCTTTTTACAATGTCTCTGTGTGTCCTCCAATGACCAACACTAAACACTCATGAACCTTCTTAGCCCTTACGGCTGCCTCACAAATCTCTTTAAAGGTGTTAGGGAGGATTTGAAACGAATTAGTAACGTCTGCCTCATGCCTGTTCTGTAATCCCACAACATACAGTCAGAGTAGACACAGCATCTGTTTCTGCTCTGCTAAGATCCTCCAGACAGTGATCCTCCATGATGCCATTAGCATGAAATGTTTAGCACAGACTCTGATGGCTCTCGTGAGGATTTCCTATAATGCGCACATGGCTCAATTAAGGATTGATCTTGTCATGTCTATATACTTCCTATACTAACAGGAGTGACATCTCAGAATATTTTACAACACAATGCAAAAAGAGATGAAAGCAACGTTAGCATGTGTGTAAAGTGAGGTTCGACCATGTGTATGGTTTCCTTTAGAGAGTGATTCGTACAATACAATTTTATTGACTGCAACCAAAACATAGATGTTGGCTTGAAGAATATTGAATTAATAATAGGTATTATTTTAGATTACTATTATTGATTTCACTGTATTTATAATAAATTAGATTGATTAAATATGTTTAACCCCACCACATTTATTCTTTATCTGATTCGACCTTATAATGGTAAAAAAACAAGACAGTTCCTTTAGGGGATTGTGTGAGGGTATCACATTTTTCAGCAATTTGTGTTGGAGGATTTGTTAATGTATTTCTTCAACGTTAGGCACTTTTATTAGCAAGAGGTTGAGATTGGAAGGATTGAAAGTTGGAAAAATTTCAGCTTTTTTTCCTTTTTGTTGTTTCTCTTAAAACTGTCTTGGAAACACTTTAAAAGCCTTTCATTTATATTTTTGCACTTTACTTTTATTTGTGCCACTGTTCAAACGCTCTCTTTGTATACATTTTATTGTTCAACCCTTTTCCAGATTTTCAATTTTAAAATGAGATAGTCAATAATTTTACAAATATTAGTATAATTGTGTTGTATTTCTCAAATTAAATATAAAACAATATTTTGTCTAGTTCTGTCTAACTATAGTCCAAAAGGGGTGATATTATCATAAACCATTTTAATGTTTATTATACACATTTAAAATATATTATACACATTTAAAATATATAATTATGGCTACCACACTATTTTCATATGGAAACTTGTGTCCGCCACAGAATAAAAAAGGTAATTGCGTCTTTTTGTCTCGCAGTTCTGATTTTTTTTTTAATTGTGAGATATATGCGTGCAAATCTGATTTTATAACTCGCAATTGCACATTTCTATCTCACAATTCATGAGCAAAAAGCCTGAATTGTGAGATAAAAAGACAATTACTTTATATTTTATTTAGGGGAGTAAACAAGCTTCTGTCATTTCTACCACGCTAAACAATTTTGTCTCTTTTTTTGGTGTTTTGAACAATTTAGCTTTTAGTTTAGTGTACTTGTTTACAGACAGCTGTCAGTGAAGAGCATGTTTGAGATGATATATGATGTTCTGTTTGTCAAATAAAGACAAATGAAGGTAACGGATTGTTTCACAAGTTATATATACATTCCTGTTGCACATGCTGCTTAATACATTGATATTATACTATCCAAACGTATCTATCCAAACATATAATACCGTACATGTACACTTTACATAACTCAGAATACAAATGAGATCACTGTGATGGATGAGATAGGCTATGCATCATTCTGTCTGCCCTCTCTCTTCCATCCTCTCAGTGAATATTTAAGCATCAGGCAATTTCAATGAGGGGGGTGGAAAAGCAAACCGTTTCCAGTAATACACCCTTCACTGTGGTGTGGCCCATCCCATCACCATGTTTATTCTGATGGGTCCTAAGACACTTGGAGCACAGCCATAAAAATATCAGTTATAGACATACTTAGGATATCCCAGCTGAGAGGGAGACAGCGGCCAGATCAAAAACCCATTTGCATTTATTCTCTCTGGACAAGAGAGGACATGCACGCTGTGTAATGTTTATCAACTCATGAATTCAAAAACGGGGCCCTATTTTCATAGTTCTTTCATTAAATCATAACTTAATTTGTGAGTACAAGTTGTACACATTTTCTAATATTTAGCCTTGTAAAGGCCATTTGGAGCTTTTTTTTCTTCTTCTTTTTTTAACTAGGGAATAAAATATTCAATTTACAAAAATATATGTCGCATCTTTGATCATTGTTGTGATTATTGTAGATATAAATGTATTTGCTGTGACAAAAATCACACCTTTAAATTTCTAAATTTGGTCAATTCAAACAAGTTTTACCTTCCACAGATCATTTGCTTTAATCTTTCTTTATCATCTACACTATAAAAAATTATTGTTGGTTTAACTTAAAAAAGAAAGTTACCTGGTTGCCTTGAGTTCATTGAAATTTAAAAAATTTAGTTAATGCAATGAAGGAGATTGGTTTAATCAATAGAAACTCAAAATATGTTATCTGAAGTACATTCATTATTTAAGTTGATTTGACAAAAGATAAAAAGTTGTGAATACAAATAATGATTTTTTTTTTACAGTGTATAATACCTATATTGATCCTTGTGAGTTTTTCCCCCAATGGAACAAGCTGCTTTTTTTACATACAAATTTTGCAAGTGTGTACGTATACAGTATATAGAAAATACTATACAAAAAAAATGCTATATAAATTTTATATTACATAAGCAATATACAACTGTGATACTTTAGTCATTTCCATAAGTGGAGCAAACTCCTGACAATTATGTATTTGATATATTGATTGAAAATTAGTTTGAAACTGACAGTTATATGCATAGGCTGGATAAAACCCTTCTGATATATGTTTTATCAAAGTATATTTTGTGTGATTTATGTCTTAAATCAGACTAAATCCAGACAGATTCAAGCCACGATTGCAACATCCATCATAATTGACATACAGTGACCCTTTATGAAAAACTGCAAAATACACTAAGCTAATTTAAAAAGATTAAACCAGCTTTCAAAACACACACCACACTCATCCAGAATATTGCACTGCCGATCAAATAACAACGATCATGTGGCACACAGGGGTTTCTGACTTCTTTCGGCACACACCCATGGGGCATTAGAAAGTAGCGGCCATCTGGCCTAGCATTTCCAGAAAAGAGAGAGACCGAAAAATACATTGGACACAATTTCATTTTCTGTCTACAAAGGCATCGGCAGGGGCTTGTGGAGTTTTACTTACTGTTTTTTTGTGTTATATCTTGCTGATAAAGCAGTAAACAAAATAAATAACTTTTTGAAATAATTAGCTAACTTGAGCAATATATTTAAAGCCCTCTATGGTGAAAATCAAGCTTTTAATGTTGTTTATATGTCTATGTGGTGTTTTTATTATGATTTATGACAAACCATGTGCAAATTCATAAGTCAGCACCATTGCTGAGTATTTTCTCTTTAAAACTGCAGTGAACAGAAGACAGTCTCAAAACCGCGGTTTGAAATCGCTGGTGTTTCTGACGTCACAAACTACCTTAACCAATCAGATCAACGTGTGATCGTCAAGGAGTGGATCTCTGAGTGAGTGAGAGTGGAGGCGGGGCTCATTTGCATATTCATAAAACCGTATACTTAATGAGGCAAGGGTGTAGAGTTACATTCAAGCTATTTTATGGCATGAAGACTTTTTTTCAAGGAAAAAAACGTTTGAATATGTATATTTTGGTGATCAAAGATGAATTTTAAAGGATCAAATTATTGACTACACTTTAATGTAAGGCTCTGGATTTCATAAAGCACTAGGATATTTTTAGTTTTAAAATAAAGTTTTAAAACGATGTGTCTTTAAGTCCCCATGGAAAATCACAAGCAGACAGATACCAAAAATGCTTAAAGTTCTTTCTTTCTCTTTTCCCCATTGTGATGTAAAATTTGACATTCACATATTCACCGAAGTGCACCTGAGCATAAAAATGATTATTTTTAAATCATTCGGCAGCCACTTGTAGCAATAATCTCTCCGAATGATTAAATTCAGTCATGACTGGCATCCCCCACAGATATCTTCATCACAAAAATATAATCCTCATCCCGAGGTTGTACAAAATTAAGCAGAACAGCTTCAGATTTCATTAAATAAATGCATTCATTTAATAAAATCTAATACCCATATTCAAAATAACTGTTATACATTTATCATTATATAAAACACACAATCCTTTTTAAATAAGCTGCTGTTTGGCACCACATCCCCACTGTGCCCCCAGTGTCCTCCCCCACAGTGTAAATCAGTGAGCCGGTGCAGCGGGTGAGCCATCTCGCCGCGAGGAATGGACTGACCCGGCTTGCATCGATCAACTAGTCTGAGTCATTCTCCCACACGCTGCTGAGAGAGAAATCGAGATGGATGGACTGATAAGGCCGGTGGACATTTGTCTTCCTGAAAGTGGAGGTCGCGTTGAGAGGAGGGCTGGAGAACGGGGTGGACACTTTATTTCTCTTCAGACAACCATGGCCATAGATTTTCTCGTCCCTCCAAAGACTGAAGTCACTAGTTCATATAAAGTTTCATTATGGTAGCGATTTGTTATATCCAGGTAGTTGATGTCTGTGCGTTATAATCAATAACAAGTACTATACTATACTATACTATACTATACTATACTATACTATACTATACTATACTATACTATACTATAGGTTAAAAATAAATGATAACAGAATAAAATGAGGAAGGAAAAAACACATATGCTGGTACAAATACTGCAGTTCTCTTACGTAGAGTTCTCTCGTACTGCGTCGAAAGAACGCTACGGGAAAGATATTTCTTTGTCGAGATTGAAGCCTAAAATTAATCCTTAATTTTGTAATATTGTAAAACGCTTTTCTGAAGCATACAACCTAGGCGGAGCAATACAGCTCACCCATTGGCTGCTCTGCCAGAAAAGCACAGCCTATGCGAGGCCAGAGACGCTGACCAATGAGGACGCTTCGCGTCCTTCTGCGTCACCTCCCGCCCAAACAGGCGTGGCCTAGGCCTATAAATACGAGCATAGCTGTCTAACACGCCGATTTTCTTAAATTCAACGAAGCTGCACGCATCGCTGGATTGATTCGAGCCGCCACAGCCGTTTGGATACAAGCACCTCAGCAGGACGAGCCCTTACCTGAAGCCGCTGGTCATCGCCGCCTTCAGCCGCCGTTCCCTGCTGCGCTTCTCCGGCGTGGAATATCCTTTACATTATGTGTGTGTGTTTTGTGTGTGTGTTCGCCGTCGCGTCACACAGTTTTTCCACACTAAAAGAGCCGAGCGTCTTTTTCAAGATGTCTCGCACCTCCTGTGGCTCGTGTAGAGCCCCGCTCAGCGACGGGGACCACGTGCTTGTGTTTCCTGCCTGTGAGTATCACGCAGCTTCAGCTCTCGTCGATGGCGGCTGCCATCACTGTGATTTGATGCCTACGGTGACTCTGCGGACTCGCCTGGCGTTCATTTACTGAAGCTGCATCTTTTCCGCCCGCTGTAGTGCCGCGCCGTGAAAAGCGCCGTGCTCAGCGGAGCCCGGAACCTCCCTTCACCACGAGGTGCTCGCCGCTGCTGCCGCTAGCTTCTCCGCCCGACGGACAAGGGCCGCTGTGTGCCGCCGCGTCCGTCATGGACGAGGAAGATGAAGCCGTGTCTGTGAAGGACGACTGCTGTTCTCTCCTCGCTTCGGGTAGCGAGGGATGGGCGAGCTCCGAGGATCTCCCCTCCCCCGCCGCTCGTGAGCGTCGACGGAGAAAGACCAGCATCGATGCGCTTACCGGCTGGATGGCTGCTTTTCTGCAGAGGAACGTACGTTACCGTCCTCACGACCCGCGCCTTTTCTTCCTGAATTCACGAAGAAATCGCGGAGTCCCGGAAAGCCCCGTTTTCAGCCAGGATGCGCATTTCTGCTTCGAGGAAAGCTACAGTGTTAAAATCCCGCCGCGGCCGGATTTCACTAAAATGTCTCGCTCGCACAGTCCCAACATTCGCGACCGTGCCAGTGTATTTTGCAGTCACCAAATCGGCATCAATGCCCGTTTGCCTGCACACAGACGCCGTTTTCACGACGCCCCAGGTAAATCTGAAAATGTATTTACTGGTGTCCCGGCCACGGCCGATGGTGTAATGTGTGTATCCGTAATGCCCACGACCTAGTGCCCATTCGTACACACAAGCACAGCCCTACACAATACAGGGCTTGCACACATAAAATCGACTCATGTCGGTTGTGCTTCACATGTAAGTTAGTGAACGTGCCCGCTTTTCAGTGCCCACAATCACTACATACTGCATGTCCCGTGGTTTCTGTAAAAACGAAACGAATGTACGGTCAGTCGGTTCTGATAGACAGTACTCTCTGTGCTACACGGTGTCCCGGCCACAGCCGATGATGTAAGGTGTGTATCCGTAATGCCCACGACCTAGTGCCCATTCGTACACACAAACACAGCCCTACACAATACAGGGCTTGCACACATAAAATCGACTCAGCTCGGTTGTGCTTCACATGTAAGTTAGTGAACGTGCCCGCTTTTCAGTGCCCACAATCACTACACACTGCATGTCCCGTGGTCTCTGTAAAAACGAAACCAATGCACGGTCAGTCAGTTCTAATAGACAGTACTTCCCAGTGCTATAAATGTACCCGCGTTCACGCACCCACATTTATTCTCAAACATGCCGAGCCGTACGGGGCTCGCACCGCGCGCTCTCTCTTTCAGCTGAGAGAGCTGAGAGCGCGCGCGGGCTGCCCGCTCGATTAAGCGCGCCCCCGCATCACGCTGCAATGGCGCCCATGTTACAGCACACGACTGCTCTCGTGTCGCCGCCATTTCGCGACCAGAGCCCGGTTTTTCAACCCGTGCAAGCACAGCCCTGAACAACACAGGGTCTGCACACATAAAATCGGCTCATGCCGATTGTGTTTTACGTGTAGTGAGCGTGCCCACTGCCAAGTGCCCACAACCACTACACACTGCACGTTCCGCGGTTTTCTGTAAAAACGAAACTAACGAACGGTCAGTCAGTACACAAAAACAGTGTTCCCGGTGTTATAAATGTGCCCGCCACCAAGCGCCCACGTTTATTCACAAACATAACGAGCCCTACGGGACTCGTCCCGCGCGCTCTCTCTCGACACAGAGAGCTGAGCGCGCGCGGGATGCATACTGTGTTAAACATGCCCCCCGCCTCACACGCCACGGCGTCCATGTCACAGCACACGGTTGCTCTCGTGTCGCCGCCATTTCGCGACCAGGGCCCAGATTACATTCAACCCCTAGTCACACGTGCAGATGCATGGGAAAGACTTCCCGGGGTCTCAGAATGGGTGCTAGAGACTATAAAAAGAGGCTATTCGCTACAGTTTCATCGACGCCCTCCCCGTTTCACGGAGAAAGTCGAAACTACGGTGAAAACAGAAGTAGCACATCTACTTCGAGCCGAAATAGCGAAGCTATTGAGCAAAGGGGCCATAGAGCCTTTATCTCAAGCTCAGAGCGAAGGGGGTCTGTACAGCAGATATTTTCTGGAACCGAAAAAAGACGGGGGTCTCAGACCCATTTTAGATCTCAGGGATCTGAACAAAGCGCTGACAAAGCGAAAGTTCAGAATGCTCACGACCAGAGCTATCCTCGCGCAGATTCGCCGAGGAGACTGGTTTATGGCAATAGATCTGAAAGACGCGTATTTTCACATACAAATTGCGTCACGTCACAGGCGATTTTTGAGATTCGCCTTCGAGGGCCAGGCATATCAGTACACAGTCCTGCCATTCGGCCTGTCTCTAGCACCTCGTACATTTACAGTGTGCATGGACGCGGCGCTGGCACCCCTGAGACTCCGCGGCATTCGAATTCTGAATTATTTGGACGATTGGCTGATTCTAGCTCAATCACCTTCAGAACTCATCCGCCACAAGACCCTAATTCTCGATCACCTCGAGTGCTTAGGTCTGAGAGTCAATTGGGAGAAAAGTTCACTGTTTCCCAGTCAAAGGATCTCCTTTTAGGACTGGAGCTGAACTCGCTGTCTATGACAGCTCGACTGTCATCACAGCGCAGGCGAAACTCCCTGCGGATGGCGAAATCCTTCCGCAGCGGTCATATAGTGCCGCTCAGGAGATTTCAGAAAATGCTAGGCCTCATGGCCGCAGCATCGACAGCTCTACAGTTGGGCCTGCTGCGCATGTGCCCACTGCAGTCTGGCTAAAAGCGCGTGTACCGCGCCGAGCATGGGTTCACGGTCGTTGTCGCCTCAAGGTCAATCAGGAATGCGTTTCAGCCCTGACACCATGGAGAGCGTCAGACTGGTACCGGTCAGGTGTAAGCCTGGGGACTTCCTCGAGCCTGAAGGTGGTGTCCACGGACGCGTCCACCTCAGGCTGGGGAGCACTGCTCGAAGGCAGACCGTTCTTGGCCAATGGGCAGAACGAGTCAAACTACCGCACATAAACTGCCTAGAAATGATGGCAGTGGACTTAGCGCTGAGGCGTTTCCGTCCTCGGATAAAGGGACACCACGTCCTAGTCCGTTCGGACAACACGTCGGTAGTAGCCTATATAAACCGCCAGGGTGGCGTGAGATCCCGAAACCTTTTCAGGATGACGGAACGCATACTGGTATGGGCCCAGCACAACCTGCGCTCGCTGAGAGCGATCCGTGTGCCTGGTCGCCTGAATGTAGGACCAGACAGACTCTCACGGAACAACGTTCCAACAGGAGAATGGTCCCTACACACACAGACAGTGCGTCTGCTGTGGAAAAAGTTCGGCAGAGCGGAGATAGACCTGTTTGCAAACCAGGAAAACGCTCACTGCCCGGAATTCTTTTCAAAGAGCACGAACGCGCTGGCCAAAGTCTGGCCCCGCCGTCCGCTCTATGCTTTTCCCCCTGTCTCACTCCTGCCTCAAGTGCTCGAGCGAATCAGGAAAAGCGGATGCTCAGTGCTCCTTGTCGCACCATACTGGACGAATCAACCTTGGTTCCCAGTCTTGATGCAGCTCAAGAGTGCTGCTCCGTGGCCGATTCCAGTGAGGAGAGACCTCCTCTCACAGGCCAAGGGCTCGATTCTGCATCCTCACCCCGAGCTTTGGTCCCTACACGTATGGGCCATAAACGGGTACCCGCTAACCTCCCAAGAGGAGTGTTAGACACGATCGAACAAGCTAGGGCTCCGTCTACTAGACGACTCTACGCTTCCAAATGGTCGGTGTTCTCTGGATGGTGTTCAGATCAAGGTCTGTCACCACTTCAGTGTGGAGAACCGGAGATTCTCTCCTTCTTGCAAGAGCTATTGGATAAGGGAAGAACCCCATCCACGCTCAAAGTCTATGTGGCAGCCATATCAGCGTTCGTTAATCCAACGCTTGGCCATTCACTAGGCAGGAACGACCTGGTGGTCCGCTTCCTTAGAGGCGCCAGGAGGTTAAACCCTCCAAGGCCTCCTTCAGTCCCCGTTTGGGACCTTTCTACAGTGTTGAACGCTATGAAAGGGGCCCCTTTCGAGCCTATTCACTCAGTTGACATGAAACACCTGTCTTCAAGACCGTGTTTCTTTTGGCTCTCGCTTCAGTGAAGCGTGTGGGAGACTTGCAAGCGCTCTCAGTGAGAGCTTCTTGTATGGAGTTCGGGCCAAACGACTCTGTAGTCGTATTGAAACCGAAGCATGGGTACATGCCTAAGTCCCTCAACACAGCGTTCAGGGCTCAGGTCATCTCCCTGTCGGCCCTGCCGGCCTCAGAGGACGGAAATAGCTCCCTTTGCCCGGTAGGGCATTAAGAGCTTACGTGTCCCGCTCCGCTGTTTTTTGACAGACGGAGCAGCTCTTTGTTTCGTTCAGCGGGCGCTCCAAAGGGCGAGCCGCAACGAAACAGAGTCTGTCTCGATGGGTAGTGGACGCCATTGCGCTAGCCTACGCATCTAGAGGTTTGGAATGCCCTTTGGGCATCAGAGCACATTCCACGAGAGGCATGGCCTCTTCATGGGCTTGGTATAGCGGAATCTCGTTACAAGATATCTGTATGGCGGCAGGCTGGGCCTCCCCGTCTACATTTATTAGGTTCTATAACCTAGAGGTTCCTGCGTTGCTCTCGGTCTAGAAGACTATGTATAAGTGTTCCTGCCCCGCGCTGCGGCCCAGGTCACTTCAATGTTTATGTATAAGTGTTCCTGCCCCGCGCTGCGGCCCAGGTCACTTCAATGTTAATATGTATAAGTGTTCCTGCCCCGCGCTGCGGCCCAGGTCACTTCAATGTTTAAGCATCACTCACTGACAATGTGTCCCATGAGCATGCTATTACCCCTCATATATATCTATATTACATATATATGCTATTATGCCTTAAGAGGCACTACTATAAGGGATGATGCTATTTTAGCCGCTCTCCCTATACTTCTTGGGGTAGGCGCTTGTATACCAGGGCGCGCGCGCCCTTAGGTGTCTGTGTCGATCCAAGAACACGCACGGCGGTTTGCATAGGGTTCCCGTAGCGTTCTTTCGACGCAGTACGAGAGAACTCTACGTAAGAGAACGTACTCGGTTACTAACGTAACCTCGGTTCTCTCTAGGAGAGGGAACGAGTACTGCGTCTCATGGCCGTGCGTGTCCACGCTGCGTCGCTTCATTGACGAAAATCGGCGTGTTAGACAGCTATGCTCGTATTTATAGGCCTAGGCCACGCCTGTTTGGGCGGGAGGTGACGCAGAAGGGCGCGAAGCGTCCTCATTGGTCAGCGTCTCTGGCCTCGCATAGGCTGTGCTTTTCTGGCAGAGCAGCCAATGGGTGAGCTGTATTGCTCCGCCTAGGTTGTATGCTTCAGAAAAGCGTTTTACAATATTACAAAATTAAGGATTAATTTTAGGCTTCAATCTCGACAAAGAAATATCTTTCCCGTAGCGTTCTTTCGACGCAGTACTCGTTCCCTCTCCTAGAGAGAACCGAGGTTACGTTAGTAACCGAGTACGTTTTAAGGTATTTTCTAAAAAAATATAGGCGAGACTGAATATGATAGACACAGTAGCATAGTATTTCCATACTTGTACCCCCCTTCTCATAACTTCTGGAATTCAATGAATTTTGGTTCATTCATTTATTGTATTGATACCCAGTGTCCCAGTGTCTGTTATTAAATACTGTTTGAAAACCAGCAGTGCATGTAGGTGTCCGTCTCATTTCGTTCTCCTGAGGTCGCGTTTTTCGTCCACATATACAGTATCATCGAGGCTGCCTCTTTTCAGTAAAGTAACCATTACATTTCAAAATTACTTTTCTGTAATAAGTCATCCTTGGTTACGTATGACGTCTGCTGCTGACAAATGCAACCTTTGGAGGACGTAGCCTTCAAAATGACACACAGCTTTAATGGGGGGTGGGGGGCTTTATATATTGTATATTGGACAGTGAAGGACATTTGAGTCAAAAGGTTGGAATTCACTGGACTACAACGAATTATGATGCATTTAATGCACTGATATTGAATGTGAAGGAACATTTGTGTTGAATCCATGTCCTTGCCACTGCTAGTACATTGTGAATAAAGTAAGCTGTTTCTATCTGATGTCTAGTTGTTGGTGTAACCTAATGTATTTATGTTGATTCAGAGAGGTTTTAATTCATATTTTTACTTGAATAAAATATATTTTTTAGGTTGACTTGATTTTTTTCCCCATTGTATTCTTCACCAGTAGATCTACAAGAAAACCTTTACATCTATAACAACATGTTTGTTTTAGGATACAATAGAAAAAAACATATCACACTTTTTATTTTAAGTATTTTTAAGCTGTAGCTTTATGTTGGGAACAGACCAAAATGTAAGTCACTACTGACTACTAATTTCATGTTTCGTAAAAACGTACACGTAGTCAGGTTGCTATTCCATGTAGTCTCTTTGGCCACATTTACACTATAAGTCTTGATGCCCAATTCTGATTTGTTAACTATATCCGATTTTTTGACATCCAGCTTACAGTACATGTTCTTCTAAAAGTGACCCATATGTGATATCTGCATTATACCAAAACTTGGCGAAACAACCCAAGGTAGATACTGACCGCACCATATTTAGTTCACTTTAAAATGAAATTATGTAATCATATACTCACCCTCAAATTGTTTCAAACCTGTATGAATTTCTTTCTTCTGCTGAACACAAAGGAAGATATTTTGAAGAATTTCAGTAACCAAACAGTTAACTGGTCCCATTGACTTCCATAGTAGGAATAAAACATACTATGGCAGTCAGTGTTAACTGTTTGGTTGCCAACATTCTTTAAAATATCTTCCTTTGTGTTCAGCAGAAGAAAGAAATTTATACAGCTTTGAAAAAACTTGTGGGTGAGTATATGCTGACAGGATTTTCATTTTAAAGTGAACTATCCCTTTAAAATTCAGCAAAACATTGGTCTCTATCCGCTGTAATCCCTGTGGTTTGTGTCCACCTGAGTGGACGTCATCGTCATGTCGCTTTTTCAATGTCGTACGACTCGCATTGACATAGACTGTAGACTCATAGGGCCTCATTCATGAAACATTCGTAAATATACGAGTAAATATGTGAGTGATTTGCGCGTAAAGAGACCTTCCCGAAAACTCTTCTCCTGATTCACAAATACTTCGTAAACGTCAGATGTGATAGTGAAACGTGTGTGTGTGTTAATGAATTCCAATCAGTCGTAAATGGGACGCGCGTGCACGCTCATTCTCAATTACCATAAATCCCGCCCGTTAAATCCGATTGACAACTATATATGGGCATCATATTATGACACCAAACGAAGGATTTCAACATGTCTTCTCAAAAGCGAATGAAAAAGAACAATTTCTCAGATGCAGAAATTGAAGTTTTATTATCAGATGTTCATTAAAAACGCCACATTTTATTTTCAAGCGTACATAGTGGCGTATCAGGTCCTAAAAAAAGGAAGCTTGGCAGATATTACAGAAGCAGTTAATGGAGTTTCATCTGTTAATCGAACAGTCCCAAGTAGTGAAAAGAAAATGGTTCGACATGAAGCGACTGCAAAAAACGAATTAGTTCACTTCGAAAAAATATAGCCCAGCCCTATTGAAAGCAATTAATTATTTTATTAAAGTGTATTGTTTGCAGATGCTATTACTGGCTCTCATAATAAAAGTAAAAAGAAAAACCATATGTATTGCTATATATAATAATATTTTTTCAAAATGCTGTAAATGTACCCTATTAGGTGAATTAAAATGCAGCCTTATTAATGAGCAAAACGTTCGGAAGTTAAACGCACTATTTACACGTGCTTGGGAGCAGGTGTAGATTTCTTTCGTACCAACTAACATTTGGAAAATACGAACATTTTAATGAATCCGAAAATTTACGCCAGAACCACTTTACACACGATTTACACAAAAATTCGTTCTGCTCGTGTTTCATGAATGAGGCCCATAGACTGTAAAAAAAGATGGATGACGCCCCTTCACTCTCTTCCATTGGTGAGAACTGAAGCCGTCAGTGTCCCAATATGGCGCTGACATCTTGAGACCTGAGTCTGCGGGGTCGCGATCTCGGGACCGAATCTGCGCAGTAGTGAGCAGGAAGTAAAGCCGCAAAATCAAGGCCCCGCCCTCACTCTCACAGAATCAATCGCAAGCACACGCTCCTGCACTTTTTTAAATGAATTATAGGAATTTAGATCTTAAATTTAAAGCTCCAATCTCCTCAGTCCTCCGAAGATCCTGAAAAAAAGTCTGTTGGTGCTTCAGTGACTACTTCACTCAGAGAACCTGTCAATCACAAGCTGTCAATCATGACGTCACACCACTGCATCACATAACTAACTAAAAATAAACTTATTTTAAAAACAGACACTTGAACTTACATCAGCGTGATAAAAACTATAGTAAATGACAGAAACCATCTTTGGAAAAAATATATTTGAAGTGTAATTTAATTGTTTAGTTGGTCTCACGTGCCGTTAAATAACATGGGGAGGCGGGGTTTATGACCTATACTAGGACCAGCCACCAGGGGGCGATCGAGACACTTTGGCTTCACTTTTCAGGGCTTGTGTGGCACGCTACACGGCAGAAACAAATGCAATTATCCGATTCACATCACATTTATTTCCATGTATGAATGAGGCCTGAAACCGATCTGAGAATATCCGAATCCATGTGCTTTTTTCCTGCTCACATATTCCTTTGTGGGTCATATTTTCCACATGGGAGGACAACAATCTGAATTGTGTCACTTGAACCATGTACTGTAAATGTGGCCTTTATTGTACTTTATTTATTATAATTAAATAGAAAAGTCAAAAAGAACTTTTGTTTTCCACAAAATAAAGAAACTCATGAGGTTTGGAACAATATGAGGATAAGTAAGTAATGTTTAGGTGGACTGGCCCTTTAATTCAATGAGGTTGGTAGGATGAGAGATTGTGGGCACCCTGGAGAGAAAGATGGTAAGAGGCCAGTCATGCTATAAATACATATCCTCATAATTCTTAAGCACAGTGGCAGAGAGAAGATTTGTCATAATTAGGCTTATTTAATTCCGCACAGAGAACTTAACCAGCCTGCTGGGGCAACTCTTTCTTTTTACGTCTCTTCTTTTCCCCTCTGTAGCTCCACATTTTTCATTTTACTCTGGCATTCATCACATTTCTGGCCTCGGTGCCGTTACCTTTGTGTGAGGGTTATGATGAAGAAGGGCCCATAAACCTCCCAGTGTCTCTCAAATGAGATTAGAATGGCTCGACTCACAGGGGAAACCCTCCGCTGCACATTGTGCTCGAGTTTCAATTTCTGCCTTACAGGAGCTTGTGGGGACAGGAAGCTAGCACTGTGAAAACAGAGAATATGCTTGGAGTTAAATTAACCAAAGGGAAATACAGTAAATAGGAAGGACAAGTGATCCTATCTGACCTTAAATACGGGTGTGGTGAATGTTTGGTAAAATGGGTTCTTCCTGCTCATGTTTCAAGTCTTTGTCAATAAGCAATAACCAATAACAAGCATTTAGAAAAGCTGCTATTTGGATCTCCTACTGGATAAACTGGATAAAAGGAATGTTCTGGGTTTAATACAAGATAAATCATGAAATGTGTATATGCATTTATAAAGAAAGTCTACTGTACTGCTGGGAAAATGCAAAGATTTCACAGGTGAGATCCAGTCATTTCAATAGGATCCACGTGATGGGGAATTACGCTTGATGGAGAAAATTTCCCCACACAAATATATGTACAGTATATGTCCGAATTCATGGTAGGCAAAAAGTTTGAATAGTATACTTATGCACTATTCTAACCCATTTTTGTAGTATAAATTATGCGAGTAGTGAGTTCACACTGAAAATTCCAACAAGAAAAGGTGCACTTTAAATACCTTGATGATGCACTTAATTAATAGTAAAAACTAAGTGTGGAATGTTGGACACTTTATGTACTCAACTGCCACAGCTTTCTTTACATAGCCAAAAGAGAAGGTATATCAAAATCAGCTGCTGGATGACAAAATAACATTTACACATCATACAATAGATGGTTGAGTGTATGAAGCCAGACAACTGATGATGGTTACATGACACTAACAACATGGCGGATGCAGTACGTCTGAATTTCATACTATCCATATTACTACTATATAGAATACTTAGCCATCCTTTTTTAATAGTCTCAAAGTAAGATTCAAACCAAACCTACAGTACAAGACAGTACGCGATTTCATTCTTGGTTCTTGTGTCAGGCCATATTTGATTTGGGCATGACCATACATGAGTTGGTTGATGTTTTCATTTCTTTTGAGAATTTCACTTCCACTACATAATTGACTCTTCGCAGGGAGTATGATTAACAGCTGATCTGACCAATCATAATCCGCAATCCGCCGAATCCGCCATTTTTGTCCGACAAAGCAGTCAGGAGAGTTAGTAGATTAAGGTTGGAGGATTTGAACTTGAAAAGCGGAGTGTACTGACGCCTTTCTGCGGTTAAAACAACATTCCTTCTGATGTTCATTCATGTTTATTTGATGCAATAAATTAACTAAGGAAGAGATAACAGGTTCACGAGCAGCTTTAACTGAGGCTCTACAGCGATCTATCAGACACATTAAACGGCCACAAAACGGTATTTATTGTTTAAATTTCTTTAAAAAAATGACGAAATTTGAAAGTTGAGACTTTGTTTCATATCAAAAGTAAGCTGGTCTGTCCTGTCTGTCGGCGCGTTGTCAGTGTCCTCTCTGCTCCGCGATATTTATCACTGCATGAGAACATGGTGTCGTGAGACCAGCGTGGCTTGTCGGACATAGCAACAGTAACTAAAGGGGGCGGGCCTTTGTGAACGGTCAATTGTCCATCATTCAAAGTGATTCGGTTGCTAAAAAGAAAACCTGAGTTGTATGGATTATTTATCATTTTTGCTACCTGACATCTCCATTGACTGTTATAGAATGGACAAACCAGCCAAAAGAAACTTCCAATATCTTATTTTATGTTGTGCAGAAGAAAGAAAAACATACAAATTTGGAAATACATGAGGGTGAGTAAATGACGAAACTCCACATAATCTACAGTAGCAGCTTGATTCCTCTGTGACAGATATGAGTTTAATCCTATTTGGCTATTTGAATATGATTTAAAATCATCTTTTTTTAAGGGAATGAATAATACAACAGAAATCAAACAAGGGCATGACCTTCAGTAACAGTATGCAAAACTCACAACCTGTCTGATAAAAGTACTCTAAACTATTTGACAAACTCAGCCACATAATGTTTTTGGCTAATAACTAAGTGGCAGATATATATTCCTATCCTAACTGTAAATACATTACATTAAATTTAATAATTTAGCAGACGCTTTTATCCAAAGAGACAAATGAGAACAATCAAACCAACAGTATGGCAACAATATGGAAGTACTGTAGGAAGGACATTTCACCAGCAGGGAACAGTCCAGGTAACGGTCTGTGAAAGTGATTGTGTGCCTCTTTAGGATGGCACCACAAGACACCATTTCACTTGCAGAACGCAACCTTTTAGAGGGTACATAAGTCTGCTGTAGTGAGTTTAGTTATTGTGGTGCAGAGCCAATGGCTGTTTTGTAGGCAAACAACAGTGCCTTGAACTTTTTTGCGAGCGGCAATTGCAAATTTTTGGATGTGCAAGTTTATGAAGAGAGGTGTGACATGCGTTCTCTTCGGCTTGTTAAAGACCACTCTTGCTGCAGCATTCTGGATCAGTTGCAGAGGTTTGACAGTATACATGCTGAAAGGCCTGCATAGTCCAGTCTGGATAGAACAAGCGCTTGGACAAGGAGTTGTGTTTGCTCTGCTAGGAAGGGCCTGTGCCCGGTTGCATAAAGCACCTTAAGTTTTTCCCTTAAGTATGACACTTAAGGGGCGATTTCCCCTTACCTAAGAGAATAACTTAAGGGTGTTGCATATAATCTCTTAAACGATTCTCTTAGGTAAGGGAAACATTTAAGTGTTTCACAACAGCGATCCTGGATTCACGTTATAAAAGTCTGTTGTTGACATAGATACGCAAAACACTAACACTAGCGGGAAGGAGCCCCCACAACCCGGTGAACCACTCTGCTGACAGACGATTTATGAACGTGGAAAACATCTCCCACTATCGTCTGAAAACTCCCAGTTGCAAAAAAACGCAGTGCTATAAGCAGTTGTAACACCTCAGGTAAAGAGTGGTTGCGATGTGTGACACGGTCAAGGTCGCCGTCTAGTTTGTTAGTGATGTCAAATATTGCGCGTCGATCAAAACGGTATTCTTGCAACAATTTTTCATCGCTAAGATGGTCCAAAGGGTTCTCCCTATCCCTAAAAATGATTCTTGGCACATAATAATCTTCAGCTGGTTCCATAAATTCAGCCATGTCGTCTTATTTTTTGTCCGCGTTACTCTTAAGGTTACGATTTCCAAACCTTAAGTTATACTTAGGGAAATGACCGTTAAGGGGTTTTATGCAACACTCAACGCTTTTTAAGGGATTACTTAAGTGAAAAAACAGCATTTAAGGGAAATTCTAAGTGTTTATGATGTTTCACTTAAAAAAAAACTTTAAGTAACACTTAAGGGTATTTTTCTGCAACACCCTTAGGTTTAAGGGAAACATAAGGGCAAACTTAAGGGAAAATTTCACTTAAGGTGCTTTATGCAACCGGGCACTGTTCTTCCTAATGTTGTATAAGGCAAATCTGCAGGACTGTGCAGTTCTAGCAATGTGGTCTGTGAAGTTTAACTGATCATTGATCACAACTCCAAGGTTCCTTGCTGTCCTGGATGGAGTTATGGTTGATGAACCTAGTAGAATGTGTTAGTGTTGGGTTGACTGAGACCACAACCAGCTCTATATTTGCAAGGTTGAGTTGATAGTGGTGGTCCTTCATTTAGTAAGAAATGTCTGTCATGCAGGCTGAGATGCGAGCAGCTACTATCGGATCATCTGGCTGGAATGAGAGGTAGAGTTTTGTGTCATCAGCACAGCAGTGATAGTAAAGACTATGTTTCTGAATGACAGATCCCAGTGATGACATGTAGATGGAGAAGAGAAGAGGTCCAAGCAATGAGCCCTGGGGCACTACAGTAGCTAGATGTTGAGCCTCTAAAGCCTCTTTCACACAGAGATTCCGGAAAATACACGGATAATGTAACCCGGGATTTGTCCCGGGATCGTTTGATTTTGGTTCATTCACACTGCCAGTGATTTTCCGGGATCTGTGAGTGCGTCCACACACATCCAGATAAGATCCCGCAAAGACATGTGACGTCAGCATGAGACGTGTAACGTATGCGTCGAAAACATGTACTTTAACGTATCGCGTATCGTTCCACAAAGCGAACGATCTCGGCTTCAGCGCGGATAGTAAGGAGCTCCCTGGTCTCTGCTTCGTTCCAGTTTGCAGACATATTTGTTGATGACGAGCACAAACTTTCTAGAGTCGCACGATGGCATGTGCGTCATCAGTACGATACTCCCCTTACGGCATTGATCCTGGCTTTTGTTCACACAGGGCGCGTTCCGGGACTGATCCCGGCAATGTTACTAGGTCCCCAACGTGTTTGCGTTCACACAGAAGGCACTCTGGCAATTTCCCGGCAATTTCCCGGGATCAACGCGCTGTGTGAAAGGGGCTTAAGACACCTCACTCCTCCAAGACTCTGAAGGACCTACTGTACCTGAGAGGTAAGACTTGAACAATTGGAGTGCGGTTCCTAAGATGCCCTTTGTCATAAGGGTTGACAGGAGAAAATCTGGTAGTTAACTGTGTCAAAAGCAGCAGTCAGATCCAGCAAGAAGCTGCTCTTGCCAGTCTTAGAGCTTCAATAACCAAATCTCAGTTGAGTGGCTGCTATTGAAACCAGACTGGTTGTTGTCCAGGAGGTTTTTCTGTATAGACTTGGTGGAACATGACTCGTTCAAGTGTTTTTGCAATAAATGGAAGATGTGATGCCGATCTGTACTTTTCTAAAAGTGCTTGATTTAGAGTGGGTTTCTTAAGCAGTGAGTAAATACTTTAGCATGACCAAAACGAATGTACTATTTAGCTTGCTTCATTTTCACACTTGAATTTCACATACACATGAAAGAGCACAGAACTGACATGTTGAGTTACCAAGCATGTAAGTGGAGGGCACTGGTGGCAGAGCAAAAGATTAAAAATAATGAAGCACTGGTGAGTCTCTGACCCCCTTTAGGGCTTGGTACTTATATTTCAGGAGTATTCTGTACATCACAGCACATTTACTGGCATCAATCTTTTGCGCCACCCACTTCAAGGCTGTAGACAAGGCCTGATGCTTGTTCCCCTGCGGTGGGGAAAACGCCAACACGCATTTATACTGCCGCAGTGTCACATATCAGCTTCAACACAAAGAACGGGGAGATCAGTGTCATTCTGAATCAGAGTGCAACGTTTCTGCCACAGTCAACGTGATAGAGATTTTACTGTATGGAAACATTGTTCTCTCTGCCTTTGTTAAAAATATTTTATTTTGCCTAAGTACTTTTCGTAATCATTAGTGTTGAATGCTAAGCATCACTATCGCTATTGCCCCATGTTTTACTTGTCCTGCACAGTTTGTTGCAGGATAACGTGCGTTAAACAACACTTTTATAGGTGATCAGGCAATTTTCAACTGGCAGATGATATGGTAAATCCTGTAGGCTTACATTGAAGGAGGAACCTGAGCCAGATCTAGAGAACAGAATATCATAGACTTAGGGTTGGACTTTATTGACTTGCTAGGAACATTTACCCGAACGCCCTTACAAACACCTACACAATGTGTTCAGTCAGGTAACCAAAAATGTGTATGTGGTAACATCTAAACTGGTCTTTATTCAGGTTAGAAATGTTATTTATATGACTAAATCAACCTGAAAATATGGAAATAAAGAAGTGCATATTCTTACATTTAACAGCATAGCAACCACACCTGAACACCCAAGTAACCACACTGAAAAAAAGTATAGTTGTGGCACCTTGTGAAGCACTACTAACTTTTCTTTAGAAAATGTAATTCACTGTCCTTACCATTATATTTAGCTACTATATAATAGGAATGACTATAATAAATATCTAAATTAAGTTAGCCCAGGCAGGCGTGCCTTAGTTTCTGCGTTCAAGCTGGTGGTGCGGCACGCCAGGTCCATGAACACACGGGTGTGAGCCTCGAGGGAAAGTTTTCCTATTCCAAGCAGAAAAGTAAGTCCATGGTTTACTCACTTTGAGGGTCCATCTTTATGTCACTAAACATGTTGATAAAAGTTCACAAAGATGATGATGAATGGGAAACATTAGGTATCTTCAATAACAAAACTCAGGAAAATATCACAGAATATACTTCACACACATGTTACCCTTGACAAAGAGGGAGAACTGAAGGCTTAAGTACACCAAGCAAACAAGATTATTAACGAGGTGATTGACAAGGCACAGGTGAATGGGATAACTGATTAAACAGACTGATGAAAACTAGGGCCCGGTTTACACGTACATGGTTATTTTGAAAAACGGAGACATTTCCCTTCGTTTGTGCCATTCGTTTACACGAAAACTGAGAATTCGCCTCTGAAAATGATTGTCTCCACAGAGTGGAGATTTTGGAAAACTTTGTTTGCACGTTTGCATGTAAACTGAGAAAAAGTTTTGAGTTTTAGGCAGCCGACGTCACAGTATGTGACTATTTTCGGGATTCTGATTGGCTTACGTGGGCTTGAGCTTCTCGTTACACTGCCAGCTACAGGTTTGGCATGCTCTTGACGGCATATACACGGGTTCGTGTAAACGAACACTTATCTGAAAACTGACAGGTGTGCACGATGTCATTTTTGAAAACGGAGAGGGGTGAAATGTCCGTTTATGAAAATAGCCGTCCACGTGTAAACGTAGCCTAGGTCACAGAACAGAACCAAAAAATTAAAACAACAAAACAGGGTATACTCGTTACAGAAACTTATCTCAGATGTCTTGAAAACATCAGGGTGAAATATAAATATCTTCACTATTTAGACCATATGCTGCCATTTTGTAGCCATTAAAACATAATAAAAGAAGAAGGAAAAAAAAAAGCATCTTCATGTAAGCTAACTCTCAATCACCAATGGCTAACTTTGGGATAACCTGTTATTTATTAAAAAAAAAGAAGTAATATATAATAAAGCTATAATTGTATTCACCAAGATACCTTTAAGTAGACTATGATTGGATTTTTAAGACATGTCCTGCTGTGAATTTGAGTGTGATCAAATATGATCATGATCTTCCTCATTTTTAAAGCTTTCGGCAGTTTTAAACCAAAATGTCAAAATAATTTGCTTAGCTCTTTCAAGATACTTTCAGTATCTTTATTCAATATACTTTTTTTTTTTTTTAAACGAGGAATCACGTTTTACTGATTGATTTATAGAGAAGAGATCCCGGGCCGCAGCAAGTCCTCTGTGAAACACTCCATCTGTTGACTGCTGATTATAACATTGATTGTACAAGCAACATTCACATACTGCTGTGAAGCTTGGGTAGCACCACAAAAGTGGATTTGCAGTGTATATATGCAACATGAAACTTATGGCTTATGTAAATCAATTCTTCATAAATGTCTTGTAGTAGCTCTTTAGAGACCAAGTTAGCCCTTTTGTTGCTTAAAGTGATATTTTAAATTTTGCATTGTCTATGCTTTTTGATGGTATCTCATTCATCTGAAGCTATTCGTGGAGCACCACTATTCATGTCCCAGTAGAATCAAACATTATTTGCTCACATGTGTCTATGGGATTTATATAATGAGATAAAAATGAGTTTCCTGAGACTGTACCCATGGGGTGGACATAAAATACAGGCTTCATCCTGCATCCCACATAAAATTCATCCTGCACATTATTTTTATTATTTTTTGCATCTGCTTTGGCCACACACACACGCACGCACGCACACACACACACACACACACACACACACACACACACACACACACACACACACTAACTATTATTATTATTATTAAATAATTCTAACAAAACAAGAATGGAAGCATGGAAAATGTAATTCTCAAATCCAAATAATTTGGCAAATTGTATCCATAAATATGGGCACAAAGATAATGCTAATGGCTTATACAGACAATTACATATATTGTTGCTTACAAGTGTGCTTGACTTCTTGTATAAATAATGATTTCCTTCAACCCAACACTTCCTAAGTGCCAAAATCCTGTTATGATGGTCCCTGTGTTGTACAATGTTTTTATCTAAGTAACACTTGCGTTTGGTTTCAGGATCTGAATTCACTTTTTTTTGTGATATGTGTCTCAAGTGATATTCCTATATTTATCAGCTATAACAAAGTCTACAAGAAATAAACAGCTTGTTCTTAAACTGTGTAAATGAATGTCAAGCATAAAGTCTGCTGTTGTTACAACCTAAAACATGGACACTTTCAATTTGATAAAAGTTTGTCATCTATTGTGCTATTCAAATTATTATTATTATTATTATTATTATGTCATCCCCAGTGTTGTTAAGTGAATGTCCATTTTACAGTGACCTTGTTACATGTTACATTTAATTAAAACTATAAAATGATGCATAATTACATCCTAACCCTGGTATGAAGTTAATTATAATTACTCAGCACTTAAATGTATAATTACAATGTAACAAAGACACCTTGAAATAAAGTGTAACACAGAATTTTCATTTTTGAGTGAACTATTCCGGCCGGGTACACTTAATTTTAAGGTGTCATTGTGTGTAATTATATATTTAAGTACTGAGTAATATTGATTAACTACATGCACTTACTATAGGGTTAGGGTGGTTTAGGGTCTGGGCAAGTTGCATGTACTGTAATTATGCATGATTTACAGATATTGCTATGGCAAGCAAATGTAAGATTTGTAACAAGGACACTGTAAATTAAAGTGTTACCACTATTCCTTTAATGTGTAAGGGAAGGGCCAAGAGCTTAATTATAGATGTAATTACATAAATTAATTACAGCTATAATTACATGCAGACATTTAAAAAATAGATATTACTTTTAACAATGTAAAAAGTAAAAACATGTATGTAAAATAGATTTGTGTGAAATGTTGGTAACACTTTATTTTACAGTGTCCTTGTTACATGTTACATACGCATAGTAGCTAATAACAGTAAATTATGCATAATTACATGCAACTAACCCTAAACCAAATCCTAATCCTACCCTAACCCTATAGAAAATACATGTTTTAATATTACTCAGTACTTAAATATATAATTACACTGTAACAATGACACCATAAAATAAAGTCCAACCGAAATGTTTAATATAAATGTTACACAGTGTTGAACCTTAAGTATATATATATATATATATATATATATATATATATATATATATATATATATATATATATATATATATATATATATATATATATATATATACAAAAATATATATGAAACATTTGGGAGTTTCTGTCTTCATAAAGCACCTCCTTACTGTTACTGGATCATTGTGCAATTGGTCCCATAGATTACAGCTCATCTCATTGGTCAACAGGCTCAGGATCAAATCACACACACTCGCGCACCTTCACTCTCCTTCCTATACCGCTGCAGATGGAGGACGCGGCGAGTCGTGTTGGAACAAGACGATAGTTGCACATTTCAAGTCGTTGGAATCTGTGGCAGAATGCAGCGCGGGCTGTAGTGTTTGCGTCAGGCGCGAGGACCGAACTAGCGCGTGATTCTCCACCGGAGCGCATGCAGAGTTGAGGACAGGCGCACTTGTCCGCTGTATCTCGGACTCTATATGGAGGGATGTCGGAATGGCTTGCACCAGGAGAACCAAAACTTTGGTGTCTACATGTGTGATACTAAGTGGCATGACCAACATAGTGTGTCTTTTGTACGTCGGATGGGTGACTAATTACATCGCTAATGTGTACATCAAAGTGCCGATGCCTGTCCCAGCCAAAAAGTTGGAAGGCGACAGGAAAGGAGAAACTCTGCGGATTATAGAGCGACTGGATCGACTGGAGATTGTAGTTAATCAGCATATACAAGGTAAGACAATGTGTGGTTAATAATTGTGCATACAAATATGACGTCTAAAAATGTTCACAATGAGAATTGGCTAAAGCTGACAACCACAAATTCAGCAATATGTGCCAAAAAATAAGTTAAATGCCACTTTCCACGAATAGAGGACCTTAAACGTTTTTTTTTATTAAGCAAATGGTGATTGGAAGGGGTGTTTAGATAAATATTAGAATAAAATAAATAAAATAGAAATTTGCATATGCAAGATTAATATGTCTCACAGCACGGGCTAACTAGTTTTGGACCAAATAAATAAATAATACATTAAATAACAGTTTTTAACGGTTAACAATAGCTAGGGTATAGTTGAGCTTGATTAATGCAGTCAACACTAAAAACGGAGATATTCATATTGTAGCCTAGGCTATATTTGTTTTCAACCAAGCTATAGAACTGGTATAAATAATCAAAGACTTCTAAAGTGAGACTGGCCAAAATGCTCATAGATTTACAATTATTTTCACACTATTAAGCACTATATCATATCTTATATCCCATTTATGAATTATTTTCCTATATATATAACCTTTCATTGATAATTCAACAGAATTTTCGCCCTTACAAAGACTTATCATGCTAACCAGTTACCTGCAAAATGTATAGCATTTATTGTAGCTACTAAAACCGTGTGCATTAAGCTTTCAGGGACTTTTTGTACAGTTTTTAAACAGCATTTGCTCTTTGAAAAATACCTTTTAGTAGCCATAATTTCCTCAAAATTCTTTGGTAATGCTGTTTAGCAGGCAAAGAAAAAGAAATTCTATACAATGACAAATATGACAAGTTTGTAAATATACTATACAGTATGGGATATATGTTTTGTTCTTGTAACTGTAACTATAGTAACTTCAGTATTTTGTAGACACTGTGGTTACATACTTGTCTGTACTGTGGACATACATGACCTGGAGAGAGGGTTGCTCTGAAATAGCAGTCCATTGTGGAGAGTTTCTTCCTCTCAGGTGATAAACAGAAGAATCTATGGAATTCCATCATCATGACCTGAATATCAATTGAACATCTGTCCTGTCCTGTTGAATCAGGTTGATTGCACCTTGCCTCTTCTTTAATGGCACTTTTCTGCAGGTGTGACCTCCACTCGTGATCTGGCAGCTTCACAAAGACCACTGATGATTGCAAACTCCTCTCCTTCTCTCTTCAGAGACTCTTGTTTAATGAACTTGGCACTGGCTGAACATTAATTATGAAAAGTGACTGATTGCTTCTGTCTGTACAGATAGTTTAGATTTTCAGCACTTCTTTCATCCTCAATCCATTTGTTATTTGATACGCTCTTATAAATAAGCGTTCTTAATTGGCATTTAGGGTTCAACGAATAACCTTTAAGCTCAATGCATTGCACTTTATACGTTCTTTATAGTGGAAAAGGGTTCTTTGGATTATTTAAATATTCTTCACAATAATAACTTTTTTTTTTTTAAGAACTTTTCACCAAAAGGTTCTTTGGCCTCCTTTTGGACCCTTGATTTTTAAGAGTGGATACTTCAATTACATGTTTGAGGTCAAAATTGGGTCGTTTGTGAATATATTGCTTGATCTTTATCATATTCGTGCAAAAGCAAATGGTGGATTCTTCCTCTTGCAATACAGCCTAACCCACCATCCCAGTAAAAGCATCTGCCAAATGAACAAGAAAGCATTTGTAGTTTCTCACTGTTGCACAAGCATTATTCCGGATTCGTTTTCAGCTACTTCGGAAAGTACTAATTTGTTGCAGATCTGAGAGAACACAAGCAATTTGCTGTTCTGTTTCTGCTTTATTAGTCTACAACATGCACAGCATGATTTGTCTGCTTCACTGAATATCTTATGAATAGAAATCCTGTGCTGTTCAAGAAAGTCTTCAATATAATTCTATTAATGGCATCCTTTTGTGATTTGTCATAAAAGACACACTTCATTGTTAGAGAGATGATTCTGTTGTGCTTACTAACTGTTGATATGGGTTGCTGACAGGCAGTGTAGCGCTCAAACTGAGTCAAGGGTGCAAACAAACCTCGCTGAGCTGAGAGGCAGCCACAGATGATAACTAGAGCAAACATTCCCGAGCTACAGACGCAGACACGTTGAGCTGTTTGGCAACGGCTGTGGGCTTCAGTAATGGGCTTGGAGAAGAGCGTTAGTGAGCATTTTTGGGTTTCAACACTAGATCTTTTGTTTCATGGCATGGATTGTTGACGTTTATCTGAGATACCTTGGTCTTTTCAGATTAGTAATAATTTTTTTTATAATTGAAGTGAATGGGTAGCCATGAAATCAAAGGCCCTTTTACACCTGGTGGATTTTGATGCATTTTGGTCGATGGGATCAAAAGTGTGCGATGCTACACTCTAAAAAATGCTGGGTTGTTTTAACCCAATTTTGGGTCAGATATGGACAAACCCAGCCATTGGGTTACATTTTTTAATTTAATTTTTGATCTAACGTTTGGGTTTGTCCATATTTTACCCAAAATTGGGTTAAAACAACCCAGCATTTTTTAGAGTGTAAATACAGATGTAAACTGGGTCTAAAGTGTTTCCACCGCGGGAACTTTCCCCAGGAACTAGAAACTTTGGGCTGGTACTCGGTGTGTTTACACCGCAGGAACCAGGGTCTAAATGAAGTTCCGGGTAAATATTTCCCCCTCCGAAAGTCCCTGCTGGCGAGGTAGTACTTTCTCAAAGTTCAGGAACTTTCAGGGGCGGGACTTGTGCGCTGAACATGCTGATTGGTTGTGTTCACGCCGCATTTTTACTGGAGGACTCCACGCAGCATTCTATTTTAACCGGCATTTTTAAAAATCTATTGCGGTTCGTGGCTTCATGCATTAGTTGTCTGTCTGCAAATATTTAATAAAAAAAAACACAGCTGGACCGACGACGAGGTTCAGGCTTTATTAAGCTTATTTGTGTAACAGGACATTTTCTGCGCGTTCGTCCCAGCCATCTCACATTCAATGTCCGCATCACAAACACAACTACAGCACAGTTTGAATCTCCTCCATAATTATTATAAATGTGGCGCTCAAAACTGATTACTGTCCGTCGCAGACTGGGAGGAGCAGTTGCGCGCATTTTTTTATTATCTTCCCGGTACTTTAGACCGCGGTGTAAACGCAGAAAGCAACCGGTCTGGGGCAAAAAAAGTTCCTGGGAAAAAAGTTCCGGTGGAAACGTGGCTTAAAATGTTTTGAGCTTGTCCACTTTCCACTACTTCCAGGTAGTGAAAAACACATTAGACTGGATTGCTTTCGTAGTGTAAACCTAGCAAATAATTTTGCATTTAAAAGACGTCTACACTAAAAACTGCTGGGTTGTTTTAACCCCACTTTTGGTCAAATATGGACAAACCCAGCCATTGGGTTGATTTTTTATAATGCATTTTTAATCCAATGTTTGGGTTTGTCCATATTTGACCCACAATTGGGTTGAAACAACCCAGCATTTTTTTAGAGTGTAATAGCCGTCCAAACACAGCCCTGGTGTCTAGGCTAAAACAAGGCAAAATTTGGGTTGTCAATGAAAATTTAATAGACGTCTAAACCATAGCCCAATAATAGAACATGAACATGTCAAAGAAATGAAACCAAACATCTTATCACTGTTGACTTTGCTTACATGATGGAATATCATACATATCACAAGTTATTTTGGCAAAAACAACATTATTCAAGGTTATATTGGCTAGAAGTGGGTTACTCATAGGCGGACTATAGCGGGTCTATAGTTAACTAGACGGTGAAATGACGACTATTGTTTGCTGGGAACGCTCATGTGATCGAATATGTTCAAACAGCCACAAAAGACCGTCTTCTCTCCGTCTACTGACTTCATGCGCAAACATTATGGGAAGCGCGCTAGGCTAGCCAGACGGCTGTCGGCTGAAGACCCAAGTTTGGTTTGAAGACGAAAAACATATCAAGCACAATGTTATCTCTCCATTCCTGGTTTCTAACACACACACACACACACTCACAGCTGGTCTTGCGGCTGTTAGAGAAGAAACGAAAACTGATGTTCTCCGTATGTTTTTCCGTCGTCTCCGGTTGGGTTCATATGTAAATTGCGCGAGCTTATTTTCTCCATTAGATTGAAAGTTCTGAAAAAATACATTTACCTGCACATAAACCCTTCCCTTGAAGAAATCAGGACATAAGTAGTTGAAAGTGGACACAAAAGGTGGATTAAAACACCAGGTGTAAACAGGAATGTGTCTCCCTCGTCTACTTGTGATCAGATCGACCAAAACGCATCTTCAGGTGTAAACAGTAAAAATTGTCAAAGTATCAAGTTATGCTTACCATAGATCTTTTTTCACTCCTAATCTGTAAAACCCCATTATAAAAGCATTGGAAAATCCCAAGTGAACCACTGGCAAATTCTTCTTCTGTGTTTTGACATCATCCCTTCAGCATTATCCCCATGGACAAAATCAATTCCTGCCCTGCATAATTTTTTTTTTCCAAAAGCTGTTTCACTCAGATATACATGACAACAGAGAAGAAAAGACGATCACAACTTCGCAACTTCTTTTTCATGCCGAGAAGTGTTGAAATACTCACGGTTTCAATAGTTTTCCACTATACATAAACATGTGTTTACATGATTTTAGTGTGAACAAATCATTCACACTAATGCTTTCACCATACAATTGATCAGCTTTTCCTGGGAATCAACCTTTATATGACCTTGCCGTTAAATCACTTACTGCTGTTTTCTATGTAAAGACATATCCACTTTTACAACTTATTTGCTGTGAACCCATAAAAAAGACTGTACAAATGTTCAGAACAACTTTACAGCTCAAACTATGCACATTTTCTCACAAAAGAATTAAAGGGGTCATGACAAGAGTCTTGAGCTTTAATGTGACCCTGGATCACAAAACCAGTCACATGTCGCACGGGTATATCTGTGGCAATAGCCAACAATACATTGTACGGGTCAAATTATCGATTTTTCCTTTATGCCAAAAATCATTAGGATATTAATTAAAGATCATGTTCCATGAAGATATTTAGTAAATTTCCTATTTTTGTGAGGGAATGCAGCACAATCGCAGACATAAATGAACAACTTTAAAGGAGAACAACTTTAGAGGAGATTTTCTCAATGTTTCCATTTTTTGCACCCTCAGATTCCAGATTTTCAAATAGTTGTATCCCGGGCTAAATATTGTTCTATCCTATAACAAACCGTACATCAATGGAAAGCTTATTTATTCAACTTTCAGATGATGTATAAATCTCAATTTTAAAAAAATTGACCCATGTGGCTGGTTTTGTGGTCCAGGGTCACATATAAGAAGCCTTTGTACCAAACATTAAAACATCCTGCAAGTTTCAATCAAGCTCCAAAAATGGCTCATTTTGATATCGTGGGATTTGTGACATCACACAGGCAAAAAAAACATTTGCATATGACTGGCTCCAGAGCAAGACGAATAGTTTTACATCATTGCACTGTAGGCCCCGCCCACTGGCGTTCAGTCCCTTAATGAATGACATTTGCCTGACTCGCATCACATCAGACACTTTTGTTGGCAGATGAAGCCAATTGTATTGGATCTGACAGCAGCTGCATCACAAACCGTAAGTAAATGATTTCATAATGCTTTGTCAGTAAAGGACGGTTTTATATGATAATGTTTTCAAAACACTTACTCGCATGAAATAGCGAATGGGCGTTGATAATGTTTCCTACGCAATGACGAGTGGCCGTTTACCACAAACCCTTAAAAACTGATCATTTCAGACAGAGAGTCAGAATATATTTGTTATTTTATAAATTTGGAATATGTATTTTATAAATTTGGAATAAATTTGGAATTTGTATCAACAGTGAAACTCAGGGAACATATAGAAATAAAAATAAAAACATGTCATGACCACTTTAATGTAAGAAACATTTTAACGCTTCACATTTCTGCTTAACAATTGGCACCGTTGACTTCCATTGTAAGTTCCTCATTGTGACCTTGATTTTTAAAAGAAAATTAGGGATGAGTGGTATTTAACATTGAGCTTAACTTTACCAGAATATTGCTTTATCTGCATTCATCTTCCAAAGGGCAGAATGACTTTAGTCCACTGTTAAGCGCCAAATCTGTATCTTACAATACAGTGCCGACAAAGGTTGCTCTGCACTTCATGATCCCAGACTTTACATCGCTTCTCTCTCTGTTGCATACAAGTGTTTTCCAGAATGAATGATTTATGTGGAAGAGGTGCATGCCAGCTGTGGCTCCACCACCTGGTACAAACAGCCTGGAGGATGGCCTGCCTGATCTCCCTGTCATCCTCAAGCTGAGGAAAATGCAGCACGCTTCTGCACAGCAGCTCTTTAGCGCTGTGGTGGATTTTCTGCTGAAAGCCAAAGAGAAAGAACAACAGAATCACTTAGTCCCTCTTTCAATTGTGTAGTTACATTGTGTAGAGGAGCGAAGGGAAGCGGACATATTCTCAGCTCATAACATTCTGTTTATCTCATACCGTTTGCATTTAGCTTTTATGCAAAGTGCTGCGCCACATTTAAACACATCAAGAAAACAGCATTTCATGGCAGCTGAAGGATGCAATTCTGCAGAAGAAGAAGAAGCAGGAATAGAATTGCTGTGGAATAGGATTTGAACATTTTCTAGATCCTGCTATTGATTATGACAAACACTCTTTGACATAGAACAGAAAAGTATTCACATTTTTTAACTGTAATGTTGAAGTCAATATGAAATTCGAAAATGTGACGAATTGTGAATACTGGATTTTCAAGAAAAAAACAATACTTCGACAGCATTTATTAATCTTAGTTAATGTTCATTTCAATGTTTACTAATACGTAATTAAATTCAAAATTTGTATTTGTTAACATTAGTTAATGCACTGTGAACTAATATAAGCACACATTAATAAATATTGTAACAAATGTATTGCTCATTGTTAGTTCATGTTAGTTCATTCAATATCTAATGTAAATGAGACCTTATTGTAAAGCGTTACCGAAACATTCCTTGCATATTTGTACTTGGCTATTGAACTTTAGTCCACTTGTTCAGACAGTTTGTTGGCTAGATGAGAAATTCTCACCATTGTTTATTGTTTATTCATTGTTTCACTTTTCCGGGTTCATCCGTTCTGATTTCAAGTGCACATATATGAACACAATGGACAGAATTTATTTTAGAAGTTAGTTATGGTATTACCACTTTAAAAACACCCACATCAAAGCAGTAAGTTGTAAGCAATTGACAAAAATAGTTATTAATTCAATTCTTAGACTATGAATAAGTTTGTCAGCTAGGTTAGTTTGGTTTTTTATCAGAAACACGTTTTTAAAAACTTTTTAGAAGTGTAGCTTTTAAAGAACCTGAGGGAACACACTATTATTTTTACATTTTGCTCATTAAGAAAGCCTTGTTACAACATAAATGTAACGGACATGAAGAAAAGCTGCAGGTCACATTGAAATTCATTTGAGAAGTTATGATGTGCAGTCAGTGTTATTATTGAGGTTAATGTAAAAGTGTGTTGAAAGATACAAATGACTGCAAACTGATTTTTCTCTATTGTTTATTATATGTGACCCTGGATCACAAAACCAGTCACATGTCACATGGTATATTTGAGGCAATAGCCAACATTGTATGGGTCAAAATGATTGATTTTTCTTTTATGGCAAAAATCATTAGGATATTAAGTAAAGATCTTGTTCCATGAAGATATTTAGTAAATTTCCTACCGTAAATATATAAAACATTTATTGTGAGTGAATGCAGCAAAATCGCAAACATAAATGAACAACTTTAAAGGAGATTTTCTCAATGTTTCGATTTGTTTGCACCCTCAGATTCCAGATTTTCACATAGTCATATCTCGACCAAATATGGCCATATCCTAATAAACCATACATCAATGGAAAGCTTATTTATTCAGCTTTCATGTGATGTATAAATCTCAATTTCTAAAAATTGACCCATGTGACTGGTTTTGTGGTCCAGGGTCACATATTTCAGTGGCGTAGGTGAGAAATGTTGAGCTGTATGACCTATTTATGAACGTTAACTAACTGTGATGTAGTCAGAAGGAATACATGTTATGGAATATTTGATTTGAAGAGTCAAGCGGATGACACCGTCTCCAAGGACTGCGTTTGCTTTTTCAAGAAGCTGTGATTTCTCATTTCCTCTCATCCTCCGCTCCCTACGAGTCTCCTCTAATAAGCAGCGGGTTGGGGTTAATTACCTCAACAGAAAGGCATGGAAACGCAGCAGAGATGCTGTACACGGCACACCTCGGAAGAGACTCGAAATTTTTCACGTTGCCCTCATCTGGCCTTTTGACTGACAGATGGCTGTGTGCGTGAGGAGCCTCGGCACGGCTGATTTATGGCCTCGCTGGAGGGTTTATCCTGTGATAATCACAATGAGCTCTGTTAAACAAAGACACGGCAAAGCCCCTGATCCAGAAAGACAGGCTATTAATCAGTACAGCTCACATACGACATGAATTTATAGTGTTTTAACACACTTAGCACTTGAAAAAAAGTAGTTGGGTAGTAACTAAGTTCTATACTGTGGTCTCTCAATGTGTTTTGTATAAGTCAAATTTCTGTAACTTAGCAAGATGAAGTACCATAGGCTTATTCGGTGTAATAATGCGTCGCTGTTCCTCTGGACACCCCGTCTGCGAAACCTCTGGTCACTGTGCAATGTTGGTTTGGTGGACTCAGCAGGCATTGTGCCTCAGCAGGCAATGACTTTGGGCATTATGCCATATCTAACGCTGTTTGAAAATATTTATTCAATCCTGTACGGTGCCCGAATACCCATATGCTAAATCTGGCCTTGTTGAATTCAGATGCATTGACAGCAACATATTCTAAAACTCAATTTCAACTTCAAGTAGCAGTAGCTCTTGACATTGATCCATATTGGTCGATACTGTATATTTAATTGTGCTGCTCATTTCTCCTATTTTTACATTACATTTAGTGGTAATTTAAAGGGTAACTTTTGCCAAAATTGAACCTAGGCTCTTTGTTAATCTACCCGAGTCAAACATTCGTGTAAAAGCATAATTAGAATGGAAACGCCACTTTTAAGATTGACCGTATTTTCGTTTTAGGTCAAAATGCCTTTTGAATGGGAGTGCATGGGGCACTACAATGATAGCATCAAAATCGCTATTTTTTAAAACACTAAGGAGGCTCGACACAACATAAAACTGTGCTCGAAGTATCACCAGGGGCTCTTGAGCATTGACTACATTGTTTGTGTACACAAAGTTTACTAAAATGAAAGGTTTTTTGAACAGTCAAAAATAGTCGATCTGTATCACTGAATCATTTCATTATTATATGAGGATCCTTTTTCAAATACAAGGTCAATATTGATTTTCACTAACGACAAAACAACAAATTATCCGTGAATTTATATGGAAACAAGCTTTAGGAGCTTTCCATCTTTACTCTCCTCGTGTTACGTTGCATTCGGAGATCGACTACTTTTGACTGACAAAATTCCAGCCACCGGAAACACTAACGGATAAAGTAAGTCGTACACAACCTTTCTTTTTAGGAAACTTTGTGTACACAAACAATAAATTCAATGATGGAGTTCATGTGTAGAGCCCACAGTTTCATGTTGTGTCGAGCCTTCTTAGTGTTTTAAAAATAGCGATTTTGATTCTATCATTGTAGTGCCCCATGCACTCCCATTCAAAAGGCATTTTGACCTAAAACGAAAATACGGTCAATCTTAAAAGTGGCGTTTCCATTCTAATTATGCTTTTACTCGAATGTTTGACTCGGGTAGATTAACAAAAAGAGCCTAGGTTCACTTCCTCCTGTCCCGCGCCCAGTTTGATGACCTGCTGTCCCGCATCGGAGCGATCATAATCCTATGTCCCTTTATGCCACATGAAGCAAGCAGGCTCCTGATTTGTTAACGCGGCACAAATTGATGCAGAAGTTCAGATTTTTCTACTCGGGCGGCCGACGCGAATTCGCGTCAAACGCATGAATGCACAAAAAGCACTACATGAATCATTCACGCGTAACGCGCTTAACGCGCCGCACTCTATGCCTCATTCGCGCTGCAGGATTTTTTTACGCGCATAACGCGTCTTTGCATTGACTTCACATTGAAATCACTCGCGCCTGACGCGCTATTCGCGTCCGGTGTGAACGCACCATTAGGGTTCGTATCACAGGTGCTGAGGAAGATTCGGAGCTGAAATTCAGATATGGTAATAGTGTTTCCTTTTACGACACGTGCTGTAGGTAGTAGACCAATCACAACAGACTGGGCCATCTGACCAATCAGAGCAGAGGACGCTCTCTTATCGAGCTGTTTCAGTATCGTGAAAAGTGGTGAAGTGCAATGTATATTATGAGAAAATTTACGTTTTTTTTTTTTTTACCTTGGATGCATGTAAACCCCTTGTTGGGAACTCCAAAACAACATTAGGAACCTTTAAAATCACAGATCTAGACGTCTACAGAGATTTCCAACACAAAGGTTTTAATAAAATAATAAACACAGGATAATCCAGGACAAAGTAACAGTGTGCATAATACACAAACTACACTGAACTGAGGAAACAAAGAACTTAAGTGCACACTGAAAACGAACTAAAAGTCTAACAGGTGTGATGATCAGATTAATTGCCATAGTAACTAAAGAGAGCGCGAAACTCGAACAAAGACAGTAGGATATGATACAAAACAAACTAAAAGTCCATGATAATGAAAATTAAATCAGAGAAGGCTGCTAACAGAATGAAAAAACAACAACCAAATAGCCAGTACTTTATATCTAATATAATCAGAAGCCACGCTTGGCTGTAATTGGGTGTTAGAGCGACACATTAAGACTTCATGAATAGAATTGCTCGCTTCATTTCCTCTGCCTCTGTTCGTTGCCTTGAACTTTGCAGTAAAAAAAATAAAACCTACCATTTTATCCGGCTGATCTGTTACCCTTTTAAAACAGGTCATTCCAGGGGTATAAGCCTTAAATGTTTTTTTTTTTTGTATCTGCAGCCATAACTACAACAGTAATGCTGTTTAGTTTTTATTGTATTGTGTAAGACAAATGCTTTTAGCCTGCTTGTCTTCTCGATTCAGTTCTGTAAAGACAATAACACACTATTTTCCTGCTCTTCATGCTGAGTGCACACTCATGCACAATGGAAGGTTATGCAGTATCTCAAAAGCTTTCATGCTGCGATGATTTGAATAGGTTAGAATTAAAGCAGCACAATGCGAATGCCTGCTTGTTCTGTGCCATGCATCTGCTTTTCATGGAATAAACTATTTGACCTAACTACAAAAAATAGGACAGAGTTAACATACCTTGATGTAAACAAAATAAAAATTTGCATTCATTATAGCGCTCTAGAGTAAGTGGATTTGCATGTCTGTTCAACCCAGATTTAACGAAGTTGTGTGGACAAAAAAAAAAAAAATCCAGTTCATTAAATATTTATCCATGTTCAAAACATTCATAGATGTTATGCTTGGAAAGCTTAAGGGGAGTCAAAACATGGTATCACAGTAGTCAACCTTATTTTGCAATGTCGACTGAATCTCTAATAGAGAAAGTAACCTGCTGATATCAGGGTCCGCCACACTGCGAAAAATGCACAAGTGCAAATTTTCTTATTTAGGAATCCGAACTCCTAAAGGTGCAGGAGGAACAGTTGGCATGCTGAAGAGCAAATTGAGGTCATGTTTCACTATAAAGCACAGTCACCGCCTGCCTGCCTTTGAGAGTGCTGTGAGGAAAGACATCATAACTATAAATATTTTGCTTGTCATGGCACTGAGACAGATTAATAAAGTTGGATTTAGCAGCATCAGGCTGGCATGGTTTGGATCCACACTTGTCCCTTCAAAGGGAAGGGTCACTGGGAACCAATATAGAGATTTTCTGAGTGATCACCTCAATGGAACCATGACGGAACATTTCTATCCATGTCTATAAAGTTCTGCGCGCGATCTACTGACGACATGCAAATTAAAGAACACAGACGCATAATTTCCATAATCACCAACGCAATCTACCAAGAGCAGCGCAAATTAAAGTCTGGTTTAAGAAATTTTTGGCCGTTAAATAACAGCGCAAACAGCAATAAATTGACTAGCGCAAACCTCAGTAAATCGTGTTGCGTAATTCATTTAAATAGTCTCCTCCCATACATTTTGTGTCTGAAAGGGAAACTCCTACAAATGCATATGCAATATGGTCAGCCCCAGTAATAACCCTGTCCATGCCTTTTCAGCGCTAGTTTTTCACTATGTGTGACAATCCTGACAGTAGTAACGTCTCGGTTACGGATGTAACCCTCGTTCCCTGAGTAGGGAACGGAGACGTTACGTCGAAATGACGACGAATGGGGTTCGCTTAGAAGCCTATCCTCTCCGAATATTAATAAAACGAGCCAATGGCAAGCAAATGCCATGGGTCTGCTGAATTTGCATAGCGTAACTCCGCCCCACAGTGTGGGTATATAAGGAAGTGAGCCGGCAACATGCAGATATGTTTCTTCGCTGAAGGAGCCAAGCTGAACTCAGGCTGTTCCAGCGGTACAGCGGAAGTGGCAGGAAGACGTAACGTCTCCGTTCCCTACTCAGGGAACGAGGGTTACATCCGTAACCGAGACGTTCCCTTTCGTTGTCACTTCGAGTTACGTCGAAATGACGACGAATGGGGTTCCCAGTCCAATCACGCCACCTCGGCTGTCTTCCAGTGCCCTGCTTAAGTCTGAGCTCCCTGTCGTGAGACTAGCACGGACGAAGGACTCCTACTTAACACAGGAATACCAAGGTACACTGGGAAGCATATCACAGTGGAAATATGGAATCAGTGCCCGCCCGAAGGGGGGGGGGACTTAAGAAAACACATATGACCCGGAGGGGGGAGCATACGGAGAACACTGGGGTGTCCAGCCCGTAGGGTGGAGTATTTCAACCCCAGGGGTGGCAGACTGGCTTGCCAAGGGAAAGACACATGCTCGAAGGAGGCTTACAGTGGAAATACACACGTGGGGGTCGCCCAGCGGGGGAACCATGCACATGGTGGCACCTAGCCAACGCGAAAGCTGCCGGAGGCATAACTCTGGCGTTGACGTCAACAGCGCTGGAGGAACTCAGGGCTTATCAGGCTCACCTGAGGAGAATATCGCACGTATCCAGTCCGTGGAGTGGAATGGCGAGCAAGCGAAGACACCTGAGCGGGTCCTAGCACCGGCTGGTTGAAGCGAGTACTCGGGAGGACACTGGCTCCACTCGGAGATTGTAGAATCTGGCGAATGTGTTGGGTGTCGCCCAGCCTGCAGCTCTGCAGATGTCTGTTAGCGAGGCGCCATGCGCTAGAGCCCAAGAGGAGGCCACACTCCGGGTGGAGTGGGCCGTCACACCAAGGGGGCACGGTCGACCTTGCTGCTGGTAAGCCAAAGCAATGGCGTCCACTATCCAGTGAGACAACCTTTGCTTGGAGAGAGCCCTTCCCTTCAGCTTCCCACCATAACAGACAAAGAGCTGGTCTGAGGTCCTGAAACATTGCGTTCTGTCTACGTAAGCACGGAGGGCGCGTACTGGACAGAGCAATGCCAAGGCTGGGTCTGCCTCCTCCAGGGGCAGCGCTTGCAGGTTCACCACCTGGTCCCGGAAGGGAGTGGTGGGAACCTTGGGCACATATCCAGGCCGGGGTCTCAGGATCACGTGAGAAAAGGCCGGCCCGAATTCCAGGCACGCTTCGTCTACAGAAAATGCGTGCAGGTCCCCTACCCTCTTGATGGAGGCCAGAGCAACCAGGAGCGCTGTCTTAATTGACAGGAACTTAAGCTCCACTGATTGCAGAGGCTCAAAGGGAGCACTCTGCAGGGCAGTTAGTACCACTGAGAGGTCCCAAGAGGGAACGAGAGGAGGGCGAGGAGGCTGTAGTCTCCTCGCTCCTCTCAGGAACCTGATGACCAGGTCGTGCTTTCCCACGGACTTACCATCAACTGCGTCGTGATGTGCGGCGATAGCGGCAACATATACTTTCAGGGTGGAGGGAGACAGCCTTCGCTCCAACCCATCCTGCAGGAAGGAAAGCACGACACTGATCGGGCATGATCTGGGGTCTTCTGAGTGAGAAGAGCACCAAGAGACGAAGAGGTTCCACTTCAACGCGTAGGCATGTCTAGTGGACGACGCTCTAGCGGAAGTGATGGTAGCCACCACCGCTGGTGGTAGGGTACTCAAACCTGCCTCGTCCCGTCCAGGAGCCACACGTGGAGGTTCCAGAGATCGGGACGAGGGTGCCAAAGGGTGCCCCGTCCCTGAGAAAGGAGGTCCTTCCTCAGAGGAATTGGCCAGGGAGGTGCTGTCGCGAGGAGTACAAGTTCGGAGAACCAGGTTCGGGTGGGCCAGTGCGGCGCAACCAATATGACCTGCTCCTCGTCCTCCCTGATCTTGCACAGGGTCTGTGCAAGAAGGCTCACTGGGGGAAACGCATACTTGCGGAGGCCCCGGGGCCAGCTGTGCGCCAGAGCGTCCGTGCCGAGCGTGCCCTCGGTCAGGGAGTAAAACTGGGCGCAGTGGGACGAGTCGTGGGAGGCAAACAGGTCTACCTGTGCGTCCCCGAACTGATCCCAAATCAGCTGGACCGCCTGGGGATGGAGTCTCCATTCTCCAGGAAGAGGCTGAAGCCGTGAGAGCTCGTCGGCTGCACAGTCCAGGTCTCCCGGAATATAAATGGCTCGAAGCGACCTCAGATGCTTCTGACTCCATAAGAGGAGGTGGCGGGCGAGTTGCGACATACGGCGGGAGCGTAGACCACCTTGTCGGTAGATGTACGCTACTGTCGCGGTATTGTCTGATCGGACTAGTACGTGCTGGTTCTTGAGCAGCGCCCGGAAGCGGTGCAGAGCGAGACGTACTGCCAGCAACTCGAGGCAATTGACATGCCATAGGCGGTGGGGTCCTGTCCAGGAGCCCGCGGCAGCATGTCCATTGCACATGGCACCCCAGCCCGTGGAGGAGGCATCCGTTGACACAACAACATGCCTGGAAACTCGTTCTAAGGGCACTCCGGCCCGTAGAAAGCTGAGGTTCGTCCACGGGGAGAAGGTCTGACGGCAGGTCGGAGTAACTGGTACTCGGAGCTTGCCCTGGTGCCATGCCCACCTCGGGACTCGATCGTGAAGCCAGTGCTGAAGCGGTCTCATATGAAGCAATCCGAGCGGCGTTACCGCGGCTGCAGATGCCATATGCCCCAGGAGCCTCTGAAAAAGTTTCAGTGGAACCGCACTCTTGCTCTGGATTTGTCTCAGGCAAGTCAGCAGTGACTGCGCGCGTTCGCTCGTAAGCTGCGCGCACATGGCGACCGAGTCGATTTCCATACCGAGAAAAGAGATCCTCTGCACGGGGCAAAGTTTGCTCTTCTCCCAGTTGACCCGAAGGCCCAGACGGGCTAGGTGCCGGAGCACTAGGTCCCTGTGTTCGCAAACCTGGTCCCGAGAGTGAGCTAGGATTAGCCAGTCGTCGAGATAATTCAGGATGCGAACCCCGTGTTGCCGTAGCGGCACAAGGGCTGCCTCGACGACCTTCGTGAAGACGCGAGGAGACAGGGCCAGCCCGAATGGGAGAACCGCGTACTGGTATGCCTGCCCCTCGAAAGCAAACCGTAGGAACGGTCTGTGTCGAGGAAGAATGGAGACATGAAAGTAGGCGTCCTTCAGGTCGATCGCTGCAAACCAATCCTGTGGCTGCACACATTCGAAAATGCGCTTGGCCGTGAGCATCTTGAACGGAAGCCTGTGAAGGGAACGGTTCAAGACGCGCAGATCCAGGATTGGCCGTAACCCACCGGTTTTCTTGGGGACAATGAAGTAGGGGCTGTAGAAGCCGGACCTCATTGCGGCTGGAGGGACGGTCTCGATCGCACCCTTCGCCAGCAGGGTGGCGACCTCCGCTCTCATGACAGGGGCATTGCCACCGACCATAGTGAAGCGGACTCCCCTGAAGCGGGGAGGAGACCGCGCGAACTGAATCGCATAGCCGAGCCTGATGGTTCGCGCGAGCCAGCGGGACAGGTTGGGAAGCTCTAACCAGGCTCCCAAGGACTGTGCCAGTGGGGTCATGCGAACGACAGACGTCCCCCCGGGGGTGCAGCGAAGCGGCATGACCGGCCCGGACGTGGGTGGCATAGCGGCCCGGTGTGGGGGCACGGTCATTAGCCGCGTCCTGCCAGAGGGAGCCAGGGAAGGACCAGCGTTCCACGGGGGCGTGCTCTGGCAGGGGTCTGGCGACAGAAGGGGATGAGAGCGGCGGGGCCCGTGGGCGGCGCGCACTGTCATTCCCTTCTGGGGGCTCAGAGATGGGGATATCAGTTCTTTCTTTAACCACATTAGGGTGCTGCCCACCCGTGGGTGAGCAGCGGGGAGTGGAGAACAAAAGATTCTCCCCCGGCCCTCCACCGGGGGAAGGAGTGGTCCTGCTACCATCTCCTGAGAAAAACTGACAGCCATCTCTGAGCAGCCCGTCTCAGGAGCGCCGCTTGGCCTGGCGTTTAGCGGGGCGCGGGGCTGGAGAGGGCTGGGGCGCCTGCCTGCGGCGTCCTCCACGACGCGGCCCGGGTGAAGGCTGCTGCTGGGGCCGTGCGGGAGGGGCGGGAGCCGCGGGAGGGCGCCCTCGGCGGCGAGCAGGCTGAGGCGTCTGAACCGACGGCTGGGTGGAGGCAGCAGCGGGCCGTCGGGGCAGAATATGACGGATAGCCTCAGTCTGCTTCTGGGCGGTTGAAAACTGTTGGGCAAAATCTTCAACCGCTCCGCCGAAGAGGCCAGCCTGGGATATGGGGGCGTCAAGCAGACGAGTCCGCTCAGCGTCCCTCATATCGGCCAGGTTGAGCCAGAGGTGTCTCTCCTGGACCACACTAGTGGACATCACCTGGCCCAGGGAGCGTGCGGTCACTTTCGTCGCCCGGAGAGCGAGGTCAGTGGCGGCACGCAGCTCATTGAAGAGCCCTGGGTCAGTCCTCCCCTCGTGCATGTCCCTGAGCATCTGGGCCTGGTAGACCTGCAGAGTGGCCATGGCATGCAAAGAGGCGGCTGCCTGCCCCGCAGCTCTATAGGTCTTCGCCACCAGGGTCGACGAAAACCTACAGGCCTTGGAGGGGTGCTTAGGATCACCACGGGAAGAAGCACTCTGTGGACACAGTTGCATCGCAACAGAGCGTTCAACCATAGGTACCCCAGTGTACCCGTAAACAGCCGCCTGATCGAGAGGAGGAAGGCGGAGGAGGTCGCCGAGCGATCACGGGAAGACAAGGGTGTCTTCCAGGACCTCGAGACCTCCTCATGCACATCCGGGAAGAAAGGCATTGGGGTTGGGCGCCGACGTGAATCGGCGGCCGCCCCCAAAAACCAATCGTCCAGACGCGAGCGCTCGGGGCAGGGTGGCGGATTGCACTCTAACCCGATGCTCGCGGCTGCCCGGGAAAGCATGGCCGTCAGCTCGGGATCAGGATCGGGCAATGCTGACGCGCCCGGAGGCGGCAGCACAGCCGACCCCTCATCTCCCGAGGACTCCTGCCCACCTTGTGATGCTGTGATCGACATAGCATCGTCATTAGGAGCGCCAGACGGCGCACTCGGTCCGCCGCCGACCGTTGGCCGGGACTGATCGAGCGCATCATCTGGTCGGCTCGCGGGTTGCGGCACTTGAGAGGGGGATGTGGCCCGAGGACGAATCGTCGGTTGTTGTTGCCACACCGTCACCCTCAGGTCACCCTGGCCACCAGCCGAAGTACCAGCTCTATTTGCACTAGAGCTGGTAGATCGGGGTGTGGATGAGGGGACTCTCACTCTTTCGAGATCACTGAGTCTCGACCGTAGTGTCGCGATGGTCATGTTTCCGCAATGAAAACATGAGTCATCCACAAGCGCTGCTTTGGCGTGCTCTAAGCCCAAACACGCAAAACAGCGATTGTGCCCATCTAAATCAGACAGCCAGTGACCACAACCAGAAGGGCACGGGCGATGCATCTTTAAAAAGACGTGCCACGCGCTTTGCTCTTTTAGAGAGAAGGAAGATCCCCGCAGATGCTGAAGCGACCAGGGAGAGAACACACACACACTGGCAGATCACTGCTCAGATCGCAGGGAATGTGCACTCGCTGGAACTCGCTGTCACACCAACACCTGGAGGGAAGCTCGTCTCGAAGAGGAATAAAGAGATGATACTCAGGATGGCTTGTGGAGTGAAGGATTAACTTGGCTCCGAAAGCGAAAACATATCTGCATGTTGCCGGCTCACTTCCTTATATACCCACACTGTGGGGCGGAGTTACGCTATGCAAATTCAGCAGACCCATGGCATTTGCTTGCCATTGGCTCGTTTTATTAATATTCGGAGAGGATAGGCTTCTAAGCGAACCCCATTCGTCGTCATTTCGACGTAACTCGAAGTGACAACGAAAGGGAACACCAATAGGGTTTGCGCTGGCGCAAATGTGTGTGAAATATTATTACAATTTAAAATGACTGTTATCTATCTAAATATATTTTACAATGTCATTTTTTTTCCTGTGACCAAAGCTATTTTCTGCATCATTACTCCAGTCTTCAGTGTCACATGATGCTTACTGTGTTGATGTTGTTGATACTGTTGATAATGTGTACTGCGTCAATGTTGAAAAGAGATTTATCAAAGAATCCTTAAAAATGCATCATGATTTTCACAACAATATTAAGCAACAAAAGCGGTTTTCAGCATTGATAATAATAAGAACTATTATTAATGATTGAGGACCAGTAATAAATGAGCACCAAATCAGCATATTTGAATAATATCTAAAGGTTGTGATACAGAAGTAATGGTTGAATAATCCAAAGTCTTTTCAAATATTGCTCTTGTTGCTGTTTTATAAACACTATTAGCAACTGTGCGTAACCGTGACTTTACTGTGGCTTAGGGATGTTAAGTATGACTCAAAGTGCCTAAAACCACCTCAACCTAGACAAACCCTTGGCCTTGAGTGGCTTATGTCTTTTGTTATTTTATAATTTAAAGACATTTATTATTTTTAATTCCATCATATCCCTTTTTTATAATTGAGTCTTTAATACATTTTTAGTCCTGAGTTTATCTTCTGGCATTGTCTAAGCAAGCAAAAAAGGAGATTAGCGTGGAACACGTTTTGCTGCCCGTGCCTTATTTTTTTTGTATGAGAAAGAAAAAGAGGAGAAGCAGATGATGCCTGTGATTCAGACTCGCTTTCTGTCCTCGGCACTCTTGAATTTGTGATTCTAATTAGAAGCAATGGGATGTAATTAGTCATTAATTAAGACAGAGCCAAGCGGAGCGCAGTATCTCTGAGTAAGCACAGCTAAAGGAAGTCAGTCACTCTTTGAACTTAAGAGACACACGCTTGGAATGAGCTCACTGTCTGTTGCACAGGCTCATGTGGCGCTATTCACCGCTGTGCAGCTGGAAGGGAAGGAGTACACTTGATACAGATATGCTTGATTATCAGATTGTCTCATCTTTTTATTTTTAGCCATTGATTTATATGTAATAAAGTGATTCTCACTGATCTGTATGCCACCCAACTGCATTTTTTAACGCTTTAAGTTCCATCCATCCATCCATCCATCCGTCCGTCCGTCTGTCCGTCCGTCTGTCTTAACTTTCTATTTATCTATCATTCTGTGGCCGACTTTGTTTAATATTTTTTAATCTGTTTGTAATCCTACAGGCAATCTTGCTGAATCTTCCACTTTTTATAGATTCTATGTGGATAAAATAGTACTGATTTCCACTATTTTTTTTATTCTTTTCTAACCGATTACTATGCATTGTATATAGTTGCTTAGTTGAAGCCTCTCACTTCTTCTCTTGATATTGTTCGTTTTTAATCAGATATTCAATAGTGTTGGGACATGGATCCTATCGATTGTAAACAAGAGCCTTTTCTCTGGGTCTGTTCCAGCTCATTGTAAACATACTGAGTCTGCTCTATTAAATTACTTTTTGCTATCTGTCGACTCAGTAACTTTAGTACTTTTAAATTTGAGTGCAGCATTCAACACTGTTGACTATTGCATTCTTATTTCGCGCCTTGAACAGTGTGTGGACATCCGAGGAAGTGCCTTTAGCTGGTTTAAATCCTATCTTAGTAACATTAACTTTTCAGTAGTCATTGGACGCTCTGTTTCATCCGTAGCCCCTCTTACCTGTGGTGTTCCTCAAGGCTCCATTTTGGCTCCCACCTTGTTTTCTCTGTGCATCCTTCCATTAGTTTCAATTGACCGTTTGCAAAGACCCGCCCCCTTTAGTTACTGTTGCTATGTCTGACAAGCTACACCGCTCTCACGCCACACACCATGTTCACACGCAGTGAAAAATACATCGCGGAGCAGAGGACACTGACAACGCGCTGACAGACAGGACAGATCGGGTTACTTATATGAAACAAAGTCTCAACTTTCCTATTTAGTAATTTTTAAAAGAAATTTAAACAATAAATACCATTTTGTGGCTCTTTAATGTGTCTGACAGATCGCTGTAGAGCCTCAGTTAAAGCTGCTCGTGAACCGATCATCTCTTCCTTCTAGTTCATTTATAGCATCAAATAAACATGAATGAACATCAGAAGGAATGTTGTTTTATCCGTGGAAAGACGTTACTACTACTACTTATCTACTAACTCTTCTAACTGCTTTGTCGGACAAAAATGGCGGATTCGGCAAATGGCGGATTATGATTGGTCAGATCGCCTGTTAATCAAACTCCCTGCGAAGGGTACATTTTTGGAAGCATGGAGTGTATTTTAATTTTTATGCAGATGACACCCAAATCTATTTGCCTTTAAAGCATGACTTGACAATCAAGGTTTAGAAACCTTGCTTGGTTGTTTAGCTGATATAAGATCTTGGATGTCTTTGGATTTTTTACACTTACATGAGTTGATTTTAAAGTACTGTTGCTTGTTTTTAAATCCGTAAATGGTCTGGCGCTTTCTTATTTGTCTGATCTTTTAAATTTGAATAAGCCGGTCAGATGCTTGCGATCCACAGGAAAATACTCTGTCCGACTCCTATCCGAGATCAAGATTGAAGTTGAGAGTTGACTGTGATTTCTGATGCCAGATCTATACGACCTAGCCTGACTTCGTCATACTCATATTCTGGGCAGAATGTGAGTCTGATACTGCTCCATAGGGCTTTGATTATGAGGCGTGTCTTAACCGAACGAGACCATGCTGAAGAAGCGTGTTCATCTGAGGCTTCAGAGAAAAGAGATCGTGAGCACATCCCTTCCATTGGTTTTCATTCCGTCCCATCTTCTTAGCGACCATCGGAGCCAGCTGATAAATTAAACTTTTGCCGAATCCCGTAGGAAGAACGGCAAATCTTTCCGATCGACGAATGCCTTGATTGCGGTTCTCTGTTCGTCTTTTAAAATTAATGCGCTGTCGAGTTATTCTATAACAGATGCGATAGCCGAATCTAAACATCTCAATCCTCCAGCTGCAGTCATCTTTGTTGAAAACCAATTCAACCCAACCGCTCTTTGATGACGTGGGTGATTACGTAACCGCAGATCATCTGTCCATCATCGATTAAAGCCCGCCCTGGCAATTTGATTGGCTCGGCCTTCTGGGAGCCGAGCATAATTACTCCTCAACGGATTGAGTCCAGACAGAACTTCCCGACCAAAAAATGTTGTGGGCGGGGTTCGGGCTGGCACCCAGGCTATATATGACCTATTATGGAACAGTCTTCCCATATCTGTGAGATCATAGAACTTCTCTTCTGTACAGAACAATGGTTAATTATTGTTGTGTTTATTTGTGCTTAATAAATCAATTAAATTAATTGAATGGGGATCTGGGGCGCCAAGGTCATACAGTAGATGACAACAAATGCACCATGTCTTCTATATGTACCATACGGTAACTTTGTGTGTGGAACAGAAGGACATTAAAGTTGTTATTGACAAAAACCCTAACCTTATTCCTTTCAAGCAGTTTTTCATATGCAGCTTTTGTGCTTTAACATTTAAAACTATTTAGGTTTATCACAAATTTTCCTCAGAAACATGCCACTTTATGGCTGTATGGCTGCTTATGCCTTTAAATCAAAGTGAAGATTAGTGTTGTCTTGTCTTGTGACTCAACAGGAAAGACTATGAAAGCTGTAAATAGGCGTGATGATCACCCACAGGTTTACACTGTTTGATGACAACTCAACTGCCTGTGTTGAAATTACAGTGAAGGCGTTGAACATCCTGGAGCATGAAAATATACTCAAGTAATTTCCCAAAACCCACATTACAGGATTTTATGATGCTTTCTGTCCTCTTTGATTTAGTTCATGAAACATTAGGAGGGTTCTATGTGCATTCATTTAATGAGAATAATCTAAATGATCGATGGACTACATTGTAGTGTAGTTTGTAGAATGTTCATTCAGAATCTATTGAATGATATTTGTGAATAATAACAGTTTCATAGTGATGCATCTGTATCTCTCAATGACTTAAAATCTTGACGTTTTCAGCAAAGCGCCTACAAAGACAAATAAATGTTTTAGGAATGGGGACGCTTACCTACAGAGAATACAACATAATCGCTTGAGATGTCTTATCAGCTTTTCCACAAAGTGTATTCACCAAACAGAATGATGCCAATCTCTCTGAGCATCTCTGTTTTGAGTCCAAGTGGGAATTGCTTCATAGGCCTTTTTCCAACCTCATTACAGCTGTTTGTGATTAGATATCTAGAGGCTCTTGGCGCTTCAGGGATAAATGTGCTTTAGTTATTTTAGCTTGAATGACATTTCTGTTTTAAATAAAAAGATTCTTAGATCGAGTAAAAAATGCTGAAAATAACCATATAATAACCTGATCTTTACAGTATATAATCACTATATAGTGTACATCCTTTGGAAAACAAGTCATTTCTCTCAGTGTAGGTTTTTTAAGATTTTTCCCTTGATTTACAAGTAGAGAACGTGAGTTGGATGAAATTATTTTTTTGAGTTCAAATACGCCTACACTGTAAAACAAAAAATGAAAAAAAAAGGTTTGTTTTTCAGTCTCATTCTCTCTCATCCCAGCAGGCACAGAAATGAAGCCGATAAAAAAATGAGATCAAGCATGTAACAATGAACAATTTAAAACCATAAAAATGAAAAATTTGCATAGATCTTTTTGTTTAATTTTTAAGAAATCTTCTTAAAGGGATGGTTGATTATGATTTCACTTTTCTAACTTTAGTTAGTGTGTAATGTTGCTGTTTGAGCATAAAAAACATCTGCAAAGTCACGACGCTCAAAGTTAAAAACAAAGGGAGATATTTGCTTTTAAAGAAATCGTTTTGTAAGGACTACAACAAACGGCTGTTAGGGACTACACGACATTCCTCCCAATAACCCTAAAATGTACATACTGTAAATCCGCCCGCCGGGAATGTGATTTATAGATTATCCAGACAGAATATGCTAATCAATGACTAGAAGATAACTACACATAAGCTACATAAATTCATCAACTACCATTCAGAAATGTTGTCTACATGTTGTCACTTCTTCTTGAGTCTCTCCATCACTGTCTGACTTCGGTTTGAACATAAAAGGCTAAAAGTTTTGTAAGGCTAACATTTTCAGTGCATGTCTGTGTGAGGTAAAACGACACAAGCTCTTGAAGCTCCGCCCCCTGTGCCGGGAGCGGCAGCTCATTTGCATTTAAAGGGACACACACAAAACGAGGCGTTTTTGCTCACCCTCAAAAAGTGACAACTTTAACATGCTATATAAAAATATCTGTGGAGTACTCGGAGTTAAAACTTCACATACACACTCTGGGGACATCAGAAATTTATTTTACATCTTGTGAAAAAGGCATTATACCACCCCATTAAAGGTTGATTCTAAAATACAGTACTTTTAAGATCTGCGAATTCCTCTTTTATCTTCCACTTTAATCTTTTGTTTGTTTTATTTTCCAGATTTTTAAGTGGTTTTAATATGAGAACACTGTTATTCAGCACTGCAGAGCATCTGTCCATCATGTCCATCCTGGATACATTCATAGTTGAGTGACAGATGTTGGCTTGGCATGGAATGTTATCAGAAAGCAATTATTTAATACTTTTATAAGTGCCAAACTATTAAGTGAGGAGCTGATAAACAGCCTTTTGAAGCAACAACGTTTCACTTTAGTTGCATCAGTTCCACTTGAATTGAGAGCGTGTTTGCATAATCACATTTATAAGTGTGAAATATTGCACGACTGTTACTGAGTCTTTCTGGAGCTATTTTCTGAGAGCAGCTGAAAGTACAACTCATGCATCTCAGATTTTAATTTCAACAGATTCATGTTGTCTGATCCGTTTTTTTATTTATTATGAATGTGCATGAAAGTGAGTGCATGGTCAGTATAAATTTACCACAACTGATGCTCTCTAGAAATGAAAGAAAGAAAAATGTAGCTGCCAATCTGTGACTAGCAACCAGTTGTCCTACACCTCAGTATACCCTGGATTTGTCTCCAGTGGCAGGTATCCAGGTGATCCATCAATTCCCCTAAGCGTCCTTGACTGACACAGGTCACATTTTCATTGAATAGGGGTTGAGGTTGAAACAAGCTCTTTTCTATAATACACTGAGAAAGCTAAGGGAAGTGAATGGAAAGTGGCACAGTTTGCACTTTGCAGAATATTAGGTTCTCACCATGGGTCCGTTCCAAACTTTAGTGAGCTGCCTACCTAGACAACATTTTTAAGCATTGTTATTGACAAAAAGACTATTTCAAACAGTATAAATCATGCTAAGATATCTCGATTTCCTGTTAAAACCTCAACCTAAGTTGCTAAGTTGGTTTACTGGTCTTGGTTGGTTTAAGATGGTCTCCCAGCCTTGCCAAACTGTGCTTCCGATGTTTTGTTTTGTTGTTTCACAGTCTGGCCAAGCTTTTGCTTAGCCGGATAGGTGATTTTCCCACCAGACCAACTAATGCCCAAAGCCTGGCCAGAGGTGCGTTTCCCAAAAGCATTGTTAGCCAACTAGGGCTACAAGTTCTGTCATTACCAATATTCAGTGTTTCTCAAAACCATAGTTCCAACAAAAAAAAATTGCAAACAGCTTCACAAACATGTGTGGTTTGAACTACAGCTGTCGACATGTGCTTAAAAGCATAGATTTTTTTGATAATATGACATATGAACTTAAATAGACACTTCTGTTGGGCACAATAATCAAACTAACATTCCATACCTTTTAATTCCATTTAAATAAATATACATTACAATTCATATATTTTAGTGTGTCTACAATAAGCACCATTTTTGAAGAGTATAGTGTAAGAGGAGTATGACATAAGAGGGAACCAACAATGAATAAAACATAAAATAAAGCAAAACGTGGGGATCAGAAATAGTGAAGTATTCCTCAGATGCCAGGTTTGTTACAGTAGCGTTTCCAAGAAATTACATTTGTGAAGAAAGCTGCTGAATGAACCACATGTACGGGTGTAAAGTGCACGCTAGTTATATACTGCATGTTAATGTAAGTGGATTTATGTTGTTTGTGTAAATTAACTATGCAAAAGTGTGTATAATTAATCAGATAATACCTAATTTGCATAATTAAACATAACATTTTTAAAAACTTGTAATACATTTTTTCATGAACTTGTGTAAGTAATCAACTGAGGAAGTTTCATGGTGATATCTATTATTTTTAAATTGTACCCTATTCACCTGTAGTGTCTCGCCTTAAGAAAATACCAGAATGCCAAATTGAAAAAAAAGGGTGATTACAAACATATTCATATTGAAGTCTAAAAATATTGATAAAAAAGATCTGTCTCATTTAAACTGCACACATTTAATCCAGTGTACTCTATCTGTATTGTGCTTGCATGGCATTGTTAACTTAGCAACATATGCTAACAGCAAACTATTAGAATCAGCTGTACGAGTTGATTTTCTTATGAATGTCATGTGAGTCTGTCGTGGACAGCATTTCCTATCAGTCTCTAATGAGGGCTGGCTATGTAGACGGCAGATAGCAAGACTGCTCATTTTTTCAATGGTTTTGTAGCCCAGCACAAATGTTTTTATGCAACAACATCTTGTAGGCAAACCGTTACACCCACATCACAATCTTTAACTTTGCTTAATGCCATCTTTTTTTCATCCTCCTTTCTCTGTACTTTGCTTTTGCATATAGCCGATAGCTCTACTTTACACTCTGAATCGAGCTTGACTCAAAAAGGTCACTGCAGTAGAAGTCAAGGCAAGGCAGCAGGTCCATGTGGAATCGACGCCTCCAACAACCCTCTCTGCCCTTAGAATGCAAATCTAAACATAAAAATAGACATCACTTCATGTTTCCGATGCTGTGAGTGGAGTACATTAAGTATTCACCAAAAATATGCTTAAATGCTGTTTGTTTTTGCGCCGCAGCTCCTCCGCTGAAACACAGAGGCCTCTAAAATAAACAGTTTTAGCATTGGGGATAATATCAGCGCTTGTGTTTCTGTTCAGAAAATTGGCCTCATTTTTCGTGCTAGCAAATTTGAAGAACCAGCTGACATATCTGTACAGGGAGGGCTGACATCTGTGATACATCTTTCATGCTTAATTACATCTGAACTCAGAAGATGCCACCTCTTTTCTTCAACAAAGCCATGAATCACCAACGTATGCCTCACACAAAACTCCGCCTCGTAGCTGTACCGCTTGTTTGTCATTTATTTCCAAGGACTTCTGGAATATAATTGCAACATTGCTGAAGAACTACAACACAAAGCACAATAAAATTGGATCTGACTTGCTTAATGTGATTTAACCAAGTATGACACATTTCTGGATAAACATGTTGGTCATGAACTTACTTGTTATAGCAATTACAATAACTGGGTTATAACTAGGTACTAACCCTGAACCTATTCCTAAACGTAACCTTAACCTATAGTTACTCTATATTACCGGTACTCTACAGTAAGTACACTTTAAGTACATGTACTGTAAAATAAAGTGTAATGAGTAATGTATTAAATACATTTTATATTGCTAGTAATATGTCTAGGTGAACACTTACTGGACACCATTTTCAGAAAAATCTTGTTAAAATGTGAGTATTAAATTGAATACATTAGGCTTTGGAGGAGCGTTTATTTATTGAATCATCATTGTATTGCATTGCATTATATGTTTTGCCCCCACGCATTAAATAAAATAGAGCATTGATCATAAAACTATCATCTTACTAAGACCTATTATTGGGAGATATAGAGTGACAACTGGTATTTATATGGTTGTTATTTATTATGTAGTCTGCAATACTGGTGTATATTCAGTGAGGACCATTTAGTTCACATGTCCCGGGTGAGCTGCTGTCAGTCTCACAGTTGGACCGTCACAAAATATTTGAGAGGGACACAGGTTTGCTTCGGGCTCATACAGTGTACTTTTCATAAGAATATCTCACTGGATGTGTGTGGAGCTACATTTGACATATATTTTATTACTATACGGGTAACACTTTATTTTACAGTGTTCGTGATACAGAGTAATTACTTAATTCATTACTTAGTTGTAGACGTTGTAATAACATGTATCAAAATGTAATTAACAAGTAACTAAGTTATGGAACAGCCTGAACTTACAGATTGTAATTATGCACATGTAATAGGCAGCTACTGTTACACATATGTAACAAGCCAAATTGGATAAGGTTTATAGATACACTTGAAGTAAACTTAAGTACATTCTTGATACACTTTATTTTACGTAGCTTATCCCTGTGTAATAGTATGTAATTGCAATGTAATTAGGAAACTACTGCATGTATTTAAGGTAGATTCATATATTTTGAGTTAGAAAATATCCCACATATTGGCCAATTCATCAGCATCACCAATATATCAGTTGACCATATTTTAGAAGAAGGCTTATGTGAACACTTAGGGCTGCAGATTAGGGTTGGGAATAGCGGTTGGGATATACTTATTCAATATGATTGTTGTCGCAGGAACAGGTAATGATTTTGATACAGGAACATGTCCTACTTGGCTAAATCACATTGTGCGCATATAGCAAGTCTCATAGCAGAATGAAAACAAGCTGGTAATATTGTTAAGGGAAGGACTTGCTTAAATGAATAGCTCCAGGGTGTGCGGCACATTATTTTTCAAAGTACTAAAATGATTCTCTCTGGATTTCTTTCATAGAAACATAATGTATTGGGTCTGTGAGGAAGTAGCTTGAGAGAACACAGAGCTTTGTAGGTGTACGGCTGTGTTTTTAACTTGGCAGTGCCTGGAAAACAGTGCGGTTTGCAAGGCCGTGATCACAGATGTGTTACATGGTTTGGTGAATCCACACTGGTGGAGAAGCAGGACTGGATCAAGCCTGCTTTAACTACAGTGTAAATGCTTCCGCCAGTTCTCCACTGTCCTCTAAACAAAATCCAACAATAAAATCAGAAAAAAATTGGGAAATGTATCATTTTGAAGAAGAAGAAAAGAAAGCAAAAAAATAATTAAAAAAATAAAAATATCACAAGATCCACTTTATAAAATGAACAGAAAACAAATTCTTCAAGGGATACTTCTTTTAAATGTCTAAATACTTCCAAACTCATTGTAGTTTGAAAAATAAAAAAAAATATATATATATATACTGAGTTCTCTTTTAAATGTATTTACTCCCATCCACTTAGCCAATGGCAAACTGACGTTCTTCCAATCCTCTCTCTCACTGTCGATTTTAATTTGTCAAATCTAAGGCACTTACGTTTTTTCTGCAGAATCAAGCATTTTTTTTAAAACTTCAGATCTAACCTTAGACATTGACTCTTCCATTTCTGTGCCAAGAAGACAAGAATATTTGTAGAATATTTCTGTCATCCTAGCATAATCAAATGTTTCATTCATCTTTTCTACACTCACGCTATGCTCTGTAGTGCTGATAGACAACTCGTCTGATATGCCATCAGCACTATCAGCATTTGTGATGTGCTGGAAGAAAAACTACATGTGTCTGTGAAACTGTCAGAAAGCAATGTAAGAACTTTTTAAGGAAGTCGAAAGCGCTTGGCAGATTGATTATTTAGGAGGATAGGAGGATTATTTATCGAACACTAAAGGCTGAATTGTGCCACGTTTGCATTCTCCATGATTCTCAGACCTCCCCCTTTTGATTCTCAGAACTGCATTTAGCATTTTGTGTTTGCGGCATTATCTGATTTGCTTGTTTTTTTTTTCTAATAAAGGGGCAATAGAGTATGTATACTAATCCTAATTATGAACATATTATAATGTTTCTATGAACGATTTTTACAACATCCATGTGCATGAACATTTTTCCTAAGTTCATTGCTTCTTTTAAAGAACAGCATGCAAGTTATTCATTCATAATGTGTCTTATGAGAAAGTGAGTGCAGCCTTCTGCTTAATCCACATCTTTTGAAGAGATCAAATATGGTATATGAAAGCTCAACCGTACTTGCTTGACATGCAAGAACAAATCTCACTGGTTCTTGCAGAAGCTCAAAACATCCTGGCGAGACTTGAGGACGAGCTTCAATGTTTCTCGCACATCAAGCAAGCACCTTTGAACTTGCATTTACCATATTGGATGTGCTTTATGTACGTGCATTAACCAATGTTTGTTTATATGCGAATATAGGCCTATATTTAATCCGTTAATCATAAAAAGTGATAATTGAAAAAATATCTCATTTGTGTTCTGAAGATCAGCAGGATTCTTATAGGTAATTGATGACAGAATTTTCCTTTTTGGGTGAACAATCCCTTTAAGATTTCCTGGTTTCTGTCCACTTATATATAAACTCATTATGAACTTATTAACCTAATTCATTCTTTGACATCAGTTGAATGGATACCATTTTCTGACCAACATCCATATTTGCATTAAACCTTTATTCCAATGATGATGTACTTAAATATGAGACTGTTACAGTGTTTCCGCACATCAGTTTATATGTGTCACGATCCACACTCAAGGAAACAGGGGTAGATCCAAGTGCAGTGTTTAATGGGTCATCCGTAATCGTAAACCAGTCCAGGCAGGGGTCAAAACCATAAAAGCAATCAAAACAAGAAACAACACAGGAACAAACCAGAAAACAGGACTCGGAAGTGGCGTGATACATAACAAGGACTCCGTGACACATACTAAAACAGACAGGGTTATATACACAGGGAAATGACAATGCTAATGCTGAATAGGCTGAGTGCAATGATTAGTGACAAGGGACAGCTGAGTGCAATGAAGAACAAGGATCGTGGGGAATGTAGTTCAGAATGTGACAAACACCGTGGGTAAGGAGGACATCTAGTGGTGACCCAGGGAACTCAAACCAGACACTGTGACATAACCCTCCTCCTACAGAGCGGCTACCAGACGCTCCAAGACATAACAGACAAAACAAGAGTCCAGGCGGGAGGTGAAATGGTGGAGGATCAGGGGGCGGGATGGGGGGCCAGGTCCATGGAGGGGAACAGGAACAAGGGGTGACGACTTAGCCGGCGACCAGTGCGAAACCGACAGTCCATCGGGCGGCCAGGGCGGAGACGACCCTTCGGGCGGCCAGGGCGGAGCAGACCGTCCATCGGGCGGCCAGGGCGGAGCAGACCGTCCATCGGGCAGCCAGGGCGGAGCAGACCGTCCATCGGGCGGCCAGGGCGGAGCAGACCGTCCATCGGGCGGCCAGGACGGAGACCGTCCATCGGGCGGCCAGGGCGGAGACCGTCCATCGGGCGGCCAGGGCGGAGACCGTCCATCGGGCGGCCAGGGCGGAGACGACCCCTCGGGCGGCCAGGGCGGAGACGACCCCTCGGGCGGCCAGGGCGGAGACGACACCGGCTCAGGAACAGTCCGGCTGAAGCACAGTGTCCGGGGTTCCAACCAGACTGGAGGCTGCCATCTTGGTGGTGTGTGCAGCCCAGGCATGTAGGACAGCAACCATGTAAAAGGTGAAGACTGCCCTCTTGGCCGTGGCAGGACTGACGGGAACAGCCTCCGGCACAGGAACCATCTCTGCATCGGCAGACGCGACGTGGACAGTCTCTGGAACGGCAGACGTGACGTGGACAGTCTCTGGAACGGCAGACGTGACGTGAAGCTCAGGCTCGGCAGACGTGACGTGAAGCTCAGGCTCGGCAGGCATGCTGTGTCTCCTCCAAGCACGCAGTACTGCTACTGCATAAAAAAGGAAGACCGCCTTCTTTGCTGTGGCAGGACTGATGGTGGGCGGCTCCGAGACAATCTCAGGGATGACAGCGGGCTGCTCGGAGGGGACGGCCTCCGGGACGAAAGCGGGCTGCTCGGAGGGGACGGCCTCCGGGACGACAGCGGGCTGCTCGGAGGGGACGGCCTCCGGGACGACAGCGGGCTGCTCAGAGGGGACGTCCTCCGGGACGACAGCGGGCTGCTCAGAGGGGACGTCCTCCGGGACGACAGCGGGCTGCTCAGAGGGGACGTCCTCCGGGACGACAGCGGGCTGCTCAGAGGGGACGTCCTCCGGGACGACAGCGGGCTGCTCAGAGGGGACAGCCTCCGGGCCATTGGGGAGGCAGGAAGTCTTCCTCCTCCGCCGTTTTCGATGGCGAGATGCAGGCTCTGGGCTGGAAACCACTGGTCCAGAGTCGAAGAGTGGCCGAAGCGGGGAATGGTATCGGGGTCCATCTCGACCACCTCCTCCCCTGCGGCCTCCACGGGTTCCACGAAACCTGGCCAGACGGGTTCCCTCAAAAGAACCTCTCTGGGAAATGGTGTTGGCTGACCAGGCCTCTGTGGAACCAGCGGAAAAGGGCTCAGTGGAAGCGACCGCCATGGTCTCCTCAGTCCTCCCAGCCCACAGCGCGAAGCATTCGAACAGCGTCATCCGAAGTTCTGACTCCCCAGATGACGGTTCTCGCCTCTGCGGTCTCTTCTCCCTCTTCATAGCGGGGGGAAGGATACGGGAACCCATACTGCTGGATCTTTCGCAACGGAGTCCTTCTGTCACGATCCACACTCAAGGAAACAGGGGTAGATCCAAGTGCAGTGTTTAATGGGTCATCCGTAATCGTAAACCAGTCCAGGCAGGGGTCAAAACTAGGGATGGCTGACGCGAAACAGTCGTTCCGAAGCTTTGCGAGATCCCGAAGCGCAGATGATTCGAAACACTGATCCGAAGCGAGATTCAAAACACCCATGTCACGTGACTATGGCCAAACGAAGCCTCGAAGTGTTTCACGAGTGTTTCATCAGGTGTGATCCGCCGAATCAGCGCTTGATTGACACGGTCGGGAACAGACCACACAAGCGCACATCTGTATAAAAGTGAAATTAACGCATATTGACCTCGTGGGTTTTTGTGAGAGTAGTTTGATTTTGAGATAGCGGATTTTTGGTGATATAGTGACATTTATAGTGCGATTTGTTTAGTTATATTTAGGCTTACATTTAAATTTACACAACACATTGACTGATAGGCTAGAGGCACAGAGTATACATATAGTGACACATTAATAGATACATAGATATAAATATAGACAGCTAGATTAATAGATAGATAGATAGATAGATAGATAGATAGATAGATAGATAGATAGATAGATAGATAGATAGATAGATAGATAGATAGATAGATAGATAGATAGATAGATAGATGATAGATAGATAGATACATATATAGATAGATTAAAATAGGCTACATATATAAATACATAGATAGATTATAGATACATATTATATATCTAAATACATAGATAGATTGTAGATACATATTATATATCTAAATACATAGATAGATTGTAGATACATATTATATATCTAAATACATAGATAGATTGTAGATACATATTATATATCTAATTACATAGATAGATTGTAGATACATATTATATATCTAATTACATAGATAGATTGTAGATACATATCTAGATAGATTTGGATAGATAGATAAAATGGAGGCTCCCCAGAAGAGATGCCGTACATCTGTGGTGTGGGAGCATTTCCATTTAGAAACCCCAAATAAAGTGAGATGTGTGTATTGTGATCGGCAGCTTGCCTACTGCAACAATACATCATCCATGATGCGCCATTTGAGGAGCTGATGCCACAGTGGAAGTGAAAAAATACATCAACGATGCGTATTTGCCCAGAACTCATGATCCACTAACTTACTGGAAAGAGAGAGCAGTAATCTTTCCTCATTTGTATGTCCTGGCTAAAAAATGTCTTTGCATACCAGCAACAAGTGTCTCTTGTGAGGATTTTTTCAAAGGCTGGAGAAATTATCTGTAAAAAAAGAAGTAGGCTAAGTCCTTCCACAGCAGAGAAATTAATATTTTTGAATAAAAATATCTAAAAAAGTGAGACATTGTGGCTTGATTTATTTTATTAATATTCATTTTGCAGGACCAAAATAACATTATGCACAGTGATGAGCCTAGGTTACAAGCTTCACATATTAGAAAAATACAATAATAAAAAAACAACACATTTTTTTTAATGGCTCGTCAAGGTTGTTTCAGGATCAACACCTGCAAGTGACCACTAGGTGTCACCGTGGAGACGGGTGTCGGATTGATTCGAAGCCTCGAAACAATATGAACCATTTGGTTCAACTGTTTCATTGCTTCACGAAGCCTCGATCTGCCCATCACTAGTCAAAACCATAAAAGCAATCAAAACAAGAAACAACACAGGAACAAACCAGACAACAGGACTCGGAAGTGGCGTGATACATAACAAGGACTCCGTGACACATACTAAAACAGACAGGGTTATATACACAGGGAAATAACAATGCTAATGGGGAATAGGCTGAGTGCAATGATTAGTGACAAGGGACAGCTGAGTGCAATGAAGAACAAGGATCGTGGGGAATGTAGTTCAGAATGTGACAAACACCGTGGGGAAGGAGGACATCTAGTGGTGACCCAGGGAACTCAAACCAGACACTGTGACAATATGCCTCAATTCTGACAGTTTTTCTCAGAATTGCGAGTTTATATCTCACAATTCGGACTTTATAACTTGCAATTGCGAGTTTATATCTCACATTGTCTGAGAAAAAAAGTCAGCATTGCGAGATATAAATTCACAATTCTGAGATTTTCCTCGCAATTGCGAGTTTGCATCTCACAGTTCTGACTTTATTTCCTGCAATTCCGAGTTTACAACTCGCAACCCATTTTCTCACAATTATGATAAAAAAGTCAGAATTGCAAGATTTAAATTCACAATTCTGACTTTTTTTCATCATAATTCTCTCAAATTGTAATTGTCATCATAAAACTCTCAATTGCCGTTATAAAATCAAAATTGATTTATATATATATATATATATATATATATATATATATATATATATATATATATATATATATATATATATATATATATACAAATAAGTTGTTGTAAACTGTGCTGAAAACAAGCGTACATATTTTCAGGCCTCAACATTTTTTATCATCTCACACTTATTTTTGCTAAGATGCATGCTGCAGTTTGCTGATGCTAAATCTGTGGGCCGTGTAATGGTGGAGGTTTGGTGTGTGTGGACATCTCCAGACTGCTCAAGCTAGGAAAAGCATATGAGGTTCTGCCACATCGAGCATGCTCAGCGAGGTCTGCAATAAAGGACGGGTAATGCCCATCCTTAACAACTCCTCCTCCCATCGTCACCGGCCACCGAGTTAATGGCCTCTCGGAGTGCAGATAGCGAACTCATTGAGGAAAGCAGGAGGATTCATCTGGGAAAATGGAAGTGCTCATGGGCCCTCCCAGGGGAGCATCCACAGCCACCAGAGCGTTTCCTGCTAGCTCAATGTGACATTGGGAGGATGGAAAGCTCATTTAAAGGGCTCAGATTGTCCCACTCACTTCAAGATCCATTTGGTAGACTTAGACAGCCTTTCAGGGCTCAAGCCGAGAAATTAGATTTACACGATTGCAAACTTCATACCTGTTCAAGGTTATTTTGGAGGGCCTGCTTGTTCCTGTACTTGAGGAGAAGAAAGCTCTAAGATTACATTTGAGTGGATCTTTCATTCTTGTGGTAAATTAGGTTAATCAGCGCAATTCATCTATACGAAATGGCTTTCGAAGTGACATCAGTGCTGATAAGTGCTTGATTCTAAGGACTAAATGAGGCAAAACCCATCAGTAGATAAAGAAAGAAATGGCTGTTTTGCCGCCACCTTCTACAGAAGCAGGTTCAAAAAGTGCGACTTGCCATCTCCTCTGTCTTATTTAATGCATTTGAGGTGATTCATGGCCAAGGGTGCATTGCACAGTGAAATGCTTATTTCATAAATGACGCTTGCATCTTGAGCTCCGACTGACCTGCAGAATCTCAACAGCTCTCTCTCTCATAGAGGTTGAAACGGTCTCTGCTCGTGAATTATTAATGGGAGGCAGTACACGTTGAAATAACTGCTCTGTGATGAACGTTCCCCTTCTCCACATCCATCAAGATTTTCAGTTGTGAAGGACACCGCATGTCCACATACAGTACAACAGGTTTACACTAGGGATGAACAAAAATATATTCATATCAACTAGTCTGTGGTTTGCAGTCTTCAGGAAGCACTGTATAATTAGGTTGGCAATTGGACACGTTTCTGGGGGCCGTTTTACGTAATGCGTGTTCTTGCGGTCGGAAAACAGCTAGATGAAATTGATTAGAATGTAGGTGTCTTCTGTTCAACTTGACATTTGTATGCAACACTCGTGCCAGAACACTTAAAAAACAAGAGAGGCAACAGCCAAATATGCTTTAAAGGGGATGAATTGAAAACGCAAATTTTCTGAGTGAGTTTTATCATGCAAACCGTCTAACAGTTAAAGCAGAGCACACTGTTTGCATGCCAGTGAGAGCATTAAAACATACAAATATATAAGAAAACGCAATGTAAATAACATTTTAAAACTAACTATGATCAATACTTTTGTTACAGTATTTATTAGTCTTTTAAATGTTAGTTAGCTAATGATAACAAATGATAGGTTGTTGTAAAGTGCTACCCAAAAAAATCTAATAAAAATACTAATCGACTAGCTGGTTTTGAGTGTTACTAGTTAGCCAAGCTGGTCTCTCAGTTTGATCAGCTGACAAGTTCTCTTTAAAACCAGCAAAAGACTTGACTGGGAGATATTTTTTAAGCAAACTTTTAGATTTGAGTCTTTTCACACTTTCTTTGCCATGTTTGACAAAAGTGAAAATTTGTGCATCCAATTTACACTGAATTTTCAATGGCATACAAGGTTCATTAGTTGATAAGTTGAAGAAGTTTTAACTTGTACCCAATTAAAATATGAGGCTTGAAATTAAATGAAAAAACATGCCTATAAATGTTACAGTTGAAAAACCAGATGAAACCGATGAAACTTATTTACAAATGTATTTCATTCTGAATTAGTTTTTTTCTGATAGTTTTGAATGGAGCCTGACTGTGTCTGGGACAGTGAAAGGGCCAAAGATGGACGAGCTGTGGTGAAGGCTGAGTTCATGAATATTAATTAGCATATGTTAATGTTGCTGATCTTCCACATGCATATGCATTTTGGGATGTTTGTTATTTTCTCTCATATTTAACTCAACATCTTTGTGGATGTACACCTGCCCGAAAGTGCAAACTCAAATGTAAAGCTTGTGTTAGATGTGTGGAGATATTGCACTGCATGACTCCTGATTTTTTATATTTTTATAATGTCATTTACTTCTTTTAGTTTGTCAAGAGATTTAAAGCGTCATTTTTGAAGAGTGCGCATGTGCGAACTTTCTTTAGTATGAACGAGCCTATGATTGAATCTGGAAATAAAGCAAAATAACTGAGACCATTTTTAATTAGTCCCCAGCTACCATGTCCGTAACTTCTGGCAAAAATCTGGCATTAATTTGATCTCAGACGGATTAATCAAAAATAAGTTATTACTCCACAACCTCCACAACACATTTGTGACAATACGGTTTCAGGAAACAGTCGTGACTAGCTAGTTGATTTCTTCAATTATGCATCATACTATGGTAGTTAATCTGCGAGTTATGCCATTGTACGGGACACACAGCTCAGAGCATTACTGACAGACTGGGAAGAGAGGTGCTGCAACAACGTAAAACGTGAAAAATAATGAAAAAAGCATGAAAACCTTTTTTAGTACACCCAAAAACAAAATCAAGACTGTCAAATATTGCTGTGATAGTTTCTCCAGCTGTTTTTGAATCCAGAAATGACGTTCTCATAAATATTAAATTATTTAAAAAATATCAGGCAAGGCAAGTGCAGTAAAATATGCTGTTTTATATCATGCCTTTGATCTGCCTCATTTGATCTGTTTTAATGAATGGGTTTAATAGCATTATAATCATGTTTGTCAGGTTTTGTCCATGCAGATGAGATGAGCTAATGAGATGAGCCGGTGTCAGTGTGATGTCTTGTCATTTTTGAAAGAGAAGGAAGTTTCCCTCAGGGCACTGCTAGGTTATTTTGATTGGTTTCTTACGTTCTCTCCCTCATAAACTGACCATATCTTTGGCCCTGCTTACAAAGACAAAGCCCTGAAGGAAAGAAGAAACTGGGAAGAAAGAAAAAATACTGAAAGCGGCAACCTTTTAACCATCTCCCAGAGAGTTTGCCCCTCACACGTGCTTTAGGCGATCACAGCATTCAAAGGGAACTCGGCTTTAAAAGATCTTTGAAAAACAATTGTCCATGCTGAGTTAAAACTGTAACACTCAGTACTAGAACAAAATCTGATTTGAAGTGGGTGTTTTGCCTTTGGACAGAGGGAAAATAGACCTTGAAGACCACCCACATCCGCCCCGTGCTTTGCTCCTTGTGTTCTGAGCTGGAGAGAATGAACTGGCCCAAATTCAGAAAGCAAGGGAATTGCATTGACTTCTTACCTTTGAAGGCACTAATTTTTATTCTTTTAATGAGGAAAAATGGAGCGTTTCAACTACTTTCCTTCTGATTTCCTCTTTCTGGAATGCGCACACAGACGACACACTCTCCAACCATGCTCAAGGTTTCCATCCCTGTGGGTTTTTTCTTGCTTCTAATGAGAGAAATGTCTTCTGCAAAATATTAGAAATTAATGTCGTTATTTACTCACCTTTACATTGCTCCAAACCCAAATGCTGCTATTTTTTTCTGTGGGACACAAAAAGAGGAATTTTTTAAAAATCTTCATGCTCTTTTCAGTGTAATGGCATTCATAGTTCATAGTGACCAGGGCTTGTCAAGCTCTGGAGAGGAGAAATAAACATTATAAATAGTCTATACGAATATATTTGGAGTCATACGATGCTTCATGCGAGTAACAAGGTAAAATCATGTTAATTTATTACTGAAAATCTGAGATTGCTTCAGATCTCAAATGCCATTCTTCGTTATGCATTTTCTAACTGGCACGTCGCATTTAGAAGGAGCCTTTTTCAGTGAAAAATGGTTTAATTTTCTTTCTGTTCCTCACACAAAGCTATCATAGGGTTTCAGAAGACTTCGAATATAATGCACACGCTGCTTTTATGGTTCTTTAAACGTGACTTTTTTGTCTTTTTGGAGCTAGTGGTCACTAATCTGTGTTTGAATGGAACATATGGTAACATATGTACTAATGAAGGTTTCATTTGTTATCAAATTTAGTTAACATGAATAAAGAAAGAAAAATACTTCTACCGCATTTATTTAATTTCAACATTTACTAATGCATTATTAAAATCAAATGTTGAATTTTTGAACATTAGTTAATTCACTGTGAACAAACATTAACAAACAATGAACAGCTGGATTTTTATTAACAAACATCAACAAAGATTCATAAATACTGTAACAAATGTATTGCTCAGTGTTAGTTTATGTTAGTTAACACATTAACTAATGTTAATAAATGAGACCTTATTGTAAAGTGTTACCGGCAATATCTGTGTAAGATGGAAGCCCGTTTTTGCCTCGGGTGAAAACGTAAAAATATTTTATCGGATGTGCCTTTCGTTTACACGACGACGGCGTTTTTGGGGCTTAAAAACGCAAAAAAGTGAAACCACACTCCAGAGTGGAAATCTTAAAAACGCTCCACCATCGCGTTCCCGTCTAAAGGGTAAAAATGCTGCTAGACAGTGAAGGCATTGCGTACGCGTTTACGTCACAGGTATGCGCCAGTACAGGAAAATAAAAAAACATTATCAAACTAAAATATAGCATTAATTTCATTGACAATTTTTTTTTAAAAATTCTGTCATTTTTGAGCGACACGTGAAGAGCACCGAGGGTTACAGCAGTAGCTTTACCGTATTAAACATGAAAAACAGTGTCAGCGTCTCTCTTTCACTTTCAGTGCTTCACATTGCCACTAGCCGCCTGGAGTGCACACTACATCAAATTTCACACACTTTTGCGTCACCATATGCACGCAGATTTCCACCCCATAACGCTCGTCTAAACGCAGAATAAAAAGTGATAACGCAACTCCACTTTTGCGTTTTCTCTTCACTTCACATCGTTTCCGTTATAGAAGTTATAGAATCACAATTGTATTGCGATAAAAAGTGAAATTGTGAGATGTTTTGTTCTGAGAGATGTTTTGCGAGATGTTTTGTTTTTGTATTTAGGGTGCATTAGGGTGATTAAATAACAGAATTACATTTTGGATGAACTGTTCCTTTAAAGATTACCCTAGTACACAGTCTCTCAGTGCTTGGCCTCTGAGTAAATGAATGCACACCCACAGTCCTTACAACATGCTAATTGCCTCTTAACTGTTACATAGCGTGTGCTGTCATGCATATGTGTGCAGGCATGCAGAAACCCCTTATTTAGAAATGATAAGTAATGATCCTGAGTGGAGTCTTACTGTATTAGTTTACGGCTGCTCTGTTGAGGATTGTTACTGCTCGTTATTTTGAAACACTATTTACATGCTGCGACACACAATTTGACAAAATGTTATGTTTTTTCCTATACTCACTGCACACAATGGCCTTGTTAAAGAAGTTATTAAGTGCAGTCAGTCTAATATTTCACATTTATTGAGAAAAATCCATTAATAGCAAATGTTTTTACCTGTTTTTGTTTTTGTCACCATCACAGATTTAGTCAAACTAAGTGTTTTATTACATTGATAATTGCAACTATTTATAATTCAAAAGCATCGAAGTGAAAATATTTACTGTTGTCTTTACTCAAGAACCACTATATAAAGGCTGAAGTAAGGAGCGGAGAAGAGTCTAGCATGTGTTGTCGAGTCAAAGCCAAGAGTGTCTTTGTGCAAAACACTTCATCTTTTATGAAGTGAGGTTTTGGCCAAATTACAGAAAAAAGTGCCCACATAGCTACTGTAAACTTTATAACCTGTATTTGATGAGAACGTATTACTGCTTCAGACCTTGTAGCTCCATTTGAGCTTGATTTTGGTGAAATGTTAATAATATGAGACACAAGTGGCGGACCATATGTAAAACCACAAAATCAACGCGTTAAAAGTTTTTGAAAATAAGTTTCCTGAATAGTAGCAGTTTTGGACATACAAGTTTTCTGCCCGACAGTGACGATATGATAATTATTATAATGGTTTTGTGTGGTGCTTGCTGTAAGTTTATTTAAAATAGTGGTCTTTGTGCCATTTTTGACTTGTTTTTGGTAAAGATTAGAACATCTTAATAAATCTACTATTACCAAATTTTGTCTCTACAAAATAGTTATAAGATTTAGCCCTTCACATATGCCATTCTATATTATAGGGTACAGTGGGGTTAAAGGGCGTCGGGTGTAAAAGCCCCATTAGATTTTCTCTTAAAACACTAAAACCACTAAAAGTCAAGTCAAGTCACCTTCATTTATATAGTACTTTTAACAATATAGATTGTTTCAAAGCAGCTTTACAGTGATAATATGAAATTAAAGTAACAGCGATTGTTTTGGCTTTATAGCAGCTTTAGAATGAGGTTATTGTCCAGCTTTTGATTGATTCACTTCCTCACAACGATCATTAGTTATTAACTTAGGGTCCGCTAACACGACACCGTTCTAACAGAAAACCCTTAATGCGATCCGGCCGCTCATTTGCACAAAACAGTGCCCGGTGTCTCGAGAACGCAAACCATCAAATAAGTTCCAAGGTGCAAGCCTTGAAAAACGGATAATACAGTTTTTTTTTCAGCACTCCAGCACTTTCCTGAACACCTGCAATACTGCAGCATTTTCTTTTCCTTAAGTGGGCTTGTTGTGACAGATGTGCAATATGGATCCATGTTTATGGCTCTAAGATGCACACAGTTCATGTACTAATAGCGAAATAATAAAGAAGGCGTTATGAAATATGTAAGATCTTATTTTTCAATGCAGAAATAAACTATTTTCTGTGAATGTGCTAGACGTTCGATTTATTAGCTGATATGGGTGAATACACGATAAAACAATTTGTGCAACAAACCATTGTTTATATACGATAATGAATTAAAATAATATGATAACAAATACCAAGTTCCAACATCAAGCAGCATAATGGACTGTTGAGGTATAATTATCATGACACTATTATGATAGTTTGATTAAAAAGTATATTTGAGACTATAGACTATAGATCTGGTTATGTGAGACTGTAGTTTGTACATTATTCATTGATATTATAGTACAGAATAGCTCTTTCGGCATTATCCTGAATATTGTATAAGCATTCATTTTATGTGTCATTGAACGGAAGAGAGGCTCTCGAGAGCGCATGAACATCACATCCTTTTCTTTCCTTTCACTGGAAAAGAGTGAGGGAAGGACATTTGGAAAAGTGGATAGCGTGAGAGAGAGAGAGTTAGGGGTGGGCTTGCATTCTTCTCATTCTCGTCCGTGAACAGGTATGATGAACGTGTTGCAACATTGGCGAACGCCTTTGTTTTCGCAGCGCAGTATAAAATGCTCCCTGCACAGCAGATGTTATTAATACGCCTGTGTGGGAAGTGATCTGGCAGCATGCTTTGTGTGCGCTTATTATTGGTTACATGAAGTTGGTCACATGTTCCTGCAGTACGGGTACACCAGCCGCTGTGTTCCCTGCACCCTGACACCTCTTTCAGCACGATAAACTCTCCGTAACATCCCGCCTCTTAAACTGCATGTCCAGAGCTGTCTGCTTCTGTGTGTCCAGTGTGAAACATTCGCAGGAAGAGGCCATGCACTGCTACAAATGTTCTTTCTCTAGCTAGGGTGAATTCAGAGTAGTGGGACACTTTTTACATTTGAGATGAATTGGATTGAAGACTTGGAGTAGTCCAACCAACCTGAATTCACCCTATTATTTCCCCCCACTGTTAATTTAATGTCTCACAGTGATACATTTATAAAGTCCACTGATGCATTTGAGAGGAAAAAGTAATGAGTAATAGGAAAGCACTGATATGAACATTCTGGGACATGTGATAAGCCAATAATCAGATCATTCACAAAATGGCTGAAGTGAATTTAGGCTTCTTAACATTATAATGTATATTAATTTTGAGATTTTCTTACAGATTAGATTAGATTACAGTTTAGAGTACATTTAGCAGTATTAATAAACTATTCGTGTTTTTAAAGATTAACTTTGAGTGTTCTGTGGTGCGAAGTTAATCTAAATGTAATATTAGATTCATCAAATATAATAAAATACTCAATATTGGCTGTAATGCATACACTATAAATATTGATCATCACTAATAAATAAAATCTGTCAGGCAATAATCAGTATGGAATGTACTGTATATATAAATATATATATTTTTTAATATTTTTTGTTTTTTCAGAGCGATAAAACATTATTATATATCTTCTAGTTAAGATCAAGTCATGTCCAACCAATTCATTGAAGTCATTATGCAAATACAATTTTTTAAAAGTTATCAATGTTGTTTAAAGCACTAAAAATAGATGGATATTTATGGCCAGCTAAACAAAAATAAAGGTTGAATGAATTACTGTGAAATAAAATTCAAACAAATTTAAACGTTAATATAATTCATATGAGTTATTATATGTAGGTGTGGAATAGGATTTTTAAAACAATGGATGTAAGGATTTTTCTTTTGTGAGCACATTAGTTGTGTGAAGGCAAATCAATCTGGGCACCCATTCATCAGACATGTCTCTTTATGCAGGAGGCCTTTTGTAGAAGTTCATCTTGTTTCAGCCAACCTGACTGTTTGATAATGTACCTGACAGAGAGCATGTGTTTAGAGCCACCGGGGCTTTACAGCCTGTAGAACAAGAGAAGCCATCAGTGTGGAAATCTGATTGACACCGCAGAGCAGTCACAGGAGCTCGGATATGAACCGGCCCTTCACTGTGGTGTAATTTCATCCTGCAGCAATTATCCTTGATCTACGGTATCTATAAATATGCATTTCGTAATTTTTTTCGTAAAGTCTCACACACTTTCTTCCTCCTTCTGTGAAACGGTTCTTATTGTTTCCATACTCTGATTCAGGAAGTCACATTTGTTTCATTGGCTTCCTCTGGGCCTCGCTCGGTGCTTGTGTCCCGTCTTCTTCAGGAAGGGCTGTGCTCTGTTTATCTGAGGGCAAGTATGTGTGTTCTGGGAGGTGGATGGTATGGCCCAAATCTTATATAACTGTACTAGTAGTTTTTGAGCCTCTTTATATAAAGTGTCCTGAAATACTAAATACTAAACAAAGACACTTAATAGAGAGTGACTAATTTTACATCACAGTGCACGTATATGTCAAGATACAGGTGTTTTCTGTTATTATAATAATATTTTTTTTTTACAATTTTGTGTTTGAAGAATATTCTGAAATACAAAGTTCTGTCATGAAACTCTAGATGGCACAGACTAATAGGTCATTCACTCAATTTGCTTGCAATCACATCATTCTCTATAGGCCACAGCTGATTGGTTCCTGCTGTATCAGTAGCCAATGAACTCGCTGCTCAACCTTCAAATACTGGTTAGCATTTAGTGCAGCACACTTTCAGAAACCCTCCACCCTCCCCAGCTCCACCTGTTTAGAGCTGCTACGTGTAATTCATGTACGCTATATTGTACATGTCTTACTCACAGCAGCGTGTCGTGTGTGTATTTGCAGTCGCAAGTCCCGTATGGAGCTTCAACAGCTTGTGTCCTTTTACCTCACACAGACACGCACTGAAAATTTCAAACACTTTTAGCCTTTTTATGTTCAAACCGGAGTCAGACAATGATGGAGAGACTCAAAAAGAAGTGACAACATGTAGAATGCAACAGGACATTTCTGCATGGTTAGTTGATGAATTTATGTCAGGTCTGCCAACTCTCACGCATTGAGCGTGAGACTCACGCTGTTGGCCCACAATTGGCCCTTTCCATTTTCTCACGCAGAAAAAAATTGCGAAGCAAAGAGGACACTGACAACGACAGACAAGACAAAGCAGGTTACTTTTGATATAAAATAAATTATCAGCTCTCAGATTGTGTCAATTTTATTACGCAATTCAAACAATAAATACCGGTTTGGCGCTTGTAAATGTGACGTGACAGATCTCGGTAGCGCCTCAGTTCAAGCGACATGTGAACCGATCAACTCTAACTCTTCTCAGCTCTGCTCTTCTTTACTATTAGTAAATAAACCCGAACTTACCGAAATGTATATGCCTCGGATCAATCAGTGTTTTTCAACCGCGGTAAGAAGTCAATAAAACAGGTCGGCTATATCAATGTCACATAAGTTACATTTACATCAGGAAAGCAATTTAATGACCATTTATAGGCTGGAAAAATTAGCTATAGAGTTTTGTTAAATATGTCCAATATATTAGGCTACATATTATATTTTTACTTATATCATTAAAATATTATAAAGTTGTTATTATTATAAAGAACGCATTATATTTCATTTAAGTTAATAAAAAATAACCTTGGGCTCTCTAAGTTTACAGCATTAGTGATTTATTTTTTAACATGTATCTACCGTAACTAATAATTATCAAAATGAATCGATATTGAATCAAGATGTCAAGCAATAATAAATACCGTAACCTGCCAGTAATTGTAACCATGTAGCTAAACATTGTAACATGTTGTCAGTAAACTTAATAAAAATAAGTTACCAACTTATTGTGATGCAAGGTTGTTGTTGTTTTCACAGCAGTTTAAAAAAAAATATATATATATATCTCTCTTTGCTTTGAACTTTGAGCGTTGTAACTTTGCAGATGTTGTTTATGCGTGAACAGCAACATTGCACACTAAAATTAGAAAAGACAAATCATAATCAACCACCCCTTTAAAATATGTTAAAAGTCAAAAAAGTAATTTGGAATTGTAGTTATATTTTACAATATTACTGTTTTTTACTGTCGTTTTGATCAAATAAATTCAGCCTTGGTGAGCGTTACAGACTTGTTATATAAAACTTTTGACGAATAAATGCCAGCAGTGAATGCAGTCATTTAACAACATAACGTTAATGTAATCAATGAAGCGGCGGTAAAAGCAAATAACTTGACCTACAGCCTATCCTACTTTTTTTTCCTTGAGTAAAAGATCCATTTTCATTACATTATGAAGTGAAATGGGATGAGAAAGCCATTTAACGTTGATTTTATCCTCGAGAATGCATCGCTGTCATGCAGCATATTGGCTGCGGCAGAACTCCTGACCTTTTCATGTGTACTTGCTGTGATGCGCTCAGCACACACTGATGTAGGGTCATTCTCAGTCTGCTTATGAAATTCTGCCATTTCTCAAAGCTGCGTTTAATATCTGTGAAAGGACTTCCATTACTTGAAGCCCTATGTCTCTTTTGTTGAGTTGAAAGGCTCTGATAGCTGGCCTGCATGCTTGCGGACTGAATTCCTCTATCAACAAAGAGCCGTTGGGACAACATGCTGAGCAGGCTGAGCCACTAGATGTTGCCTAGGTTACGAAGTCTACAAAAGCCACCCCTGACCGTACCAGCGTGGTTTCTAATTAATAGCCAGACATACTGTCACATCACTGACCCTCAGGCACATATCATGGGGATGTGTATGCTTATGATCGTGCCATTATTAAAATATTCTCATTTAATATACCCATGAAATCAAAAAATGAAGTTTGTTAGAATGTTATCTATAATCTAGTGTGCTCCAAAAACAATGACATTTAGAAGATATAAGCATTCACTCGTACAGTCTCTAACTTCCGCCAATATGAATCCATGATTTTGATGAATCTGCTCTGCACTTCAGTTTCTAATCAGATTTTCTTTCCAATCAAATGCTCAAATCTGAAGCCCCGCCCCCTACATTATAAAGAGACATAATTTCAGACGCTGAAGCTGTGGCTGAACTCGGTCACTTGTTGACACGTACTATTTTCTATGGTGAATTGCACATAGTGCACTATATAGGGCAGGGCAACTCCGGTCCTGGAGGGCCACTGTCCTGCAGAGTTTAGCTTCAGCCCTGATAACAACTCACCTGCCTGTATCTATCTAGTAATCCTGAAAACATTGATGGCCTTGTTCAGGTGTGTTTAATTAGTGTTGGGGATAAACTCTGCAGGACAGTGGCCCTCCAGGACCGGAGTTGCCTATCCCTGATATAGTGGCTATGGAACAGTTCAGAGAGTGTAAATATGCTTTTCCATTGGGTCGAATAAAGTCTGGTTTCATGTTTCCAGTCCAGAGACACGATAGCACAGAGCGGATCATTTACACGAGTCAGACCAGAAAACGTATCCATTTGAATTCAGCACAGACTGCTGTATTTTAAAGCGATATGGAGGAGATTAGGAGGAGAAACGGTTAGAGATTAAGAGGAAACTGAGTGCTTTACTGAGCTCATTGGCTCTGGCCGAGCTGTGACATAAATTGAACTCTATTGGCTATTTCAAAAAAAAGGAGGAGCTGTTCGATATGGGCCGCCCCGTGTCTTCCTGTTTCAGTGGAAATTATGTTGATACATTGAGTAATACTGCACGTTTCAAGGCACTTCAGTGAGCCTTTAAAAGGGATAGTTCACTTAAAAAAATTATTTCATCATTACCCATCAACCAATAAGACTTTTGTTCATCTTCATGTTTTTAATGAAATCTGTGGGATTTCTGTCCCTCCATTGGAAGTATGAGATTGTAAAAAAATATATCTATATAAATATATATATATATGAACAGTTTAATCCAAGTCTTCTGAAGAGACACGATGAGAGTGAGTAATTGATGAAGTTTTCATTTTTTCATTTTGGCAGGTTATTGTTGTAACTTTAAAAAAAAAAAGACTCGGCAACATGATTTGATGTGGCAATATCATACATATGCACATTTATAGTTTATTTGACTATTTTATCACCATTCCAAATTATCATGATTTATTAAAATGTATGATTGGTCACGCACATTGTGACGTGAAAGGCAGGGACATAGTGCATTTTGTGCTTTTAAGAGCCTTCAGAAAGAATCAGGCATTGGCTAAACATGATATATTGTCATGAAATATTATCTATATAAATGTTACTTTAATATGGCGTGTATCTTTCATTAAAGCTGCCTAACAAAAATGCTTTTCCGTTTCACGCTCGGTGTGCAAAGACTGCTTTTAAAATGACCATTTCTCCATTTAGTCCATCTTGTACACCAAACACTGCCAAAATAAATTTGCAAGCCAGGTGAAAAGCATTTTAACAAGGCATTGTGTTCATGCTGCTTCTGGTTTCATGGCACATAGCATATTTCTCAGAACAAGGCCAGTCATCTATTATTTTGGTTGTCAAAGCAATTACTCTGCTGAGAGAATAATGCATAAATAGCCAAATCATACATTTGCCAAATGACAGTTGCACATTTTATTAGCCAGCACATTACAGCAGCAGATGTTACCATCCAGTTTGAGAGCTCAGATAAATTAGCTACGTGTCACCTAAATGCAAGCCATTTATTGATGTATATTGTACTCCTTTATTATTCCTTAATTGATTTCCCAATCTGGGCTGCGTTTCCCGAAAGCATTGTGAGCCAAGTTGATCGTAGACACCATTGGTGGCGATTGTTCTACAATCAACTTAGACATATGCTTTTGGGAAACACAGCCCTGATCTGTTGACAAGCACACAATGTCTTACAAAGCAGTTATCTCTTGTGAAAAAGAAGTGCGCTTAATTGTATTTGAATGAATACTTAGTGCACTTCAAATCTTTAAAAATTGTACTTTGATGTACATTTCAAATCATTGTTTTATTAATCTTGTCATGCTTTAAAGCTCGTATTGTATACTGCAAGTACTCTTAAAAGTATGATCAAGTCATCTTGTTTTTCACAAGGGATAATATTATTGTGGAACTTGTATCTAAGTGCTAGTATACAACCCTCAAGGGTCTTAAACTTTTGCCCCCCAGGATAGAGTAGCTACAAATCATTTTTAATGTTCTGCATTTGTTATGCTTGAAAAATGCCTGTCCATGTATCAACAACTATAACTCCACCAATAGTTGCATATAGTTAAATTCTTGGTTGTAAAACCACTTGTATTTGTTGAGAACACCCCTTGCCTTGCATCCCCAGGTCATGCGAGATTGATTTTGAGATCCCTTTTATATAATGTCTTAAGAGAATTATATCAAAAGGCCTTAATAAGGAAAATAGGTAAAAGTGAAATACATGAAACAGAATTCATTTTCAATCAGCAAGCAGAAATACCGAATATTGATATTCCATCTCAGCAGTCAGATGTTGCGTGCTTGTGCGCAGGGTCCAATAAATCACATTCCTGCACTGGTGCTTAGACACGCTGCAGCCTGTGGCGTGTTAGCAGCGCGGCTCCAGTGTTTATTCAGAGCTGCCGTTTGGGTGGGTGTTCACCCTCTTGGTAGCCAGTATCCAACAGAGCCGTGTTTGATTCCGTCAGTGATCCAGACTGACCCCTTCAGTATCAGTTTTCTGACTGGGGACTCTGTAGTCATGATTTCACACAGGTCCAGGTTGCAATGCTGTTGCTCCCAACAATGCCACTTCCCCATTCCGTCTATCTTTCTTGCGATCAGTTCCCACAGCCTGAAATATTGTAGAAGGGTTGTTTTTAAGGAGGAGTGTGAACATTATTTGAGATAGGGACTTGAGTTGTAATACGAGGCCTGTGTGAGTATATAGGCCATTCACACCAAGGACGATAACTATAACAATAAAGATAAAGATATAGTTCTAAAAATCATTCTAAAATGTAAAAGAATAGCAGGTTCCACTCCACAAGTATAATGATACTGGCACAGAAAAACAACATCGTTGGAATTACTTTCAGAATTATATATATTTTTTCCATTTGATGAATGATAAAAACATTGACAGCCAATCTGAATAGAAAAGAGCTCGAGCATTTAATGCGGCGGGTGACAAAACTGCAGCACGCTTATCATAAATGGAATATCGTGCATTGAGGGAAACGCTAATATAGTTATCGTTGTAGTTCTGTCACAGTGTCTGGTGGTTCCCTGGGTTTAACATTAGAGGTCTCAGTTTTCACGGTGTCTAGGCATTTTCACTACATTTCCCATAATCCTGTCTGTCACTGATTGTTCATTTCCTTCAGCTGTTTCTCGTCACCTTGTTTGCACTTGTGTACTGTATATACCCTGTCTGTTTCAGTGTTTGTCACGGAGTCCTTGTATATTGTCCCCACACTTCCGTTATGCTTCTGAGCCTGTTGTCCTGTTGTCCTGTTGTCCTGTTGTCCTGTTGTCCTGTTGTCCTGTTGTCCTGTTGTCCTGTTGTCCTGTTGTCCTGTTTCTCCTCGGATTGCCTTTGTATGGATTTTGACCTTTGCCTGGACTGATTGTGAGTACGGATTACCCTTATAATAAATACTGCTCTTGGATCTACCTGTTCCTGTGTGTGTTCGTGACAAGTTCTTGTTGTGAATGGTGCACGACAAATAAAGTTAGTGTCCCCTAAGAAAAATAATAGATTCTGAACGGCCTGAAATGATTCATCAGCAATTACAGTCTCACTTCCTGTTACGTTCCTACGTAACAATGTAACAAATTTGCATAATGCCAGCCAGGCTTCCCACTAAAAAAGTCTACTTTGTCCCGCTCCTCAAACACTGTAGCTGTAGCTGAGACTGGAGGAGTTTGGTTTATGTTGTTGACATGTTGAGAAGACGCCGTTTTCTGCACTGTGAATACACTTTGATTGGTCATCTGGCCAATCAGAACAGAGTAGACCAATCACAACAGACTGGGTCATCTGGCCAATCAGAGCAGAGTAGACCAATCACAACAGACTGGGTCATTTGACCAATCAGAGCTGAGTAGACCAGTCACAACAAACTGAGGCATCTGACCAATCTAAGAAGAGTAGGCTTGCACAAAGTTGAGGTTTAGAAAGACTGAATCTTCAAACTTACCGGTTTCAGACTCTATGAGGTGATGTACAATGTATTTTATGATTTGTTTTTCTTACCTTGGATGCATGTAAATCAATGGTAGGAGATCTCCAAAACAAATGAGGCACTTTTAAATTAGAATAATAGGGGCAGTTTAATGTGTAATTATTTGTTTTTAATATAGTTGGTGTTAATGAAATATTGGTATTAATGCAGCTCTGATTTCTATTTTATATCTATAAACTGTTGCATGTTAGCGTGTGGTTCGTGCTGCAAGACATGGAAAGGTCGCAACCGACAGTCAAACACAAAGGTCAATCAAAGTGACATTGATACACAATTCACAATGGGAGCGTTATGTAAGGACATTGTTTCTGTGAAACATTGGTTTCCCTTAATATAATGTTCTCCTGAGATTTTGTTTTCATTTTCATGTAGATTATTTTGTCTTTCAGGTTTGCAAATCATTGTTCCACCGCAGCAGTTATTCTATTATACTGTAGGGGTGGTTACTTCTGCACTGAATTTGGCACGTTGTAAATATTACCTACAATGTGTCAATGAAGCAATACATGTACAGTGTTTTACAAAAGTCTGAGACCACACTGAAATTTAGCTTTATTTATTTAAATGAATGGTTTAGGATTTTCAATTTGTTTTAATCTAGGATAGGGGCAGCATAACATATACAAGATTGCAGTTGTTACCAAACAATATGTATGTACTGTAGGATGTGTGTGTATATATATAATTATATATGTATATATTAGTGATGCACAATATATCGGCCACCATATCGGTATCGGACGATATATGTTAATTTTTTATATTATTTTTATTTGCCCGATAGGAACATTTGGCCGATATATTACAGCCGATAAATAATGCATTATTTCCAGCAGCTGAGACACTTCAGATGTGTACTGGTTGTCATGATGGTCTTGAATTGCTTGAAACATGATTGGAATCAGTAAAAAAAGAAGAAAATACAGTTAAGTGCAACAAGTGCGGTCATATAGGCTGCATACAATTATAATGAGAACATTATATTTGTGTGCTTGGGACACAAATATGACTAATCCCCACTTATTAAAATTGGGTACTTTAATGGTGAGACATTCATTTTTGTAATTAGACTCTCAGTAATTAGAATAAAAATTTGGATCTTGATTTATCGGCCAATATATCGGTTATTGGCTTTCGAATATAAATAATTATCGGTTATCGGTATCTGACAAAATTTTCATATCGGTGCATCCCTAATATATATATATATATATTTTTAAAGCTCAACAAAGTAGTACGACTGTCCAGGGGTGCGTTTCCCAAAAGCATCGTTTTCCAGCTATGGTCGCAAGTTCCGTCGTTATCAGCAGTTCAACGAGTCTGTGTTTCACGAAACCATCGTTCCAACGAGCATTCGCAAACAGCATCGTAAACTTGTGTGGTTTGAAGGACAGCTCTCGACCTGTGGTTAGAAGCATAGTTTCTAGTTTACATGACGTGAACTTAATAAATCATTATCTTGAGCCAAATAAGCAAGCTGACATTCAGTACAATCTGTATCTTTTATTTAGAATACATACAAATGTAATTTACGTCTTTTTAGTCATTCCCTATACAGAGTTGCAAACAAGTTGGCCTTTTATTTCATTAATGTTATATTATTTGTACCATTTTTTTTTAATGATACTTTTATGATTTTAATAGTTCAATATAACTAAGCATACTTCTTTTTCCACAGAGGGTTTAGCTGAAAATAGAACACCAGTGAAGGCATTTAAACACTTGTCGGGTTGTTGAGCACAATCGGTGTAAGACTGTGCATGTAAATGGACCCTGTTATTTTCCTTTTATAGACTCTGACATGTTTGACTATCAGGGGAATGCCAACCGTCTCTCTGTCTGACCCTCACAGAGTCCCCGCTGAAAGGAGATGACAATCAAGAAGATCGATCTTTTGCCGACTCGTCTTTGTTCAACCACTGGGGCCAGGATCTGGGACCAGAGAGCCGTCGAGTGGCCCTCAAGATGTTTCAGTATTACGGCTACAACGGTTATCTCAGCGACCGCCTCTCCATGGACAGACCCATCCCAGACTACAGGCCTAATGGGTGAGTGTATTGCTGACAAGACTTAAGACTACCTTTACTCACTGTCACAGCAAATGCCTGTGCAAACCAATGTGATTGTTGAGCACAAGTCTATAGTTGCAGTCAGCAGATGTCCTGCAAATATTTACTGGAAAACTTGAATAAAATGATGTCTATACTTAAAAACAATTGGCAATTAATAATAATTTGTAATGCACAGTTCACATACAGAGACAGTACTGATGTCCGAGTTTTTTTTTTTGCCACAAGGTCGATTAAACGGTCAAAATATGAATATATATATATATATTTAATATTTTTTATATGAAGGAAAAACAAAGCACTAAACAGTTATTTATCTGAAAGAAAATACATAAAAATGCATAGAAAAACAAAAAGCTCACAGGAGAAAAAAAAACATACATTGAGTACAGCATAATCGGTTATTAATATTTCATTGGTTCTCTCTTGTTTTTGCCTGTGTGCATAATTTCTTTGTATGACAGCCTGGTGAACAATTACTGTATGTCTGCACAATTTGGCATGTTTCATTAAATGATCACAAATGAAACAACTGACCCCAAGCACAACTTGTCACGATCACGCCAGGCTCTCCGTCCCACACGGGTGAATGAATCACACACACCTGACACACATATAAGCACACACACAACCTCAGACTTTCTCTGGCCTCGTCCTTATTCAACAGATTCACTTACCTTGCTAATTACCCGCTAGAACGTCATGTGATACTCAACTAGTTGTAACTCACTATAGTTCTCCCGTGTGTGTGTGTGTGTGTGTGTGTGATCAGTAAACCTGTAGGATACGATCAACATTACTATCAAGACTACCAGTGCTGCACTTCTCTACATTATATTGAACATCTTACCTGTGAATTCGGCTGTCGCTAATAACCCGTTTGAACTGATCCGTCTCTCTCTCGTTATTGTGTCTAAGCCTGTGCGGGATGCAGCTACGCAATATCCTAACAAAATCGCAATTTTTAATAATATTTATTTAAATAAAAGGGGAAGATGTCAAATTTCTTAGACTGAACATCACTTTTGGCCACTACTTTGTGTATGATATGTGAATATAAACTACCGTTTCTGCATGTGTACTGTAACTGGGGAAAAAAAATCTATTTTTTCAACTTTTACTTTTTTTTTTCAGTCTGTTATGGGTTGAAAGCATGGCAACATACAGTTTACACCAACCGACTCTATTTTGACAGGCTTTGAAAGAGGTGTGTGTGGAAAAACATAATTACTCCATAGCCTGTAATTACTGGATGTGTCTTGCTGGCAGCAACATAAAGAACTCCTTCACATCTGATCACATCTGTTCTTTTCTCTCCGTGGTGCCAAATTGCTATTGAGTACCTGGGTCTGAAAACGTTGAAAACCCACTTGTTATCAACTCCAGTCTGCCAAGAACATCAAAACATTGCCTATCATTGTAAAAGACCTCCATATTTACCAAAAAGGTCTTGTTTTTCTAATTGCCTTTTGTCTTTTTCATTTGTATTTCAATGCATTGCCACGTAAAGAAAGCAGAATACTCTTAGTCATTTTAAAACAAGTGGTCAGCAAAGAAATAAAATGCTGATTGTAAACCTCAGGAGGTCAAACTAAATATTATATGGGCTGTTTTATTTATTTTTTTAAAATACATTTTGCATGAGGTTTGCAGTTCTGCAAATCTGTCACTAAAATGTGTCTCAATGTCTAAATACAGTTTCAAACACTGATTTGTGTGATTTTGTTATTTTCTAGCAATAATGTTTAAATTAACAAAAATTAAATACACAACACTTAGAACATTTAAAGTGATAGTTCACCCAAAAATGAAAATTAGCCCATGATTCACTCACCCTCAAACCAGGTGTGTATGACATTCTTAAGTCAAGTCAAGTCAAGTCAAGTCAAGTCAAGTCAAGTCGTATAGTGCTTTTCACAATACAGATTGTATCAAAGCAGCTTCACAGTATTAAATTAAACTAATAATAAAACATCCATGTTTGGTAATGCTAATCAATAGTATTATTCATTGATTAATTAAATTGAATATCCCCAACTGAGCAAACCAAAGGCAACAGTGGCACGGAAACGAAAAACTCCAAGTGACCTAATGGACACCTAAAACTCCATCAGGTGACCTAATGGACACCTAAAACTCCATCAGGTGACCTAATGGACACCTAAAACTCCATCAGGTGACCTAATGGACACCTAAAACTCCATCAGGTGACCTAATGGACACCTAAAACTCCATCAGGTGACCTAATGGAGAAAAAAAAAAACTTGGGAGAACCCAGGCTCAGTCGGGGGCCAGTTCTCCTCTGGCGGTTATGAACTAGAGGCCGGATTTAACTGTAAGATTAAAAATATAAGTATTTCAGACGAATACAATCTGAGTTCATTTAAAAAATATCCTGTCTCCTCCAAGCTTTATAATGGGAGTGAATGGCTGGTGAAAATGTGAAGCCATATGGCTCCAGGGGGTTAATAAAGGCTTTCTGAAGTGAAACCATGCGTTTGTGTAAGGAAAATACCCATATTAGCTTCCGGCAGACGGCCGTACACATCGATTTACAGTGGAAGACTAACTCCTGACCCGACGCACGACATAAGGACGAATGCAGAAGCTCAGAGGAAAGAGCAAAACAAAACGTACCGGTTGCAGATTAGAAATTTTGAAGAGAAATGTCGGAGGGTTTCTGTACTAATAGAAGAGAAGCTTCAGTTTGTTGCACAGCTCTATTTGTTTAAACCGCGAGAGGCATCGTAAGTCATACACGCGTCACAGGTTACTCTTGTGGTGCAAGTCCACTTGCCTAGTATGCATACGGTCATCTGGCGAATGCTAGTTATTTAGATTATAAAGCTATAAATAATATATTTTTCTTAGAAAAACCCATGGCTTCACTTCAGAAGGCCTTTATTAACCCAGCGGAGCCACGTGGAATATTTTTTATAATGGATGGATGCTCTTTTTTGTGCTTACAATTTTCACCAGCCATTTACTCCCATTATAAAGCTTGGATTAGCAAGGATTTTTTTTTTTTATATATAACTATTGTATTTGTCTGAACGAAGACTATATACACCTAGCACGGCTTGAGGGGTGAGTAAATCATCGGGCTATTTTCATTTTTTAGTATACATATTAAGTATACATATTATAATAAGTATACAGATTAAAAAGGGGGGACCAAAATACTGAATTGTACTTATTGATAAACTTATATTTCCCATAAAATAATTATTGATCATGTTACCCCCACTTACACAGCAGTTACAACTTGAGTAACAGGGTTGAATGGATAGGCATGATCAAATTAATTTGATTATTTAATTAAATTTTAATTTAATATATTTTCAAATGTAGTTTCTAAATAATTGTAATGGTTGGATACATTTGAGAAAGTCAAGACCTCTAAGGCGAGACTGGCCCAAAATACATTTGATGTAGGCTATTTAAAACTAGCTTGGTTCATTTTAGTAATGCTTTATTTAACAATTCTTCCATGGGATTTGTGTTTTAAAAACTAACATGACAGCACTTTTTCCCTGTTCTTGGAAATGCCTTCCCATATTAACATTTTTGTTTCATCTGTTCCCGCAGGTGCAAAAACATGTCTTACCCGTCCAACCTCCCGCAGGTTAGTATAGTCTTCATCTTTGTGAATGAGGCGCTCTCAGTCATCCTACGCTCCATCCGTTCGGCCATGAACCGAACCCCCCACCAGCTGCTCAAAGAGATCATACTGGTAGATGACAACAGCAATAACGGTACGTTTACACACAGCACAAATCGCTTAACATGTTTGTTTGTTGTATTGTGTTTGCCATTAATGAGAAGGATTGGTGTAACTACTTCCTGTGAGACTGGAACACATTTAAGCTGCGGCAACAACATTCATTTCCTTTTAGTTTTCTCTTGTGTTGGACCAGCTAGTTCTCCGTGTGGGGCTTATAGTGTTAATTATTAGCGCTGAATGTGCTTCTCAACGCTCTGTCTTTAATCTAACCCTTCCGTCTGCTTAATTAGCTGCTTTGCTCAATGGATTAAAGTGATTGGTGAAAGAATACTAATCAGCTGAAAACTGAGAAATATTTACCCCAGAAAGATTAAACCTAAGAAACGTGATGAATTGCTTTGTTTCCCCGACACCATGTGCCTCATGCTCTGGACTGATGATGCATTTAGTGGATTTGTCTGCTAGCCTTTAATAGAAAGCATATTATATGTGTCTTGCTCCGTATTGCATTATTTCCACCATTCTTTTTTTTTTCTTTATCAATTGTCCAATTATTTTATGTTAATATTTTGTGAAATAAGTATTAATTTCAGCAATGCTATGAAAGTCATTTCCCAATTTATTAATAAGTTGAATTATATTAAATATAATATATCTAAATTATATCCGCTGTCTTCTACTTTCAGTGGTTAAAAACTCGGTCAACCACCACTCACTTTAATGTTTATCTATACACTCCCAAACGCAATATTTTTGGCAAATGTAAAGGCCCTTTCACACCAAAGTGAAATGAATAAGCCTCAGGGTGAAGGAAATGCATATTCACGTCTGTACAGTTGAGGGCGCCGCTCAAACAAATCTTTCAGCTGTGCTCACATTCTGGATCACAGAGGAATAGGACACACTCTTATGCAATAAAAAAAAAAGAAACACAATTGTGATGTTTAACTAAAGTCAGATTTGCTTATTCGTATTGTTGAGTTGGATCATCGGAGGTCAGCAGCAAAGACATTGGTTCATAAAGTGAGATTCACTTTTCCCCCTGTATGGATGAAAATTTGCGCCATTTGTGAAACAACGCTTTGCGGCTTTCCGTGTTTTCAGTGTTTTACGGTAGGGGGTGCTATGAAGAAAAACATGTGCGAAGAAGACGCAGAAACAAGCGATATCATGTGTTATCAAATGCATATGTAAAATATCTCGATCATCAACATTAAACAGCATCTAAATCAAAACTGCCTAATGTTACTAAATTAAATGTGGATTCAGGATGAGCTATAGGACTGTGCAAGCATTAGGGGTGTTGATGGACTCGATCTATGTTTTGATGATCTTTCTTAATATGATCTCCGATTTTTGCTCAAATTGTTGCTTTTTTAATGAAACTTACCCACTTTCAAATGTTTATAAAAAAAGAATGCATGAAACTAGAATACATCTTTATTTTTATTTGTTTGTTTGTTTGTTTAAAAGCAGAGGGTCTCTTCTTTCTTCTAATATATTGCATATTCAAATATTCATACAACAAAATATTCTGGGGGTTATGAAGCTTTTGTGAAAATTATCAAAAACTCTGGCAGTGGCTGGCAACTTAAAAAAAATAAAACGTTGGCGGGAAAGAGTTAAATGCAGTTAGATGAACTTTAGAGTGATGTTTTGACCCACTTAAGTAGGACTTAATTAGTACATTATATAATTTCATAATTACTTCTGTAATAAAATACTAAAATGTACTTTAAATGAAATATCAGTAAAACAAAACAGCATGTGCTTTAGTATTAGTCAATAATACTTTAAATCATGACAAAATATTATTTAAACAATGTACTTTACTGTAATATAAAACTTTTTAATGTGAAAACTACAAAGTGCACTTTTAAAAGTTTACCTTGTGTTTAGAAAACATAAATGAAAGTATACTTAAAAGTACAGTTAAGTGGCCTTTTATTTCATTAATATTGTATTATCTGCAAGAATACATTATTTTATACATAATATACATCATTTTTTATTGTCATTCAATCATGTGTGTCAGGGCATAGTGTGTGTCAATCCTGTTGAAGAAACTGATTTACTTGTGTCATCATCACGGCTAGAATCGGCAGTCTTATCGCCACTAACTGTCGTCACCCCCACGGCTCTGCAGAGGCTGCCTGGTTCTTTAGCTGAGTATCTCTCAACATCGCTTCCTAATGTGAGAGCCACTTCTGGGTTCAGCTTACTCTATATTACACTGCTGCAGACACAGTGACTGACATGAAGAGAAAGAGAGTAAAGCGACCCAGGTGACTCCTCACTAATTGTACCATTTTGAGCATCAGTGGCCCACTCTTTTAGCTGCAATAATCATGAGAATTCTGACAGTTTTATCTTTACACTCAACATGAGACTATGTCAACAGTGGGACCAACAGAGAATCTGTCAACCTTCAGTGAAGGCCAAAGAAAATGTAATCTCGTTCTTCTCAAAACCTGAGAATGAGCTGACAGAATTTCTTTGCCTCTTCAGCTGACGACTGATGAATAACCATCTTATCATCAGAGAGAGAGAGAGAGAGAGAGAGAGAGAGAGAGAGAGAGAGAGAGAGAGATAAATGACTTACACTGCATAAAAAGCTAAATTGCATCATTTATTTAGATGTGTTTTCAGAGAACACATCAATTAAGTACATTTATCATTGTAGATAGTTGTGAATTCAAATATTAAGCCAAAAATGAAAGATAAATTAACTTTAGAAGCAGAACTGCATACACAAATGAGACTTGTTTTCAGGGAGTATATATACTGAATTAAGTTTATTTTTCATTATATATGTTTTATATGTATATATGTTTCAGCTAGTGTAGCATGCATGAGAGTCACAGATTTCATGACTGCATGTGTCAAAGTGTTTCCATTACCTTCCATTACCCTCCTGTACGGCACAACATCCAAAACTTTAAACAAACTCCAATACATCCAGAACTCTGCTGCTCGTCTGCTCACCCACAACCGCACCTGTGACCACATCACCCCTGTTCTAAAGAATCTCCACTGGCTCCCGGTCCCACAACCAATTCAATTCTAAATCCTTCTCCTCACACACAAAGCCCTCCATAACCAGCCCCTTCCTACCTCACTGACCTGCTACACCACCGCAACCCGTCTCTCAGCCTCCGCTCATCTGATGCTAACCTCCTGACTCCACCTCCCAGGACCAAGCACCGAACCTGGGGTGACAGAGCCTTCTCTGTTGCTGCCCCCTCCCTCTGGAACTCTCTTCCCAAACAAATCCGTGACTGCACTGACCTTCCAACATTTAAATCATTGACAAAAACTCACCTTTTTAAAATTGCTTTTAATGTTTAGCTTGTGTTTTTAGTGTTTTTACTTCTTGATGTTGTTTTGCTGCTTTTATGATTCTATGTAAAGTTTCTTTGAGTATTCAGAAAAGCGCTTACAAATAAAATGTATTGTTATTATTATTAGCTGTGTTTCCATTACCCTTCAAATTACGCAAATTGAAATTGCGAATTGAAAATGTGTCCAATGGAAACACGTAAATTTTGCGAAAACTCCCATATATTGCACAAAAGTTTTTACGCTCGCAAGAGGTGGTTTTTCAGGCAATTTGAAAAGGGAATATTTAGCAAAACTGCAGTGGAAACTGTTTTTTCGCATTTACAAGTCAACTGGCTTACGTAAATGTCACATGAAGTCCTCGAAGCAGATATGGCGGAGAAACACCCAGAAACACCTCATACGTGGCCACTGCCAATAATGCTTGGATAACACATGTACGTCTCCTTCGATTAAAAATAATAGCTAGTGTGGTGGCTGCAATATACATAAACCTGCCAACATCCGTCGCCATGATTTTTGGAATGACTTTTCGTGAAAGGAAAAATTATGTTTTAGTCGCATAACATTGGTTAATGGAAACGCCGTCATTTCACAATAGTTTTTTATCGACATTTAGAAAATATTGCAAAAGTTTTGTGCAAATCTGGAGTAATGGAACCATCTGTACATGCAGCCTAAAGAACTGCCACAGTACTTTTTTTGTAAGGCTGTCCTTGCTGGGCATTGTGGGTTTTGAGCTGTTAGAAGGAGTGATGGATTGATTTCATGAATGTTGTATTATATTGGCTGAGAGCTTCACATTCAGTTCAATACAGCTTAGCCATCCCAGAGTCTATATTGACATACGCAAAGATTAAATTATTCTCTTTCTAAGCCTAGGGAAAATGAGGACATCTTCCAAAAGAGGCAACCCATAAACCAACGGGTCTCTATAAGATTGACAGAGAAGACAGGTTGTCCTTCAAGAGATGTATTAAATGGAGGTGTTTATATATACCTCTCACCTGTATACAGTACGTCTTGTTTATGATGAACGATAGATAGATAGATAGATAGATAGATAGATAGATAGATAGATAGATAGATAGATAGATAGATAGATGGATGGATGGATGGATGGATGGATGGATGGATGGATGGATGGATGGATGGATGGATGGATGGATGGATGGATGGATCTATACTATACTGCATTGGCCAATACAATTCAAATTCCAACTTAGAAATGAAAAGAGACTCAATTCTTAGGTTTTACCAAACCGTACAAAAACACTTGCTTCTCTCAGCAGAGGGAAAGACAGAAGATCGGTTTAAGTCATTTAACACCAAGAACTTAATTAAAATGTTTCCTCTAAAGCTTTGATACCCAATAAGATTGCTTACAGACCTTTAGCTTGTCAGTCTTCCTTCATATTAAAATGGCTAGTAGTTGTAGATTCAGACAAGCTTAGTGTTTTCTATCGACTGAAACAAGAAATGCACTTGAGATAATGGTGATGAAAGATTGATGCGTTCAGTCATGAACAGTTCTGAGATAATGGACCTGTTTTGCTTTTGTTTTATTATTATTTATTTTTTTCCCAATCAATTGCTATTTGTTATTTTTTTCAATCAGGAATTTTTGACAGAGATGAAAGTTATGTTCTAATAAGCTTTGAAGAAAGTGAGGTTGAAGATAAAGGGAGAATTTTTTCTGTCAAATAAAATCAGAAGACAGATTTCGTTTAGTGTCTCCCGGTTCAATCATAAAACTCATATTTGCAGGCGGGGGTAAAGCATTAGAGCAATTTGTCGAGCCACAAGCTGTTCATATCCAATGTTCTCTGGCTTTTGAAAGAGACATTCTGTTCACGTTCACTTGTGTAATCTCAGTGATCGATGAGGGACAGTGATCGCTCAAGGATAAACTCTGTAGGCATGAGCTTGGCTGAACACAACATCCCACTCAAGGGCAAGGTGAAATGCATTGTGGCAAAAAGAAGTGACCTTTAGCTTCTGTCATACCTGTGGACAGTGTTATGAACATTAAGAGCAAGACAATTGAGAAAAAAAAAACTGTCAGATAACAATCACTGCAATTGGTATTACAGTATTACAAGTTCGGTCAATCTTCACCTACTGGAATCATTCTGTGTGAAGAACATACTTAGTTACACCATCATCTCTTTCAATCAGGGATTTCATTCTTCGCTTATGCCCCTAAAAATATCCTGAAATATTCTGGTTGGCAAAAATGTTTGATGTTGTTTCAGGTATTACGGGAAAGCATGCTGGTGTCTGTATATTTTACAACTGATAACTCATATGAAGTTAATATACTAATCTACTTGAACTAACAAATTTTTTTTATTTTTTTCCCCACCGTAAATTATAAGTCAATTCATAGTTTGACAATACAATTTTACAGTAAAATAAATTTGTACAATAAAATTACATATAATGCTATGTTAAACCATTTGCAGTTCTTCCCTGTGTATGGTACGGTTACATATGCAACCTGGTTCCCTGAGAGGGAACGGGACGCAGCATCATAGCGAATGAAAACGCTTACAGTGAGCCGGTGTCTGAAGCATGTGTGTAAACGCCAATTCTTGATTAGCTGGCATTTGGTCGCTACGTAGCGAGTCAACATGACTAAATGATGCCTGAAAAACATGCCATCAGATTCTGTTGTATCAAGGACGCAACGCCTCTTTTGAAAAGAAACTTTGACGCTGCGCCATGGCATTAAAGCTATAGAAACGACTATAGCAATGGCGCCACGCTGAGGGGGATGCTTACCCATCAAGGCTGTGCAACACTTGCACAGATACTTGTTGAATAGACTAAAACAAATCAACAACAAATCAGCCACTGGTTAAATACACGGAAGCGTCCCTATAGCATCAATGCTATGACGCAGCGTCAAATTTCCTATCCGAAAGGGAACTTACAGTTAACCAATAACAGATTTTACTGTAGCAGTTTTTGTCTGTAAAAATTACAAATATTTTTTTTAAAAGAGCTTTAGGATAGATCTGAAAGTGGAAGGGACACGTAATGCGTGTTATAGTTGTACCTGATTTGAAACTCAAATAGCAGAATTGATGTCACAACTTATAATTTTATGAATTTGTTATTTAAGGGACTGTGCCAAGGGGGGGAAAAACTAAATCCTGCCATGTGCAGAAACTAATTTTCTACTCAAAGAGTTGATGAGCCATTTGCCTATATTACGCCGTTAAAAGGTTTTTAAAAACATTTGTGTACCACTGGGCCTTGTCTGGATGAGGTTTTGTTTTTGAAGTCTTTGTGATCATTTATTTGTTTTAACAGCAATAGATAATTGAGTTGGTGTTATTCATTTTCTCCCTGTCCTGTGGCTATACCATCTGCAAAATCATCAAACATGTTTATCATGCGAACTTAATAGAAAGTCAATTTAGCCTCAGCAAACAGGGAATTAGAAGATTAGGCCGTCGACTGAATAAACGACACAAATCCTTACCAAAGAGTAACATGGTACCAGTGATGCTTTAAGGTGTATTACCATGTTTTTTTAACTAAATGATTCACACTACTTTATTTGGATACCTTTTTTTTCCCCAAAAATTCAAACGTATATAAAAAAACATGCCAATACCATTGTTGTAGTTCCTAAAAAAGAAAAGGGTAAGCAAGAAATGTAATATAGGGCAACGCTGTTTGCCTCTGTTCGCCTACTAGCCAACATTAGTGTTGATATAGTGTTTACTGTAGCATTTGTAACCTCTCACTTTTGTGAAACAGTTCACATTACTGTATGTATTACCATAGTCTTCTGACAAATATCATGATTAAATTGTGTTTAACGTATCTAAAATGTTTCTAAAAAGAAAATAACCACTCTGAAACATCCTGTGAAATCCGTACTTGCAAAGTCCGAGAATTTCGTTCTGGACAATCCTCTTGTTTGTTAACATATTCTTAAGTCGGAATCAGGCTTGGATTGGTTTGAACCATCCTTAATAGTTACATCTGAGCAGATGAAAATTACGGTTATGGAAAGGGCTGTGATATTTACCCTTGATATCACAACACATTGAGCCAGCTAGCCAATCACAGAACATTTCGTATTTCGGAAGGAGGGGCTTCATCGAAAGACGAACTAGATGGCGCACTGGGGAGAGAGGTGCTATAATAACGTAAAACTTGAAAAATAATGTGTTTTTTGAACAATCAATCATGAAAGCATATTCTAGTACACCCCAAAAACAAAATCAAGACTTTATAAAAGGGTATAATAGGACCCTTTTAAAAAAACTGTTTTATTCTAGACTCATGCATTCTTTTTTTTATCAACACTTAAATGTGGGTAAGTTTAAAAAAAAGCAACATTTTGAGCAAAAAGCTGAGAAAATCAAGTTTTTTTCTAAGACTTCATTCAGAACGGATTCAGAACGATGTCGATGACCAAAACAAAGGAGTAACACCAACAAAAACAGAAAAGGAGAATTCAGCAAATACAACTATTTAACTAAACCAGGTTTGTGAGGTGTGGCAGCTTTCTTTTTTCCACACATTTAGCATTATTAACAAACATATTTTGAGCATTTCATAATAAACAATGTTATAATTTGGAAAATTATTTAGAGATGGCAAGGGAAGACAAAAAAACGTTGAAATAACTAACTTTTTTTGCTCATGATTAGGGTTTTGATTATTATATTATGTATGTTTGTTTTTAGTAGTTTATTACTTTGAGCAAAATATAAAAATGGTCCATACTTTCCTCATGAGATAAACCCTGCTCCCCCTGTATGTTTTCTCAGTCCCAATGCCTTCTCTGTGCACATAAGTGTCTAAATGTAATAATAGTATGCATAATATTAATAATAATTTTTTTTTTTTTTAAAGCCCAATAAAACACATGGGGCCCTATTTTAACGATCTGAAACGCAAGTGTCAAAGTGCAAAGCGCAAGTAACTTTGTGGGCGGATCCCGGCGCTGTTGCTATTTTCTCGGCGGGATAAATGACTCTTGCGCCCGACGCAAATCTAAAAGGGGTTGGTCTGAAGTAGCTTCATTATTCATAGGTGTGGTTTGGGCGTAACGTGAAATAAACCAATCAGAGCGTCCTCTCACATTCCCTTTAAGAGCCGGCGCGCTTGTTCCATGGCGGATTGCTATTATAACGGCGGATTTGCCGGCGCACGCCAGGAGCGGTTCATAGCCGAGGAAACCGACGTTCTCGAAGTGACATTGGGGATGATGGGAGAAACCCACCCAAATTAGCTTCGGTTAAACAGCCGTATAATTTGGGTAGTAAATGTGTAGCCTAATCTAGATTTTTTTTTATTTTTTTTTATCTAGATAGATCTTTTTCACTTCTTCACGGACACAACAATGATTTCCCTCGTGTGTTAATGTTTTTCCTTGTAATAATGTATGATTTGCAAAAATGAAAACTGCTGCATCTGTTTATATTAGAGAATCAAAGTGGATGCGCGTTAACATTATGACAAGCACGCGCCCTTAAAATACCATATCACTAACGCGCAACGCGCCACTGTCTTTAGACTGTTTTTTTCCTGTTCAGTGGCGCAATTGCTTTCTAAAACTGGAAAATAGCACCATGGAAGTTTTGCGCCGGAACACGCCTCCTCTTTGCGCTGAACCGCCCCCGCGAGCGCAAGTTCATTTCCTAATTTACCGACGTGCGTCTGTGGAGGGAAAAGTCCGCTGTGCGCGGGTGCAAAATAGGAATGATACATGCGTCTGTGTTCAAAGTCAATTGCGCTGGGTGCAAGATAGGGCCCATGATCTTACCTTTTTATATTAATATCCAGTTGGAATATATATTTCCCTTTTTTTTGGTAAATACTGCCAAAAAAAAAGCTTTGGCTCTCGGAGCCCATGATTCTAGTCCTTGATGACTATTTTGAGTGTTTATGATTTTTTTCTTTTACTACGGCTGCCCTGATGAAAATGTACAACTGTTCCAAACAAGTATTGTGACATCCCCTGGGAAGGGAATATAGAGGCCGGATATCTAGAGAAATACATTTGCAAATAGATTCATTGCAGTCTGTACACCAGCAATGTCTGACTTACAGTAATGAACACATTGTATGAAATGTGAAAGAGTCTGTCTTTATCCTTTTCACATCAACATCCCGTCTCTTCAAGATCTCATCTTCTCTTCCACCAGTTTCTTCTCTGAGAGGGAGAAAAAGGTGAAATTAAAAATAAATCATAGGAATTCAATTTAACAGTGAAGCGTAAGACATGAGAGGACCCAAATGAAAACTTAATGACACTGCGTCTTGGTTTGCATTATATATTCATGTGAGGCACCTTCATTTTGACTTTTTGCCAGATTGTTAAAGTTTTATCAATATTGTAGATGTTAGTGGCGTTGACATTGTGGTTGGTGGTTCTTAATGGTGATATACAATCAAGACCACAAGTAAAAATTATTTACATTTGCACTTCTAGTTATATACTACCGGTCAAAAGTGTGGAATAATTACGTTTTGTTTTTTTAAACAATATGTTTTTAAAATACGTATCTTATGCTTACTTACCAATGCTGCGTTTGTTAATCACAAATACAGTAAAACAACAATTCTTGGAAATATTATAACAATTTAAAATAACTGTTTTCTATATAAATATTCCTGTAATGTCAAAGCTGAATTTTCAGCATCATTACTCCAATCATCAGTGTCACATGATCCTTCAGAAATCATTCTAATATATTGAATTGGTGCTCAAGAAACATCAAGAAGATTTTATAAATCAATGTTGTAAACAGTTTTGCAGCTTAATATTAATATGATAACCTTGATACACTTTCATTCAAAGGTTTGGGGATGGATTAATGATTGAGCACCAGTTATGTAATAATAATAGGTCACCAGATCAGTCATTGTATCTTTGTACACACAGTACATTGTTTAGGTGCTGAATGGAGCGAGGTCAGGTGTGATGAACTCTGTATGTTGTATTGTTTGGTGTGAGAGCACAGTGTTTTACTCAAGTTGAACAAGATTGGCAGACACACACACACACACACACACACACACACACACACACACACACACACACACACACACACACACACACACACACACACACACACACACACACACACACACACACACACACACACACACACACACACACACACACACACACAGAGATAGAGAGAGAAACAACATCCTCTTTGCTGTGACCAGGGATAATGAGGACAGTCCTTTAGGAGCCATTTTAATGTTATAGCTCTTCCTCTCTCTCTCTCTCTCACTCTCTCTCTGTCTCTCTCTCTTCCTCTCAGACGAGTTAAAGGAGAAATTACAGGACTTTGTGAAGGACACCAACGCCAAGCAGCCCGGTTTCATTAAAATGGTGCGGCACAGTAAGCAGGAGGGCCTGATCCGCTCGCGTGTGAGTGGCTGGAGAGCTGCCTCTGCCCCTGTGGTGGCCCTGTTTGACGCCCACGTAGAGTTCAACACTGGCTGGTGGGTGATATGAGAACTCTGGCTATTCCTATGCTTCATGGGCAGACTGTAATTACTGCTTCTTTCAATCGAATTCTATAAAGCATCACTGTTCTTGTTCAAGCAGTGGCAGGCATTTTTCCTAAAAAGGTTTGAAAATAATTTTTAGCCCATCTAAATGTGTATGAGTATCTTTCCTCCGTGGAACAAAAAAGGAATTTTGAATGTTCACTTCACTCCAGGTTAGGCAGACTGCCCATTTATATATATTATATCCATATGAAGACTTAATGTGCTGCATCTATTTTACTATAGTGTTGCAAAACATGCAAGAAGCAACTTAAAATCATTTTGCAGAAATGTCTCCACACTCAAAGGTAGTGTGCGCACATCCAGAAAACTTCAGGCAGGTGCGCGATCAGATCCAAATTCGGCACACTGCTTCCAGAGAATCAATTTGTTGAACTATACAACGTTTCGTCTTTGTCAGGCTTAAAAACAATTACACAGCAAGGTATGATTTATATCAACATAATCTGTCACACCTGATCTGAATGTTGGTTACTATTTTGTATTTTAATTAATATTTATATATGGGTGGCTATTTAGTATTTTTTCTCTCAGTTTAATTAATGTTTGGGTTAATGAGTTGTTTAATCAGATCAGGTGTGATGGATTACGTTGATACCTTGCTGTGTACTTGTTTTTATCCCTGATGAAGACCTTCGGGTCGAAACATTGTATAGTTCAATAAATCGATTCTTCGGAAGCAGCAGTGGCAGTGTGCCGACTTTTGTTTACTCTAGAGAAATGGCACAGGCACATTCTAATGATTTGGGGTTGTAAATGTGAAGAACAGACTGAAACTGAAGTCGAACTTAAGTCCTCTCCAGCTGTAACGTGATGAGGATGCAAAAATAGGATCCAAAACAGTAAAGAATATGTATTGAAGGAAATAAAACACTCAAAACAGGGAAAACTCTGAACCAGGAACAGAATTGAAACACAGAGATGCACCGATTATAATATTCTAGGCCGATTCCAATTTCCATTGAGTTTGACCTGCCGATACCAATTTCATTTTTGCTAACCACTTTACAGCACACACAAATAAAACACCATATACTTTTACCCAAACTGAAATGGGTACATTAAATGGGTACATTTTCTATAAATAGAGAAAAACATTTTTTACATAGCCTACTCCAGTTCTTGTTAAAACACACTATGCAAATTCTGTGCATTTTGGTCACTTTTTGTGTGAAATCATATTTATTTTGTTCATCAAAAGTGTGCTTTCGCTTTAATTGAGCGTGAGCAGTGCAGGAAAAATAGACTCAGCGCCGAAACCCCCGCTTCGGTGTGAATACATTGATTAACATGCACGGCGGAAAAAATATGCACCGCTCACGTTTGCGGTGTGAAACGGCCGTAATTCACGAGTTCATGTGCGTTCCGTGTGCATGTGTGATGCTGATGTTGCGCGATGTTAATCATGCGGCGCCCGAGTGCATTTGACCGATTGACCGGCTGAGTGCCGATTCCGGCCGCTCATGGCCGATCACGTGAAAATCGGCCAATTCCAGTCACCAGCCGATCAATCGGTGCATCTCTACACGAAACTGCTTAAACAGGACAACACCAGACCCTGAACATGAGAAATACAAGAGCTACAGTATATGCTGCGTTCACGCCATGCCGTAATTACCGTAATTTTGAGATGACATCATGTGACGTTCTACTCCGAGCTTTTCAGGTGGTACAGGTGGTACAAGTAGGATCTCTCAGGAAATTCCAAGCTTAAAAGTTACATGATCTACGAGGACGTGAAAGCTTTTTACAGGTTGAACTCTCGTAATTAGGGGAATTGCAACATTGCGTGAACGCACCTCTACACAAGGGAGTAACAAGCTAACAAGACACTCCTGGGAAAACTACAACGAACAACAAACATGGCACTCGGGACAGGAAGTAACCAAAATGTCCCAAACAAGACATAGGGAACATATAACACTAGCTTTCAAATTTCATTCATGCTTCATTTTCAAACTTGGCGACATATCAAGTTCATTCTTGGATGAACGATTCTATTAACGATCCTGGTTCTTTTAGAACACAGATCATATAGATGCCCTTCATCATCAAAAGAATTTCTGGATCTTACAGTTGGCACACCATGGTTTGGCTCATAACAATCTGACCCAGATATGTCAGTGCAATTTGAATAACGCCCAGAATTTTTCTGCCTTTAATCAGCTTTGATGTGATTTTAAAGCTGTACTGTACTGCTCAATTTGCATCTTTCTAAAATAGTCCTAAAATAGTACAGAGGATGAACTGTCTGAAAAGGCTCGGTCTGTTTGTCTCTATTTAATCATGTTGAGAACACACTGCCTGTTCAGGCTCACGTGTCATACTCAAATCTCTCTCTTTTTCTTTTTTTGGAACAAAGCATGTTGACTGCATGGTAAATGTTTTTATTGTTATGTCTACAGGGCAGAGCCCATTCTCCAAAGGATCAAAGAAGACAGAACCAGGATTATATCCCCATCTTTTGACAATATCAAATATGACACATTTGAGATTGAGGAGTACCCACTCTCTGCTCAGGGCTATGACTGGGAACTGTGGTGCCGATATCTGAACCCACCAAAATCCTGGTGGAACTTGAACAACAGCACTGCTCCAATCAGGTATTTTGTTAAATATATTTTGGAATGCACATCCATCCAGCCATCCATTTATTTTTGTATGTATTTATTTATGTATGTATGCATGTATGTATTTATTTATTTATGTTTTAAAAATGCACAGTTATGTATGTATTTATTTGCAAATGCACATTTATTTATGTATTTATTTGGAAATGCACATTTATTTATTTCATTAATTAATTTTATGATTTGGCTGATATAAATATATATTCAATGAATGTAATTATGTAATATACATCTTTAGGAGTCCTGCGCTGATTGGCTGCTTTGTGGTGGACAGGCAGTACTTCGCAGAGATCGGTCTGCTGGATGAAGGCATGGAGATTTACGGAGGAGAGAATGTGGAGCTGGGTGTGAGGGTGAGAAACTATATCAATCTGTACAGGCTATGGGGTAATGAAGATAATGGATGCACTCTTGAAGGATTAATGACTCTAATGGCCCTCCTTTCTTGGCAGGAAAGTTCAAGTTGGCACCATTTACGGCATCCCCTGTCAAAACGCATTTTTTGATCGGGTTGTAATTGTTATGCATAACATGCTCAAAATTGTTTCAGATGAAGTATAGAAAGAAAAGACACTGTGTGAATTTAGGGCTGCTACTAACAATATTTTTTTTCCTATTTATTAATCTATTGATTGTTATTTATTAAAAAAAATTTTTTTATTAGTCTATCAATATAAATATTACATTCCCCAATTGCCCCCTGATTTTGGTTAACTAACAATACAATTTTATTTTTTCAATGTTTTATTAATAAATTATCTAGTTACATTTGTATTCAATCGTTTATTCAAAGCGACTTACACATGAGGAAAACAATACAAGTAATAAAACCAACACTAAGGCAACAATATGTAAGTACTGTGACAAGTCTCAGGTAGTCTAGCACAGTACACATAGCACAATTTTTTTTAAATAAAATGTTTTTTTTTTATAATTGAAATAGAATAGTAAGTACCAGTATTAGTATTAATGGTTCAATTGTTGACAAAAAAGATGCATCTTTAGGACATCAGCAGGGAACAGTCCAGGTAAAGGTCCGTGAAAGTAATTTTGTTCCCCTTTGGGATGGCACCACAAGACACCGTTCACTTTCAAAATGCAAGCTTCTGGAGGGCACGTAGGTCTGAGGTAGTGAGTTTAAGTTATAGTTGTGCAGAGCCAGTGGTTGTTCTGTTGTCAAACATCAGTGCCTTGAATTTGTTGCGAGTGACATTTGGCAACCAGTGCAAGTTTATGAAGAGAGGTGTGATGTGCATTCTCTTCGGCTTGTTAAAGACCAATCTTGCTGCAGCATTCTGGATCAGTTGCAGAGGTTTGACAGTATAGATCTTATACATTCTTAAAGGCCTGCATAGTCCAGTCTACATAGAACAAGCGCTTGGACAAGGAGTTGTGTAGCATGCTCTGCTAGGAAGGGCCTGATCTTCCTAATGTTGTATAATGCAAATCTGCAGGACCGGGCAGTTCTAGCAATATGGTCTGTGAAGTTTAACTGATCATCGATCATAACTCCAAGGTTCCTTGCTGTCCTGGATGAAGTTACGGTTGATGAACCTATCAGAATGTGTTAGGAAGTGTTGGGTTGGCTGAGACCACAAGCAGTTCTGTCTTTGCAAGGTTGAGTTGATAGTGGTGGTCCTTCATTTAGCAAGAAATGTCTGTCAGGCAGGCTGAGATGCGAGCAGCTACTGTCGGATCATCTGGCTGGAATGAGAGGTAGAGTTTTGTGTCATCGGCACAGCAGTGATAGGAAAAACATGTTTCTGAATGACAGATCCTAGTGATAACATGTAGATGGAGAAGAGAAGCGGTCCAAGCAATGAGCCCTGGGGCACTACAGTAGCTAGATGTTGCGACTAAGACACCTCACCCCTCCAAGACTCTCTGAAGGACCTACTGTACCTGAGAGGTAAGACTTGAACAACTGGAGTGCAGTTCCTAAGATGCCCTTTGTCATAAGGGTTGACAGGAGAAACTGGTAGTTAACTGTGTCAAAAGCAGCAGACAGATCCAGCAAGATGAGTACTGAAGATTTGGAAGCTGCTCTTGCCAGTCTCAGAGCTTCAATAATGCAGAATTCACACTGCACGATTTTTAAAGTAGTAAAGTCACTGTTCTTTTCACACCGCATGTCTTTCTGCGGTAACATTCAGTTGCTGGTGTGTGCACACTGCATGATGGATCAGCGACAGGAAGTTGCACACTGCATGACTTTACAAAAGAATGAATCGCAGACAACTTCTGTCTGGCCCGCAAACTACGTTACACAACCAAATGCACATGCAAAGGAAATAACGCAAGATTACACGTGCGTGAGACTGAAATTGTTATTAAATATGATAACCTGCAAGAAGATTTCTGTGGGCTGATTTGCAGCGAAAAGGAGAAAAAGAAAAACAGATTATGCAGGAGGAAATGGTTGGGGAGATGAGGGGAGCAATGACTGTGTGTTCTGCAAAGATAGTTTGGGCTAAATAAATAATTTAGCAATGTGCTGCGGTTTCTTCTGGTCAAGCAAATGTTTGTGGTTTGTCTCTGTTTGATATATCTATTAAAACACTGATATTCTGGTCTAACTCCTCCCCGAACATCCCGCTGTCCTGTTTCTTGCTCTCTTATTGGCTGTAGGTCATCGCCGTTGTAGTTTTCAGTCATAACACATTCACAAAGCAGGATTTTGAATCGCAGACAGGTCCAGATATTTAGCATGCCAAAAATCTCACGGGCGTCTGCGACTCATCTGCGATTCTCTCAGATCGCGTCTTTGATCATTCACACTGTGTGATTGTCACTCGAGTGAACGAGCACCGATTTTCCTATGATTTCGGGCATTTGTCTGTGATTTCCCAATACCTGTCGGCGCTAAAATAGTGCAGTGTGAACTCGGCATAACCTAGAGCAGGGCAGTCTCGGTTGAGTGGCCACTTTTGAAACCAGGTTGTTGTCCAGGAAGTTGTTCTGTGTGAGAAAGGTAGAGACTTGGTTGAATATGGCTCAAGTGTCTTAGCAATGAACACCAGTTAGACTGGTATACCATTTGCTAACATAAAGAGTGACACATCAACGCATTCCATGCCTTTATAACACTACATTTTTATCAATATTTTTTTCTATACCAGTGAATTGTTAGATTTAGCTTTGCAAAGATGTTCAGACCTTTTCTCTGTTCTTTTTATTTCTTTCTTTTTTTATTGTTGCTTAAATGTAATATTGAAAAATCACAAAACCGGGTCTCTGCTGATGAAAAGCAGCCCCACAGCATGAAAACTACACTCTAAAAAATGCTGGGTTGTTTCAATCCAATTTTGGGTAAAATATGGACAAACCCAGACCTTGGGTTACATTTTTACATTACATTTTTAACCCAATGTTTGGGTTTGTCCATATTTTAGCCAAAATTGGGTTGAAACAACCCAGCATTTTTTAGAGTGTACCACTTTCACTGAAGGTATGGTGTTTTTTAAGGTGTTAGATTTGAGCAGTGTTAGATTTGCACTGCACATTTGCTTCACATATTTCTTTTTTCCTGTGCCACAATCCCATACAGGCCAGTGTTATACAGATTTCCTGATATGGTCGACTGCTGCACCTTTACTCTGTTTTCAGATACTGAACTCTCAAAGCGAACATTGTCCTTTATGTGGCTGCTTTCACAAGTCTCCTGCTGTTTGAGCAAGGAGTTTCTTAGGGCAACCTTTCCTAGGCAATGTCTGGGTGGTTTGATTCAGCTTCCATTTCTCTATAATTGAACTAGCATTGCCTGCTGGGACATTACAAACACTACTCGCTATTGTTGTTCTTACTTATGTATTTGTTTTACTTAATGTCTAACTTCACAGAATATCTCTTTAGTATTCATTTCAGAGATGCCCTTCAAACTTACAACCTGAATAATGACTCATTATAAACTGTAAGCCCCAGTGCCCTTTGGGCTTTCAGTTAGAAAATGTGTGGTTTTTAATTGATTCACTAGCGAGTGTTTGAGAATTTAGTTTTAATCTGCTGGACATGTGGGCCTGAATACATATTTCAGCTCATTTTCATAAAGAATATCGTGTGGCATAAAAAAGTATCTCTTTAAATTGAAGCTGCTGTGCTAGGAATAAAAATATCAATACCAATTTTGGATTTGTAATTTAGTCAAAATGATTAAGAGTCTGTAAATCTCTCAAGGTTGCATTTATTGTATCAAATCTACAATAAAAACTGTAATATTGTAAAATAATATTATAATTTAAAATAACTTTTTTTTTATTTCAATATATTTTATAATGTCATTTATTCCTGTGATGCAAAGCTGAATTTTTAATAATTAACAATTTTATCTAAAATTTAATAATATTTCACAATATTAATTTATTTAACTGTATTTTTTACTCAATTAAATTGGTAAACATTTTTGCCTTGGTAAACATATGAGACTTCTTTCAAAAGCATTAAAGAATATTAATTACTCCAAACTTTTGACCAGTAGTGTGTATGACTGTCGCACTCCGGACCCTGTTTGCTTTCCTTTACTTTTACACAGTTGCAGTTATTTTCCGGTTTATTCACATATGTCTGTTTCTCCATCCCAGCACAGGCGTAATGAATATGCCGTATACCTGAGAAGAGAGCCATTATAATCCCTGAAGGAAGACAATAATAACCTTCAAGCATACTGTGTCCACAAAAAGTATTTGGACACTTAAGCCACACTTAAAAATGTATTACTGACATTGGGCATTGCTGATGACAGAATAAAAATACACATCATTTTTTTTAGTATAATATATCAAATTCAGAGACTAGAGGGCAAACTTGCTGTCCCTACCTGTCCTCTATCCGTGAGTCAGCACGGCCTTAAAATGGCTTGACTTTCGAAGCTATGACCAGTCTCTCCAAGCACAGTGAAACATAATCATCAATCACGCTAAAGCCGAGAGGAGAGTAGGGTGGCATTTCCCTCCCTGGTAATTTTCCCTCAGTGAATGGCATGCTTTTAAGATTTTTATGCTTGATAATGGACCACTGATTGCTCTTCTCTGAAAGCATGCACAATTTTCTCAGAGACATACTTTTTTCACTGTCCCTCACTGGTTTGTGGATAAATGGAAAGTGAATCATCTGATTGCACCAGAAGGCACGCAGAGACACAGTGTGCTAGATTTGTTCATGTCTGTTTATTCCAGATTATGGTAAAAGCAATGAAAAGACAGGCTGCTGAGGTGTTTTAGTCAGATTAGAGGCGCTATACCTCACTTTACCCATAATTCCCAGTAGGTTTCATCCGTCTGCAGTGGATTACAGCAGCACTACGCCGACAATGAGATGATGAGTTGTGTGTCTGCAGATTAAAGTCTCAAAAGAGAGAACGATTTTCGAATCTACGCATATCAAAGATTAGTTTCAAATAGAAATATGTTTGCTGTTCTATATAAAGGTAAATGTAATAATGTCGTTAAATTCTAAATTGGTGAAAAGCAAATGAATCACATGTCTGAAACCTTCTGAGGTGATAAACGGAGATTAGAGCGTTGTGTGATAAAGCTCATCAAGCATTTATGCAATATGCAGATGGAGTCTTCTCATACACTGAATCACTTGAAGAAAAAAATGATAAAGGACATTATGTGGAACATGTAAGCGAATTACAGTGTACAAGATAAAATAAATAGGCCATGCAGAGATTTGATGGTTCGTTATAAAACATTCAAAGAGACTATTGTGGCCCACAAGCATTAACTGGGTGGTCTAGAAATGTCAATTTTCCAACCTAAAATCCAAAGAAAACTTCTGGGAGAGGTGGGATAACACGACTTGCAATATTAAAGTTTGCATGAAGAAAAGAAGACAATTGTTGGACCATAAAGATGTTTTTAGTGTTTTAGTTTGTTTCTCCCATGGGAAAAAATATATATTTCTTTATCCAAAATATAATTTCTTGTTTTGTCCTTTCGTTATTATAGATAGATTGAAACATGACCTGAACACATTTTATGGTTTTGTGGAATTAATCTTCCATATTATAAACAGTTAGACTGTTTTTTCACTGATTGTGTCCCTCCACTTGCCCGTGTTCACAACGTTTCAGACCAGGGGTGCGTTTCCCGTACAACTCTATAGCTCGCTGCTTCACTACCATAGTACGATGCATCGTTGGAGAAATAAACTAGCTAGTCACGACTGTTTCCCGAAACCGTATGTCGCAAAGTATCGTTCAACCACGTTGGTTTATGACGTCTCGCACGTGGTGGACTAATAACTTATTTTATTTAATCTGTTTGAGATCGAATTAACGCTAGATTTTGTCATATAAGTTACAGACATGGCATCTGAAGACCATTTCAAATTTTTCAAATTTTTTCTAGTTATTTTGCTTTATTACCAGACTCAATATTTGGCTCGTTCTTACATAGTAGAGCACGTTCGCACATGCGCAGTCTTCAAAAACGGTGCTTTAAATCTCTTGACAAACTAAACGACGTAAATTACATTTGTATGTATTCCAAATAAATAACACAGGTTGTACTGAATGTCCGCTTGCTTATTTTGCTAAAGATAAGGATTTATTCAGTCTACATCTCATGTAAACTAGAAACTATGCTTCTAACCACAGCTCGAGAGCTGTCGTTCCAACCACACAAGTTTGCGATGCTGTTTGCGAACGTTCGTTGGAACGATGGTTTCGGGAAACACCAAATCGTTGAACTATGCTGATAACGACGGAACTTGTGACCATAGTTGGCTAACGATGCTTTCGGGAAACGCACCCCAGAGTAGCAGTATAAAATAGAAGTAACGTTCAAATTTATTCTTCATTTAGTTCTACTCAAGTCCACCTGGATTCTGCTATTCTGCTCATGAGTCACTGTTTGCTTACTTAAGTAAATTAAACTCTATCGATTCATTCATAATATCAGAGAACATTTCTGCACTTTGGTACGTAAACTCATAGCATGTTTAGTACATACTCTCCTTTAAGAGGGCATTGAGATAAAGGATGAAGGAAAATGAGAGTGTGTTGCAGGTATTTTTGCAGTAGGCCAAGGTCTGAAGGGCATCGAGCAGCATTGTGTGAGGGCTCTTTCTGTTCTTCTCCGAAGGGAATGAGGCTTTGCTGATGGAGCACCTCAGAAGTTGAAACAGATGGCCTTTCTAGTCTGGAATAAAACATAGCTACCATTAGCTACGATAAAGAGTCATGTCAGCACACTCTGCTGTCGTTATCAAAGGTCCGAGGCTGCTGGAGAGTAATTAATTCATGTTGTTTTACATACATTCCCATATCCTGTTGGTTTTACACAGTGAACAATGGCTCAGGTTTTCAGATGTGGATTGTTGACTTGCTATGCAGTTCAGGTGACATAAACTATGAGGAGGTATTTATAGACATGTCATCCACGTGAGTCCTTTTCATTAGAGGTTTGCAGGGTTGCAAATTAGATACAAAAATACTTTGTGCAAAGCATGCGCATCACAGTATGTTGGCGTTATCTGTAGCGTTGATGCCAGATTTCTGTGCACTGTCTAAGACTTGACAAACAAGAGGAAATGGATAATTACACATACTATTTCTTTAGTAAGCATCTATACTCTTTGAGAAAAACAGTCCCAATTTAAATTAAGTGTCTTTATACTATTATGTACTAATATTTCAATCAATGACTTGATACAATGCACTTATTGTGTACATATTTACATTGTACTTACCGTATACAGTACTGCATGTAATTACAGCTGTAATTCATTTCTCTAATTGCATCTATAATTACACTGTTGACCCTTACACCTTAAACCGCCTAACAAGACACCAAACATATAGCAAGACGATTGTTGATGATCATTTAACACATTTTTCTCATGACTATTTTTTAAAGGATGTCCAAGAATTAATAATGCAGTTCTCTAACCTAAATTTCGATTGGTCACCACAATCTAATGTTAAATATTCATAATAATCCTCTCACATTATGAAACGAATTAGTAGTTAATGCCAATTTAATTGGAAAGTTGCTGTATAATAAGCAGGATAATGTATAGCCAGAAAGTCATAATCACAAAAATACCCTATTTTCTTTTTTTAAATAGTAGTCAATATTCAGTGTATACACTAATATATTATTTCAGACCTGGTCATTGTTTGATTAGCTTTCTGCCACTCTTGCTATCCCAAACATTTCTCTGCGATGGCGAGTGGGTGCACTCCAAATGGAGCACTCTTGAACAAATGTTTGCACCAGGAAATGAATGACATTTGGGTTAATATGAACCAGTGTACTCTCCAATCAGTGTCATCACAGTCGATCAAATTCAAGCGTTCGGATGATCATTTGGGAGTAAATGTTAGCACACTGGAGTATAAAAAAACACACAAAAAACAGGAAGACAAAATTTAGCACTGAAAGCGTCAGCGCTGCTCTAGTTTCGGGGAACCGTGTGTGTCCGTGGGAGGATTGGCAGGCAGAAAAGAGGGATAAAAGCAGGCGGTCGCACATTCACACATATACACGCGCAGACATTTTTAAACCACCCACTACTCAGTTCACTGCGCATGTTACTCACTTGTCAAACATAGAGTCTGACAAGGATAAATTATACAGGAGTAAATATCAGGGCAGCGCGACTGCTAATGTATGCTATGGTCAACAACGACAATAAACCATGACAACAGCAATTCTACCCACACCGAGAATCGTTTCTTTCAATTTAACAACTGCTGCTTTATTATATACTAGTAAGTGCTTTTAATTGCACCATTCTGATCTGGGAAACCATCCAAGCCAGTTGTCCTTGGACCTTTTGCTTTCAGACATCACCAAGGGACTAGATGTTTTATGCGGTTTCTGTTTCCATGTCTGCATGTCATTGGTGTGCCATTGTCATAGAAACTGATGATTTCAATGGAGGGCTACCTATAATTGACTCCCCATATTCAAAGCAAGGCATAATTGTGCTCCTGCTTATAACTGTAGCCTGGTGTGACTTTAGATTTGAACCGACCCATTCGAGCACATCATAGAGCCACTTACTTCTATACACACAGGTCCCCTCACGAGAGTGACTGGCATGTGTGCTTGACCAAATCTCCTGTTCGCTTAACTGTGTGTTCACACTGACAGCGATTGAATGGCTGGAGGTCACAGTGTTTCTGTGCTGCTGGCTGCTAGTAGGCGTTCACACTCGATCGCTGTATCCAACTGTATACAGCAACTCCCTCTTACTTCTCATTTGCACACACTTGGAATAATTCATATTTTAGTATGTTTTTGAAAGAAGTCTCGTATTCTCCCCCAAGGCATTTATTTGATCATAAATACAGTAAAATATTATGCAAGTATATTACAATAAAAATATTCTGATATATTATTACAATTTTAAAAACTGTTTTCTTTTTATATATATTTTAAAATATAGTTTATTCTAGAAATGCTGAATTTTTCAGCAGCCATTACATATCTTTCTGAAATCATTTTAATATGTTGGTTTTGATGCTCAATTCTTATCAATTCTTATCAGTGCTCAATTATTAATGTTCTATTATAAATGTCGAAAACAGTTTTTGCTGCTTAATATTTTTTTGAAAAACATTATACATTTCTCTGACGAATTTCAGGATTCTTTGATGAATAGAAAGTTCAAAAGAACAGCATTGATTTGAAATAGACATATTTCGTAATATTAAAGGATATACAGTATGTTATATCCTTATCGTCGTGCGCTTCATTGCAACCACTCAACCCTGATAGTGTGTTCTTGTTAAATATTAATTTCTTGAAAAAAAAAAAGAGTAACCCCAAAGTTTACTGAACAGCAAATCAGCATTTAGAATGGTTTCTGAAGGATCATGTGACACTGAAGACTGGAGTAATGATGCTGAAAATTCAGCTTTGATCACAGGAATAAATTGTATTTAAAATAAAAGTTATTTTAAATTGTAATAATATTTCACAATATTACTGCTTTTATTAGTTTTACTGTATTTTTGATTAAATAAATGCAGCTTTGGTGAGCATTAGAGACATCTTTCACATTTTTTTTAAAGAAATCTTAATTATTTCAGACTTTTGCTGGGTAACTATTTTGAAACTCCAACAGTCACTCATGTTTCTGGGAACTGCCAACTCTCGTTGAAAATGAGTGACTTCATGTGGCTTTGTCACTTGGATTCGCTGTCAGTGTGAACGCCCCTTTAAGAGCCAGCAATACAGTGATAGTGAGTCCTGTTTGAGGTATAATGACAGCTTCATCTTCCTCCCCACAGTGAGAGCAGAGTGTGCCTGCTGGAGTGAAGCGTATATCGAGCATCCCTGATAGCTTCTTCTGCTCAGCCTTAAAATAAACTCCAGACAATCTTTAAATCTTTCCTTTGGCTTCAAAGCGAAGTCCTGACCTCTCAGATTGTCATACTTTTCCACAGACCGTGGTTGTTGAAAACTGGCTGACCATAACAATGGCTTCAAAATGCAGCTCTAATCTTGAAAAAGTAAGGAAATGTTGTCTACATATAGATAGTAGTTAGGGTCCTTATTTTAGTTGCTGCAAGAGCTTTTTGCCCTATGCAGCTTTATAATAAAAAAAAAAAAAATACAAAACAGCATAGCTTGTAAAAAATTGACTGTAGAAAACCCAAGAATATACCACAATCCCAGACCTAGTACTGAAGGAAAATGAAAATTGAACGGAAGGAGGGCGGAGCCAGGCTAGTCCTCACCATGCTTCTTAAATAAATTACTAAGACTTCATTGGTCAACCAACATTTTCAAATATGTTTGCTGGTGAATAGCCAGCCCGATCTTATCCCAAGGCGTCATATACTGACGCTTTGACAAATCGTCTACATCCAACGCACATGGCACCCTTTAGCGTCAATATGACACGCAGATAGAAATGGGCCAGAAGGCGCCTCCTAGCGGTCTAACTCTAACACTACCCCAGACCTACACCCAACCATAACTGTGCGTGTCATATTGACGCTAAAGGGTGCCATGTGTGTTGGATGTAGACAATTTGTCACAAGTGTCAGTATATGACACACTAGGATGAGAATGCGTTGGAATAGCACGGGTCATAATTCACACTGGTCTTTTCATCAAGACATAGTAAGTTATATTTCAACACCTGGCTGCCAATGGAGGTGCCATTTTGAGACATCATATGTGCAGCACCAACGAGAATACTGTTCCAAAAGATTGAAGCAACATTGATAATTGAATTCAAACTATACGACATTGTCATTTGATTTCAATTAATATACTTTAAGTGTCTAAAAAAGTTTACATTCTGTTTGCATTTCAGTACATTCTTTCTGTAATAAGTGCACTCAGTACTAGTCCTGGGCAACGATTAATTGCATCCAAAATAAAAGTTGGCTATGTAGGCTAAACACAAACTTTTATTTTGGATGCGATTAATCGTTGCTTAGCACTATTCAGTACTAAGAAATATTTAAAAAAAAGTTCAATCTTAATTCAAATTGACCATGTAAGCAGTATTTGTTAGTGTGCTCTGATTTTTGCCTGACAGGCTGATGGTTAGCTTAGCAACATGCTAACTCTAAACTCTGTTGTAGATGTGGTTCACGTCTCCCATGTGCTTCACATGTGGAAATCTATTTGAATTATATTGCTGTCTATGTAGAGTTTTTCCAAATCAGTCACGTATGAGGTTCCATCTGTGTTAGGAAACAGCCATAGAAGACGCTGTCTCACTAGGTTTCGGAACCGAGTGTGTGTGTGTGCACATGCAAGGACACATGCATTATCTTTTCCCCTTGAGATGAATCAGTATTTTAAATGTATCCTATTTACTGCACATGCCATAAATTAAATCCCCTTTCAGGGTCTCATGGGGGTCTGGGTGTCCTTAAGATGCCCAAATTAGCGTTATTCTTAAAAGACACAACTGTTATGCAAGATACAAAGCATCTGCACTTTTTAGCTCCTCAGTCTGAGCCAGAGAGTAGATGTTTCTTGCCAAGAATTGCATGTTCTATTTCTCAGTGTGAAAATGTACTTTTATTTAGACTCTTTTGTGTCTGTGTGTATGTAGGTGTGGCAGTGTGGAGGAAGTGTTGAGGTGTTGCCCTGTGCCCGAATCGCTCATATCGAGCGCGCCCACAAACCCTACACGGAGGATCTTACTGCCCACGTGCGCAGAAATGCTCTGAGGGTGGCGGAAGTGTGGATGGATGAGTTTAAAAGCCACGTCTACATGGCCTGGAACATTCCACAAGAGGTGAGTCTATGTCAGCTACATACCGCTAGAAATTTGTCTTATAAATAAGGAATGATAAAACACAACTCATCCAAACGAGACAGTAACACTAGAAAATCTGCAATACAAGTTCCAAAACTTACAAAATATTATAGTATTGTTTATATTATAATTAATTTGTGTCAGTAAAGTTGAATAAAATGTTCATGGAGGAGTCGTGTTTTCAGATGTTTCTAAAAGATTTAAGGGGCGATCACAATACACTTTTCATTCCATTGACTTTCATTCATATGCATGCGAATGCGTGAGACAGGCTAAATTATGCGAATTTCACTGCGTTCCAAAGTTCAAGTTTGGTGAACTCTGCCCTGCGAATTTGTATCATGTGAAGACGTTTGACCAATAGGACCTCTTAGCTAAATTAAAAGAATGTAAACTTTAAAGAAGGCCTATTCTATTTAGTGTGAAATGTTGCTGTTTGAGCATAAAAACGGTCTGTATAGTTACAAAGCACAAAGTCCATTTCAAAGGGAATTATATGCGGATGTGCCTGGATTGTAGTCTTAAGATCCATGTCACAATACACCTAAAAAAAAGGTGAGGTGAGGCCTGGTTGAGTTGAGTTGCGTTAGTAGTGTGTTGAAACCTGCTGTCATGGTAAGGGGCGTGGCATTTCTGAAACACACTCGAAGCAGTTGACCAATCACAACATACTGATCCAGCCGACCTATCAGAGCCCATTGCATTTTTTGCTATTATTAGTGCCTTCGTAGTGAGCAAAGCGTTACTGACAGACTGGGAAGAGAGAGGAGCTGCCACAATGTACAACATGTGAAAAACAATGTGTTTTTGAACATTCAAGCATAAAAAACTACTCTAGTAGACCCCAAAAATAAAATCAAGACTTTGTAAAAGGGAAAAATTGAATTATTCCTCTTTCCTCTTAAATCTGCAGGATTGCAGCATAGCAGTAAAGTGGGTAAACCTTTACATTGTTCATAGAAGTTTCACGTGCTCAAAGTCTAGGATTTATAGGGTTGTTCTGGGGACATTTGCAATATTCCAACATCAGTGAATGTGAATGAACTAGAAATTTATTTTGTTCCTCATTGCGATGGTAGCACAGACCCCAGCAGTCTCAGAGAAGCATAGACGTGTAAAAGTGGGTGTATGTGGGACGGTGGAGATTTTATATGGCTTAAATCTGATGTGGATAGACACTGACAGCCAGTGTAGCGAGACAAAGGAGGTGGGTGGGGAGCTCTTTTGTGTTCACTGAAGTCCAGGTGTGCTGCTGCCTTCTGGATCATTGTAGAGTAACTGCATGCCTGAAGGCCAGACAACAGGCTGTTGCAGGAGTCCAATCTTGAGATGACAAGAGTTGATTTACTTAATTTACTAAGATATCCTTATCAATTAAAGATTCATCTCAGTCATTATGAATTAATTTTGATATATAAGTCACACCTGACAATAAGTCGCAGGACCAGCAAAACTATGGAAAAAAAGTGCGACTTAATGTCCGGAAAATACGGTATATCTTAAACAGGATGTGTCCTAAATCCGCTTTACCTTTTGATAGGTGTTGCTGATAATACTTTAAAGAGTGCATTGTAGTTGTTTAATCTCCGCACTTATTGTCAGCACTGGTTGAGAAAAAGGAAGAAAAAAGCAGGTTCTATACACAGCAGTCTTTATTAGTAAAATACTCAAGCACTGGAACTCAAAACTTCTCAAAATGCAAACAGAACAACCAGCAAACATGACTAAGAAATGAAGAACAACTGAAAATGAGGGCTATATATACAAAGTAAAACACTAGGGACTAAACAAGATAATTAACAAGACACAGGTGAATCAAAAACCATGGCAACTAATGAACAAGGACAACGGAATCATAAACTACTTTTACACATCAATGAGATACTAAAAACAGTAAAGTTTTTCCTTTTGTGTTTTTCACGTACAGAAAAAAATATTCACACGGATCCGCAAAAACGACTAAAAACGCTGCCAGGCCCTTAGTTGGTGATGTCACTTTGTAAAGAAACAATATGCGCCTCTAGACTGAACACGTAATACTCATGTGCATATAAAAGAGTAGGCAAAAAGTACCCGGATGACCTACTACTTCTGGCGAGATTCTCAAGTTTGCATACGATGAACACTTTTACTATCCCATGAGGCCATGGAAGAGGATGTATGAATGGCAGTGTAGCGGCGTAACTGACGCTAGTGGGTCACATCATGATAATGACAACATGCCGAATACGTCCGGATTACATACATACTACACACACATACTACTACACAGAACATACTTTTTTAGCGGTCGAGAAATCACTTCAAAATAAGTACCAAATCAACACTGTAAAAAAAAAATGTGGTTTAACTTAAAAAAGCAAGTTACCTTGTTGCCTTAAAATTTTGAGTTCGTTGTAATTCAAAATTTGAGTTAATACAATGAAGAAGAATGGTTTGATAAACAGAAACTCAAAATAGTATGTTATCTTCACACATTAGTTATCGAAGTTGATTTGACAAAAGATTAAAAGTTGTGATAACAAATCATAAACATATTTTGTTTACAGTGAAGAGAGTATGCGATTTCGGACGCAGCCAAGAAAATATTTCTGAAAGTCTGAAATACCCTTTTCTAAAGCATACTTTTATTAATTATATCCACAAGCATACATTTTTGTTTTGTTGTTGTTACAGAGTTAAAAATGTGCCACAGAAAAGGAGTGGCCCATAAACACTCTGTTTCCATTGTTGGAAATAAAAATTATGCCTGGTCAATACTGTACAGTCATACATAACTTGAATAAATGCAAAGCAGATCTGATTATAAAGCCTGTAGAAAAGTGATTAGAATACAGAAATACAGTTGTTATTGTCTATTAAACAACCATTACCTCATTTATAGTTCTGCAGCACTCCGCTCTGCTTCCAACCATATGTTACAGTGCTCAATTTATTTAGGGAGCGTTGGCCCTGCTTGTGCATTTATCAGCGAGACAGCAATTAAGATCGGGTGAAAGCGGAAGGCATCGTGAGATTGCAGCAGATTCCCAGACCCAAGCTGAATGTTGAGAGGAGGGAACTGGGAGAAAGGGAAGTGACTGTTGATGCAGGAACAAAGATATGACTCCAGTGTGCTGAGCAACATGAGCTGAGATGCTCGTTTCTATTTCAGTTCCAGTGATATATGGAGTTCAATGCTGCATTTTCATAAATCACCGCAATAATAAATGGCAAATCGGCCTGAGTCTATATCTCCAGTCCAATAATATCCTTTTACGTTAAACAACAAAGCACTTGTGCGATATTATTAATATAGTCATGAATAAAGGTCATTGCTGGTGCAGTGTGCTATTAAGGATGTCATTTCGGTAATGCGGTGCCTTTTGAACTCTGAAAATCCCTACACTCTTAGAAAAAAAGGTTCTAAATAGAACCCTGGGGCTCTTGACTCAATTTTAAAGAAGGCTTTATGCCAAAAAGGCTCTATATAAGGAGAAATGTCTGAAATTATTGCACAATACTTTCATGTTTAACTGGTTATTATTATTTTTTAAGTGATATGTTTACCAGCTGTTTAATTCAAAAAATGTTATCTAAATATAAAATGGATTAAAACAAAATTTATTTATTAAAACTAAATCCATAAAATGATCACTGGACGGGAACCCCTACAATATATATATAAAGCCCTTGACAGAATCCTTTAAGATTCTAACCTTTTCTTCTAGACTAGAGTGTATGTTGTAATTTCTATATAACTTTCAGCTTTCTGCATGTAACTTCCTTCAGAGTAATGTAAAAATGAAAATTCTGTCATAATTTGCTTACCCTTGTGTCTTTCCAAACCTGCATGCATTCTGTCTTCAGCAGAACACAAAATAAGATATTTTGAAGAATGTTGATAACCAAACACTTTCCTATTGACTTATTTTATTTAGTCCATAAAAGTCAAAACCAAAACTGTCTAGTTAACAACATTCTTCAATGTATCCTTATGTTGTGCAACATTTTTGGGTGGACTAGCCCTTTAAATAACTGGCTTAGGTTAAGTTACAAAAGACTGAAATATTGAGGACACTGGAAAAAAGCTTATATCGATTATCAATTAAAACATTTTTTATTAAACATCTTCACTTAAGAAAAAAATCTTAATGAAGTAGTTATTAGAATTTATTGCACAGCAACCAGTGACCGGGCAAAATAGCAACATCTGCTCAAAATAAAGTCATTTACTTATTACAAATGAACCCATACATTCACTTAATTATGATAAAAGACTACTAACTACTTAGATTTGTATGGACACGTTAAGGACTGGTTTTGAACTCTTTTTGAACTCTCCTTCGTATTCATCTTCTTCAACTGATGACAAACGCATTGAGTTCAAAGGAAATTTAATAATGGGCCTATTTAGTTTTCTCTGAACTGAATGCTAATGTTTTGCTATTATTAGGTTTCGCGATTTGTGAATCAGGGTTATTATAATAAACTATAGACACATAAAAAAATGACAAAAGCACTACGAAATTACTGAAACTTTTACAAAAAATGTAAATGTAAACTATAAAAACTAATTCAAACTATTAATAGAAACTATAATTATATCTCAACAATAAAATAAGACTGCGTGGAAGACTTTCAGCCTTACAGAAACGGATTGATCCATAATTCTGCATCAAAATGGTTGGGAAATACAAACAGAACTGTAATGTGCAGTAATTCAGTAATAAAACGGTTATTTCCACGCTTTGCAGACTAAATATTACAGTACATGTTATATTTGGTCTGTTATGGTCTGTGCATTAGTCCTCACTGTTGTTCAAATATGAATGGTGATATTTCAGTTGTTGAGCTTTGATGTGGATTCACTTTTACCTTACAAATGGAACAAATGTTTTTTCTTTAGTTTAGGTTTGATTTCTAAATTAAAACAAAAAAAAAGGGTATTTCGCCTTCATTTTCTCCACATTTCTGTGCTGCAATCAGTTCCAATCAGCCTTGAGGATTACAATCAGTTGTTAGAAATAAATGCATATGGGATGATACAAAAATGTACTGCATAGTAAGATTCGGGAGCTAATGAAACCGAACCGAGTACAACTATACATGTTTGTGTTTGTGTGTCATCAGGACTCAGGGATAGACATCGGTGACATCACGGAAAGAAAAGCACTGAGGAAAAAACTGCAGTGCAAGACCTTCCGCTGGTATCTAGTGAACATTTACCCTGAGATGAGAATGTACACAGACACCATCGCGTATGGAGTGGTGAGTATTTGTATAAGTCCAACGAAGCGAACGCAATCGTGAATGCTCAGCACATGAAAAGAGCAAATAAAGAGTTCAAATACAGTGTGTATTCCGTCCGATTAAATCATTTCCCAGCAGTGCGGTGTTATCTGGCATCAGATCGTGTTGTAATAAAACCCTGCAAGTGAAAATATTAGTCCAGCCAGAGCAGTGGCAGTTCGCAAGACAGTTTCTCTCCACACAGCTAAAGCTTTAAGCGTGGCTCCTGTGAGTGCTGAATAAGCCACGGCTCATTGTGAATGCCCAGATATTTCACCATTGAGGCTGGATTTGAGAAGCGGCGCTTGCCACGTGTGACACCCACTCGCCGTGCCGTCCAAGGCGTCTGAAGAGGATTTTCCAATTTGCTTGACAAAGTGAAGCATGGCGCACCCAAACTGTTTATATAAGCCATTCATGTCAAGTCCAAACAATTCATTCACTTTTTATTTCCTATACTAGACAAAATAATAATGCACTTGACTCAGTACTGATGCAGAACCAGGCTGTCTGGCGGAGGTGATCTTTTCTGTGCTTGATTTCATCATATGTGTTTTCATAGGCACAATTTAAAAGGAAGAAACTGTGGAAAATAGGTCAGCCTTATTGAAATGAATTCTGGGAGTAAAGGGCTCCGAAATAGCTCTCGCCCTCATTACTTTACTCTGAGTGACTGCATTTGATGAGCCTGTCAATCATGTTGGCTGGAAATTCAGCACACAGTGATAAAAGACACAGCAGTGTTCGGCTGAATCCAACGGAAAGTGCCAAAACAGAGATACGATCCACTGAAGTCCTCCGCTAGGAATTCTGTTGTCACTGATACAGCCATGTTGTTTCAACATTATTTTCATTAGACGTAGCAGTTACAATAAACTTAGACTTAAACTTACAATAAAATAGTTTTGGAGGCTCTGCATGAAGTGCTTGTACTAATAGGTTCTTTATACTCCGGAGGGAAAACCAGGTAAACAGAAGCGCGGCGAGTTCAAGTTATTTGTGGAAGGCGTGACAGTACACCTCTTCTACTTCGCCAAGGACTTCGGCTGGAATATAATTTAGATGATTCATGAGTGTGCATACACTTATGAAAATGAATTTTATAATTACAACCTGTAATTAGGAGGAGAATTACGATGCAAGTGAGAAACAGCCTTAAGTTGTACATACTGTATGAGAAAAAGACATAGAGAGAGAGGGGGACGACAACAACAACGAATGACATGCACTTGATTGTGTACTTAATTCTCCTGATGCTTAACCATCAGTATCATTTTTCTCTTAGCTGAGAAACTCTCTGAAGACCGACTTGTGTCTCGACCAAGGGCCGGACACTGACAACATTCCCATCCTTTACCTCTGTCACGGGATGACACCTCAGGTGAGTGGCCTTTCTCGCTCTGTTCACATGCATCACTGGAGTGGCTGTGACATTGGTTTTCTTCTCTGTGTATTTTATTAAGGCTGCCAATTGAATGCGTTTAGGGCCAGATTTACCAGTACAAACCCTCTTTTGCTGTTCAAAAACTACTGTCAGGACACGCTGTTAAAATTAGCAATAAAAAGGAGTGGACAGTTATTTTTGCATTGCATGAGCTTTTGTAGGAATTTCCCTTTCAGACGCAACATTTGGGAGGAGAGAATTTATATAAATCACAAAACATGATTTAGTAAGGTTTGCCCTCGTTAATTTACTAGTCTTGCACCATTATTTAACCCTTAAAGACCTATACAGCCGTCGGCGGCTAAAAATAACTATTGTTCTTAAATGTTTAATTACTTTCAAACCGCTAATCCAATCTGTATGCTTTAAAAAGTCCCGTAAAGAGGAGATTTGCGGCTTTTATGTTGATCGGGTTTGGACATTCAGAGACTCCGTAGTAAATGTGATCGCGTCATCAGGTTTTGATCAGCATTGATTCGTCAAAGAAACCCATGCGGTTTGTTTCTCTGAGCCAAACAGAAGTAAAACTTTCTAAAGTAAAAAATTCAAACTTAAGGGGGATTTGTTTGAGTTGAGTAAAAAAAATCACAAAAAATGTGCTACCGTTTTTCTTAAATTGGTAAATTCATCCATTCCAAGACAAAATGAATGTACAATTGGGAATTTAAATGAGCTAGATGAAAACTTCAAGTTCTCCTGTTTAAAATGATATATGGCACTTGATGCTGACTGCTATAATGGGTTAGAAAAAAAAGAGAAAAAAAAAACAGTAGTCAGGTGTTTCAAAAATGTTCTAGGTCTTTAAGAGTTAATGACCCACTGTGATCTTGACATGGCTGCGTCTGTGTTCGGACAAATAATAAAAGTACAAATGTGTTGAGGAGGAAAATTGAAAATAAACATTAAAACACTGACACTTATGTATGTTTAAATTGTTTTAGTTTTGAATTCTAAAACTATCTATAAGCAGATTTCCTTGAAGAAAGAACAGCAAATGCAAAAAAAAAAAACACTCCAAAATAATTTTTTTAGGCAATGGTGCACTCAAATATATCACAGATTTGTTACACATTTGGGAAATCGCTCTTTGTAATTATGTTCTCACTCGTCCATCCGCTGAGGAAGGCAGTTCAGTAGAGTACAGGTTGTCTTGACATGGCCAACTTGTTTCAAAAACACCCTGCAAATCCTTATCGTAGCTTCTGTCAGGAGACAGTGATTTTGACCAAAAAACATTGAAGACCAAGAGTGATTAACTAAACGTTATGGTTATATTAATAAAAGAAAGATGATATATTTAGGTGGGAAGTAAACTAAAAAGGTTTTAGATGTGACCTGAAGGGACGTACAGTGCACTCATATCCTCAGAGAGAGAGAGAGAGAGAGAGAGAGTCAGAGAACAGCACTAGAGCTGATGATGCCACTCACATACCTGAGCCCAGCAGAGAAAAGGCTGAATAAGAAAGGGAAGAGGTTATGGAAGCACAAACGAAACAATAGATTTGGGTGCAGTATTATAAAAAATGCACAGTGACTACATTCACACTGTCAGTTTTGGGGATTGACAACAGCATTTACTTAGAGGTGTGAGTCACGAAATGTCCTGTTCAAACAGCAACTTACAGTAGCGTCTCGAATACTGTCTGTATGAACTTGCAATGGGAGTCAAGCCCATATTCTCTTACCAGTAACCATAGGCCCTTTCACACTGTATGACGTGACAGGCAACTATCGAATTCAGTTCTGTCCACACAACATGGGATTTCCAAAAATGCGGTTATGAGTCCTGAAAATGTATGGGTGTGTTTGTTATAGAATGTGATTTTCCCTAAATAACTGAACTTTGGGTGAAAGTAACCATATTACGGACTCAAATTCAGGACTGACAACTGTATTCTGCTGCTGTGTGAACATGGCATATAAGTCATGAAACTCACAGGCTGATAGGTCCTTTAGATGCAATCTTCTGTCAATCACATCATTAACTACATGGAACAAGCAGATTTGCCTCTGCAGCCAATGAGATTTCTTACTCAACTTTCAAAATCTTAAAGTCTTTAAAGTCAACTTTTAGTCTGGTTCAGTGTTTGCTGTGGGTAAGTCGTGCAGCACGCTATCAGAGTTACTCTGAAACCCTCCACCTCCCCAGCTCCACCTGCCTAGATCTGCTATGGGATTTTTTTTTTTTTTTTGTACGTTTTCATATCTTAGATGCTCAGCCCCCAGGACTAAATACATTAAAATTGGCATATTCATTTACATGCTAAAACTATTTTGAGAGGTTTATTATTATTATTATTGTTATTTAGACATGTCTTAGATGAAATGAGGAGTAACTGAGAACTCCATTAAGTCTCTTGAGCTATAATGAGGCAATAAAAATGTTCCTCTGGGTGGTTATTGCTTTATTTTTGTTGTGTACTATGAGTATTAAAACTAGTGAAACTGCACATTTCCTTTATATGAGACACACTATACAGAGTCAGACACAATAGTGCTGCAATAGAGTGGGCTGGGATGACAGTCATAAGTGTTTTTGTGCAGGGGTGGCTGTTTGATTTTCCAGAGCTTTCTACCAATATCTCTGAGACTCTGGAGGTAGTCAGAGGCTGGCCAAACATCACAGCAAAATATGAAATTATAACAACGGTGTTTATTAATGTTTGAGTGACAATGTGTTATAGAATATTTTGTTAATGCATGGCGGTGATGTTAACTGTAAATTAATATACACACCGTCCCTTTGCAGCAGATCTTCATTTGTGTGTAACGGAGGCATTCCTGGTCCTATTTTGACCCTTTACACATTTTATAAGCTCTTCAAACACACACACACACACACACACACACACACACACACACACACACACACACACACACACACACACACACGTCACACATATATCGACATATCGAAGATAATCACTCAACTTTATCAATTTGCTTTTATGTATAACAAACGTTTATTTTTCATACTGTGTATAAATAAGTGATATAAATCAATAATATTCATCATTTTAAATTCAGATATAGTATTTGGGTTTATTGTTCTCAATATATGGCTCCTTCCATACTGTATGTTTCCAACTTAGAGTTTCCCATGTGCACTTTAAGGCAGCATATGATTTAAAATGACAAAAGATTTAATTATCACAGTTAGAGCATGAATAATAAAGCATACATGATATTTGTAAAACCCATACATCAAAATGATGGGTCATAATTATTTGTAGTGCAACCTACAAACACAATAGATGTGTAAATGTGTTTACTTCTGACACATTAATATACCATGGAGAGATACTGTGTGTGTTTTTAACCATGAATATTACATTTCATCAACACATATTAATGCATTTTCAGTGTTCATAGATAATTCAGTAATAGAGCCAGATTTACAAAAGTGTACATTTTAAACTCCCAGTACACTTGTTTTTATTGCTTTATTGATTGTGGAAAAACCTCAGCATTTCTGTAAGTTCAAAATAACAAACAAAACTAGAGGAAGTATAGCTATATTTAACCAAGAACCCCAATAATTACAATTTATCTGAGGAAACCTTTTGGTTTTGAAAATTTGAAGGGGGGGGGAAATAATTAAATGTTTTAGTCTATGTATAATTATTAGACTTAATTATTATTCGATTATAATTATTATTTCCCATGCTGGAAACACCGGTTCGAATCCCGTTCAGAGCAGAGCGAGTAGAACCGGAGGAGTTACACCAGCAATCCGTGTTTTTACTGTTATATGATGTTACGCATAACCTGAAAGAGTATCGAATATCTCGATCCAAAAAGATCTGCGTAAACCAGAAGGAGTGGATTGAAGTTGCTCACGCACAAGCTAACGTGACCATCAAACATTTAGCATATACATCAAATCTGCCTTACGTTACCAAGTTAAATGTCAAATCCATTAAGAGATATAAGACTGCGCAAGCTTTGGCTTTTTGTTTGAATTTTTTTTCTTTTTTTATGAAACACTCACATTTAAGTGTTGAAATGTAAAAAAAAATGTGTTTGTTTAAAAGCAGAGGCTATGTTCTTTCTTTTGATGTACTATTGACTGTTTACATATTCTTACAACAAAATATTCTGGGGGCTATGAAACTTTTGTGAATATGATCAAAAATGCTGACGCTGGCTAGCTTACTTTCAAGTCGTTAGCCTCATAGCATTATTGCCAAAGTCATAATGTCAGATACGATGGACCTTCAACTACAACACCTCTTCATTACTGTGAATATACAGTAAGTTTGAGTATACGTACTGTATACGGTACACTCCATGTTTGTTAAAAACAGTATCTGGTGTCCTCCCAAGGTTTTGCCTTCCTAACTTCTGAAGTATAAGCAAAAGTCAGTGCAGGCAGACTTTTTTTTCTTTTCTTTGAAAAAGCAGGGATGGGGGTTTTTTGGGGGTTTTTTTTGACAATGGAGTCCTAGCAAAAACAGGACGTTCTTAGCAAATGTCTCAAATCCATGCACACATGAACACACTACTGAACATGTAGAAAACTGCGAGACGGAGCTGTTCCCAAGGAGATTATTTCAGACCCTTCGCTCCCGCCGTTCGGAGAATAGCACACTGTTCAGAAAAGATTTGTGAAACAGCAGTGCTAGGTAACCTGCGGTTACACTTTAAAGTATCCGTGTTGCAGTGCAATTTATACATTTAAGTACCGAGTAATAATATACCTTCTGTAGGGTTAGGAGGATTAGGATGTGGTTGCATGTAATTATGGACAATTTATAGTAGTTGGTAGTCACTATAGTAACTATATGTAACAAGGACACTGTAAACTAAAATGTTACCCAATCTGCAGTAGTTTTTGATGCTGGCATTTGCTTGACAATTAACTTAAATACTATTTGAGATTATGAATATGGCTTCTGCGATTAATTTAATATAAATGTGTACTAGACTGCATTTAGTTCTACTACCGTTGACTCAAATGTTCTTTTTTTCAGAGATTGAGCGGCGTAACCAATCACAGACATCTATTGAGTGCTTACATGTAGCAGCAAATCAGGAATTAAACTTTGCCAATAAGTAACTAATAAGCCACACTCTTAAAAGGTATTTAATGGCATTGAACGGTTGCATGAAGATACTTTCCATTAAAACGTTCTATTGCAGAAAATATTTTGAATGTTTTGAAAATTGCAGTTAACAAAGGAAAAGAGTTACCAATTATGATTTTTGCCATAATGATGTAGGCCTTATATCTACTTGTTGGATTGAGAATATGACTCCAACCAGCATGATAATTGCTATGAAATTGCAATGACTTGCTGTCCTTGTTTTTCCCAGAATGTTCTAGATCAGGGCAGGGATTTTACATAAATGGCTGTGCTCTTCATTAATCTTCATGATAGTGTAATTTGTTGTTTGACTTTCAGATTTACCTCTCTGTACATGTATTTTTCTTCATTGATCATTATAATGAACAAAAAGGTAAAAAAAAATTTATTGGCAATGCTTCCTTTTCAAATCTAATGCGATTGCCTATTATTGCTGTAAACTTTTAGATTAAAGGAATAGTTCACCCAAAAATTAAAATTATCCCATAATTTACTCACCCTCAAGCCATATGTGTATATTATTATTATATCTTCTTTCAGCCGAACACTATCAGAGTTATATTAAATCATATTCTGGCTCTTCCCAGCTCCTAGAGTTTTTGAATCTCTAAAAAGTGCATACAAGTAATCCATATGACTCCAATGGGTTAATACTTTCTGAAGTTAAGCGATGGGGTTTCTTTAAGAACAAATATCAATATTTAAAACTTTATAAAGTATAATCACTGCTTTCTGGTAATGGTTGGACGCACGTTCACGAGAGAGTTGAGTTCCCGCGTGACCGTGACACATTACGTATTGACGAACGTAAGAGCAGAGGACAGAGCAAAACAAAACACTTGTCACAAATTAAAAGTCTAAAATGAGAAGTTTTAAAGAAAAATGTAAAATGATTTTGAAGAGATTGATATTTCTCTTACAAAAACCCGCTTCAAAAGGCATTTATTAATCCACTGGAGCCGTATGGGTTACTTTTATGATGGATGGATGCGCTTTTTGGAGCCTCAAAAACTCGGGCACTATTCAATTCCTGTCACAATTATGTTCTGTCTCGTCTGCACCTGTTCTCGATAGTCCCTCATTAGTTGATCTTCCTCCACCTGTGTCTAGTTCCTTCCCTCATTTCATCCTGTGCATTCAATATCAGTCAGCTCGCGAATCCAAGTTTGATTGCATTGAAGTTGGTAAAGCAATCGTCTTCAAAATGGCGCGAACAAAGCACAAGGCTCGGACTATACTTCTGTGGTATAGTTGTATATATGAATTGTAGCCACTTAGTCTTCATATGCTCCTCCTTGGGCAGATGAAAAAAGTTGGCTTTTGTGTCGCACTTCAGAACACAGCGTCTCGTCGCCATGATATTTTCCCTGGCCTTGGAGCGCAATAAGTGGGCGTATCGTATTCAAATAACTTGACAAGTTGACGTCATCTAGTCAGAGAAAAAGCTTCGGTCTTCTAACGATTCATAAAAATGACTCCGAATGAAAGGTACATTTAAAAATTCCATAATAGGTGCCCTTTAACCCATTTTCTTTACATCCAACAATTCTTAGCTTTTAATGTGTATAATAATGCTTAGTACCCACCTGGGACTATAGTTTAAATGCCTGAAGTACTGTTCTCAAACCAAATATCATCAAAAGAAAGAGTTTTACACCAGAAAACATTGGTAATGTTATCTTTTGAAATTAAAGCTGGCCAGAGGACTCTCGAAGTGAGAATCCTTCAGGAGAAACCTCACAATCCGCTTCTCACGGTTCTCTGCAAACTCGCGGAGCAACAAATAGAGCGCTCCACACTTTTCAACTCCGCTTGTGCTTCAGAGCTTCCATTAGAGTGACACATTTGAAGAATTCATTCATGGGTGAACTCTTTTTTTTTTATGCATGAGCCAGCAAGCAATGTTAAGTTTGTGACTTAAACAGCGATTTGCCTCGGCCAAACTAGCCCTGAAGAGACAGGCCTGACACGTCTGCCAGATGTTCCTCAGCCCCTCGGCTGCTCTCCTTCTGCTCACCTTCTCTTTACACACGTTCAGTCACACACAGAAACATGCACTACACACGCTAAGTCTCTTCATCATACATGTCAGTGAAGGGCCATCTGGAGTGACTGCCGGTGATTCTTCAGACAGATGCCACTGGTGTTTCTGGCTCACACATCGACACCCGTCCCATCAAAGGAAATTACATCAACAACACAATTAGCAGTGCTTCCTTTTGGATCCTGGACAGATTTGGCACGGCCTCCGTGACACAATAGTCATTTCCTGTCAAATTAAAACCTGAAACCATCCGATTAGTTCATTCCTTGTCAGTTGTCAGTTTATTTATTAGCTTCTACTGCTTTTGAAGATTTCCAACTTAAGGAAAGGCTGAAGTTTATTTTTTAACACTCCTTGATTATTTCAGTCTGATCATAACAGTTTGTGCGCCACATTTCAGCCTGGATTATATTGTGATCCGGTCCAGATAATGCAGGTCTTGTAGAGAGACTGATAGTGAGGGTTATAACCCGATCTCACAGGAAAACATAACTACGAGGTGATCATTTTGTATTAATTTGTACAATCTGAATCATAAGAAAACATTATTTTTAGACAAAAAGTAAGCATGAAGATCAAATCCTAAACAACCTTCACTGGGCTGTAAGTACACTGTAAAAACGGATTTTTCAAAGTTAAATTTAGAGAAACAAAAGATTGGATTACATTTTACAAGAAATTACGGTAACGCTTTATTTTACAGTGTTGGTAAGTACAAGTAATATGTACTTACCAGAGTAATAACAGTAAATTATGCATAATTACATGCAACTAACCCTAAACCAAATCCTAATCCTACCCTAAACTTATAGTAAGTACATGTAGTTAATTATTATTACTCAGTACTTAAATATATAATTACACTGTAACAATGACACCTTAAAATAAAGTGTAACCGAAAATACTATTTAATATAGTTTATTTTCAAATTACTTGTGAAATTTGCTTGCAATTTTCTGAGTGAAAATTGTTTTAAAGCCAATTTTTTTCCCAGACAGCAACATAGTCTCGGCCCAGATCCGGGCCATATCTGGTCCATGTGGATTCCACGCTTACCAGATGTGGGCCGGATCTGGGCCAACACTATGTAGCTGTCTAGGTTGTGTGTAGATCGTACGAAAACATATGCATGAGATCGTACAAATTCATACGAATTAGCCACCAATTCACAAAAAAAGGGAAACAAGTTACGCATTGGCTTTTTAACACAGCAGTTCATAAGTTGAGACAGTGCTAAAAGGTTAATGCTCTATTGCATTGTGGCAATGCTCTATTGCTGATTTACTGCCTCTAGTGTTCACTTCAGCTTGAAACTGCTTAAGTGTTTAAGAATTTTTTTTAGTTATCCTGCGTTTCAGAAAATACCCTTTTCAATTCAAATGGCCAGACAGATGTTGGAAGATGGTCATAAAAATTATATTGTGATTTAAACAAATTTTTTTTGCACATTTCCCTGGATTAATGTTTATAACCGCATGGGGAAAAGTACATGAAAAATACATGACCCCTTCAATACCACATAAAGGTGTGTTTTTTTCTGCAAAGTTTTAGGCACTTAGTAGAGGTTAAATGTGACCATTTATTCTAAAGTGTTAATGCGGCGAGGTTCTGTTCGAGTGTGTCTAATGCGTAATGCTGGCTCTCACTTGTATACCATGAATAATGCACTGTTTAGTCAACAAACAGAAGTATACTAGAATGGCAAATCAAAAAACTAAAAAACCACAAAGGCACCCTGGCACTCAAACAGTGGAAGAAGTTTGTTAGCATATCCCCAAACCTTATTCAATGATTAATGAACAGTATTTAGAGCTTCCAGATGTGAAATATATCAAACCATTAACACGCAAATAAATGCTTTGCAAACTGTGAATTGAGAAAAATCAAAATGCGTAAAATGCAGCAAACAGTAAAAAAAAGTGTCCTATAAAGAATGCAAGGTGTATTTTTATAATAATTTATTATTATTATTAAAAGCCTAGCAACCACATATTACAACCCTAGCAACCGCTCCGAACACCCTAGCAATGCCTTTATAGCAACCAACCAGAACTCCCTAACAGCCACCTAGCAACACCCTAGCAACTGCCTTACAACCACATAGTGCCAAGTTTTACATACTGTAGGCTATATGAGTTGCACGACTGAGTCATTCTTTATGTGCTCTGTTATTTATGTCCCTTTTCCCTTCATTTTATTTGCAACTCATATATGTAAACTACAATGTTTATAATAATAATAACTATTTTCTGAATAAATGTAAGTGGTGCTTGCTGTGGCAAAACCGGGCACTATGTGGTTGTAAGGCAGTTGCTAAGGTTTTGTTAGGGAGTTCTGTGTGTTTGCTAAGGCATGTTTCTGTTTTTTCAGAGTTAAATTTTGAGGTAAATAAAACAAAGAGTAGTACGGAGTACAGTAAGAAAGCATTTAAACCAATGTGTTACTTGCAGTTTCTTTTCTAATTACTTGTAAAATTTGATAGCAATTTTCTGAGTGATTTTTTTTTCTTTGCAAATTAAATTCCCTTAATTTAATTTGCAAAGTGCACAGCACCAGAATGCTTCACGGATAAGTTTAAAAGCATAAAAATGTGCCCTCTGTCTGGGGTTGATTTGAAATCACACGTTTAGCGTGTGTATGTCATGGTCTGCTGCGTGGAGATCATGTCTCAGGACATGAGATTTCGATGTTGATCTTACTGAAAGCTTCAAGTGCCTGTCCTTGTAATCTTCCACAGTAGCTTATAAATGTAAAGTGACTATTTGCTGCAAGATGTGCTCTTTCACAAGCTTACTCTGTAGCCTGGTTTCATTCACGAGTGTGCTCTGTCATTGCAGAATGTATACTACACCAGCACTCAGCAGTTATTCGTGGGCATCTTGAGCCCCACCATCGACGATGATGACAACAAGTGCCTGGTGGATGTGAACGGCCGGCCACGGCTCATTGAGTGCAGCTACGCCGCGGCTAAACGCATGAAGCTCCACTGGCATTATACTCAGGTAATACAGTCTGCGTTCTCACAACAGCGTCTCACTCCTGGGGTAAAAACTGTTTTAAATTTTCATATCATCAGGGAATCAACAGCAACTTGTTATTTACCTTATGAGGGATGAATCCGTGACGGTTATATTGCTGTGTGCCATTTTGTCTGTCAAGCACACACACAAAAAAAACACTAATAAAGCTTGTGGGTTTGGACAGTTTTCATTAACACTAGATGCAATTTAGATGATTGTATGGAGTTTTTATGGCTGTGTTCTTCAAAGTAAAAGAAATTGAGCAAGACATTTGGCTCATTTCTTTCATGAATTTCTATCTGTACTAAATGCTCATTGGCTTCATCCAAGATACTTGTTGACTACATCTTATTTGTGGATTATTTATTTTTATTTGAATAACAGGAGCAGTGACATTTTGTTTGATGAACATAGATAGATATCCTGCCCTTGGTTTAGTAAATGCTGCTGTAAGGTCAAATACAAATGGTTATGTTTCTGAAAAGGTAGGGGTGGCACACTGGGATATAAGTTTCTTGTTTAACTAAGCAACATTGCCGTTTTAAGGTTGCGGTTTTAAGCTGCTGTCTCTGTACGTCTGCTCCACTGAGATGTCATGTTTTGTCTGGGACATTGCAGCGCTTGTTTGTGAAGTGGAAGAGTGACTGCCATGATTGAAGCTGATGTTGATAAGGTTCATGTTTTAGTCATCCAGCCAAGAAAAGAAAATGCTAACAAAACACAACAATTCAGTCGAGCAGAGTACTTGAGTTAAACACTCAACTTTGACAACATTTCATTTCATTTTCAATTTTGTCACATATTATGCATAGTTTTCTATAATGTAATGGTTAATCTGGTTTTAGTTTTCACTTTTATCATTTAATTGATGCATTTTAAATAGGCAGAAACTGCCTTGAGAAGACTAAAATATTAACCACTGCTTCAAATAAATAAATAAAAAATAATGTTGATGTCCTTTGCATCACAACCTTTACATTCCTCACAAAAGCATTCTCAACTCTATTATTTTCCTAAATCCTGTGATTTCATGGCAGTTCACATGTTTATATGATGTAAATAAGCCGTGATGGTAACGGTCAACAGGTCTGGTTTAGTCTTTGGTTGCTGGATAAGTAAATAGTCGAAAGAGTTGTGTTTTCAAACTCTCCCAAACAAAATAAGTGGCACATCAAACTAAAGGGCTCTTCTGAGATCCGGAGACAAAATGCGTACATATTTTATAATATGACAGATGCTATTTTCACAGCTAAAAGTAATTTCTCTAGAAACTAGGGCACTTTAATGTGTCAATTTTGTGATTAATTATAAAAAAAGTGGTTCAATGCAAATGAATGATCCCCCCTAAATAAATATTTAAAAACACAACACTTATGTGTTGATAACACTTATGTGACGTGAGACGCTAAAAAACAGTGAGGTGCACAAGATCTCCATGTGTACAGTAAATAGACTAGTATACAATATCATGTACTGTATACCGCTGAGAGACTGATGATCAAACTTGATGACTGGATTGGTGAGGACTGTAATCCAGTGATTCAGGCGTATGATAATAAAACATGATAACATATTATTATCAGTATTTTATTGACATCTAAAGCCATTCTTTGCAATGTACAAAAAGCTTTCATGCAGTAAACGGAGATAAGAAGCAGGAATATTAATGCTAAAACAATTAAAAACATTGTGTTAATTAATAAAATAAAGCTGAAATAAAACATGAGTATTAAATGAAAAATTTGAAATGTTGCCTCGTCAGCTAACTGAAATTCAAGTTAGTTACTGTGCGAAAAAAAAATACAAATAATTCAAACTAAAATAAAAATAAAAGCAGATAGCAAAATAAAAAAAAGTTAAAATAATATGAAAACGTAAAAAATTATTACTGAAAATTGTAATAGTACTGTATATAAATATGATTAAAACAACAATGGTAAAAAGGTGGCACACCTGAATCTGGATCTACCAGAAAACAATTGACAAGAACAAAACATTGTAGTCTATAAATATTTTCTCTGTTATCTCTAAAGCTCTTGAGTTTGTTCTAGATCAGTATGACGTTATGGTGCCTTGGAAGCCTGATGTCTGAAAGCAGTTTTACTGTTTATTCATTGACTGACAGGGAAGTGAGGCAGCAAGACAGTTGCCTGAGGTTTCAGGAGCAGCCATCATCTTCTAGCAGAAAGCTGGAGCAATATATTCACAATATAGCAGCCTTCTATAATCATAATCATAATACATAAAATACAAAAAACTTATGAAAAAATATGGTAGCAACATTTTAGGTTTTCCACTTTCCACCCAAACTGTAAATTTAATAGTATTTTACTGTACAAAAATTACATGAAATGTCCTGTTAGATTTATTACAGTTTTTCACTGTATATAGTGAGGAAACTTACTGTCAACCACACAACAGGTTTTCACTATAGTATTTTATTATTTTTATCCACTTCAAATGTTGACTACTGTATATTATATTATATTACATTATATTATTGTAATTTCATACACTTGTAAAAATGTAATTCGCTTTGCCATTCACAATGTAATTTATTCTCAGGAAAATAGTTTTTATTCCACTTTATTCATTATTAATTGAATTTAGTGTAGACAAAAAATGCACTGAACTTTGATTTTATTTAAAAATGTAAGTTTAAGCAATTAAACTATAGATTTTAATATCAGCGGCTTATATGTCGGGGTCTATACAGAACCTGTACTTTGTGGCGGCTGTTTACACTTTTAAAAGTCATTGTGTTTTACAGTTTTAATATAACTTTTAAAAAGCCATTTTCTTTAATAACAAGAAGGGGGCTAGAAATAAACGGTTGATGGATTACTTTTAATAATACTGATTTTACCAGCTCGTATGAGATGCATAAAGTTCAGTGTGAGCGTGTGTTTATTAGAATTGTTTTCGCTTTTTATAGGACAGATGATGATGTTACTCATTGAAATGTGTGTCAGTTACTCCCGTTAATTAGTTTTAGTCTTATCGCTTGCCATTTGTAACTCCTTTCTCCAATGATGAAATATCTCTGCTGCATTTTGTGTTTATGTATGTATGTATGTACCTCACATTAGCTATGGCTGAAGGCAATGCTCCAGTATAATCTCAGTCTCACGCTTGTGCACACATCATCACTGAAATAGGCCAGATCAATATCAAATTCCCATGCTGGTCGACTTCTTAGACCTAATATAAGAGTACAGGGCTATTCTCAAAACAGCCAACTGACCAAATCTTTATCTTGAATTGATTAGTAGGTCTGGAAACAGGCCTGGGTCTCTGGGATTGTGAGAGATCATTCATGTCGACATCAGCCAGTGATGCGCAACAGTTCAAGTGATGGGCTGATTTAGCATTGCCCTTCATATTTACCCTGTGCCCACAGCTGGATGCACACTGCCACATTACATTTATCATGCTTGAATGAATCACTTTAAAGACTTTGGAAACCTGTAACCTTTAACACACTTTTTATGCACCATTATGAGTGGAACATTTGTGCCTCGGGCAGCTTTAGCAGATGTACAAAGACAAGAGCACATGCCCATGACAAATTAGGATAAAGTGATGAACTCTTTCCAGAGAACAAACAAAGGAGCATTTTCAATATGCAAAAACAATATAAAAAACATCTTGCTTTGTGCTTATTTCATTAGTTTCAAAGACAACTTTAACTAGTGTTGTTTCGTTGGGCCCTATTTTAACGATCTGACACGCAAGTAATTTGTGGGCGGATCTCGGGCGCTGTTGCTATTATACCGGCGGGATAAATGCCTCTTGCGCCCGACGCAAATCTAAAAGGGGTTGGTCTGAAGTCGCTTCATTATTCATAGGTGTGGTTTGGGCGTAACGTGCTATAAACCAATCAGAGCGTCCTCTCACATTCCCTTTAAGAGCAGACGCGCTTGTTCCATGGCGGATTGCTATTATAACGGCGGATTTGCCAGCGCACGCCAGGAGCGGTTCACAGCCGAGGAGACCGACGTTCTCGTCAGGGCCGTAAAACACAGAGAAGTGACATTGGGGATGATGGGAGAAACCCACACAAATTAGCTTCGGTTAAACAGGCATATAATAATTTGGGTAAGTGTGTAAGCTAGATTTATTTGTTCACATCTTCAAGGACACAATAATGATTTCCCTTTTGTGGTAATATTTTTCCTTGAAATAATGTATGATTTGCAAAAATGAAAACTGCTGCGTCTGTTTAGAAGAATCAAAGTGTATGCGCGTTGTGCACACGCTACATTATGGCCAAGCATGCGCCCTTAAAATACCATATAAATAACACGCGCAACGCATTGTTTTCTGGAACTGCAAAATATCACCAGGGAACGTTTGCGCCGGAACACGCCTCCTCTTTTCACTGAACCGCCCTCCGAGCGCAAGTTCATTCCCTAATTTACCGACGTGCGTCTGTGGAGGGAATAGTCTGCTGTGCGTCGGCTGCAAAATAGGAATGATACATGCGGCGGCGTACAAAGTCAATTGCGCTGGGTGCAAGATAGGGCCCCTAAAGTGTCATTGCATTTGTCAAGAAAGAAAATTAAAACAATGAAGAAACCCTCAGATGTTGAAATAGCCGTCAGAAATAACCCTTAATGATGAAATTACCCCCAGTTCCTCAAAAAGTTTGATGATTCAAGCTCAAAGTTGAGGATAATTCTTTGAAATCAATAACTTTCAAAGCATTCAGCTGCTCAACTGTCAGCAGAATCAATAAACTGTCAACGGGCGACGTTACTTATTACGTCTGAGGCTTCTTGCCAAGTTTTATGAATTATTCTGAGTCTTGCCATTTTTTATCAAAAGTCATTGGGACTTTAAAGACTGTAATGTCAGAAGAAAGCATCATGAGATACACTGAAGTCGCATGCCAGTTTTTTTTTTTTTCTGGTTTTATCTTTGACTTACAGGTGTTCATTGTAATTTAAAACATAATAATAATAGAAGTTGTTTTATCTGTAAAGGAAGAACTGGGAAAGAGAATTTAGCACTTAAAATAGACACTAGAACAGTCAATCCAAAATAGTTTATTTCAGAAGTTGTAGCCAGTGTTATTATCTAACTAAAACCATAAAACATTTTCATTACTTGAAATACAATTATACACACACACACACACACACAATTGTGGTCAGAATTATTGGCATCCTTGGTTAACATGATCAAAGAAAGCTATCCCTTTGATCTTTTTCTTTTTTTATCACAAAAGTCTAATCTTTCATTCAAGTAAAATAATGAATGTGGGGGAGGGAATCACATTATGAAAAAAAAAAAAATTCTCTAATACACATGCCCTAGGAATTATTATGAGTAAAATATATCTGAAGTATAGTTTCTTTCATAATTACAATTTTTAGCACACCAGGCTGACTAGGAGCATAAAATTATCCAGCCATGACTTCTTGTTTCACAAGAGTATAAATATGAGGTAACACAAAATATATTATAAATCATCCGTCACAATGAGTAAAACCAAAGAATATAGTTCTACCAGAAAGTTCTGGTGTCTTGCACTTGCAAAAGATTGTTGAGCTTCACAAAACTCCATCAGGGCAATAATTAAGAAGTTCCAATCAACTAAAGATGTTATTAATCTGCCAGGAAGAGGACGTGTCTATATTGTCTTAAAGGGATAGTTCACTTCAAAATGAAAATCCTGTCATCATATACTCACCCTCAAGTTGTTTCAAACCTGTATTCATTTCTTTCTTCTGCTGAACAACACAAAGGAAGATATTTTGAAGAATGTCAGTAACCAAGCAGTTAACTGGTCCCATTGACTTCCATAGTAGAAAAATAAAATAAAGTCCCTTTAATGCACGGCAAGGAGGAAAGTTTGAGTGGCCAAAGACTATCAGAGAATTGTAGAAAATAGTTGAGTCTTGGGGTTAGAAAGCCTTAACAAATAATCAGACAGCACCTACATCACCACAAGTTGTTCGGGAAGGTTTCACAGGGATAACATAGCACGGATACTATTGACCTGTTAAACTCTAATGCTTGTAGCTTTATATCTTGTTCTCGTAAACTTAGAGGCAGCACAGTATGGCTTCAGATAACCCTTCTTAAAGAAACGTATAGTGAATGTAAGCCTCTACCTGCAGACCTCCTGACCACAGCTGTGTCAGACGCCTTGAGCACCTCTCAAAGAGTCTGTGGGACTGAGAGCGCATAAACCCGGGTCTTAAGGCCACAGGCGTTCTCTTCTGTGAAAAGCGGGTTAAAATGAATGCTGGCAGTGGAAAAAACTCAGCCACCCTATCTCAGTCCTGCAGTCCCATCCTCCCCGGCTTGAGATCAGTGCGGATGCTTTCCTCCAGCTTTTAGCCTCTTCTCTCATGTCTAAGCCTGCAGCGCTGCTGTTCCCTCGCAGATACACCAGCTGCGACTCTATCAAGCCCTTTTCAGAGGAGGACATGAAAGATGGATATGAATTTGATGTGCCTGATGTCTCTAAAGTTTGACCCAAACCTTCAACCGGCTCATTTTATTCTCTTCATGAGCCAATTTGAAATTAATGTTTAATGTATCAACAGAATCTAAACTAATTTGACAGATTAACAATACTAGAGATGTGAAATGTTATGAATCATGTTAGGTTTAAAAGGTTTATTTTTGTGTTTATTTTTATCGGTGACAGATGTGTTCGTTGTCATCAAATGTAATGCACTTACCTAAAAAGCCTGGTAACACTTTATTTTACACTGCCCTTTGTACGTATATGTTACATGTACTTACTGTAGTAATAACAGTAAATTATGCATAATTATTTGCAACTAACCCTATGCCAAACCCAGTAGCACTTTATCTTACAGTCCTGTTTCCCATGTACATACTATGTACTTATTATAGTAATTTCAATAACTGGGTAATAACTAGTACTAACCCCAAACCTAACCCCATGCCGTTACCTTATATTACCAGTATTTTCAAAGCTAAGTACACTGTAAGTGCACATACTGTAAAGTAAAATGCAACCCCAAGCCCTAATCCTACCCTAACCCTGTAGTAAATACATGTTGTTGATTAATATTACTCAGTACATAAATGTATAATTACACTGTAACTAAGACTCCTTAAAATAAAGTGTAACCAGAGCCTATAATTTAATCTTCAATATCCACTTCACTCAAGCCCACTCAAACAGTGCATTAATTGAAATGGTCAACATTTGCAGCCTCAAACATTACACCACAGGCTTGATGTAAATGGCATCACATACATTGGCTCATGCGTGTCTTGTGACCAACTGCAACAGTCCAACTTTTGACAAAGTGGCATTCAAATCATTTTGGCCCTGTTTACACCTGGTAATAAGCTGCGTTTTTGTTGATCGGAGCACAAGTAGACCGATCGTAAGTAAACTTTTGACCACTTCCAGAGGTTGAAAACACATTTGACCGGATTGCTTTCGTAGTGTAAACGCTCATGTGGTCGAATGTGTTCAAACAGCCACAAACGACCATCTTCTCTCCGTCTACTGATCTAATTTGTAAACATTATAGGAAGATAATGTTTACATTATCTAATCATTATCTTCCTATAGAAGGAATCTTAAATCTATCAGCTTCCTATAGAAGCTCTGGAAAGAGCTCCAGCTTGACGGGATTTAAACTTTGTCGGCTGGAGACCAGAGTTTGGTTTGAAGACGGAAAACGTACCATGTTATCTCACCATTCCTGATGTCTAATACACACACTCACAGCGTTTGGCTGGTCTTGCGGATCCAGAGCAGAAACGAAAGCGCGTGCTCTCTGTATGTTTTTCTGGCGTCTCTGGTCATGTTCATATGTAAATTGCGTGAGCTTATTTTGTCCTTTAGATCGAAAGATCTGAAAAAAGCCCACACATTAACCCGCCCATAGACCCTCCCCTCGAAGAAATCATGACAAAACTGGTTGAAAGTCGACAAAAGAGTCGGATTGAAACACCAGGAGTAAACAGGAGTTTGTCTTCCTCGTCTGCTTATGATCCGATCGACCAAAACGCATCTTAATACCATGAATGAGATGTGACTACATTGGCGGACAAGATCTGGGGATGATTTTCAACTTCATCTCTTTTGTCAATTGTAAATGTATGTTTTTATAGCTGAGAAGTGGTTTAGGCCTGAGGTTAGGGGCTCAAAAATATTGACATAATTGTAAAATGTGCCTATAGAAATACATTTGTGCTAAAGATTTCAAAAGGTCTGTACATTACCTTTTAAATGCTGTAACTTTGTCCAAATCTTACATTTCAGCATCACAAACACAAATATGTATGTGTAAGCTGTGTATGAATGACTGCATTTTCTTATGAGATCACACTGTAATGAGATGAGATTTTTCTGATCATGAATTGTGAAAGGTTATCCTCATTGAAAGGGAATTTTGGGGGAAGATGGATGAAGCCCTGACAGCTCCATCCATACAGGAACATGCCTGGGGACAGTCGGAGGAGTCTGTAATGAAATATATCTATTTTCTTTCCTTGCTCTTCAGGGAGGCTCCATCCAGAATACAAAGTCAAAGCGATGCCTTGAACTCGTGGAGAACAATGACAATGAGTTCGGATATCAGCTGACCCTCCAAAAATGCACTGGCCAGAACTGGACCATCACCAATATTTTGCCTGGAAGCAACTTATGATGGTACCATCGGGACTGAAGAAGAATATGTGGAGGACTGCATCAAGGAATTATGAAAAGCTTAAGCACCTGGATGTCTCTATTTGAATTTGACATCTTATGATAAATGTTAAACATTTTTCTTAGCTACTGTACTTGTGCATATTGATAAGCCACATGTGGCCGATATTGCATTGTGTATAATGAGGATCTACACTGTACTGAGATTTATTTTGTGCAAGGTATACTTGGTTTTGTCTTGACTTGAAGGTTGTATCGGCTCCAATGCACACATTGAAGCCATAATTGCTACTATGTAGCAAAGCTTTGGCAACGTTCTTGCTGTATTTTTTTCTAGTGTCTCAGGTTTGTAGGTTGAGATTATTTTGAAATAACTCTGTACATTTTTGGGACATGCCAATATGTTGGAACATATCTAGATACAATCAACTGTTTTATATCTACATGTACAGTAAATATTCTCAGTATTTATAAGTAATGGCAGTAAAAAGAACAAATGCTACGACAAATTGTGAGTTCTGCTGTTCAAAGTTTTTTTTTACACAAGACCTTGTACCATCATTCCTGTAAGCAGAGACAACTCTATAGTTGTCATGACAGGTTAGGTAATTCCTCGCAGTGTCAGTGCTTTGGTTCAGCAGATGTGCTCTCTCTAGAGTACAACTCACTGTTTGTTCAGTTACATGGCATACGCTTGTTGCGAATGCCATGTAGCTGAAGAAACAAACAATATATTCCTTCAAGATCATTTTATAGCATTGGTTCTTAACTTGAGGAACTGGTGGATCCAATAATTATAACTAACCATATAGTTCTGCATAGTTACAATGGCAAAATATATAGGTCTTTCAGTTTTTACAGTTGATGTCAGAGCAGTGCGCGCAATCAAATTCTACAATATTTTGGGTGCAAATGTATCTGCAATTTGAAAGAATAAAGCATTTATATAGCGTTGTTCTTATGTAGGGTACAACGGGGTAAAAGGCACCTTTGATTTTATTCTCCTCTAATCCACTAGATGGCGCTGCACACTTTCCAAAACATCCGCTTTCAATATGCACGTGAAAATTAAACTGTTCCTTGACGCAGCAGCGCAAAGTTGATGTTGTGCTATTTGATCTATTTTTTTTTAGAATTTTGTAGATTTAAGTAGCAAACGAGAATCGCTAAATTATTGAATAAACACTGAGCAAAATTATAACCGCAACACTTTTGTTTTTGCCCCCATTTTTCATGAGCTCAAAGATCTAAGAGTTTTTCTATCGGTTACGACGACGAACTGCAGTCAGGTCGAGACGCCGATGAGGATCCCTGAGACGGTTTCTGACAGTTTGTGCATAAATTCGTTGGTTATGCAAACCGATTGTTGCAGCAGCTGTCCGGGTGGCGGGTCTCAGATGATCTTGGAGGTGAAGATGCTGGATGTGGAGGTCCTGGGCTGGTGTGGTTACACGTGATCTGCGGTTGTGAGGCCGGTTGGATGTACTGCCAAATTCCCTGAAACGCCTTTGGAGACGGCTTATGGTAGAGAAATGAACATTAAATTCTCAGGCAACAGCTCATGGTGGACATTCCTGCAGTCAGCATGCCAATTGCACGCTCCCTCAAAATTTGCGACATCTGTGACATTGTGCTGTGTGATAAAACTGCACATTTTAGAGTGGCCTTTTATTGTGGCCAGCCTAAGGCACACCTGTGCAATAATCATGCTGTCTAATCAACATGTTGATACGCCACACCTGTGAGGTGGATGGATTATCTTGGCAAAGGAGAAGTGCTCACCAACACTGATTTAGACAGATTTGCGAACAATATTTGAGAGAAATAGGATTTTGTGTACATATTGTGTACAAAGATCTTAGATCTTTGAGTTCAGCTCATGAAAAATGGGGGCAAAAACACAAGTGTTGCGTTTTTAATTTTGTTCAGTGTCTTTTGGACAATGGTCTTCTTAATGATTTTCAGTTTTGTTCAATCTAATTAAAGCAACAGTTCTTCAATAATGGACGAATATGTAAAAGTATGGTATTTGGGGTAAAAGGCACCCCTGCTGTTACAATAATTAACAATAATAAGGCACAATAATTTACATAATAATAAAAAGCTGCCTGACCTAACCATTTTAAACAAACAAAAAATCCACTTTTATGAGTTAATTTCATACAAAATCTGTTGCTCCATGTTGTTCAATACAAACGTTTTTTTTCTGCAATCATGCACTATTGGAGTAGTGAAACAATTTTTTTTCTGCGGGTGTGCCTTTATCCCCGTTACTACTATCCTACTATTAACTGTGCACCCAAAGCACTTCACAATCATATCAGGGGTTTCTCCTCACCCGGATGATACAACGCCACCAGTGCGCTCACACACACACATATAGGTGGAGAGGAGAGAGAGTGATAGAGCCATGGCTTTAAGGGATGGGGATTAGGAGGCCATCATTGAATGGAGGGAATCTGTCCAGGACACCGGGGTTACACCCCTAATCTTTAAGAGAAGTGCCATGGATTTGTAATGACCATAGAGAGTCAGGGGCGGTTTCGAACACAGCTCGAAGGTCTCGAAGGAAGCACAGGTCTCCAATCCAGGTACTGATCTGACTCAACCCTGCTTAGCTTTAGTGGGACAATTGTTAGCTTTAATATTGTAATTGTGTTTGAATCTCATTTTGCTGCTAGTATATCAAAGCTAACAGAACAAAGTCGTGAAATCACAATGAAACCGTAGCTCTCATGTTCGGTATAAGCTGTGCAAAAAAATTGCAAGCAATCCCTTTCATGTTTTAACAAACAGAATGAGTTTCTCTTTATGGATGGTCAGACTTTTTTTTTTTAAAACTCTTCTTAAGAGGCAAACTCAGACCTCATTAATTTAATCCATACATTAACTTGAGTGAAAAAAAAACCCATTACATGTCCACTGTAATTGACTTATTTGCAGTAAAAAAAAAATTTGAACGTAGTTAAATAGAAAATCATTCCATTATGTGAAGTTAAACTCCTTAAATTTGAAGCACATTTTCAAAAATGTGAGTTTACAGGCCACCAAAATGCAGTTTTAATGTAAATTAAAGGCCAAAACACCTATAAAATGTTCAGTTTTTAATTGCACAACTGTGTTGTGTAAACGCCTCCTCAATGTTTGAACTTTTGGGGGAGATAAACGCATGAATGGCATACTAATAGTAGGCCTAATGAACAATAAACTGGGTTAAAAAATATTTTAAGAAAAAAAAATCTATACAATAATAATAATAATACTACAGCAGTAATGTATTTATGTCATACTTTTCAGCCTAAAAACACTCAAATTTAAGTTATTGTTCATTGAAAATCCTGCCTTCTACTGTTGCTCTCAAATCTAATGTGCAATTTCCCATATTCTGAACTGGCACATCATGACAATTCAGAATCCAAGAACCAATGGCTTTGGTGTCATTTATATCAATGGCATGATGTGTTTTTCTTTTTACAGTATGTTCCACATTTGAATATGAATGCAGCACCAAGTCAGCTTGGACATTTTCCAAAGAAAAAAGAAAGTGATATGGTTTGAAACAATGCCAGATATCAAGCAAATTTTTCATTTTGAGATTAACTATCCCTTTTAAAACTCCATTGATACGGTTGTTCCCTACATGGTGGTAAACAGCTTTGCAGTTCACGTGTCAAAGATTTTATTCTCAACTGATGTCTGGATTCTCCCTGTAGCGGGATTTGTGTGCGTCGATGGCATAGATGTTTTCTTTAAACTCTCTCGCTCTTTCTCTCTCTCTGGTGTGTATCAAGGGAAGAGACGAGTGGCACTTTCTGTTCTCAACTTGCCAGTCCTCATTAGCATCTACAGTTCTGCTGGGCCAGAGGGATGTTTGCCATTAAATATACATGCACATCCACTTCTACCACCCTCACACTACCACAAAATTCTAGGAAATATTTGCTTTTGCAACTACTTCATGCATGTAGTTAAAAAACAACTCAAAGGTTTACAGCTTAACAGTGCATAGCAAATGATAGACGAAACCACACATGGAAGCCATAAATCAAGAGCGTCAGCTGATGCGTATGTGTGCTTGCAAAGGCGGCCTGCCAAAAAGAATGTCTGAAAAATTGTGATCTCCGCATTCATTGTAAACGCAGGGCAGCAAAGCACAATGTCAACACGTCTCCTCTTATCTAATCGTTTAATAGGAGTCACTCAGATCAATATTCCATTCAGGCATTCAGTTGGCAGTGTCCTGGCTCAGTGTGTCCTTCCATCCAAAGATGATCAAAGTCTTTTGAGTTTCTGAAAAAGCAATGTTACCTGTGCGTGCAAAGCCACTGCATGCGAGGAACCGATACTTACTTTAGCACTGCAGAACTACTTCTGAGATTAGATAGATAGCTAGATAGATAGATAGACAAACAGACAGACAGACAGACAGACAGACAGACAGACAGACAGACAGACAGACAGACAGACAGACAGACAGACAGACAGACAGACAGACAGAAAGAAAAATTGTAATTTAAATTCCATCTCATCCATTTCAAGAGAACAAGTTGAAACTCTCCGATATACTAAACTGTAGTATAATGAATTTATGGAATATTTTGCATTTTGGAAGGATCCGCTTGCTGAACAATGGTAAATGGGGGGAGTGTTTGAGAAACCTGTTTGATAACAATCCATCATAATTTTGTTTGGTGTTGCAGACATTTAAAGATCCCAAGACAGTTTCTTCTTGATGTATCAAATCAGTCGACCCTTTTTTTTGTGTGTGTGTTAAAAAGGTCCATGAGCCGGGACTCAAACTCAAGTCTCCCGAAGTCTCCACAATGACGCTACATCGGCACACTTGCCCACGAGGCTATCGGCACAGACTGTGTGTGTATACTACAAAGTGCACACTTTGTCTTCAATAACAGATGGACATTAATAGACAAATAATACTTAGCTATACTTTGCACAAAAATACTGTATACTATAATGTATTTTGAAAGTATACTTTGTTACAATGATAATTTCCAGCAGGTTAGAATTGACCTAAAATTTATTTTTATAAGTGCAAATAAATACACTTAAAAAAAAAAAAAAAAAATGAATTTTCACTTGTAGTATATTTTTCTAAAATATATTTTTCTAAAATATACTAAAGTAAAATTATTTTAAATTGTGTTAAAAGTTGTATAGTGAAAATAGGTAAAAGCATGATGCTAATATACTTTTAATATATTTAAAGATAGTACAAATGTTTGTTGGTATATTTGCAGTGTACTATTGAAAAACATATTTCAAATACAATAAAGTATACTTTTTTTCACTCAGGTAATGTAGTGTGTGTGTGTGTGTGTGTGTGTGTGTGTGTGTGTGTGTGTGTGTGTGTGTGTGTGTGTGTGTGTGTGTGTGTGTGTGTGTGTGTGTGTGTGTGTGTGTGTGTGTGTGTGTGTGTGTGTGTGTGTGTGTGTGTGTGTGTGCGTGTGTGTGTGTGTGTGTGTGTAGGTGTAAGGTGGATATTATTAAGTATTTATATTTGAACTCATGGGAGGTCCAGTATACTTACATTTGTCAGAGGTTGTGTGGGTTTTGCTTTCAGGATTTATGTGTGCTGCTGGTTTCTCGTTTCTGCAGAGGGAAACAGATGCAATGAGCTGGATGTAGCGCCGTTGTTCCTCTCCTGCGAGTAGATGACAGTTTCCCTGCCCTTGCCCATATCTATTATTTAGGTATCTCTCTTTGGGGATGGGGGCAATGAAACTGTGGATGTCTATAATCAAAACACACACACACACACACACACACGCACACGCATGCACACAGCAGCCCTACTCCTGATACAGCAACAACAAAATAAAACATAACATGAGTTATTCCAGGCACAAAGTAAGTGCAATATGACAGTGGGGAGAAGGAGGGTTCAGGTTAGCATATGGAGAGAATCAAGGTATAATCTGAGCTGAGAATGGACATGATTCCCAGTGGAATCCGACGCCGTGGGGCAGAACAGAGGCTCTTTGTTTTCCATGCGGCAGGTGTGTTACAGGTGCTGCTGGAGGAGGGGGGGTGTTTTGTAGAGCAGTCGAATGCACCTGAGACTCCAGCCCTGAGCATGTAAAAATACACTCAGTGGAAAACATCGCAATTACTGCAGTGTTGACAGCTCTGTGCTCGAAGTTTTTTAACTATTATACAATGGCCAACTTCATGAAACGTGTCCAGATCACATTTCTCTAAAAACCGAAGACAAAGGGGGATTTTGCATTACAAAATTGTCAATGGAAAATGTAATGTAATGAGAATTTAGGGTGGAAAGAAGTGTGAATGTACAGTTTTTTTTTTAATTGCTCAGACATTAAAAGTGTTACTTGAGGCCCAATTAGCGAAATCAGTCACTCATGTAGTAGGGGAGAGCATTTTGGTTTTGGCTCAATTATTTAAAAAATAATTAGGTTAGATTAATCTTTTTTTTTTACACAAGAAACATACACATCTCTGCTACAAATGAACACTTAAAGTTTTTTTCTAGGACCTTCCATTTTCGTACAGTTGCACTGAAAGTGACAGAAGTGCAAATGTTACAACTTACCCCATATGCGGGGTTAGTTGTAACAGACAGAGGGGTTAGTTGTAACACTTGTGTGTAACACACATAATTCAGTACTATTTTATCTGTATAGTTTGATATTGTTTGTACATCTGTATAGATAGATATCCATACATCCATCCCTCATCCAATCATCCTTCTATTATGGATCAATATCATGGATAGAGATATAGGAAAGGGCTGCACAGTTTTGCATACAAAAAAATTATTATTATTATTAATAGTAACAGTAATTATAATAAAAACAAACTTAAAATCACATTTTAAAGTGTTTATTACATGAAAACAGGCAATATTTTTAATAAATAAACAAGTGATCAATATAGTAAACAAATCCCATAGCCTACAATATTGTGAACACTTGGCGGCTTAGTTGTAACACTGTGCTACAACTAACCCCGCTGTGTAAAACATATTTTAAACCTAGCTAACAGTTGCTAGGAGTTGCTGACATGTTTCAAAATGGTGCCATGTTTTAGCCAACAAGACAGTGATTAAGGCAATATAAAGTTAGATTTGGTGACGTACACACACAACTCAGAAACAGAAAAATACGTATGATGAAAAAAAATACTTAGATGGTGTCAAAACACTCTTTGTCCCGCATCTTCACAAAATATTACCAAAACTTTTCACAAATCCACGGGAGACCGTCTTCTGGCAGCGAGAGAAAAAGAGCGTAAACACAACCCGCGTGACCCTGAGTAACTACGTAAAAGGTCCGTGTTACATTTAGCCCCGCGTTAGGTTGTGCCCCGCGCTCCCCTACCTAATGCAAAAACTACAAGCACATTATATGCTTTACACTCAGTTTGCAATTGTAAAACAGACTTTTTGCTAAATGCTAAACACATTTCTCTAGACACATCACTTAAAGCTACACTGTGTACTTTTTTAAGATTCTTGTTCTTTCAAAATGATATGTGCTCATTCATGTGTAATTACACCAACTAATCAAGTATTCTCGTAAGCGTAGAATCTACCATTCAGAATACATACGAGTGAGTCGCTCGAATGGCGATAGCGACAGCCATATTGCGCCTCCATCTTGAAAATACATTAGACAAAGAGGGACATACCTGGAAATCCAAGCTTGCCGGCAGATTTGAAAGCCTGTTGAATATGGAGGATCGCGCATATTCTCGAGGACATGTAAAAGAGTCGCCAAAGAAGCGAAAGAAAAAATTAAAACGACCACGCGACAGGCAAATCAACAAGACCAAAGTCTATATTGGAGTGGCTTTTCCAAGATGGAAAGAGCTCATGAGGAGCAAGGATTTTAAAAGGGAAAGCGAAGTTGCCTGCTTTCTTCTCGGCAGGTAATTCAGCGTAAATTTGTGTAAATTCGAAGTTTTATAGTTGCTATTATTTGTAATGATCAAAAAGAAAGTGTGCATATTAGCTGCCTGGTTGTTTTTAAATTCCCTAAAGGTTTATAATAGAATATTTGAATTAGTGCTGTCAATCGATTAAAAAAATTGGTCCCACTTTATATAAAGTGGCTTTAAAGCTGCTGTATGGAGTTTTCAGCAGCATCTAGCGGTGATGTTTCAGATTGCAACCAATACGTTTACAAGCGAGTGCTCGTGCGCGTTCTTTCTTTTGTTTTATATTATTATGTGGAGTTTGTGTTGGAGTCTGTGTTGTGCTGGTCGTTTCTTAGTATTAGCAGACTCCATGTCATAAAGTTGCAGTGTCGTCGCTGTTGAGTGCAAAGTCAGTAGACGAGGCGAGAGGCGAGACGCTCGGGAGCGCGCATGCAGGTCTCAGTCACGTCACTGGATTTCGCGGCTAATCCGACCCGGAGACTTCACATAGAAATAGGAATACTTGCTTTCAGAGGTAATAGCAAAACCCGCCAAGTGGATCATTTTATTGTGAGATTACAACCCCTTCACACACAGGTAATAAAAAATGGATTCATTTTAGTAGAAAAACTCCATACAGCACCCTACATTGAATTAATAATTTGATACAATGGACTTAGTGTGTACATACATGTTTTTACATTGTACTTATATTTTTTAAATATCTGCATGTATGTAATTACATTTGTAATTACACTGTTGACCCTTCCCTTATACCTTAACCCACCCTTAAACTTAACCATACCAGCACACCTGTCCCTAACCTCACCCGTATCACACCGCAATAGCAGAACAAGTATTTTACAATACAACATGAACACAATAAGTACATTGTACTTATTTTTCGATATAAGTACATAGTACTTAAAGCCACTTAATATAAAGTGGGACCAAAAAATTAACTAGATTAATCAGACATTCTTTTCTGTGATTAATCGCAATAAAGTTTTTTATACGTCTTCAAAATATTTTATAATGTAATAATTTCACAGGTAATCAAATTAATGTAGAAACAACATAAAGACACTATATATTAAATACTTGGTCAATGGCATCTTTATGTGAATGAAGGCCAGTATTAGCTACTGATGTCTCAAGGAAACATACATGAGTCTGACAACTCATGGCCCGTTTAATAACAGGTTTCGGTGCACATCGCTAAATACCTTGTTCATATCGCAATGACACTGAAAATACGATTCATATTCAGCCCTACTTTCTAATCTCCTAAAAAGACTCAAATGCAAATCAAAGAGGGCATCAATAATTTTCATAGCTAATGGCATTTTCCAACCCGAACGTAAAAGTTAGCCTTAACCCTCTATGGTACGGTGTTGCCTCCAGGCAACATAGGGCCCTATTTTGACGATCTGAAACGCAAGTGTCAAAGTGCAAAGCGCAAGTAACTTTGTGGGCGGATCCCGGCGCTGTTGCTATTTTCCCGGCGGGATAAATTACTCTTGCGCCCGACGCAAATCTAAAAGGGGTTGGTCTGAAGTAGCTTCATTATTCATAGGTGTGGTTTGGGCGTAACGTGAAATAAACCAATCAGAGCGTCCTCTCACATTCCCTTTAAGAGCCGGCGCGCTTGTTCCGTGGCGGATCGCTATTATAACGGCGGATTTGCCGGCGCACGCCAGGAGCGGTTCACAGCCGAGGAGACCGACGTTCTCGTCAGGACCGTAAAACACAGAGAAGTGACATTGGGGATGATGGGAGAAACCCACCCAAATTAGCTTCGGTTAAACAGGCGTATAATTTGGGTAAATGTGTAGCCTAATCTAGATTTTTTTTTTTTATCTAGATAGATCTTTTTCACATCTTCACGGACACAACAATGATTTCCCTCGTGTGTTAATATTTTTCCTTGTAATAATGTATGATTTGCAAAAATGAAAACTGCTGCATCTGTTTATATTAGAGAATCAAAGTGGATACGCGTTAACATTATGGCCAAGCACGCGCCCTTAAAATACCATATCACTAACGCGCAACGCGCCACTGTCTTTAGACTGTTTTTTTCCTGGTCAATGGCGCAATTGCTTTCTAAAACTGGAAAATAGCACCATGGAAGTTTTGCGCCGGAACACGCCTCCTCTTTTCACTGCACCGCCCCCGCGAGCGCAAGTTCATTTCCTAATTTACCGACGTGCGTCTGTGGAGGGAAAAGTCCGCTGTGCGCGGGTGCAAAAGAGGAATGATACATGCGTCGGTGTTCAAAGTCAATTGCGCTGGGTGCAAGATAGGGCCCATAGTCTATTTTAGCTTTTTTATTTAAAAAAACTTAATAAAATTTAATTGGTCAATGCTCTCTAAGGGGAGGGGAACTCAAATACTAACCAATGAAAATACAAAAGAGTGGCCACATGACCCACAGGGGTCCATTTTGGTCCCTCTTTCAGCACACGTGCACGTCACATGGCTCCATATTTTCTCCACTGAAAAGGGCATTTTTCACTCATTTCTGTCCAGATAATCAGTTACAAAAATCAGAGTCACCTTCATTGGTAAGTAAAGAAGTATTTTCAAAAACTTTACATTATATATCATGACATGTTTCATAGGAAATTACATAAAACTGCATGTTGCCTCGAGGCAACATTGTACCATAATGGAATCACATAAGGACATACGAGGCATCCTAGGTTTGAATACAAGTATATTTTATTAGTAAGGAAAGAAGTCTGAATTATCTAAATGCATTTGCATTTTTGAAAAACTGTAAACTCAGCATGGTTCGACGGGACATTTGGCCACTATAGTGGGACATCGGAAAAATTGTGGGTTCGTGGGATAGGGCCGTGACTTGGGAGTGGTCAGCATGGGCCGAGTGTGTGGACAGGTGTCTGTTTTATTGAGTGTGTGGACAGGTGTCTGTTTGATTGAGTGTGTGGACAGGTGTCTGTTTGATTGAGTGTGTGGACAGGTGTCTGGTTGAGTGTGTGGACAGGTGTCTGTTTGATTGAGTGTGTGGACAGGTGTCTGTTTGATTGAGTGTGTGGACAGGAGTCTGTTTGATTGTGTGGACAGGTGTCTGTTTGATTGAGTGTGTGGACAGGTGTCTGTTTGATTGAGTGTGTGGACAGGTGTCTGTTTGATTGAGTGTGTGGACAGGAGTCTGTTTGATTGTGTGGACAGGTGTCTGTTTGATTGAGTGTGTGGACAGGTGTCTGTTTGATTGAGTGTGTGGACAGGTGTCTGTTTGATTGAGTGTGTGGACAGGTGTCTGTTTGATTGAGTGTGTGGACAGGTGTCTGTTTGATTGAGTGACCCCCAATTTCCACCAGATGGGGAACGGCTCAGCTGCGTGACAGCTCCGTGTTCCGTCGTCCGTCAATACCCACTAGGTCCGGATTTGTTGCAGAACGGCTGCGGCCGAGGACCAACGAGATCTCGCTAATTCACGTGTGATCGCGCGATATGTAGTTTCGATAAACAGAACCACCAAACCAGGAACAGTTTTCCGCAATGATCCTCACATTTTCCGCCAAAAATGATCCGCCATGATCACGGTGTATTTTATTTTGAAAATTAAATGGATATTTTATTTTGTTTTGGTTTGTTCTGTTTTTTGCTCGACTTCCTGTCCTGCGCACTCTGCCCTGTAGTGCCGCGGAGCTCTCCGGCATCCGGCAAAAATAGAAGCTCTGCGTATCTGCTCCGGAGGGCTGCGGATCGCCGGAGTCGGAACGCAGCTGTTCTGCATTCAGTGGAAATACACACATTGACTTTAATGGAAACCGATTGACCGTAACGCAGCCGTAACGCATCTGGTGGAAATTGGGGGTGAGTGTGTGGACAGGTGTCTGTTTAATTGAGTGAGTGTGTGGACAGGTGTCTGTTTGATTGAGTGAGTGTGTGGACAGGTGTCTGTTTGATTGAGTGAGTGTGTGGACAGGTGTCTGTTTGATTGAGAGAGTGTGTGGACAGGTGTCTGTTTGATTGAGTGTGTGTGTGGACAGGTGTCTGTTTGATTGAGTGAGTGTGTGTGTGTGTGTGGACAGGTGTCTGTTTGATTGAGTGAGTGTGTGGACAGGTGTCTGTTTGATTAAGTGTGTGGACAGGTGTCTGTTTGATTGAGTGTGTGGACAGGTGTCTGTTTAATTGAGTGAGTGTGTGGACAGGTGTCTGTTTGATTGAGTGAGTGTGTGGACAGGTGTCTGTTTGATTGAGTGAGTGTGTGGACAGGTGTCTGTTTGATTGAGAGAGTGTGTGGACAGGTGTCTGTTTGATTGAGTGAGTGTGTGTGTGGACAGGTGTCTGTTTGATTGAGTGAGTGTGTGTGTGGACAGGTGTCTGTTTGATTGAGTGAGTGTGTGTGTGGACAGGTGTCTGTTTGATTGAGTGAGTGTGTGTGTGGACAGGTGTCTGTTTGATTGAGTGTGTGTGTGTGTGTGTGGACAGGTGTCTGTTTGATTGAGTGTGTGGACAGGTGTCTGTTTGATGGAGTGTGTGGACAGGTGTCTTTTATACAGGTAACGAGTTCAAACAGGGGCAGTTAATACAGGTAATGAGTGGAGAACAGGAGGGCTTCTTAAAGAAAAACTAAAAGGTCTGTGAGAGCCGGATTATTACTGGTTGGTTGGTGATCAAATACTTGTGTCATGCAATAAAATGCAAATTCATTACTTAAAGATGTCACCAGATGCCCATTGTCCACAAGTTGGTAGGGTCTTCATGTAAAGTTTGTAACATACTTTGGTTAAAATTCCTCAATGGTTGTGTAAAACAACACCATTTTTACCTCCTCAAAAACAGCTCTGTTCACATCGACCCGTTTCGGTGCATGTCTCTTTAAATGATAATGAGCGACTGCTCACCCCACTCCTCTCTTCCATAGTTTTAGAAATTGTGTGTAAGCAATTTTGTAAAACCTGGAATATGTAAAAATTCTTACACAACAAGCTTATTTTTCATAAATGACTGATGTGCATCTAGAGACAAAACAGTGGCAGTGACATATTTTAAGATATGTCAGTGCAAGTTGCTTTCATTTAAAAAAAAGCTCAAACATGCATTTATAGGACTAGGCTTCAGCATTGTCTGTAAAACCGGGTAAATGTATTTAATCTGCATGAATGAGCTTTGTCTAAATTGCCATTTAGAGATGCCTGTCGTCAAAGAAGGAATATGCACATGTTCCCATGGCTACTCAGATTTTGTCATTAGCTTGATATAGATATCCTAAAATATAATTTCACGCTAGAACTCTTCAGCAAAGCTGCTAAAACTTCTTATTACAAACAAGTTTACTTATAGGAAAAGCTGTTTAGAGAACGAATAGATATGAGTTTACTTTTGCTGACTGCTACAAGGTATGTACTTTCATTTGTCCTTTTCCTTAGTAATTCATGAGAAATTAATATATGCCTGGTTGTAACCAATGTATCCCTTAATATAACCAGTCTTTATGTATGACTTTTTTTTTGTAGTGTTATTATTATTTTCTTTAATATATCAGTGTGCCTTCATTTGCATTCCATTGTTGATTATGTAAGTGAACCATATAAATTATTGCCCATATTCTGCTGTACTTCAAAATACTAAATAATGGAGCGCTCGGGGCTTTAAATGTAAAGTATGCATATGCAGAACGCATTAGCTATCCTTTGATATCTTATATTCCTCCCTACCCGTAAGAATGATAGGCCATTGACTGCCCCAATTTATTTCCATCCACAAAGACAGAAATTGCATAATTAAAAAACAAAATGTAGACCCTACTGCCAATCAGCAAAATGGTGAAGCTGACATTTTTCACCCTGTCAAAGCTGGGTTATGAACGTCATGACAAAGCTAAATCACAGGCACTGAGGTTTCCTTAGTTGTTAAAGCATAGTCTCATGACCAGCATGCGAGAATTTTTTTTTTTTTTCTGTGATTGATTATTTGTTCAACACGTTCAGAGAAGACATCTGTGTGGTTTAAAGAAGACAGACTCAGGATGAATACAGATTTATTAAAAAGTCAATGGCAGATTTAGATGAGAAGAACCCGGAATCTGAATATGTAAGTGTGAAAAGTGATGTGAAAGTAATTCATCTCTATATTCCCCTTCATGGTGTTGTTGTGTGTCAATAAGACATTGTTTATAATTACTATAATATTATTGTTTTTCTTGTAATTTTGGCATTTTTATTGATTTAATAGCATTTAAAATGTTACCATTTTAATTACTTTTGTTGGTGTACACTCTATTCACGGTTCTGTAAATATCCATGGAACCTTTCCATTGCAAAAAATAAATAAAAATCTTTACATTATTAAAATGTTCTTCACACTAAGATAAAAATGGTTTGAACGGTTTACTGAAAGGTTCTTTGTGGAACCCAAAATGGTTCTTCTATGGCATCACTGCAAACAAACAAAAAAAAACCTTTGGAACCTTTTATTTTTAAGAGTGTAGCCTAATCTAGTCAGGCTGATTCAGTCTTATTAACTAATACTTTTCACTTAAATAAAACCAGTTTATTACAATTAATTCTCTTACATGTTTAGGTGTCTTTAAATTTTGATGGGGAGTGATTTGGAAATGTTGCGAGCTAGAATCGAACTTGAGTCAGGATCACAGTTCGGTGTGTTGCCGCACAGGCCATTCAGCAGCACTGACCATTACTGAACTTTGTAAAGGAAACATGCTCCTATATTTGTTTTCTACAGACCTGATTCCATCTCATTAATCATTGTTATTTTAGAGGTATTCTTGTCAAGCTTCATTATCATCATCAGGTACTAATTAAAAAACATATTACAAGTTTTGGTCTGAGTGGACAGTCTCGCCAAATGTGCTCTTGAGAGATAAGACATTTAAACTTGAGTGGCACATTAATCTTACTTTCCCTCAGTAATTCAGAAGTCCTCACCTCAAACTGTCAGCGGAGGGCTTTTCGGTATCATTTCCTCAATCAGCTGAGTTTATCTTGTGCACTGAGGGGCACGTCCTGCTTAGCTATATAGGAAACACTCTTCAGAACCAATTTTTAGAACCTTTTTTTTAATAAAAGTTTTATTTTTTTAACAAAAATTTTAAGCCAGACAAATGACAGCAAATTTTAAAGGCCCCAAAATACTTAAAGCAATCGTTAGTTTCTGGAGTGGAAACAGCTTGCCAAGGCAAACTTTTTGGCACAGTTCGCCCCAGCATAACAGTTTACTGATCTACAACAAAACAGAGTGAGCTTGTGAAAATTAAGCGTTTGTTTAAAGGAACACGCCGACTTTTTGGGACTTTAGCTTATTGACCGTATCCCCCAGAGTTAGTCCATACATACCCTTCTCATCTCAGTGCGTGCCGTAACTCTGTCTGACGCACCCACCGCTAGCCTAGCTTAGCACAAAGACTGGAGGTAAATGGCTCCAGCTAGCATATTGCTCCCAATAAGTGACAAAATAATGTCTATATTCTCAGAAGGCGAAGTACTGTTACTTGGGTGATGTGATTAGCGCAACACCCTGAGCGAACTCTCTGCTCCTCACCACGGGGCTTCTCAGGTGCTGTGAGCAAATCACTGCAAAAAAGTAGCAGTGCTTCGCCTTCTGAGAATATAGTTCCCAGTATGTATACAGTTAGAAGATGACTGTGTCTCATGTGACCTTGTTATTTGTACACGCTGTGACTATACAAATCACAACATGTAAAGAGGAAAATGTTGGCGTTATTTTGTCACTTATTGGGAGCAGTATGCTAGCTGGAGCCGTTTACCTCCAGTCTTTGTGCTAAGCTAGGCTAGCGGTGGGTGCGTTAGACAGAGTTACGGCACGCACGGAGATGAGAAGGGTATGTATGGACTTATCTAACTCTGGGCAGAGGTGTAAAGTCCAGGGGTCAGAAAGTAAAAGTCCTGCCATATGTTTATTCCACCCATGAACTCAGTCAGCTGATTTCACTAATTAGTTCTATCTCCTGGCTGAAAAACTGTGCTAATTAGCAAATCCAGGTGATTGGAACAAAATACTGAGTAGGACTTTTACTTTCTGAACCTGGACTTTCCACCTCTGACTCTGGGGGATACGGTGAATAAGCTAAAGTCCCAAAAAGTCGACGTGTTCCTTTAAAGGTAGCAAAAGCGAGCTAGCTTTGAAAGCATGAGATCCCACCTTCCCTTCAAATATAAGTATAACGTCACAGGTTTTTCATCTCTTCCAAATTACTGTTGTTATGTCGTGAACGCAGCATAAACTCGTTGTTTTGGATCAGGAGGAACTGTAAAAGGATGCTGCATATCATGAAACGCACTTATGATGTGATGTCTGCGCGAGCAGGTGCGGCGAGGTATGTTATACATGTCAAATACATATGTTGACAGACAGGTCGGACATCGAATCATTGCATTCGGACCGAATGCAGTGATTGGATGAACATGTTATGGTCCTACGCCTGCCACAGACGACCATAGCCATCTTTATTTCTTAGCTCAACTCTTAAGGAATTGAACGTGCACACTGCACAGGATTGTGGGATATCAAAGGCAGTGAATGATGCATGCTGCCTTCAAAAATCGATCAGATGAAGGTAATAATAATTAATAATAATTTGTTACATTTATGTAGCACTTTTCTGGGTAATCAAAGCGCTTTACATGGAAGGGGGAATCTCCTCAACAACCACCAATGTGCTGCGTCCACCTGGATGATGCGACGGCAGCCATATTGCACCAGAACACCCACCACACACCAGCTTACTGGTGGAGAGGAGACAGTGATGAAGACAATCAGTATATGGGGATGATTAGGAAGCCATGATGGACAGAGGCCACTGGGGAAATTTGGACAGGATGCCAGGGTTACTCTTTTTCGACACCCCTACTCTTTTATCTTAAGAGACATTAACTGAAACTAAGGCCCTGTCCTAGCATACTTTATGTGCACTTGTGGTCTTGTGGACTAATACGGCTGCCACATGTGCATGTTTGTCCGATGTGCCATTTTAGGTTTGAGAAGGGTGCTCGCGAGCGCACCCTTTGCGGCCGGTATGCACCCTTCATACGTGCCTCGATGCCTTCCTAACTAGGAATGTATTCCCCCGGGTCTGAAGCCAGCATTTTTCAGGTTTCGGACGCAGCCACAGTCATAGAGCGCTGCAAACAAACAGCAGCCATCTTTTACTGTTCCTCCTGAACCAAAACAACATGCTTATGCTGCGTTCACGCCATGTTGTAATAACCGTAATTACGAGATGGCAACCTGTGATTTTCTACTCGGCGCTGTTCACATCCTCAGACTCAGATTTATGAGTTTTTCTAGCAACACTATCAACGCCCGATGAATCTGCAGCAGTCAGGTGGTACAAGTCAAGAGCTCTCTAAGATGTTCACGTGCATTATTACTGTAATGTTATGCTTTGAGACATTATTTAACATTAACGTGTTTTGGACGAGGCGTGGCTTTGGAGACACTCTGAAGGGAGGGTGGGATCTCGTGCTTTCAAAGCTAGCTTGCTATACCTAGCCTCTGAAACTGCACACATATTGCAATATTTCCAGATTATCCTCATAGCTGCTCAACAACGATGAGCCTTGGATTCAGAAAGTCAAAATCAGGCTTCATCTCCATCACACGTCTCAAACAGAATTAAGGTCTCTGGGGGTAATTGGAGAGTAAAATGAGGAATGTATCAGGAAGCATTTGTCTGCTCTTATCATAGGTATAATATGATCATGCTAATCGGAGGGTGATTGGAGCACTGCAGAATTAACCTCGCCAGCTAGTGCTTAACAGAACGCTCTAGCGTGTTTTGTTTGAGTGAATCTTAATTTGCAGGGCAGCTATGCAAGTGCCCATCAAACTGGACCTCACAATGAACTATAATCACTGAAATTAAATCCGAGCATTGGCATAGTGTTGTGCCTCTTTAATATTTACAGAGTGAGAATGAGCGAGAGGAAAGCGAGTGTTCCCTGTGCGTCTCCATGTTGGTAGGGCTCAGTGTGAATCAGCTCAATTGCTCCCTGATGATATTAGCCCCTGCATTGCAGTTCTTATCATCCCCTCGCTGTGATTTCATGGGACTCTGGGAGGAGTTGCAGAGCCCCTGGATCTGTCTCAGTTTAGGATTGTTCTCTGATATCCACAACTGTCAATTTGTAAAAAAAATGAGTATGTTGGCTAGTTCCATTTATTGCACCTGTTACTGTTGTTAGTGCTCTGTTACCTGTTTTGTTATTTTCAGCGTTTTTAATCTACAAGTAAAATTCACAATTGTTTGGTTTTGAATCGATTTGAGTGTTGATATTTGTATATGTCAGGTTAACAGCCCATAATAAATAGAGATAGCAACTCAATTTACCACAATAGTATTTGCAAATAAGCTCTTTTGGGTTTTTTGCCTCTCCCTGCAAAGAATATGGATTGTACTTTCTTGTTTTTATTGTATATATTTTATATCCATGCAAAAAAACTAAACTCCCCTCTGCCCACACGTCTCAAAATGAATTAAGGTCGAGGGTGATGTAAAGCTGAATTTTGAAAATCACGGTGATACATTTTTTTTTTCATATTGTTTGATGAAAAACAGCATCTATATGAAATCGATTTATTTTTGTAACAGTATAAAAGTCACTTTTGATCAGTTTAATGTGTAATGCGTAAATATTACTGAATATAAATATATAGTTCCGGTCTAAACAAAAGTAAAATAATTATGCATCAGTCACTCTGAAACTGGGCCTTTTTACACTCTTGAGTATGAGTCGTCCCTGGTTCAAACCCCATGCATATAATATAAGTTTTTTTTTAATAAACAAAAATGCTGATGTATGCGATGTATATCAGGAGTGGGGGTGCATTTGTTTACATTTTATTTTGTGAACATTTTCTCAACAGAGAGAAGGCCACAGATGAAGACTACAGTGGTTGAATGTGCATAGTGCACTTCTGTGCCAATATAAGAGATTCACGTCACAGACGGTGTGCAGCAAGACATTCATGTTAATTCAGAGGCAGCGAGTCAGGCTGGTGCGTCACTGCATACGATGGCTATCTTGCAGGCGTGCCAGGATGACCTGCTGAAAAACCAGGGGTCTCATGTATAAAACTTTGCATATTTTTCATCCTTAAAGTGTGCGTACGCACAAAAGTCAGATTTTGCGTATATGCACAAAAGTTTTCAGATTTGTAAAGCCATACGAACACCAGTGCAACATTCCCTTTATATATCCTCATCCGTGCAGTACAATGGCCCCAAAGTAAGACATTTAAGCCACACTGAAAATGTATGAATTATATTTAATTAGATAACAAAATGTCAAACCATATTCACAAACAAATGAAGCTAGACCTTTTCTCAGATCTAATTTCTGAGACATTTATCCAGTGACTTTTAATAATCTGCTCTGTGTGATTTTTAGGGATTTTAGTGAAGTCAGTTTAAACAGGTGTCCTTGCAAAAGCACAGGTGCTTCATCACATTTGATCATATTTGTTTAATGTTTTGGTTAAAATTGCTTATTTTAATGTTCCTTTCTAAAATTGCTATGTTTCCTTAAAATAAATTCCAGCTGATTTGATATTTTGTGAGTGTACATCCCTCTAAGAAAAACCCCAAATAGGGCCAATCTACTCTGTTAATATGAAGGAATTTTTCCGTTCGATTTTTCACATGTGTTTTGCCAGTATTTTGAATTAGGCTACTCATTGCATTGTCTTGTGTTTCAAGGTTAAAATGTCCATAAACCTAACAGATAATGTCCTGGCAGATTTATTATAATTTTTTTACAGTGCACTGTAAATGTCTGTGTACATAACTTTCTACCGCCTACCAGTCAAACACATGCACAATAACACTCCGGCTACATGTGGGTGGACTAATACATCCACATTGTTCAATGTGTGATGAAGTCTCATCTATGCTACATCCAGCATGAGCATGAGCATCTCAGGCTGAGCACACGGTCTTCCTTTGGAAACTGCAGCAGTAACTGAGCTTCCTCCAAACACATCTCTGCTTAGGCTCATTGTTTCAGTTCACATTTCCATTCAAGCCAACAGCACATTCTCCCACACAGCGCATGGCACACACATACACACATATACAATATATATGTGTGTGTGTGTATATACCAAGGGATATTATGGCCTCTTGCTCCCTCTGCCATGTTTTCCATCGTCCTTCTTTTTCCCTCTCACAGATTTTGGAAACGCATACTGGATGTAGCCAGCAAAGCCAATTACATCACACTGAATATTATATGTGTCATTCTAAACAAGGAAACAGTGCATCAAAAAAGGCATTTGATTTATTCTCAAACAAAGCAATAAGACAGGCATAACAGCTTTTTCCCTACAGATAAGACGTTTCCCCACAGGTATTTTGTTTTTGGGCTCTACTAGAATAGGTTTTCATGCTTGAATGTTCAAGAAACACATTATGTTCACATATTTTACATTCTTACCTCTCTCTTCCACTGGAAGAAAACCTCTCTCTTCCCAGTCTGTCAGTAACGCTCTGTTTAGTTCCTGTCTCTATGAAGCCCCTCCTTCCAAAAAACACAATGTGCTCTGATTGGTCGGCTGGACCAGTGTGTTGTGATTGGTAAACCTCTTCCAGCATGTTTGGGAAAGGTTAATCTTACCAAAACCACAAGTTTCAACACACTAACACAACTCAACTAGGCCTCCCCGTTTATTTTGCTCATGCTTTGGGTGGGAATTATTTAAATGAGGAATATTGTGATGTGTTTGTTCCTAAAAATAAATCAAGACTACAATTGAGACATTTCAGGGAGTTCAGAAACTGGTATAGAGAATAACTCCTTTTGAAGTGATTGATTTGTAACTTTTCATGCTCGAACAGCAACATTACACCTAAAGAAAGTAATACAATGTAGTAGAATAGGTCCTCTTTAAACACTGTCAAATCACTGTAACAAACAATATTGAATGGCATTTTGTGTTTATAAAATCATAGATACAGTAATTTGATAAAATATGGCATTTTTTCAATAAAGAGCTTATTTCAAGGAAACCTTTTCAGACCAAAGATGGTGGATAGAAAGACTGAGCAGGGACCCCATTTGTATAAAATTTACTTGTATAAGGCTAGTCTATAGTACCAGTACCCTAATAATGTATTTCCAATACTTTGTTATGATTGCAAAAACATCATTTTCAGTTTAAAGAGGCAATGAAAAAAATAATTAACTTAACTTTATAGGCTTTGATTGGGGTAAACATAAAACAGTTTGTTTCATAATAAAAAGTTTTACATCCAAAAATTATTGTTGGACTCCCTGCAGTACTGTTAGTGACTGCTCGTTTTAGCTGTTCAAATATAGTTTTAAAAATAGGTGATAATTAGCATTTTTGAGTCATGGATTCCCACTGGAATTCCATTGCGTTTTAGAATAATATGTTTTACTGTATGTGTAAAGTGAGTAAAAGGTATGCGATAAACATCTAAAATAAATAAATTACACACAGTCACACATCATGTGATTTTCTTTGTTTAACAAATGTAATGTTTTAAAAATGTAAAAAAAAAAAAAAAACGTGCTATTTTTCTCCAGAGTGTGGTTCATCTCACCAAAATATTTAAACATAATAACACATTTATTCATTTGTGTCAAAAGAATGTAAACTGAGTAACTATAAAAAGAGCCCTTGGGCCATGACCAAAAGACAACCAGAATCTGTGAACACACCACGATTTACAGTGACATCCATCAAAATGTCGATCTCTGCCAAGATGTCACCCATCCTCTCATCTGTCTCCAAAATCTATCTACCATGAGAAAAACACTGGACTGACCCAAATAGCATCAGATATTAAAGGTTAGTCTCTGATGATGCCCTAAAGAAGAACTGCAGCAGATGCCGAGTCCGTTTGAAGTGCTAATCGTATCAGAACTATTCGGTACAAAAGGAAAGGTTATGAAATAAAATTACTATAATCCCTGTTTAATCATACAAAATTATGTTGCATTTTTGTTTCATACATTGTTCCATTTCTTTCTTTTTCTGTTTGTGATTTCTCTGAAATGCCTCTGGCGGTATTGTAGTATTCGAGTTTTGATTGGCATTGTTGGCCTTGCTCTCCTGTACAGTCTATATTGCTGAAGACAGTCAGAAATCCCCATGGAGATCTCCAGCCTCCCACTCTTCCTGTCTGTCTGTGATATCAAAGCACAAGAAAAGAAACAACCTTGGTATTAGGCTCATGTTGAAGTGTGACATGTCGGTGACTGAGTGCGGGCAGCTGGAAGAGCATCTGGAGAAATCTGCAGAGGATGTGTCATTAGATAAAAACTATTCATTCAATTTAAAAGAGGTTAATTGGCTCTTGTTAATGTTTTCCTGTCATTTAGTGTGCAATGGATCTGTTTGTGAAGTGTATTTCTGCAAAGTTACAAATAGTCTCCCACAAAAGAGATTTATTCTGTCTAACACAGCTCCAAACCTGCCTAAACACCTTGATCGAAGTCCAAATATTAATTCTGCAAATGTCCAAATCACAAAGTGACATATTAATGCCCACCCAAAGGCATACGCAAATAAAGAGGGCAATGCTTCAGTGTGGTCGCCACTCAAGAGTGTTTCAGACGGGAATAGAGGTCCTGCAATAGTTTTGAACATTCTGTTAAGTAACTTTTTTACAACTCTCATTAGAGTATATTAGACTGTCTGTTTAATATCTGCTAACACTTTATTTTGATGATCCTCCAACAGACATTTTACCGACTATAAGTAACTTTGCAACATGCCAACTTCTTCTAACCTGAACCCTACCAGTCTACTAATACTCTAAGGGCCCTATTTTAACGATTTGAAACGCAAGTTTCAAACGCAAAACGCAAGTAACTTTGTGGGCGGATCTCGGGCGCTGTTGCTATTATACCGGTGGGATAAATGACTCTTACACCCGACACAAATCTAAAATGGGTTGGTCTGAAGTCGCTTCATTATTCATAGGTGTGGTTTGGGCGTAACGTGAAATAAACCAATCAGAGCGTCCTCTCACATTCCCTTTAAGAGCAGGCGCGCTTGTTCCATATGGCGGATTGCTATTATAACGGCGGATTTACCAGCGCACGCAACTTACATGATGGTAAAGGTGATTTCGCAGTCTTCAGAGTTTAGTTTCCTGGTTCTTGACGGACAGCCCACTTTGTCAGATGTCCTTATATACCGATGTGTCTTGCCACTATTGAACAAACAGGTTTGATCCATCATTACTAGCTACAATTAGCCTGAATAATTTGTGTAAATGTGTAAGCTAGATTTATGCCTATTTTTTCACATCTTCATGGACACCACAATGATTTCCCTCGTGTGGTAATATTTTTCCTTGTAATTATGTATGGTTTGCAAAAATGGGAACTTCTGCGTCTGTGTAGATGAGAGAAGTAAAGTGTATGCGTGTTGTGCACACACTACATTATGGCCAAGCATGCACCCTTAAAATAGAATCTGAATAACGCGCCACTGACTTTAGACTAGGTTTTTCCTGGTCAGTGGCAGAATTGTTTTCTGGACATGCAAAATATCACCAGGGAACGTTTGTGCCGGAACACGCCTCCTCTTTTCGCTGAACCGCCCCCTGAGAGCAAGTTCATTCACTAATTTACCGACGTGCGTCTGTGGAGGGAAAAGTAAATGGTAAAATGGTAATTGGACTGCATTTATATAGCGCTTTCACAGACCCAATGGCCACCAAAGCGCTTTACAAGTTGCCTCACATTCACCCATTCATACACCGACGGCAGTGTCAGCCATGCAAGGCGCCATCCAGCTCGTCGGGAGCAGCTGGGGTTAGGTGTCTTGCTCATGGACACCTAGACACTTGGTCAGATGGAACCAGGGATTGAACCACCAACCTTCTGGTTTGTAGACAACCTACATGAACCACTGAGCCACTGCCGCCCCTCCGCTGTGCATTGTGTGCGTCGTGTGCAAAATAGGAATGATACATGCGTCGGTGTACAAAGTAATTTGCGCTGGGTGCAAGATGGGGCCCTGACACTCAAAGAGTTAGTTGACATGTAGGTGCAACGTTATTTAGTCTAATAGGGACAATCAAAGTAAAGTGAAACCAAATGGCTTTTTTGAGCATTAAAGCTATTCTATTACACCAAATAAACAAAATAATGAACGTTTAAAATAGCATAATTTGACACCTTTAATAGAAATTCCATTGCCTGTACACAGACAATATGCCCAAATATCAGGTTGAGTGTCATTCCGCTGCTTTATTTACAGGTAGCCTAAATATTAATATTTGACATTGCATTACATGCATTCATTTTTTAAGTTTAGCTTTTTTAATAAACCTTATTTTTTTCATGTTAATGAGTGCACGCATCTTCTGTTGTGATGAATTTCATAATGACTTGGGAGAAGTTGCACTATTTAAGAGAAAAGTCCTAATCTGCTGTTAATTGTCTCCTGGAGCAAAGACACAGCAAAATCAATTATACAGTGACTGCACAAAGGAGAGTAAAAAAAGGAAAGACAAGCCACTGGAGGGATGGAGTTGAGAAACTTCTAAGCATATGGCCCATCAACCTTAAATCGCTGAAATAAATTAATTAGGTAATGGGCTAAATGCCTTTAAATATGCTTTACTGTAATTATACCTGGAAAATAAGTCACATCTGAATAGAAGCAACACATGATCAAAATTGCATTGAGAGATAAAACAAAACAAACACATCCATGAACGAGTCACCTATACACCCTCTTGTTGTCCCAGTAAATTATGTCACAGTTTTCTAGCAAGATTTTCAAATTAAGAATAAGTATGGACTATTATGTTGTTAGGTTTATGCTTGCATTTTCTCGGTTTCTGTAAACATGCCAGTTTTCATTTGTTGCCATGGTTACTCATTAGTTGATTGATTAGTCCCAACCTGTGCCTTGTTTTTCTCCTCAGTTACCCTGTGTGCTTATAGTCCTCAGTTGTATTTGTTATTTGTTCGTTCTCATTGGTAATATTCTGGTTTGAGTCGTTCCTGCAGTTTCCTGTTTCTCCTGCATGATTTATTGTTATTAATAGATATTGCTGCACCTAGATCCTGCTTCAACTCATCCCCGCTGCAACCCCTTCTGACATATGATGCTTTTTGTACATTTTGGAGCTTGGCAGCCTAAGTCACCTTTCACTCTTATTGGCCCTCATTTATCAAAAGTGCGTACACCAAATTTCCAGCGTACACCTGGCGTACACCCAAAACCACGGTGACTTTGCGATTTATCAATATGGACGTTGGCGTACGGCACGCTCAAATCCTACGCCAGCTCAGGAGGTGGTGTACATGTACGCACGTTTTGAGTTAGTGCTGAAATGCGCAGAAAAACAATTCCTAACACCACAAAACGCACTGACAAACTAAAGATATGATATATTATGACCCTGTAAAAAAACAACAACAGAAATTATAAACTTCAGTGTTTATTTTTGTGAGTTAAGCCCGGCATGCGCGCACGGACTGGGTTCAGTAATGCGTTTCCATTACCCTTCAAATTGCGCAAATTGAAATTGCGAATTGAAAATACGCCCAATGGAAACACGTCAATTTCGCAAAAACTCGCGTTTATCGCAAAAAAAGTTTTTACGCTCGCATGAGGTGGTTTTTCAGGCAATTCGAAAAAGGAATATTTCGCAAAACTGCAATGGAAACAGTTTTTGCGCATTTACAGTCACCTGAAGACGCGGTGTGTTTGGGGTCCGTGTCCGCAAATAATAATAATTATCATCATTATTACTAGGCTATATTTAGAAGACGCTTTTATCCAAAAAAGGAACAAAGCAATTCGTCAAATGACATTCATAATACGGGTTAGACAATAATAATACAGGACTAAGATTATCACAAATAAACACAAGATTTTGACGCATATCCAAAGGGTTTGTGGAGCGGAGTGTGGAACGCGCACTGGATGGCACGGAGGCGCGCGCGCGAACACTTTTTCCTATCAATAGTGAAACAATTTAAAATACTCCATCATTTCTGGTCATACTGAAAATAATAATACATTATTTGTAACTACAAGAAAACGTTGTGCTTTTGTAAAATAAAATAAAACAATCAGTTTCATGATCTCCGTGAACTGGAGCGCGAGAACTGAAACAAAATATAGCCTATCTAAAGCTTGAAATGTCCACTTTAAAACGAACAAATTCGAATCGAAAGCTAATACATTTTGTTCTGATTAAGTAATCCGTATGAAAGGTGCATTTCTCTCTAAAAGCGCATTAACAGCGAAGATGGAGATCTTAGCCGACTTAGAAAACAATAGTTTAATATTGGCTCTTCTCATTCATCACTGCGGGAAAATATCAATTCCAGGTTCTAATTTGACCTTAGAAAAACAGTAAAATCGACATGTTTTCCATATTAATTTGTGTATATTTTACATGTTTAATAAAGGGGCAAAAAGTCATTAAACAAAAATCTGAAAATTCGTCGATATTTACTTTTTTTGCGCAGCAGTTGGTGTTGCCAGTTCAAATTAAACTTTTGGTGTTCAACTTTGCGTTTTAAAAAGACAACCGTTAATTTTTCGTTTTTCAATTAGCCTACTTTAAAAAGGAAAAACGAATAGACACAAAAGTAGCCTATACATGGATCTTTTGGAATAAGAGACAGAGTTCTTTATTAAATTAATAAAATAAACAATAATTAGCCTATAGCCTAATACAAATAATAATAATGACAAAGACATTCTTCTTCTAAATAACAATAAGCGTCATTAATAATCAAAATCATAATAGGCTACTAATAAGAAAAATATTACAAATTGTCATGCAATTATTCACATCATCATCACTATTGTACACCCCATTACATGTGACGTCATGCGAAATTCAACGCTAATAGTTTCAAAACACGTGCTGTAAAATAATGCATTGTTTGTGATAGGTAATTTGCTCAACCAACCAGCGATTTAAACTGGATTTCCACCGGAGAAGTTTCTCCTCTTTGCCGTCTTCCGTGTGTCCATGGCGTAAAATGAGGGCGTGGGGGAGGCGGAGACGTGAATATATAGGGGCGTGTTAATCTAATGACGATCGTTTTCAGCCGCGGCATTTATCAAGAGGCAGGTTTGCGTACACCTGAATTTCAAAGGTACGCACAGCTTCATAAATCAGGCGGTGAGAGGAGTGTAAGCATAATCTTACGCCAACATATACGCCCGTTTCGACGCAAGATTGATAAATGAGGGCCAATGTGTGGAAAAGAGTAGCATGAATAATCTTCAAAACCTTTCCATACATGAAGAAAGAAACAAGTGTGTTTGTTTGTTGCTTGAGCTATCCTTTTAAGGAAAGTGTGCCTCAGAGAGACACATTTTTTTTCCTTTTCTGTTTTTTCCTGAACTTTCTTAGTTTAAAAGAGAAAGATTCTTAATTAAAGAGCTAAACACATTGAACAGTGCTCTGCACCCCAATCAATTAACTAATGGCTGCATGAGGATCAGAAATGATCCTTCATGCTGTGCTCTTGATTTTAAATAGAATGGAATTGCTCATTTCCCTTCAGAGTTAAATATATATATATATATATATATACTATGTTACAGAGCTTAAAGATGAAGTATGTAATTTCTGCACCACTGAATTGCAAAAATAAGGGAGTGGAGCTAAATGTGCATTCAGTTTGATCTGAAACAGATGAAGGTGAATCTGGCAATGTTTTATTACGTTGGTTGTCAGTGATATGAGATTGTGTGCATGTATTTGTATTGTACTTACCATGTAACTACACGGAACAAGTGGTTAACAAGCACCACTTTAATTTACGGCCTGCAATGTCACACTTACCCTGTAACTACATGGAACAAGAGGGTAACAAGCACAACTACATGAAACAAGAGCATCTTTCCCCAATATTTAAGCAAAAGTTTAAGCACTTTTGTTAAAAAGATTACTGTATAAATGCCCTGTCATTTTTAATAAGCCTATACAGTATGTATTGGTACACCATTATTACAAAAATGTACGCAGTGTGTTCTCGCTAAATTGCTTTAGATTGTTGTATGATAATAGTAGAATAAGTAAACCTTAGTTCTATAATTCTTACAGTATCAATACTTTTTTAAATTATCCTAGTTGTAACCCCTTTATTACCCAAACTTGACATATTGTTCCCTTATACTTGTTACGGTCTGGTGTGGTACGGAGAGCGCACGAAGAAGGAGAATATCTTGGTACAAATATTTAATGATCACTTGGATAAATATCAGAGAACAACACACCTCAAACCAAATACAAAAGAGAACCGACAAAGACAGAGGGAGATCACAGGGAATATATACAGGTGACAGGGATGAACTGATTAAACTGATTAGCAAGACACACAGCTGAACCAAAATAACTAATAATGACGGTGACCATGGAAACAAAGGAGTGGCGGTAAACAGAAAAAAACAAAACAAAATGGAGTACAGAAACAAACTGACATGTAACAATCTTAAATGTAAGTGCTTTATAGGTACACTGTAATGACCGAAAGTTGCACTGTAAATTCATCTTAATTGCGCAGTACTTTCCAGGCTGCAATCTAAAGCGATACCACAATTTGTTGGTGTTTTACTGCCTGTAGTATTCATTTCAGCTGGAAATTGCAATGAAAGGTATGTTTTTTGCAAGAATTAGGCGTATAGCATTCTGGCAGGTCACGTTAGTCAAGCTCTCATCAGCTGACTCCCAGCTGATACACGTCTATAGGAATACGCCGCCCATCACTGTATACATAAGCTCCTTTAGTATTATCAGCAGCTGTCACGTTTCTCTGGAGTTATTTACACTCCTCCCTCCCCAGCTCCTCCTCTCTTCCAGTCAGTATGACATTCTGGTTCCCCTTGAATCAGTATAAATTCTCGAATCATGTTGTACTTTAAAATCTTGAATTAATGATATTTGCAATACATTCATGTTGGTTCTGTTCTGTCTACCCTAAGTCATTGTCATTGCTGCTCTCCCTGATCTTATCCATGCTGGGCTGCATGGATGCGCAGGGAGTTCTTGTCCAGAACTGAACCATGCCACCAATCGTAGCCTAACTGTATGCTAATTGCCAATCGTATTTGACGATAATGGTCCTGACAGATATGCAAGTATAGGCACGTTATTGCAATGAGTCTATGTTGTTTTTATTGTACTGTACTAGGGGTGTGACGAGATCTCGTGCCACGAGATCTCGCGAGACTAAAGTTTGACGAGATTTCTCGTCGAGTGAAAAGCTGTCTCGCAATATCGCCATAATTAACATAGAATATGCCATAGCTACATTCACATTGCATTACGTTGTACTCCGCGGCACCGGCCGCCTCCACTGTTGTTTTGCTATTGTAAACGTCTCCTCTGCTCATCCAGCACGAGTTGCATTCGCACACAGACTGTGACAGTGCAGCAGGAATCAGTTCACTGATCGCGTTACGATGGTGGACGATTTGTTGCGCATCAGTGAGTCGATCTGAGATGTCTTATAGGGCGGTTCACACAGAACGTGTTTTCCATTCCAGTGCGGTACTTTCCATTGTTTTTCTATGTAAACGTCTCGCGCATGACACAGTATTCTAAAAACGCGGCGCTCAAGTTAAAATCAGCTCCCCATTTCACTGCCAGCGTATCGCATTTTACACAGCAAAAACGCATTCTGTGTGAATGGCCCCTTATCTTGTAGAACGCGCGTTCAGCACCGCCACTACGGAGTGAAAATGAAAGTAAAACACGATGCGCGCAAATTAGACTGCATACATACAATAGCCCGTCTCCCAATATCAAACCTATCTCTGGTCTCTGTTTTGGTTTCTGTTTGCACTTTGAATACAGAGAGAGTTGGCCTACTTTGATTATGGTTGCACTTGCACTTAATTATCGTTTGAACTAATAATAAAAACTGTTGTTTTATAGGCTACTGTCTGTTTTTATTTGTATTTTCAATTTGTGAAAAGTAGTTTTATTTGGAGGTCACACACAGCCTCAGAAGTTCTGGAAGCTCATAATGTACAGTAAGGTCTGAAGAGACTCGTGTGAAATCATACTTGAGAGAAGCTAGTCAGTTGAGTTTGTGGTAAAACCTTTACAGTGCTTCTATATTGTTGTATTTTAATGTATTTTGATAATTCATACTCAAAGTAGAACTGAAATAACATTCATTACAAGATGATTTAGTTACAACATTTCAAAATGCACCTGCAGACTATTTTTACAGTCATGAATTTTGTCATTGAGGATTTCTATCAAATATTGTGCAAAAATCTCGTCTCGTCTCGTTCTCGTGAACCCAATCTCGTCTTTGTCTTGTCTCGTGAGATAAGGGTCTCGTCACACCCCTATACTGTACACATAATGGTGGTCCTACCTCATGGTGGGCGCCATGTTGAGATCACATGTCCAGCCAAATTCTACTAACATTATTTTGGCAGCTACCCTGTTTTCAAACTCATTCGGTTCTAAAATATTGGGGGTTATGCCAACAATCTTCCATATTCTGTAAAACAGGTTATGTCACTTCTGGTTCAGGTATTTTGTATGTGCTTCATTACAGTCATTTTAATCAAGATAACTTCAAAGGAATGAGCAAATATTAGCATAACCTATGTCCATTGCATTTGCAGATTGATATTAAAAGTTTTTATTCTTCTTCTTCTTCTGACTAACATTGCGCGGTGACCATAAATTAAAATCGAAATGCCAACAATAAAAATAAATACCTAGCTGATTACCTTAAAAGTCCATAGATAACGCAGTCAGTTCATGCTGCCGTTAACACTTTCTCCAACAAGAGGACGCGATGAGAGCTGTTTTTCTATTTGTTCATGTGACATTCGGCATGGAGCCTATTTAACCAGTAGTGATGAATACTCCTGCAGAATATCTACAATGGCAACAATGACTAAAAAATTTTTTGTGATGCTGCATACATGTCAATAGCTGTCACTTCATTCGTCTTAGCAAGCCAAACATAAACATTAAATTAATTAGCTTTTTAAAATACACATAAATGAACATGGCATTCCTACATGGCAAAGTGTGTTTACTGTTTAGTACATAATACATATATTTTTTAATCTTATTTAAATTAATGCAACATATTAGTCTAGAAAAATGTCACCTCAAACTGTGCTTTCATGCCATTCAGCGATGTTCTTTCTGTTTTAGTGGGAGTTGTTTGAATGTTATACTTTTTCTCTCAATAGTGCCACAGCTTCCCTTGCTGAGGCTTCTTTTGCATCTGACCATGACTCTCTGGCTTTTACATGAAACACCATACATAATGAGTTTTTACAGGCATGAGAAAGCTCAAATTTTTTCTAGGATTCCTGTCTAGCAGAAAGGCTCAGGCACACGCAGTAGCGCACACACACACTTTTATTTTGCCTAAGGCAAAAGCTGCTCTCTGCACAGGAATCAGCTTAGGTTCACTCGCATGCTGCCCCTTTTTATATCCAGTACCAAACACTTGAATAACTGAATGGTCAGAATATTAGGCAGTACACCAGTGAAATCAAAACTGATGTGTATGCAGAGATTTTTAATTGGAAAAACAAGCTCTAGTTGGAATTTTCAATATCAGATCTCCAATGATTACCAACTACTTGTGAAACCAAATTAAGGATGGATGTTTACATAGAGTTTTTGAGAACAAATTTTAATTCCATCTGTAATGAGGAGTCAGCTGAGTTAGGATAAATGTGCAAACAGGAAGGGGTCAATCACCAGCAATAGTAACATCCAAGGCCAGACAAAGATGTGGTCAAAACACAAGCACATACTGTAGCCGAGGCAGGCAGCAAACAATCACAAGAATGATCCAGGGTAAATACAAAAGGCAGGCAACAAGAATCAAAACAGATAAAACAGTCCAAGGTCAAACACAGGCAAGGCAAAACACTGAAGGAACGCTCAGTAATGTCAGTCGGGGCAAAACAAGACTTTGCACTGAGTGAAAGTGTGTGTGCTGCTAAAATAGTCCAGGTAATGTGACTCAGGAATATGGTAATCAGTTCCAGGTACGGGCTTATGAGATTCAAGTTGTCTCCCTCCTTTGAAGCGATCGTTGACAGCCGGGAGGTCAGTGGGCTCGCCCGACCACGGTGGATATCCCAGCACACATTGAAATGGAGTCAAACCTGTGGAGAGTTTCCGCAGTGAGTTCTCGGCATTTCTGCCCAAGTAAATAATTGCTCCAGTCAGATTGGTTCTGGTTGCAGTATGTCTGTAAAAAGAGAGTTAGTTCTTGATTTAAGCATTTAGTTTGATCGTTGGATTTAGGATGATACCCAGAAGTAAGGCTGACGTATATGTTGAGTTGTTGAAAGAAGGTTGCCCACACTTGAGAGGTAAACTGGGGACCTCGATCAGAAGCGATGTCCTCAGATAGGGCGTAAAATCTGAATACCCAATTGCTCAAATCTGCTGCTGTTTCCATTGCTGTGGGCAACTTGGACAGCGGAATTAGGCAGCATGCTTTAGAGAAGCGGTCGATGATGGCGAGTATGATTGTGTTACCCTGGAAGATTGGCAGGTCTGTCATGTAATCGATGGCTATACATACCAAGGACATTGAGGAATTGGCAAAGGTTGGAGTAATCTGACAGGAAGTTGCTTGGGTGATTTATTTACTGTATGTTGCAGTTGGAACAATTATGAATGAGAGCGATGGTGTCGGACTTCATAGACAGCCACCAGAAGTGGTTGCGGAGTAGTTGATGGGTAGCGGTGATACCGGACGCTAGGGGACAAATTAACCCATTGCAATACCTTCTTTTGGAGTGAGGGAGGCATGTAAATCCATTTTAGAAGGCAATTCTGGGGGTGATGGGTTGCAAGCTTAGGCATCGACAATCTCTGTCTTAATGTCCCATTGAACAGGAGCCAAGATCATGGTTGATGGTTGTAAATGAAATTTAATCATTTACCACCTCTGTGTAACAACAACTCATTTGAATCACATTCTATTACCATCACTAGTCCTATTAAAATTCATTGTGTAGTTGTATATCGTCCCCCAGGTCAGCTTGGCAGTTTCTTAGAGGAGCTTGATGTGCTACTCTCATCCTTCCCAGAGGATGGCACTCCTCTTATAGTTCTTGGAGACTTCAACATCCACCTTGAAAAACCTCAAGCAGCTGATTTCCACACTCTGCTTGCCTCATTCGATCTCAAACGAGTATCGACTCCGGCTACTCACAAATCGGGTAACAAACTGGACTTATTTACACACGCTACTACTCCACTGACCATACTCTTGTCACTCCACTGCACACCTCAGATCACTACCTCCTCACTCTCAAACTCAGTCTGCCTCAGAACACAACACGCACTCCTCCACAGGTCACCTTTCGGCGTAACCTACGCTCACTCTCCCCATCTCCCTCTGCCCCCTGGTTATCTGATGTTCTCCGTGAACATCGTGCTAAACTCAGGGGTGCAGAGAGGAAGTGGCGCAAATCCAAAGATCATACTGACCTTGGTCTTTATCAATCCCTCCTCTCTTCCTTCTCTGCTAACATATCTACTGCTAAAATGACTTACTATCACAACAAAATTAACAATTCTTCTGACTCTCGCATGCTTTTCAAAACTTTCTCCTCCCTTCTTAACCCTCCCCCTCCTCCTTCGCCTTCGGGCGAGGTGTCTAAGACCCAACATCTAGCCACTAGTGTGCCTCAGGGATCAGTTCTTGGACCACTTCTCTTCTCAATCTACATGACATCACTAGGATCTGTGATTCAGAAACATGGCTTTTCCTACCACTGCTACGCTGATGACACACAACTCTACCTCTCATTCCAGCCGGATGATCCGACGGTAGCCGCTCGCATCTCAGCCTGCCTGACAGACATTTCTGGCTGGATGAAGAACCACCACCTTCAACTAAACCTTGCGAAGACAGAGCTACTTGTAATCCCGGCTAACCCAGCACTTAATCACAACTTCACCATCCAGCTAGGCTTGTCATCCATAACTCCATCAGAGCATGCTACACAACTCCTTGTTCAGGCGCTTGTTCTATCCAGACTGGACTATTGTAATGCTCTCCTGGCTGGTCTCCCAGCTTGCACTGTCAAACCTCTGCAACTGATCCAGAATGCTGCAGCTAGAGTGGTCTTCAACGAGCCGAAGAGAGCACACGTCACTCCTCTCCTCACGAAATTGCACTGGTTGCCGGTTGCCGCTCGCATCAAATTCAAGTCACTGACTTTGCCTACAGAACAACCACTGGCACTGCTCCCCTGTCCCTGAACTCATTACTTCAGACTTATGTGCCATCCAGAAACTTGCGCTCTGCAAGTGAGCGGCGTCTTGTGGTGCCATCTCAAAGAGGCACGAAATCTCTCTCTCTGACCTTTACCATGACTGTTCCCTGCTGGTGGAATGATCTGCCTAACTCAGCCAGAGCTGCTGAGTCTGTAGCCATCTTTAAGAAACTGCTGAAGACGTATCTTTTTCCGCAGCACTTGAGCACTTGATTCAGCACTAATAACACGTTCTTATCTATTAAAAAAATAAAAAAAAAATAAAAAATGCGTTGTATTGGACTGTGAAGGGTCATAGCACTTACATACTGTTGTCCTACAGCTAGTTTAATTGCTTCTATTGTTTCTCATTTGTAAGTCGCTTTGGATAAAAGCGTCTGCTAAATGAATAAATGTAAATGTAAATGTAACGAGGTACGTTGTTATAGGAAGAAGGAGGCGGGAACCGGCAAACATTCACAGATTTTAATAAATTAATAAACAAATACAAAAATGAAAGTATAAGCCAGCAGCCCCTCGCGGACGACTGCTGGCCACACAAAACAGAAACAAAACACAAGTTCAGGCCTGTTCCTCTCTCCATCTCCACTGTCGTCGCTCCTCCTTTTATGCTTCTGCTCCTCCGTGAGAGATACGAGACTGTTACGTCTTGCAGGTGTCGTTCATCATTAATCACGTCAGCCGCTCTCTCACGTCCCTCGACCTCGTCCTGCTCGCCACATACCCCCATCGCCCCTCGCAGGGTAGGTACCTGCAGAGGTATGGACAGACAAGGCGAGAGAAAAGGAGATGGAAGCATGAGGAGCGACAGTGACGAGAGAGGGAAAAAAAATTATTGGTCCAGTTCCCACAACGCGCTGTCATCTGGACCTCTACCAGCTGGGTGATCTTCTCCGCTGTGCCTGATGGTGGCGCTGGATAGCCCTCGGTGGACGGCTCGACAATCTCCGCCGCCTGGTGGACATCGACGGCTCCTCCGGGTTCCCTGCTCCTCCCCGTCATGGCGGATGGCAGCAGGCTCTGGCCCACGGCGAAGGGCGGCGACCCAGGCGGCCAGCAGCGAGCTTGGCCATCTCCCCAGCAACTCACTCCAGCGCACCGCCTCGAGCGTCCATGGTGACGGAAACTGCCCACCATGCTCGATGGCACCGCAGATTCCACACAGCGGCGAGGACTCTTTGACAGCACGTTCCTCCTTCTTCCCGGGTTTCGGTGAGAGATCCTGGGTTTTTCGTGAGAGATAAGAGACCGGTGCGTCGCATTAATCATTATTCATTATTCATCATCATTAACGCTCTCTCACGTCGCTCGACCTCGTCCTGCTCGCCACAATGGTATGATCGGTTCATCGGTTTGTGCATGTTGTGAAGACTCATATTGTCAAGAACGAGTGTCAGCTTTCGTGTTTTTGGAAGCTGGAAAATACATGACATTGAAGTTACATCGAGTAAAGAAAAGAGTCCACCTTTCCTGTCTAGGATTGAGTCTTTTGGCCATACAAATGTAAAAATTTGCAAAGCCCATGAAACATTGCAATTCTTTAACAATGGTTGGTTGTGGCCACTCAACCAATGGCCACTCCTTCAGGACTTATCTCGTACCTTAAGGAGATGGAGCTCTGTTGAAATTCACATTTCTCTGCCTTGTTATACAATTGGTGAGAAATGAGGCATTGCAAAATGGCTCGGACATCCTGGACATGTTCTGCATACGCCGGAGCAAATAAGAATGTCATCAATGTAGACAATCACCCATCGATTCAGCATGTCCCTGAAGACATCATTGATGAAAGCCTGGAACACGGATGGACTATTGACCAGCCTGAACGGCATAACCAAGTACTCATTGTGCCCTGTGTTGGTTGAGAATGCTGTCTTCCATTCATCTCCTTCACAGATGTGAATGAGGTTGTATGCACTGTGCAGATCGAGTTTGCTGAAGTATTTGGCCATTCGGAGCTGTTCCAGGGCTGCAGGAACCAGAGACAGGGGATAGCTAATTTTTACAGTAATCTCATTTAGGCCACGATAATCCATGCATGGATGGAGACCTCCGTCTATCTTGCCCAAGAAGAAGTCAGCGGATGCTGGTAAAGTAGATGGTCTGATGAAACCCTTTGCTAACTTCTCCTTGGTATAAGTCTTTATTGCCTCAGAATCAGGTTGGGACAGTAGGAAGATTCACCTCTGGGAGGCGTGTTACCAGGTAGTAAGTCTATAGCACAATCTCAGGAATGATGTGGAGGCAGTTGTGAGGTCTTGGATTTGCTGAAAGCTTCGGTAAAATCTGGGCCTGTATTTATCAAAATCTCAAAGTGCTATTTTAGTCTTACTAAATGCTGAGAATTCATGAAATTCACTCCTACTTTCAAACTTAAGTATAAAAGCAAGTTATCAAGCATCTCAGTCGTAATTTCAGTGAAGTGTAGGACTAAATCTTAAGTGTCAGTCTTAGAGATGATTCACGACACTTTGGTGTGCCACAAACAGGATTTTGGATGACGACATAGGCATGGACCAATCACTGAATAGATTTTAATATTTAAGAATATTCTCAGATTAATTCACATTGAATGGTGAAATTCCTAAGAGGAGTTTACATTCAACACACATTTGACAATTATAATTTCAAGAGAATACATTATGATATAGGCTACATATTGGAAATAAAAGATATAAAAAAAAACGTTTTCCACCATGTCTTAATTACACATTTTAACCCGGTGTACTGCTAACTGACCTGACTATATATAAGCTAGATTTTATGATATATTTGGCCACCATGGATTCCAAAAGAAAACCGAACTGGCGAGAGGGATAAAAAGCAAGTTCAGCTCAACGTTAACCAGCGCTGACAAAGATGATGCCTGCTCTGTCCAAACGATACCGTTTGATTAACTGCTCGTCGTCAAACATTTCAAAAACATTCTTCCTTTTCCTGAAAGATTTGCGCACGTCTCTGTCTCCTCAGTGCCACCACAAGCCCCTACTGGCAACTCCTAACCACTTGAGAGACCTCTCGAGCTGTCTTAAATAACTGGAAGAGTAAGAGTGATTCTTAGCTTTAAGAAATTTGATAACTAACTTTTAAGCGCAGCTTTGAGCCAAGATTTTTGTTACTCTTAAGTCAATTCTTAGCAGTGTTCTTGTGAGTAATTCTCAGAGACTTGATAAATACGGGCCCTGAGTACTGATGAACGGAGGTTGGGAATTGCGGTGGGTTCAATCTGAACAGAAGCAGCTCTCATATTGTTGGGATGGATAGTTCTTAGACACTTGGCATGTGTCCGTCCACTGAATGATCTGCTTCTCACTCCAAGACATGTGGGGGTTGTGATCTTGTAACCAGGGGAGGCCTAATATAACCGGATGGTGAGGTGAATTGATGAGATATCCCGATATCTTGAGTGGTGTAATGGACATGGCCGGCATCGATGGGGCGTCCGTCTAGCGCTTCCACTGCCAAAGAAAAGTCACAGGGGTTTAGTGGTATATCATGTGCACTAGCAAATTTGTCAATGAAATTGCCGGCAGCTCCAGAATCGAGCATAGCCGTGGTAGTCACAGATATCTCAGAGTACGTTAAAATTACAGGCAATTCCATGCAATTAGATGAGCATGTGAGAGGGGTACAGGAACTCACCGTGAGAGTGTTGAATTGAGATGGTGTTGGTTGACAGGTGGCCTTTAAGTGTTCAGCCTGACCACAATAAAGGCACAAATGCTATTGAATGCGATGATACCTCTCTTCTGGGGTTAGAGGAGCCTGCCCGATCTGCATGGGTTCTGATTCAGTGATATGGAAGGAAGTGGCTGGAGGTGATACTGAGGCTTGGCTGGGTCTTTGGGCTCGAATTAAATGATCAACATATGGCAAATTCAACGAACTGGTCCAGCATCTTTCCCTTATCATGGCAGGCTAACCCTGATTGCAGTTCAATCCTTTGCGAAAAAGCAGTTTCAATTAATCTAGAAATCCCTTACATTTTTTAGCTGGTGTTCCATCAAACTGTGTTTCGCTGAATTCATATTGATTGAGGGGCTAAGCGGAGGAGCGTAGTGTTGGCTTGGTGTGGGTAGGTGGAGGCTCTGTGGTGTTTTTACTAGCTACTCCATCACAGATGTTGAATTTGTGACAACACCAAACCAAGAATGGTTTTATTTTCCAAAAGAGTCAACATAGCTTTTATTATGTTCTGACTTCTGAGACAAAAGAAAAAGGGAAAGTGCACTTGCTGTGATTTGATTAATACTGAAAAAAAATCATGTGTTGCTTTTACAGAGTTTGAAATTGACGTATGAACCACAAATAAAAACTTAGAAGTGATAACTGATTTATTGACTTTGTTTTTCTGCATTTAAAAACTAGTTAAATTTTTTGGGAGAGCACAAAGTCAAAATATCAGGGTGGGACAATATCCTGATATCATGAAGAAAACCCTCATTAAAAAAGTAAACAAAAATAATATTAATATAATAATATGTTAGCAAAACTTATTTACTGCTTAATAATATTAGTTTTATAATACTATATAATAGAATATTTTTTTGTCTGCAAAATGAAAAAAAATAAAATCAGAAAAAAATATTATTTTCAGATAATTTGACATTTTTATGACATATAAAAACAGTTATATATAAACATTACCCATTTAATTCAGAAATATAATATTTTACAATAATTATTCATTCATAAAGGTATTTAAAACCAAAACATGGATATAATGAGTAGTTTTTTAAGATTCTCAAACTAGATTTGTAGATGATTTTTCATTTTTATTATCATAGTCACTTTTATATGTTATGTAATATATTCATATTGACCCATACAATTAATACAATTCAAACCAAACAATGGAAAATCGTAAATTCATAACAATACTTCTACTACTTCTAGACGAATGTCTAATATGAGCATGAATCAATATGTGAATCTCAGCCCCAAACTGCCCCTAAGATGCTTTCTTCCTCTTAAAAAGTATTGGTTATGAGAAACACATTTATATTTAAAAAAATGTGGAAGCGTGTCCAGTCACCAGAGGCAGCTGTCACAGTGGGCGCCTGCCAAAACAGAGGGGTGCAAGGGATATGCAGAGTCTCATTACTGATCCATCTAAACTGGCCTCCTACAGAGTGACATTTGGGAAATCACAAGGAGGCATTTAAACAAAATTGTCAACTACTGACAATCCTCTGTGCTGCATTAACATTAGATTAATAGAACTGAAGTATTGGGATGTTTGGATCATCTTCACAAACCATTGTGAGAAAACCTGATGTCTAGAGGTAATCAGGTGTGCCCACCCACAGATGTAATGTGAGAGCCCATTCTAAAATGATTGGAATGTGGGCATATTTCACTGATTGTGAAATATGACTATCCTCACTTTTTGTGGCGCATCTGGCCCCAAAGCTTTAGACCACTGATGAAAATGGACTGACAGTTGGCATAAAGCTGGTATTGTCTAAAACAGGGGATTCACAGCTCTGTCATTTATCGTGGCATAAAACACAACAATCCACAAATCCATGATTTACAGTGCACTTTTCATCAAGTCTGTTCTACTTCAATCATTTGCTGCATATTTGCAAAAGATTTGCCATAAAAACTGTTTACGAGTGACAACCTCTTCACTGTTGCCATCAACTATCAACATGTTATCAACTAACAGATCTAGCAGAATATTGCTGCCATTACACACACACACACACACACACACACACACACTCCTCTGTCCTGTGAATGATTGAAGTAGAACAGACTTGACGAAAAGTGCACTGTAAATCACGATGGAGCTGCTTATCACTTGTTTTATCTGGACAATATATACATGTAAACAGTTGGACAGTGTTAGTGCACAATAAACTAGTAAAAGTGTGCAAATTTTTAAAGAAATGGTATTTTCTAAAATAGGTATTTTTCCTTAATTTTTTCACCATATTTGAAGAAACACCTAGATTTGGCAAAGTTTTGACACAAATAGTATTTTGAGGTAACACTATTTCGATTGTCCACTTTAGACATTCTACTAACTATAAGTAACTTTTCACCTACGTCAACTAACTCTCATTAAAGCATTGGAAGCTTTTTTCTTTTTTCTTAAACCAAAGGTTTGCTGTAGGTTCACCACTACCCGGAATAATTAGCCACATATTAAAGGTGCTATGTGTAGTTTTTCTACTAAAATGAATCCATTTTGTATTGCCTGTGTGTAAAGGGGTTGTAATCTCACAATAAAATGATCCACTTGGCGGGTTTTGCTATTACCTCTGAAAGCAAGTATTCCTATTTCTATGTGAAGACTCCGGTAAAAATAATAAAAAAAAATTTTTAAAGTACGCGCACAAGCCCTGGCTTGTAAACGTATTGGTTGCAATCTGAAACATCACCGCTAGATGCCGCTGAAAACTCCACATAGCCCCTTTAACTGCAGTTTTTAATAAACAGTTTTTGCAAGGGCTTACTCAGTACAAAAAGCTGAGCCAATTTAAAATAACGTGAAAAATTTGCACCAAAATGTGAATTTTCTGCCATTGTTTTTTTTTTGGCTGTGATTCAGTGTATGTGAAAGAGACTTGACTAGACTAATGTGCGGCAGGCGAATCCTGCACGGTTGCAGTCAGCGGGCTGACTGAGTGAGTCTAGTGTCAGCTGTGAGCCTGATGTCTTCTGACAGACTACAGGAGTGGGACGAGTCTCCGCCTCAGTAGCAGACTGAAGAATTACACAAGGTGACTCCTCCCATTCAGAGCCGGCCAGATGCTCAGGAACTCGGTTGCATTACGCAAGGCTGACTGGAGCGGTCAAAATGAGGAGTGATTCTGACCAGCCGCTTCTCGCAACAGAATGAGACTTGTGGCTCTGCTTATGCTCAGTGACATGTGTCAGTAGATGTAGCAGACTTCAGAAACAAACCTTAGCTACATGCTACGTGGGCGCTAGTGTCACTGTGCCTGAGCCTCTCAGAGAACTGTCAGCAGTGAGAAACAAGTTAAAAAAAAATCCACAGCCACGAGTACATCAAAACACATGCTGCAGACTCTTCTACGGTGGTGATACATGATGTGAAGGTCACATGTTATGAGTTCACAAAGAAAGTGTGACATTAATAATAAGGGAGGTGCCAGAATGATTAATCACACACAGACTGTTGGTTACGTAAAGGAGAACGGAGTCGTGTCAGCCTGTCCTCTTAAGCCTGCACGCTTTGTTTTTTTTCCACCTGCCTTGCACACGGTCCTGCATTCTAGCCCTTTCAAAGTATACACTTTTAGATATACGCTGTCATGAACAATTTGCATGAAGTATCCACCTTATTTTTAACATAGCACAGCAATTGGTGAGTTGAATATGCAAGGCTTCTAGTGTCATTCACTTCCAGTTATTTTACCTGTTGTAGCGGAGTGGGGAAATTAAAGGGGACATATCATGAAAATCTGACTTTTTCCGTGTTTAATTGCTTTAATCAGGTCCCCGGTGCATCTACCAACCAAGAAAATATGAAAAGTGACAACCCAGTAACTTTGTTTTGGTAAGCCTTTCTCTGCAAGCACATACACAAATAAGTCAATCAGATTTCGCTCCCCTTCTACTGGTTCTTTCTGAGATTTTTGATGAGTGAGTGAGATTCGTGTGTTTTGTTATTGTATCTAAAACTCGTGTAAAGGATCAGCCGTCTTCTGAACGGGGGCGGGGAGCAGCTGCTCATTTGCATTTAAAGGGACACACACAAAAACTGCGCGTTTTTGCTCACACCCAAAACTGGGGCAAATTTGACAAGCTATAATAAATGATCTGGGGAGTATTTTGAGCTGAAATTTCACTGACAAAGGCACGTAATTACCCCAGAGGGACCTTTCATTTAGACAATACTCAAATGTGATGAGTTTAGCTGTGCGATTTCTTCTTCAGTGCCCTGGAGCGTGTCTTTCTCTGTGCCGGTGATCTTGGCTGATGTTCTTCAATGTGGTTGGAAGCCTTAGTCGGTCTGTGGAAAACAAATGGGAGAGAGACAAAGTGTTAACCTCTCCTTGGTAGATCCTTCTACTTTTTGCCGTTGGGCAGAGCTGCTTAAGAACCACTCTGATTGAGGGAGAAACAAGCTCCAGGTGCTCCCAATCACACCGTTGAGCTTAAGGCTACGTTTACACGTGGACGGCTTTTTTCATAAACAGACATTTCACCCCTCTCCGTTTTCAAAAATAACATTGTGTATATGCCGTGTATGTATGCCGTCAAGAGCATGCCAAACCTGTAGGTGGCAGTGTAACGAGAAGCTAGAAGTAACGACAAGCCCACGTTAGCAAATCAGAATCCCGAAAATAGTCACATACTGTGACGTCGGCTGCCTAAAACTCAGTTTTCCTCAGTTTACATGCAAACGTGCAAACAAAGTTTTCCAAAATCTCCACTCTGGCCGGAGTTTTTAGAAAGAATCGGTTTCAGAGGAGAATTCTCCGTTTGCGTGTAAACGAAGGGCACAAACGAAGGGAATAGTCTCCGTTTTTCAAAATAACCATACGTGTAACCGGGGCCTAAGTGCTGGTTTCCATATCTAGAGGCCACATTGACTCGCCACACTGTACAAAAATGGTCTGTTATACTCCTTGAAACTACAGACTGGTATCATATTATTTTAATTCATTATCATAAACATAAACACACTGGTTCCCTGCTATATAGTAGGCGAAAAACAGTGTGACACAAAATAAATATGTCCGAATTCACAGAAGTACGCAGTTGACCTTACATCTTCCGGCGAGATTCTGAAGTGTGCATACGATGAACACTTTACTATCCCATGAGGCTTTGTGAATGGATTTGTGAATGGCAGTCAAGTCAAGTCACCCTTATTTATATAGCGCCTTTTACAATTATAATGCATACATTTCACTTTACAGTGAAAATAGGAAATTAACTGTGCAGAAGCTCTAGAAGAATGTCAGTCTCCAGTTTATATAAGTAAGTTTAGCATTGATCAATTTCCGTTGTAAAAATTATGATTTATTAAGCTTAAAAACGTTTTTAACTGAAAACAGAAAACTTTTAATTCAGCATTTTTAGTCGTTTCTCGGATTCGTGTGAAAGGGAATCATTTTGATAACGTTTTCATCTGTACAGAGGAAAAAAAAACTTTTGTCCTGTAGTTGAGGCCTTCACAGTGGATAGTCTTGACACGGTCTCTGCTAACTCTGCGCAGTAAACGTAAGTACCTTTTAGACTTCTCGCACATCCATTTTTGTTGTTTCTTCTTTTATCTTATGTTTTTTTTATTGTCATTTTCTATCTTCCTAGACACTTCCGCAAAATGATATTACATTGCTTCTTGATCATTTTGCAACACAATATATTTAAAGTGAAATGTCCAATGATAATAGTGGCACTAAAAGCACATTCAGTTTTATCTGAATCTGGCAACATTTTATTACATTGATTGCACGTATTTGTTACAGAAGCACTTCCATATGGAAGATGGAAGGTGAACAGTGAGTTTATTGCAAGCAACAGGGGGTGAGGATGATGGATGATACCGTGGCTGACGAGGCAGATAAACACAGGTAGGAAATGAGACACGCTGGGAGGACGTAGTGCAGATCTGTGACAATATTGCAATGCAGCAGTTTGGAAATGAAATGTCCAGTGAGTGGCACTAAAACAATAATGCTTTATTACATTTGAAAATAAAGTAACACCTACTAAACTCTACCCTAAACCTAACCAACAGTGTTAACAAAAGCAAACATGAGATATAAACACATTTGCCTTCTTGCAAATCTTAAAAGTTTGTTTTATTGTGACTTTACTGTTCCAGATGAGCTACCGAGCAAGTTTACTATGTCAGAAAAGCCATACATAAATAGCTTATGTACTGCAAATGTCAAATACATTCGCTTACAAATCATGCCCTATGGTAAAAGTGTTTTGAGGGCATAACAGAATTGTGCAAGGATGTAGCGGTAAATAGGCAACTGAAACATACTTCAGCTTTACACAGCGGGCTTCAGCAAAGATATGTTAAAACATCTTTGACCCAGGTAATCAAGTTTGTAACCTTGGGTTTGTATCTCTGTGCTTAAAGCTACACTGTGTAGGAATTACTCACATCTAGCGGTGAAATTGTATATGACTTCTAACTGAATATTACTTTCTAGCCCCTCCCGTTCCGAGGGCGTTTTAACTCCTACGGTGGCCGTATTATTTCAAATCTGCCGGCAGTCGCGAGTAATCTCCCACTCGCATTCGGCACGGTGCCACTAAGTGTAAAACGCGAAAGGAGAAGCTTGAATTTCCAGGTATGTCCCTCTTTGGCTAATGTATTTTCAAGATGGAGGCGCAACATGGCTTCCCCCATTTGAGCAGCTCACCCGTATGTATTACAAACTACGCTTACGAGAATACTTGATTAGTTGGTAGAAGTAATTATACATGAATGAGCACATATCATTTTGAAAGAACGTGTTTTTTGCTAAGAATCAACTTAAAAAATGACAGTGTAGCTTTAAGAATCTGGGTTGCATTCAAAAGGGTCAGTATTATCAGTAGTCTAGGAATTAGAGAATAACTGTGATCACATTATTGCTGTGCCCTTAAGCGAAGCATGTGACCCCAACGGGTCTCACCTTTCAGTTGTATCTGTAAAAATATATAATAGTTGATGGTGAAGAGTGATGGTGCAGAGTGAAACTGGCCATCATTTTTTTAATCTTCTTATGCAGATTGAGTATGTAAAACGAAAATATGGGATATGGTCCCATTGGAGGTGGGGAGAGTTTGCCAAGGAGGGGTGTGAGAGCCAGAAAAGATAAATGTAATCCATTGCCGGTGAAAAACTACAGGGCAATATAGATTAGTTCGACTTGAGTTGCCCTAAACCTCAACACAAATATAATCGGCAGGAAACAGGGAACATCTCGCTTTTCCCCTGGAGAAACAGTGCAGATATATCTGACTCCCTTCAGAGAGATCCTTCATCTTCAAGAGGAATAAACCAGCAATATAAACAAGGTTGAATAGGAAAAGTGTGGGCCTTTCCAAGTATTACAGTGCCGCAGTCACAGAGATGACTGTGATAATTAACCAACTTTGAATTAGCGCTTCCCCAGAGCAACATTATTCATTACAATATAATGACTGCTTAACAAAGCTCATTTGCACATTACCATCTAACAGCACTGTTATGTGTGTGACAAAGTGTATGCAGTGGCTTTGGAAACACCTGCTGGCTGGTTAACCGGCTTGAGCATGTACCACTGTTTCATTATCACCCTGTCAAGGTTTTGTTTAACGGTTAGGATTTCTAGCTTGCTATGCATCAATTACAGAGCATGGAGAGAGTTGCGCGTGCTGCGTACATGTCTAGCGCATAAGAGATAACTTGACTGAATTGCGGCAACAGGACCAAATTGTGAATTTAATTTATGGCTATTTATTGTTATATTACTCTAAATGTGTCTACAAGCTCAACTGGGAGCCTAAATAATTAAGTCTTTTCATCGCAAACCCTTTTTGTTTTAGCTATTCATCCGACTGCTCTTGATAACACACCTAAGGGAATAATAGCCAAAAGCAATAACAATTTATTTCAAAACATTTAGAAGGATACTTCTATTTCCTGCCTGCTTTTGTTCTAGGAAAACTGGCAGGTTGTGCTGGATTCGTATTTTGCTGCTGTTCCCACAGAGTGGATTTGACAAATGGCTTCATTATGCTCCTGCTGTTCTGGAAGGGTATGATAGTACAGTACAAATCAGCTTGTTTGTCCTTAAAACAGACCTGAAAACCTGGGTCAGAGAGAACCCTGTCAGGCGAACTGAGGTGCTTGCTTTCGCTATCTGACAGACTGACACCGAACCGGTAGATCTGTACCACCTCAGCTGCCTAGACAGTATTTTAAGGCATCATGGCTTCAAATGTAAGATTGTTCCAAGTTATGCTGCCTTATAAGATACACCATTTTGACCAAAATTTAGGGCAGAGTCCCATGCCAAAAATGTTGATTATAATAGTATAAATGAATTAATCAGGGTTTTTTTGGGCTTCACAACACAGGCTCATTGGAAAAACATACATGTGGTGATATTTCTGCACAATTATATTATGTTGCTTCTTGCATGTTTTCAAGCACCCTGTACCAGATGAGCTTCCAAGCAAGTTTACTACAGTAGAAAAGCCATACATATGGAGCTGGTTATATAATGCAAACATCAACATGTATCTGTTTATAAACCATGCACTATGGTAAAAGTGACATCAGTATTGTGCAAGGCACTGCACAAAAATTAAGTCTTTATTAATTGATAGTCTGCCCCTTGTAATCATCATTTGTGTGAAAAGGAATGAATGATGTTTTACTGCCACTAGGGTTCATTTCAGCTGGAAACTGCATTGAATTGTATGCATAAGTACGTTTTTGTTCTGCAAAAATGTAGGCAGAGGGACGATTCCCAATGAGTCTATGTTGGCACTTCTTGTGAGGAATGCTGTTGCTGTGCCTATTTCTGTTGTGCATGTTGTACAAGTATTTGTATTAGTGCATGATGTTCTCAATGAAAAAAGGGTCTCAAATGTGGTCAAATGCTCTTCGTGGTTTACTTCGGTCTTGCCAAGGTATTGATGTAAACACAGTCAGTTATGTCTCAAAAGGATAATTCCCCCAATAGGGTGAGCAAATGATGACGGAGTTTACATTTTTGGCTGAACTATCCCTTTAATGCACAAATTCAATATTTTGACACAAATCAAATTTTTTGTCCACTCACTTAAACCTTGGAGTGTCAAGACTAATAGACCTGCTGCATTACAGTTTGTCAATAATATGATTGCATTTCTTCATTCTTTATTACTGTTTACTTGAATGAGAGGAAGACGCAGACTTTTTGGGACTTTAGCTTATTCACCGTATCCCCCATAGTTAGATAAGTCCATACATACCCTTTTCATCTCCGTGCTTGCCGTAACTCTGTACAACATGTAAATAGGAAAATGTTGGCGTTATTTTGTCACTTATTGGGAGCTGTATGCTAGCTGGAGCCGTTTACCTCCAGTCTTTGTGCTAAGCTAGGCTAGCGGTGGGTGCGTCAGACAGAGTTACGGCACGCACGGAGATGAGAAGGGTATGTATGGACTAACTCTGGGGGATACGGTGAATAAGCTAAAGTCCCAAAAAGTATGCATGTTCCTTTAAATAATCTGCAGCGATGTTCACTTAATTGAGAAATGTTTGAAGACTACATGCCATTGTTGTAATTTAATTCAAATTAATATTAAATATAATAATATAATACATGTTACTGTTTAATACCATAACATAGAAATGTATGACATCCCTGTCCTAGACCGTTTTTTACCATTAGAAATAGATAAGGAACTAAAACCCTCACTACTTGTAGATAATGCGCTTTGATATTTGGTTTGGTAAATGTTTGCACTGTGGTCCAGCTCTTCTAAAGTCAATATTATTCATTTAACTGTGAGGTCGGTACACAAATCAGTTTTATCATAAGAACAGCCATGAATAAAGATGAGGAAATCACTCACTGGGACGCGCTCTGTTCTGAATTCCCTTGTGTGCATTGATGGCAGGTGAAGCCATTGAAGACCACTTGAAGGAACGCAGCGCACAGCTACTATTGATTATAATGCCATTTAAAAGTCTGATGGCATGTCAGATGAGAGTTATGCTTTATTTACTTCTGGCTGGTGTGTTGGCGCGGCAGAATAAGCCTCCGCACGATCCTCCGCTCAATGCACAGACTGCTCATAATTAATCACAGACCCTGGGTGACTGGACTGAATGTGACCTTTACGCTTCAGCTTCACAGGGACGAAATGTTACTTTTGCATATTATGTTTGGCAAGTCAGTCGCCCTCAATGAAATTTAGTTAATGGGTTTTTATTCACTAATAATGGGGTACAAGTTGTGTGCACAGAAAAGGAACATTCAGACTATCAAAATTTCATTCTAAAGGTGCAGCCACAATAGACTTTGTTCTCCATTCACTTCTAGAGAGCAGAAGTGCATGCAACATGCACAGAAGTTTAATGAACACCTACCCCAGGTCATGCTAATGCATATCATTTTTGTTTACCTGAAATAAGACTTATTGTAGGGTCACTTAGTTAGTCAATTAGTCAGTTCGCTTAATTATTACAGTTTAATAATAACATGGTTATTCAGTTATACATTATAATCTTATAAAATAAATACATATTTATTTTAAAAAATATGAAAAATAAAACATTTAATGTTTTTTTCTGTTTAAAAGGTTTTGATTCTTGGTTATGTGTGGTTTCAGTTGGTTCTAAATTGTATTTAAAATGTTATTTCTGCAGTCATGTCGTATTACAGAAATTACGAGATGACAACGTGATGTTCTACATGAAACAATACTGCATATTTTATATGAAATGTTAAGTATTAGCTATAAACTTTAACCTCATTTCCTCAGAAGAATTATGTAATAGCGTAAAACATGACACGTCCACCCTGTTGTGTTAATTTGAAAATGTTAAATACATTTTAAATGAATTGTACATATGTATTAAATTATTCCTAAATATGAATCTTCTGCGAGCATGTTGTTCTTATAGCTAGTAATGGGGTTCATTAGTTTAAAATTTCCACTATGTTAAGATCCTAGACCACATGTTAAGTGTATGTAATGTAAAATCAAAATATAATGTTTACATTTTTAAGGTCTTGTTACAATAGTTGGCAGATTTCTATTTTATTTTTGCACATCAAGCATACTTATTATTTTCTCGAACTATTTTTGGAAGAAAAACAATTTCTTAAATCTCAACGATATATTTGAAATTGATTTGTGCTTAATTTTTTTTATTAATGATCATGATTAGGTTATGCAGCACTAGACTAAACTTTGCCAATATGTTTTCCAGTGTCCTTTTCTCTCTCATAAGACTAAAAAAATAATAATTGTCCACCTTAGAAATTCTACTAACTATAAGAAACTTGCAACTTTATGTCAACTAACTCTCATTAGAGTATTAGTAAACTGCAGCAGACTGTTAGGTTAGAGTTATAGGGGCTTGGGTAAGTAGAATAAGTTGACGTAGTTGAAAAGTTACTTGTAGTCAGTTGAATGTCTGTTGGAGGATCATCACAATAAAGAGTTAGCAGATATTAAGCAGACAGTCTACTAACACTTTCATGATAGTTAGTTGGCAAGTAGATGCAAAGGTATAGCCTACTTATAGTTAGTGGAATGTCTAAAGTGGACCATCGAAATGAAGTGAAGGGTTTTTTTTTTTTTTCAACAAAAATCCACCAAACTGAATGCCCTATTGGTGCCTGCACAAATACATTAGTGAATAAGACAGATGTGAGTAATAAAATGCAGTTGAAATAATGCTGTTGACATAAGTTTGCATAATTACACTGCACAGCACATAAAAAAGTATTTTAATGTACCAAGAATTTACGTACTGATGGAACTCAAAGAATCAATCAATGTGAAGGGATGTGCACAGGAGAGCCAATCACTGAGAGTGTATGTGCATATATATATGCAATAAGCCTCACTGCCCAGCAATAACTTCGTCCCAGATCCCCCACCCAATTTATTTAGCCTACTAAATGCTGTTCAGCCAAACCACTTTTCTGCTGACTGAATGTTAAACATAGCGAGTCAGTGCGCAGGTCACAACCTCACAGAAACAGAGCTCTAGCTTGATGTATTCTGTCCTCATCCCCACATATATATTTTTCTATATTTAGCTTTTTATTCATCACCTGCTCATCCATCCATCCATCCAGATGTCCAGCACCTAGTTTTTTTTTTTCATTTCAGAAAAGAAAAACAGACATATAAAAAGACTGTTTATAAAGGCTCTTTAAGACACTTTTTTAATACCACACAGAAATAAATGGGTGTTATTTGTGTTGTATCTTTGAGTATTTGAGTATTTTTGTTTGAAACCATGTGTTGATGTCCAAAACACATACTGATTAGCTTTACTGACTGTTTCAATTATGTGGGTTTTATTAAAAAAAAAATGTAATTTTTTACATAGGCCTGAAAAAATGATGCATAAAAAATACATCATAATAAATGTTAAAGTCATTCAAAGTTGTCTTTATTTATAGCAAGTTTACTAAATTAAACATTGACAAACAACATGTCTTTAGTGATATATCTGAAGTCATAGTGGCTATATGTAAGAATTTTCATGTATTAATCTGTTATGTTTGAAAAGCTTTTAACGAACAACGAGACCGTCCCCGACTTCCAAGATAGTCTAGGAAAGATTTTTATGTGAAAGACTAAAAAATAAATAAAAGGGATGTGACGTTTACACGCGCTCCCGAGCGCCTCTCTTCCATTCAATGACACATGAAACGAATACAATTTTCAGGATGATGTCGAAAAGAGATATTTTGAATCTGTACTATTATGTCAATCTGTCATTCAAACAAAAGGGATCAATTCAAACTATAGTCTCAAAATTACCATAATGACCTCATATGTTGACAAGATGCCAGTGAATTGCAGAGCTTGTACAAACATTTCCACATTACTATGATCAGATGCTTTCTTAACTGCTGTTTTCTCTCCGCTGGTCAGTCTCTCGTACGTTACGTGAGCACGAGTGCGAACACAAGCAATGAGTTGCTGGCTCCAGTTCACTTAACGGCCAACGGTGTCAGTTTCTGTATTCTACATAATAGCTCTTTAAGTGAAAATTATAATTGTATGTTATAGCTAATTTAGCTTTTGTTTCTGTTTTTGTTTTTTTTACCCAAAACCAAAAGCCTTTAAAGTCTTAAAAAGATATACATGATCTACCCAATCAAATGCTTTTTCTTAGACAAAAGAAATAAACCCTGTGTCCAAAGCATATTTTTTCCAATATATATTAAAGGGCACCTATTATGACATTTAAAATGCTCCTAATGTTGTTTAGGGAGTCCCCAACAACAGTTTTACGTGCATGCAATGTCAAAAAACACTTTTGTTGTCGTATAATATGCATTTATTTTTACCTGATTTGCTCACCGACTCCCAAATGATTCGTTCAACGACTCATTTTTTCAAACCCCTCCTTTGCGCGACGCTAATCTGCGTTGATTGGTCAGATGACCCAGCAGTGTTTACAGAGATAATACTTATTGTTTAACACGGAGTACAATGATGCTTTTATCAATTAAATCGTGTTATAATAATGATTATAGTCCACTGCTTTGTAGTTTGTAAAAGAATTTAATGTTATGTTAGCGAGCATAGCCCAGAGTTCATATTGTAAAAGCACAATCAGTCTTTGTTTGCGTTAGCCCGATGCATAAACATAACGCTTTTACAAAAAAAAAAAATGCAGTTACGTTACTACGAGGTATTAACTTACTCTATTCTTTAAGACAACTCTGAAAACAACGACAAACACTTCACATATCTCAATACAATTGTCATTGAAGACCTAGAAGCTAAACGGTGCTTACACAACAGACAAAATAATTATTAAGCATGCTACATAAAACATAAAAGCAACAATTATTAATAACACTTACAGGTTGTGATACGGAGGAGGAAGCTGATGCAAATACACTTGGAACTGAACCTTCCTTCAATATCATCCGGCTCGCGAATCCAAGTTAGATTGCATTTAAAAAGCAATCGTCTTCAAAATGGCGCGAATAAAGCACAAGACTCTGACTATACTTCTGTGGTATAGTTATATGAATTGTAGCCACTTAGTCTTCAAATGCTCCTCCTTGGGCAGATGAAAAAAGTTGTCTTTTGAGTCGCACTTCAGAACACAGCGTCTCGTCGCCATGATATTTTCCCTGGCCTTGGAGCGCAATAAGTGGGCGTATCGTATTCAAATAACTCGACAAGTTGACGTCATCTAGTCAGAGAAAAAGCTTCGGTCTTATAACGATTCATAAAAATGATCTATGTTACACACTACATGAAAGGTACATTTCAAAATTCCATAATATGTGCCCTTTAAATCTCTTACCAAAAAAAAGATTAGCAAAAATTGTTCGTTTGGGAATACAATAGGTTTGACCTTCATGAATTACACTTGATATTAATTGCTTTAATCTATTTGTTATAGCCTTTGACGATATCTTCAAATCAGTTAAAGCAATAAAGGGCGCATTTTTTTCATTTTTCTTGGGATTAGTGTCAAGACAGCTCTTTGGCAGCTCAGAGGAAGAATCCCCTGATCAATACATTCTAATACAACTTCATAAAAGTCATGTCCCATCAAATACCAAACGCATTTATAAAACTCTGCTGTCAGACCATCTATTCAAAGGACACTTCCCAGGATTCAACTCTAAAACAGCTTTTGAAATCTCAGAAAAATTAAGAGAACCCTCCAAATCTGTTTTATCTTGCTCTAAAAATCTGAGGAAGAACTCATTTACAGCTGATTCTTCACATGATTCTTCACTAATTTCCTGTTGATCCGTTTTTTCTTCACCATTGGAAAGTTTTAAATAATGAAAGTACTTTTTGTCTCTGGACTTTTTTTTTATTACAAAAAAAAGCTTTATAGGGCTTCCAAGTCAAGTCAGGTTATCTTCATTTAATTGAAGCTTTCAACAATAGACTGTTTCAAAGCGGCTTTACAGTGATAAACAGATAATTTAAGGTAACCGAGATAGTTTTGGCTTTATAGCGGTTCTTGAATAAAGATATTTTCCAGCTAAAGTTAGTTTTGATTGATTCACTTCCGTCGAAAGGATAATTAGTTATTAAATTAGAGGCCGCTAAGAATACACCGTTCTCTCTACACAGACTTTAAACGTGAACCTGTGAGAAACGCTGATGGCGCTCCCATGCGCATTAAGAATTAATTCTATAGTTATGCGCATTTTAATATATGTGCGCATGTTTGTAATTCCCTACAAACCAAGCCTTAACAAACTACTTGTCTAGCCTTCAAATTTTGATACAGAATTTTATCACTTCGGGGTAGATACGCGAAACCGAAATTATCCCGACAACGCTTTATCTGTAGAGTGATCCTTCACAAGGGAGAGACTAGTTGACACTTCAGGACTGCGTTGTCATCGTGTCCAGGCGAAGGTCATTCGTCAGATCTGGATACGGCCTGGATCCGGCAGGCTGCGGTAAAACCTCGGGATAAACAAAGACACTAAAATTAGCGTAGATCCCATTCTTCTTATGATGTAACGTACATCAGGATTTATGGGAAGTGTCCCCAGTTCCGGCTGACCTAATCTTCCATTTAATTAAAATGAGTGTATCTGGCTCTAATCAAAGCTTCCTTTCCCCTTTCTTCCAAAAGATTCTTTAAAATAAATGTGTTTCTTTCAATATCTGGCTACCCGTCCCACGGCCAAGGAGGCCGTATTGTATCGCTGGCTCCCTGTATTGTCCTGTCCCACCTAAGCCACCTTCTCCAGCCCTTCGTCAGCCTCCTGGGCACCCACCCTCCCCTGTTGGATTTTCTTTCTCTGTTTCTTTCTCTGTTTGTCAGTTGTATTTAAAGGGGTGGTTGATTATGATTTCACTTTTCTAACTTTAGTTAGTGTGTAATGTTGCAAAGTTTGTTAGAAAGTCTGTTGGGGGAGCATCAAAATTAAGAGTAAGCAGATATTAAGCAGACTAATAATTAAGTCTACTCTAATGAAAGTTAGTTAACATGTAGGCCAGCCTGTTCTCACGTAAATGCGTCTCTATAGCACACATTGTGTTTATCGTGCAATTTATTCGCGAAAATGTGTTTTTACGTGCATATGATACGCAGTTTTCACGTGCATTTGATACGCACTTCATTGCGTGTAACACACACGCACCCCACACCACTAATTCTACCCAAACGTATAATACACACGCACCCCAGACCACTACTAAACCTACCCTAACCAACCCATGCGTGTCCTATGCACGTAAAAACTAATTTTCGCGTATAAATTGCACGATAAACTCACTGCGTGCTGTAGATGCATTTAGTGTGATCGGGTTGTGTAGGCCTAGTTGTAAAGTTAATTCATAATGTTCAAAAGGGACCATCAAAATAAAGTGTTCCCACGTAATTTTGTCGCAAAAAACATGGAAATAATTTGTTGTATTTATCCTATTGTTTTTACTATATTTATTTGCTTGGTCAGTGTGGTTGAGGGTTTTGGTTATTTTGCTGTTGTAGGCTGTATAAGGACATTTTAATTTATAACTGAAATAATTTGGCGAGGTGATATGGATAATGCGGTCGAGACTTGCTTCTATCCATACATCCATCCTTCCAATGATTTTAATAGCCTCTCCTAGGGAATCTCATCGATTAATTAGATATCCAGTCATGTGGTCAGTCAGATCACTGAATGCTAATTGCCCCATGTGCAGATAATATGTCTGGCAATGAACCTTTCATAAAGCCTGAAGGTCTGGAGGATTGCCGTTCCTGTTAGTCCATTAAGGGTTATTTTAAACAAACTAATCCTGCATGTGTGAATAATCGAATCAGCTTTAGCAATGAAGTATAGTGAGGGCGGAGGACGGATTTCTCGTTTTATGTGAAGTGTGTAGTGAAAAGAAACAGTATTAATAGCGCGTATTCGTAAAAGCTGAGGACATTTTAGACAGAATGAATTTGCTTTATCACTAGAGATCAGGGACAGGTTTGTTTTGGTTCAGCAAGCTAATGGGAATGAATTATTCAAATCAGCTAACCTTTGTACCAACTCTAATTTATTTTATTCAGGCTGCAGGTTTTCTCAATTATATTTGCATTCTACGGATTACTTTCTATCCCTTTTTAGTATGCTTTGCTAATAGATTTGTCTGAGCGCAGAATTTAAATCACAACTCCTGAACATCTGCTGGTATGCGTGCTTGTTTTGTGTGAGAACATTGATGTGCTTACGCATGCATGAATGCACAAGTGTGAGTATGTTGAATCATCAGGTAGAAATGTTAGACTGTATTGATACCCTACATCCTAAATTTGATCGAATCCGGCATGAATTCTCATAACATACGGTGCATGACAGGCATAACTGTGCAGATAGATGGTCTACTGCTCCAGGGCAAGCTGTCAGTCCGACTGTCCATCAGTCAAGCGTCAGAAAGGCACAATCCCGGTTTGAAACGTGTTACTCTCTCTCTCTGGGCTCGCTGGATTCGGCACGGCTCAGCGCACACAAACATCCTGCAGGTGCATACTCACAAGAGATTTGTTTATTTCTGTACGGAGCGCTCGCTCGCCTCTGTTTTTTCCTCTAGCTTTACTCTTGTACATTCTCTGGGTTTCTCAGTAAACTCACACTCAACAAACTGTTGCTATATCAAATTGAACTGCAAGTGTGAGGTGTGTCATTACACAGAAGATGAAAATAAATAACATGCATGAACTTTGTACTTGATAAGTGGAAAATGAATATTTGATTATGGTGCTGTGAAACCAGAATAATCATAAGATTTCACAATTATTCATGAGATTTTTACAGTAAGGCTAATTAGCTTTCTACATTGTACCTGAGCTATATAAAACTTTAATTAATGAGATATATATGTGTGTACTATATTGTGGGAAGTTAGGCTAAATCTCACCATTGCTTTGTAGTTCTTAGATGTTTTTAATTCAACGCCTACTGTATCATATTTGATGGGCCTCTAAATTATCATCATGGTCAAAACTTTGCTGAAAAACCTGCTGTACACGATCGTTTTGCTGTGTAATCTTTACTGTTTTGTATAAAGTAACATAATAACTTTTATATTGTTAATAATATTTCAAGATTAAGACTTACAGCAACTTAGGGTTACTTGATTATATATCCTCTTTTAGAAGAAAAAAATTAAATATGATCAGGCTTCGTTTATTTGTTCATCTCTAAATCATCATTAGCCTATATTGCATTGCATTATATGTTTTGTTTATGTTTTATGTGTTATATGCATTGAAACAGTCTGCTGTACTTTTATAAAGATCTCATTGCTTTACACTGCATCAGAATTTCATCTTACTCCATATAAATATCAGCAGCTGCACTAAATTGCATATTTCTGCTCAGTTTGGTCCTCTGAATAAAATGTAGGTGTTTTTTCCTCCTCGATTGTTTTTCTGTATAATACTATATGAGCATGATGTATTAAATAGTTTTCAAAATGTTTAGATATTTTAGAAAATGTGTTCAATAAACTGTTAATTTTCAGAATTGTTTTATTTCATGTGTAAGGCTTTACACAGGGTTCAGCATCAACTTTGTCTCAGATTTAAAATAAATAATTTGACCGTTCGCAAAGACCCGCCCGCCTTAGTTACTGTCGCTATGTCCGACAAGCTACACCGCTCTCACGCCACACCATATTCTCACGCAGTGAAAAATACATCGTGGAGCAGAGAGGAGAGTGACAACGAGCTGACCGACAGGACGGACCAGCTTACTTTTCTGTTACTTTACAAAGTCTCACCTTTAAATGTGGTCATTTAAAAAAATTAATTTAAACAATAAATACCGTTTTGTGGCTCTTTAATGTGTGTGACAGATCGCTGTAGAGCATCAGTTAAAGCTGCTCGTGAACCGATCATCTCTTCCTTCTAGTTCATTTATAGCATCAAATAAACATGAATGAACATAAGGAGGAATGTTGTTTGATCCGCGGAAAGACGTCACACTCAAATCCTCCCATGTTAATCTACTAAGTCTCCTGACTGCTTTGTCGGACAAAAAGGCGGATGGTGAAATATGATTATTCAGATCACCTGTCAATCAAGCTCCCTGCGAAGGGTCAATTCAGAATTTAAAAAAAAGACAATTGTTGAAATGCAATAAGAGTATGTAGCAGATCAAATAATTTGGTCTAGAGAGATTTTGAGGAGAAATGTTTGAATATGTATTGAGATCTCTGACTTTTGATTTCAAGAATTTGATTGGATCTCTAGTGAAAGAGGAGATTAAGTGAGATTACCTGAGGCAGGGCATTTTAGCAAAAGTCTACATTTTCTAGCAAGGCAAAATATTGTTAAAGAGACCCCAGTTGTATATATATATATATATTTTCCTTTATGTAGTCCTATTCATTTTGTTCAGATGAGAACAATCTAAAGCACTGTTAAGAACACTCCTGTTGATTTATATCAAGATGTGATAGAACAACTGGTTGGAAGGCAAAATATGATTTATTACAAGCAGCAGTTAAATAAATAACCCTCATACGGAAATATGGAGCTTTAAAGAGCTAAAGTGACATCTTTTGGATGGAAGATGAAGCTTCACCATTTGGGAAAAGAGTGTCTGGTGTAAAACATTTTCTTTTTTTTTTAAAGCAGAGACTCTTTTCTTGTATTGCATTGCATTGCATGAATATCTGAACATGCAATATATCAAAAGAAAGAACAAAGAGTCAAACCCTCCGAAAGTTGTCATGACAGAACAGCATTTAACCATTTTCATCGATCAATAATCACTATAACTGTTCATTTGACTTTTCCCCCAAAGTGATGTAGTGGAAATAAAAAAATATATATATTCTTTTTTTTTTTTTTGTAATGAAAAATGGAACAAAGATAAATCATGTCAGAAAGATATTTTGCACATTAAAAGTACAACCTATGTAATATCACTGAAAACCCAGAGAAAAAAGATAAATATGTATAAAAAATTTTTTTTTAAATAACCTAAATAACCTTGCATTTGCAATTGGTTATGTGTGGTGTAGGATGACCTAATCATCAAGCTCATGTGAAATAGTTCCTGTCTTTATCTGAAGTGATTTATACTATGGTAATTCCAAATAAATCTCAGTTGTTCTTAAGATTATTCTGACATATTTTTGGTTGCATACTATACAAGAGCCCCAAAAAGCCTCACAAAGCATCAATGAAATGTCACTTTGGTTTTCAATGGCATTGCATATGATTTATCCTTGTTTTATTATTTAGGCTACATCACAAAAAACATCCGTTTCAACATTGGTGTGTAGAATTTTTATATCCATATTGCACACATTTTATAAAATGCAAGCTTAATTTGCCAGAATCTTTCTGCAGTGTCTGTGTTTGAATGGTGGGATGGTATTTACACTGATGTGGTGTAGTACAACCCACAAGGTGATTACGGAGGCCTGTCACATCAGACTGCAGCGTGTAAACTTCACAAGTGCAGTGAGGACGAGGAATCTCACACTCCCTTGTTAACACCCACTCGGTGACACTCATGCTCACAGTCTGTGCTGTCGAGGTGGGCTTATATTTATCTTCTTTTTCTTTCTTTATTTAAATAAAATTTACCAATACATTTTCCTATCGCTGTTAAAATAAGAGACTAACAAGTTCTGAGGACTGACTTACAACGATGATTAATTCGTATCTACAGACCGCACGTTTCCAGCTTTCTGCCAGATATCACACTGAATTTGATTAAATCAGCGAATGATGGAACATGCCGTGCTGGTGCCATGGTGATGATTAGGCAGTGTACGGGACAGTCAGAAAGCTTTGAGATGCTTTCAAATATACTGACACCCCAGAGAGGAAATTAGAGGTCACGTATTGCATGAAATCTGTTGTTGATTTGCTCAAGCTGAAGCAGAACCAGCCATTTGATTTTTCCAGTTCATGTAAGGACAAATGCAGAGTATTCCTCTGTGAATGCTTTAATTTTGGGTGTGACAGCAATAAAACTGTAGATTATGTCTATTGTAATCCACTCATTTTTCATATGAGTGAGTGTCTCTGTTAAAGCTACACTGTGTAACTTTTTTAGTTTATTCTTAGCTTTCAAAAATATATTTGCTCCTTAATGTATATTTACTTCGTTCAAGTAATAAAGTATTCTCGTGAGTGTATAATATGCCATTGAAAATAAATACGGGTGAGGGGTTCAAATGTCGGTCGCCATGTTGCCCCTCCATCTTGAAAGTACATTAGCCAAAGAGGGACATACCCGTTAATTCAAGCTTCGCCTTTCGCGTGTCCGCAATTCACTGGCACCGGCCCTGTTTTTATTTTTTCCTTTCCCTCCACTCTTCCACCTCCGTCACATCAACTGATCTCTGCTCACGGAGAAAATGATATAGCCTACAATGAAAACTTTGCCTTACGCTAGTGATGTCGTACAATATACAGAATAACGATAGCACTGATAAAAGTTACTTTACTAAGATTAGCTTGCATTCGTCTGGGACTGATAGCTGATGTTAGCAATGAAATGGTAAAATTACGAAAACATAACTATTATTCATTTTACATAGATAACATAACCTATATGTTAACTGACAAATTAAATTACTGCAAATTATAATAGTTTTCTAAAGTAACCTCATCACTTGAAGGAACACTCATGGACGAGGTCGAACTGGAAGCCATGTTAATCTTGGACTACATTGGCCACCGTAGGAGTTAAAACGAAATCGGAATTGAGAGGAACAGAAACTAATATTCACTGGATGGTCATATACCTTTTCACCGCTAGATGGGGGTAAAAATCACACAGCGTAGCTTTAAGTTTTGACACGGTCAGTCATCTCAGACCTGTGCTTCCAGTCCTCCACCTGACCACCGCTTTAAAAATAACTGAAGGTTTCATTAACGGGAGACTTTACAAAAACTAGTTTTGAGTGTGTGCTTATTAAAAACATTTTCTAATTAAAAACTAGAGGCAGTAAAATGCCAACAACTTTTATTCATTTTCACGCAAATTATGATTACAAGGGAAAATGAATGATAAATGTTCTGTATAGTGCACCTTTAATATTATCTTTTTCAGAATCAATTCAACAAAAATGTGTTAAATTGTCCTTGCTCTGATTACCTGATTATATGACAGCCTTAGTCGCCGCATAGTCCATTTATTTTCCACACATGGCATCATGGCTCTTTAAACTGCATTGATTGCTCACTGCGGGTTGCCATGTAATGATTTCCCACATCACCCTGATCTCATATAAGTGAGAGTGATTCCTCTCTTTAAAGGTTTCCTGCAGGATAACAGACGTCATGTTTAATGTGGCAGCTTCCTTCTTAATCTCTCTCCAGAATAACTATCTAATTAACGACAATAAATTAGCTTTATGCTCTGATTCAAACACTTTACCTGTGGCTATAGGCACCCCTCATGGAGATAAATGTATATTACTCCATGTGCTCCTTCTTCCATAAAGGATTTTATATTTAAAAATAATAATAATGTTGGCTCCACTCAGCCACTGTTTTATATTATTTCAACCAATTTTTTGTCTCACATAAGAGAGAATGTAAAAGTCGGATTAATTTACTTTTCTAATATTTCATTTCATTTAATTATTTGACTTTGTAAATAGGGATTTTTTTAAGTCCCCCTGTAGTCAATAATTGTATCCCGTAAAACTCATCTTTGACCACCAAAATGATATATTTAAACGTTTTATTCTTGGAAAAAAAAAAAATAATGCCCTAAAATAGCTTGAATGTAACTCTACACCATTGCCTCATCAAGTATACGCGGGCGGCGGTTCTATGAATATGCAAATGAGCCCCGCCTCCACTCACTCGCACCAGCTCAGAGATCCACTCGTTGACGATCACACATTGATCTGATTGGTTAAGGCAGTTTGTGACGTCAGAAACACCAGCGATTTCAAACCTTCTGTTCACTGCAGTTTTAAAGAGAAAATACTCAGCAATGGTGTTGACTTATGAATTTGCAACGTGGTTTGTCTTAAAGCATATTTAAAACACCACATACATATAAACAACATTTTCACCACAGGGGGACTTTAAGTTCATGTTGAATTTTCTACTGTTTTTTCCCCCCCAGAAGAAAAGCTAGAGACTCAAAGGCGCCCATTTAAACTCATTGGTGTCTAGCAGAAGCAATTGAGATATTTTAGAGATCTCCTTTGTGATTTTCCTTTCTTATGGGTTGATATTAAGCTGGTAAACGAGGAGGAAGAGCTCAGTGCGATCTGGCATGAATGACTTTTGAACGAGCGTCAAAAGAATGGAAAGAAAGAGTTTCTCCCACAGTTAAATCCTCTCGACTGTGAAAGCGAATGAAACAGTGGCTTGTGGCTGTCAATGCAGCTACAAAGTCATTACACACACACACACACACATGCACTTCCTTTTGTTTTCCATTTATGTTTTTGAGTCACTTTCAATCTAATACAACATAATCTCGTCAAGTGATTACAACCCACCACCAAAAAAATAAAATGTTAATAAGGACTTCCTGGCGGATTTACTAATAAATAAGTGAAAGCGTGATTATTGTCAGAGGGCTTGTTATTTTCATTGTAATTTATCACAGATCTCATCAAATCATAGAACTGGATTCTTACCCATGGATGCAATTAAGAATAAGCCGGCTTTCTGTTAGCAGGGTATGCAAATAACGCAAATACACAAACAAGCAGACATGAAAAATTATTTCATGAACATTAACAGACATAAAAACACAGAGAGCCGCTGTAATGAATGGGGAGCTCCGTCTAATTGGTGATGTGTATGTATGGCCCATGTCTAATATACATGAGACGTGAGTTTTGCCTTCCCTTCATTATAGCGGCTCCATCTTGATCTGAATGGCAGCATTGAGTATAATCCCATTACAGTGGCCAGTAATCACAAGGAAAAAAGGCATGCAGTTGCTCATTATGTGCAATCCAAGCATTATGTTTTAGCCTTTGATAGGGTGTAGACTTTCTCCATTTCTTCCCGAGGATTAGCAGACAGCGTGTCGGGGTGTTTCTGCTGCCTCGGGATCTGTTTAATACCCTATGCATGGACACAGCCCAGCTCTGTGGAGCAGAACAGGTCATGCTCACTCGCGAGAAGAGTGCGACTGCAGGACTGTGTGATACAGCGTCTGACAGGGTCCTGGATGAAAGACGACGGACTTGAATTTTTGACTTGTCCTTTTGTCTGTCTCTCTTTTACTTTATTCTGCATACGTTCAAGTAATATTAAAACAAAAGAAAACTAAATGAAATGTACCCTTGTGGAAAAACAAGTGTATCATGCTTTAAAAATATACTTTTAAAGAATATACTTAAGAATTTTACTATAGATTACATAAATGCAATGCGGTTTTAACCCACTTAAGCAGGACTTCAGTACATTTGTATGTGTTATTATAAAATTACTCCTATTGCCTTTGAGATATGGTTAAAGTATATGTACTGACAACAACCATTTATGTAAAACTAAAGTCATTTCTAGAGACTTGTTTCTCAAGTACTTTAATATATTTGTATTAAACATTTGCAATTATGAAGTTGTAATTTAGTACATTTAAAATATATTAACTTTAAATGTAATATTGAATAACACACTACCTTTCATTTCATTGATATTGTATTATTTGCAAGGATGTGTATTCCCTTGTGAAAAAGAAGAGTGCTTGAATGTGGTGTACTTCAAATTTTAAAAGTATATTTTTAGAGAACTGCTAAAAATATACTTTTAAAATTTGAAGTACACCACATTCAAGCACTCTTCTCTTTCACAAGGGAATACACATCACTAGAAACAAAAGGATTATTGTTTAATTGTTTACATCAGCACTATTCATTTTCATACACGTGACTAATTGTTGACTTGTTGATAAGATGTGTTTTTACTAATTAATGAATCCAGAAGTGCCAATAATTTGAGCCATGAGCATTTTTACATATTGTCATATACTGACACCTTGTGGACATTTTACAGGTCATTTATTTTTAGAAAGGCATTATAAATCATAGCCTACTGAAATATTGCATGAAGTGAAAAGAGTTGGATTTTTATGTGCCGTTTAGATGCAGTAATGCAGAGGCTTAGAAATAAAATTCAAGCTATAGTATGTCTGACCTTGAAAAAAAAAAAAGCACTGAAAACACTTGGGTAGGATTAGGGGTGGGGAGTGCGTGCGTATTACACGCCATGAAGTGCGTATCATATGAACGCAAAATCTATTTTTGGCGTATAAATGGCACGAGATGTATTGATATGAAAACTCCATTTTGTGACTGTTGTAACATCAAATCATCATTCAAGGTTACAGTATCTATGAAGTAAGAGAGAATGAAGGAAGTTGGTACAAGGGTTATGACGCAGTCGTTTTAAGGTTGGTTTTGAGACAAAACGCCAATTGCATACATATTAGCATTGGTTATCTCTATGTTTTTTTATTTTTATGAATGTCTACTCGATTGCTGTAGAGTTTTGATAATAAAAATAAATAAATTGTAAATGCTAACAATTGACCACGATCAGTGCTGGGGGCGACACATGACAAAGTAACAAGAGTTATGTAATCAGATTACTTTTTTCAAATAACTAGTAAAGTGATGTATTACTTTTAAATGTACAACTAAATATATTTTTCAAATGTGCAGAGGCTGTGTAAACATGATAATAAATTGTAGTTCTAGAATAAATCTGAGCCTTCATTTACTCATATCACTTGAATAAAGATTATATCATTTACAAAATTAATAAAAACAGTGAAAAGCAAACCCGGAATATTATGTTAACACCTGCAATTATTTAATAGGTTAAACCCAGGTTAGAAAAAGTAATGTAAAAGTAATGTACCACATTTCTTTCCATACAAAGGTCTCAATTAGTTACTTTTTAGGGCGTAACGCTATAGCGCAATATAAAGCGTTACTTAAAAATTACTTTCCCTAACTCTGATCACAATAAAACATTATTATGGAAAGGCATACTGTGTTCTCAGGACAAGCGTAATCATTGGTCTCAGGTTGGGGCATGTTGTCACGTAATTTTATAAATAGCAATGATTACAATTTATTTTTACCATTGTATTTTGCCTGTAACCACTTCCATTATTTTGTGCTTCATCATTTTTTATTGTTTAAAATGTCCTTATTAAAACATCCCGAAAACAGATTTGCTGGTTTTTTTTATACTTAAATGGTATTTTTTTTTTTTTTTTTGCAAACAGGTTTCCATTGTGACAACATGTCCTGTAGTGCATCAACATGCACTCCTATTGGGACAAGTTGTCACAAAAGGTCAAAATATCCTCAGTGAGCTGCATATTATTTACTTAAGTGTGACACATACCGTACACTGCATCCTATTATACTAGCCTACATGTCTATTGTGATAAATTATATTTTAAATATGGGAGGAAAGAAATATCCTCCATATGAAATTAATAGCCACCACTGCCTTTTGGCAACTTAATTGAATAATGTAGCCTAAATAAATAAAAGAAAAAGAAGTAATAGTTGCTAGTTGTATCTATCTTTAGCTTTAGGTTGCTGACTATCAACTAACTTAGCTAGGCTACATAACTGGCCAAACTGGATTAGCAACGGTCGTGATCAAGAAATAATGATTGTGTAAACAATACATGGATGATACCTCATACAGTATGTCATTTTACAAGTCATTACACAAATATGAACGAATATTTACTTATCAGATTTGATGACGATGGAAGAATTAAATCATCCGCTGATAAACTCTCCAGCATTGCCGATGATGAACCAACTCTGTTTCGCGCTTCGCGTGATCTCGCGATAAATAATGAGAACTTACCCTAACGGTTCAGCATATGTTTTTAAGTTGAGGCGACACATACTCTAGTTAAGTCAATTTACAGACTAGTTGAGACAGTGAAAACAACATGTTAAGTCGAATTAACAAATTCAGAAACTACAAGTTGTATCAATTTACAAAATTGCATTGAAAAAACTAAAAAGCGGAATCCTTTTTTACAGTAGGCCTACATCTGTTCTTGTGGTGGGACAAATGTGAAGCAAACTATGGAAGCTTGTTTCTGCCACAGAATAAAAAAATAAAACATGTAATTGTGACTTTTTATCTTACAATTCAGACTTTTTTTTCTCACAATTGTGAGGTTACATCTTGCAATTCAGACTTTTTATCTCAGCATTGCTTCATATAAGGTCGTAATTGAGAGCTATAAAGTCAGAGTTGCGTGAAATAAAGTCGCAATTGTGTTATAAAGCCAGAATTGTGCAATATAAACTCGCACTTGCAACAAATAAACTCGCAATTTTGACTTTTTTTCCTCAAAATTATTTATATCTCTCAGTTCTGAATTTATAAAACACATTTGGGAGATGTAAAGTCAGAATTGTGTGATATAAAGTTGCAATTGCGAGTTATAAAGTTAGAATTGTGAGATATAAACATGCAATTTTGGTAAAAATTGCAAGTTTATTTCTTGCAATTGAGAGTTTATATATCACAATTCTGACTTAACAACAGGCAATTGCGACTTTATATCTTGCAATTCTGATGTAAACTCGCAATTGTGAGATAAAGAGTCGCAATTATCGTTTAAAATGTTTTATTCTGTGAAAAAAAATAATATAATGGCAAAATGATCAGGGGAAGTTAAAATATAAAAAATATCCCAACATCCTCCAATCTCTAAAAATGTGATAATCTATAACACAAATGCAGGGTCCAGGATTTTTCTAGTGAACTACTGCAGCACAATGTTATAAAATCACTTTCAGCTGTAAGACGTTTGAGTAATGTGTTTCATCTCCAGCCATTCATTATTTATGTCTAACAAAGAATAGCTGAAATGCATGTGGGGTTGCATATTCATAATTTCAATTTCTCACACATGCCCAGCTAAAAATAACTCACCAATTATTGTCAGGCCCAACAAAGGACTGGCTTCAGCCAAAGGTTAAACGTCTTTATGTCTATAGCCCATTTTAAATAAGACCTGCGTGATTTTCATGCTGCGTGTCTGTCATTGTTACATGGGGGTGACCCCTGTTAATGGTTTGTAAGCAATTCTTCACCTTAATCCTAAGCGGTTCCCGCACACTACTGCTGCTACATGCCATTAGTGAGATGACAAACATTGTAACCACATGAGGTAATGAGAACAGCTTGCTTGGGTTGACTCAACATGTGCAGCGCTGAGTTAAGTCTGTACCACATACCAATCCTCTCTCAGGTGCATAAACACATATACGTTATTAATGTATGACATGAGGTAAGTTGTCTGTGCCTGTTGCTACTTTAATTGGAGCATATGCATTTATATGGGATGGATCTTGCAACAAGTAAGTTATTTTCTTATTTTAACTATCCAAAATTACCAATTGTTTAATATCCATAAAGCATTAAGAAAGCAGAAAAAAAATTGTTTTTAGAAAGAATAATATGCAAATATATGTGCTGCTAAATAATTATATTTTTTCCCCGTAATGTAAAATTGACATTTGTGTTTGTTTTTGCAGAGCAACACAGCTTACATTTGATATGTTTTCTGTTCTTTGTTGGTTGGCGCAATGACAAAAAAAACAAGGGACAATGTGTGTGATATATTGTGCTCAACGTCCTCAACTCATCTGACACTGTAATAACTACAATACTTCATGACACTCATCACAACCTTTTAAAGAGATCCTAGACCTTGTCTAAGCATTGGCAGGCTTCAACAAACATGTGGTTTGAGGGTAACGTCTTGACTTAACCCAAATCTGTAAATTTGTAATTATTAAGCTCTCATTAATAATTATTAAATATTATTTTAATAATTAAATATTAAACATTTAATGCAAAATAGAAGAGACAATGTATTAATCGAATAGATACCTATGCTGTGAACTGCTTAATCACTTGTGATGTTCCCCAAGGCTCCGTGCTGGGACCAATATTGTTCACGTGTATACTTCCACTCAACTATGTGATTCAAGAAACTTTTCCTTTTTTTTTTTATTGCTATGCATTAAAATGTGTACTTTCTTTAGCTAAATACAGAAAAAAATAGGTTAGACATGCTCTTCTGAGTTTCAAGATTACAGGGAAACTTATAGATTTATACCAGCAAGTCTAAGTCAGGAAGATTTACATACGTATACAGTAGTCAACACTTAAAGTGGATCAAAACCTTTCATCAAAGTTATACATGAATTTTGAACAATACCCGTTCTTGTCGTAAGACAACTTAGATTAACTTTTTTGATCCACTTCAAATGTTGACTACTGTATGTTGAACAGCCTCTGTTATATCTATTTTTATTTTTACATCTCATTAAAAAGTGTATAGTCTGCATTTACCAATATTTAAGAAGTAAATATTTTGTCAATGTAATTTGGATTGTTTTATTATAGAACTTTTATAGAAACTATAGAATTGTTATATTTTTATTTATTTTTATTTTTTCTGTTTTTGTTGTACCTATCATTATTATGTATTGTGAACCACTTTTTGATGGTAAACAAATGAATATTTACTATAAAGTATTATTATCAAGTTCTTAATTCTGAATTTAAATTCAGATTCTGAGTAGCGCTGAGACGGTTACTGGGGAATTATTGAAATTATGATTCAATCTGTTAAAAAAAAAGTGTTGGCTATATAATAGCAAACATTCCTTGAGTTTTCAATGATATAATAGACATTTGTTTTGGTTCTTTCAGTTTGGTTCCTTTCTAGGACTTACTGCATGTGTCATGACATAGCCATTCCTATTCCACATTTAGAAAACTTCTCTCATGGTTACCTAATGTGTCCCATGAGAGTATGACAAGGTTATACACCTCCCATAGATCACTTAAACTTCAGGTGGACCTTGCTTGCACCGTGATGTTTGGCACCAAACTTTTGTCTTATTTCCTCAGTCTGACCAGATAAACTACAAGAACGAATCCCGGAATGGCATACAACAATAAATCATATGATCATATGATGGTGTTGTGTAATAAAAAAATAAAAAAACACGAGAAATTAGTTAATTTACTCTGTGTTTTCCTAAGGGAATCATTTTCATATGATAAATGAGTAGCTGGGAAAAAAAATGTTGGCTATATAATCAAAATTATCATCCTTGGCAAAGGTAGTTATACGTTTTCAAGTAGACAGGTTGTGTTTGCATTTGCCACTAATGCATCAGATTCAATGAACTGAAGTGTAAGAAAAGTTTGCAGTCGCCAATTAGAATAAAAAAAAATATATTTTCATATTGAATCTTTAATTTTTCTCTATGCATATTCCACATTTAAAGTAATATATAAATATATATATACAAATAAACATTTAAGATCTATATTGGGTGTAATAATTAAGAATAATAATTACTGATTAATTTTAAGAGTGTGTGAGACTGTGTTTTGACTCTCTGAAGGTAATATAATGAAACATGTATTGATTTGTCGAAGGTTGCACGCTGTCTGACCGTCATAGCCGTACATGGCACTAGTTCTACAGCACTGTGATCACAGGGGTCTCGACCAAGGTGTTGAAAACTGAATTAGTGGGGGGTGTTGGTAGTCATGTGTCGTCATGTGCATGCCAGTCTCCATCAAAGCATGGATGACATCACCATCAATAATGCAGATAGCTCATCAATGACCAACAGGAGGGGGCTTGTGCATATAAAAAGAGGAAGAGTAGTCCCAACACACAAATACGACACCGAACAACACATGGACCCTCTCAGTACAGCAGCTACCAAACACAAAAGCAGTCAAATAAAAGACAACAAGACTTGGTAAGTTTAGATGCCATTGCCTCACTAATAGACACTTCTGAATTATAGAAGAAATGAAAAGTCTCTTTACTATGACTTACCCCACAGGTCACTATGTTACCCACACGTTCTTTGGAGAAACCCGTGCTTATCATTGTGCTGTGGGGTCTTTGCAGTTTGTTGTATCTGGAGGGAGCACCACTCAGGTAAGAGAGAATAGGATGCAACATTGATCCGAGATGTTGAGTTGTTCGTAGTTTTGTAATCTCAATTCAAATCTGACCACTCCATATCTCCATCTGCAACAGCAAGAGGTCAATCAGTGAAGTTCAGCTCATGCACAACGTTCGGGAGCACAAGGAGATGTTAGAAAGACAGGACTGGCTTCAGCTGAAGCTCAACAATATCCTCATTCCCTCTTTAAATGACTCCCAAAAGGAGCAAAAGGGGAAAAACAGCGGCCCATCTGTCAGACGTTTAAGAAAGGGGGAAGGAGCGACCTGGATCTGGAACTGATGTTGAAAAGCTAATGAACTCAAAATAATGAAAAGTGTTTTCTCGGTAACATCAGTGCAGGAGGAGGACACAGAAAGTGTCAATTAAAATATACTGCTGTAATTGGAGAAAGAAAGTGCACTGCTTTACTTATGTCTTTTTTATTTATTTATTTTCAAATAGTACTTTTATTTATTTGTAAATATATGTTGTTTTTTAGATATTAAAGCATAATGTTCATAGCCTGTGTAGGACATACAAAGGACAATGTCTTAACCTTGTAGGCCTATGCCTTCAGTCACTGGTTTCGTTGCTGTGTCACTGTTTAAATGTTTGTTTGTTTTCTTAAAGAAAGATTTGTACTTTTTTTAGACATCCAGCAATTGCACTAAAATGTGGACCAACTGGATCTGTTTATCTGTACACTATATTATACACACCAACAAACTAAGACAATTTGTGTTGCTCTTTCTTTCTTTCTTTCTTTCTTTCTTTCTTTCTTTCTTTCTTTCTTTCTTTCTTTCTTTCTTTCTTTCTTTCTTTCTTTCTTTCTTTCTTTCTTTCTTTCTTTCTTTCTTTCTTTCTTTCTTTCTTGTTAGCAACTTTTGTTTTTTTTTAAACCCATTGACCACGTCACACAGTTCTCGCGATACTTTAGTGAAGTCGCGTTTCCTGTCAGCAGTTGGTGGAGATCAAATTCGCATTTTCAGGAAAAGCTGATGGTCCTCTTCAAATTTTGATGGTTATTCTTTTCAATTTACCTCACGGGAGAACACCAGTATTAAATAATTTCACAAACTATGCTAACGATACAGTAAAAAGGTAAGAATTTGTATAATTTTTCATCTAAACGGCTGTTGTTTTGTTGGCTAGCTTCGGTGGCTAGCTAACGTTAATAGTTCTGTTGCGTCCGCTGAGGTTTTGTGTGTAAAAAGGATCTCGCTGCTTTACAACAAACCAGACATATAATCACACGTTTATTTATACGTCCTTGTTTGATTAATGAGTGAAGCGTGTCAGATAGCGTTTATTTGGCTTTTGTTCTTTTTGTTTTCTTGTCATGCATCGACTCTGGCAGGATGACACACCATCCGCGACACTTCGATCAGTCATTGATTAGTTGGATGGATGTCAGTTCTATCGCTTTTGTTTTATCAAATCAGAAGAGTTCTTAAAAAACATTTTAAATAACATTATGGAACATGATTATGTACACTTCAGTGGCCCTAAACAGTATTTTGACGCTTAATTCTCTGAATCCTGAATTACATTCGCGGAAAAAAAAGCTAATGCTAACACTTTAACACATTTCATTTGTTAACATTAATGTATCATTAACTATCCATGAGCAATACATTTAGTTCTGTATTTTTAAACTGCTGTTCATTGTTTGTTCATGTTAGTTCACAGTGCAATAAATAATGTTAACAAATAGCCTACAACTTTTGATTTTAATAATTTGGGAGTAACGTTAACTTACATGTTGAAATGAACAAAGAAGTGCAATTCATTATTAGTTCATGTTAACTAACTAATGTAGTTAACTAATGAAACCTTATTGGAAAGTGTTACCAAACAAATTCTTTTTAACACTGTAGTCATTTTATTATGTGTACAAAAAAAGAAAACTAGTTGTTGTCACTAAAACTTTACTGTAAAAAAAAAAGTGAATATATATATATATATATATATATAATTTAAAATGGATAAGCAAGTTAATTGAATAAGTTTGACCAAATAACATGTGATAACTAGCAAAGCAATTTTATATATTCTCCCTGTTTAAATGACTAGCCTAACCTTCCACAGTAAAGAATATAATCACTAAATTGTGGATCATAATGACAAATGAACATAATAGCTATATATATATATATATATATATATATATATATATATATATATATATATATATATATATATATATATAGCCGTCGGTGTATGAATGGGTGAATGTGAGGCAATGTAAAGCGCTTTGGTGGCCATTGGGTCTGTGAAAGCGCTAAATAAATGCAGTCCATTTACCATATATATAATTATGAAAAAGTACAAAAAAAAAATCACGTCATAGTTGTAACATCATATCCTGAATAGTAATGTAGCCTAAATATGTAAACATGTCTAAAGCAGTGAAAAAAATGTTTAAATTATGGCGTCCAAAAGCTTTATTTGCATGGCCAAACATTTCTGATTGCAATGAAATGCAACGTAAAAGAGATTGATGTGAAGCAGTTTAATGGTCGTTAATTCATTTCATTATCTTACGTTGTGGGAAAAGAAACAGGTCTTGTACTTGTGAGGACACGACCAGAATCCCATGTGTTCAGTAAAGTGTGTGCAGATTATTACTCACACACTGCACAGGATGATAAATGAAGCAATTCTCTTCCTTGTAAGTGTTTACTAAGTCAACTAGTTTATCTACTTGTGTGTGTGTGTGTGTGTGTGAGAGTCACTTAACCTACACATCTCAAAGGATAGGATAGGCTAATTGTTTGTGGTTTTGGCTTTAACTGAGACTTTGCAGGACCTGGCTTTTTTAACTCATAAATATGTGCATTAACAATGTTTTTATTAACTGCACACTGACTCTTTGTGATATAGAATATATAGCCTATGGTACGTACTTGGCACAATATGAAAGAATGACGAACTGGCCACGGGTTTATCAGAAGTCCTCAGCTATGTTAATTGGTCAGTGCACGGCTCAGTAAGAAACGGGTGGTCTCTCTCCCTCTCTCTCTCACTCTGAATTTGTTTTATTTTAAGGGACTGGTTTAAATGGACAACTATCTTTGGAATTTCCTGAACATTAAAAACCCCAGAAGTGCTGTGCGAGTGTGCGCAGAGGGAGAGGTTCTGCACACACATATCTGATTCATATCCCGTCTTAAAGTGCCTCTATTATGCCATTTTAAATGCTCATATTTTAGTTTTGGAGTCTCCTACAACAGGTTTACATGCATCAAAGGTCAACAACACTTTAATTTTCTCATAATATACATTGCACATCACCACATTTTTATTTTATTCTCAAACGACTCGTCAGATGAATTAGTCTCTCTAAATCCCGTGAGCCTTCTCTGCTCTGATTGGCCAGATGGCACAGTCTGTTGTGATTGGTCTACCGCGTGCCGCGCTTGTCGGAAGCTAAACGCCCATTATCATAAGTAACTGAAGCTCCGAAGCCTTCCTCAGTCCTGATTGTACACACTGTAAAGGCCGTAACGATGAGATCGATTTTACCATATCAATCCGAGCTCGATTATGAAACATTGGAAGAACTAGTTATTCAACCCGAACCTCCATCGCAAGCACGTCTTGAGCAAATTCAGTTTGAGGTGCATTATGAGATATTGCTGTAATTCCTCACCATCCGCATTAACAAGTGCATGTTCATCAACAAACCGATGTGTAGCTTTAGCTTATATTTCTCATTTATTGCGGTGCACATGCAAGAACCGCATAATTAGCCGAGCACTAACGTGAATGACTGATGCAACATTAAAGTTTGCAAAACAAATCTGCATTAATAGACACAGTTTTAAGTACCGGTAATAGTATTTCAGTAAGACCGTAATAACGTGAGTTAGCCAGAGACCGACCCAATATAAACCCCAAAACTACTTATTTTGAACACCCAGCTGAAAATATATACACCAACAATTATTCATTCTTTACAGGTTGTGATTCTGAGGAGCAAGCTGGTCCAAGTAAACTGCAGATGTCCTATCTAGTGGTGTAGAACCGTAACGCTATTCAAATTACAGAGACGGGACTCGTTTAGGCTGTTCATAGTCTATTCTTTCTTTTTTTGGAGACAAAGTTAAATTCAAAGTTAAAGTCCATCATGTTAAACTTTATTTATCATGCACTTTTGACTTTACATATTTGCAGAACGTTTACATTCACAAACAGCTTTATTACACACTGCATGAAAGGGAATATTCGGGGGGAAAAATTAATAATAGGGGCACTATGGTTATTAATCTAATGCGTTTTAGAATATTTACAACGCAATATAAAATATTTACATATTTTGACATAATTTGACTTTCAAACGTGTAATAGAATGGCACTTTGATTTACCACGGTACTGTATGGTTACTTTAGCATTGTGCAAGTCTAAAAACCATGGTAGTACAACAGTGCTGCTTTGTTCACTTATATGCTACAGGTGTGTATGCACACACACACAACGAGTCTGTTCAGTTGTATGACAAACACCAGGGCCCAGGGCCCGTTCTCCTGCTTATTACTACACTCATGACCTCCAGCTGAATTCACCCAGGCACTTCCTGATCAACTGGAACAGAAGCTGTTCGAACACACACCCTGTGTCAGTCCATACCGTCCCAGCCCTAGTTGCAGCTGAGAGTGGGTCTCTGGGAAAGGTTCATTCACAGCCCATTTCCAAAGGGGCGTCACCAACGGACGTCGCTCAAATGCCTCTGGACCTAAATCTAAATTTGCCAGAAGTTCGGCTGGGTTTTCCCAGGCTATCATTTTAGTACATCAAGTTAAAAGTAAATGAAAATGTTTTATTTAATATGTTATTTAGTTTCACTAAAATGTATTTTATTTAAATGAAAGAATGTTTCTTTATGGTTTTAGTTAACTGTAATAATAACTGGACTCCACTTTGCTATGCAGAGATGTGAACAAACGTGACATTAGCTCTCTATGGTGACGTGGGACCCATTGCACCTTAAATTACACTGGGAGTCTGTTCCTCTCGAGAGTCGCTGGATTCTGACACTGGGTCTTGTATTCAGAAGTGTTTCTCTCTTTTTCCCGCAGTGGCCAGATGTGTTAGTCTGGACTTGAGACTGTCCAGGTGAAAATGAACATGCATGGTGCCAGCGGAGGCTGTGACCGATCCAGAGATCGAAGGCGCTCCAGTGACCGCTCTCGGGACTCTTCGCACGAGCGCGCAGAAGGCCAGCTCACACCCTGCATTCGCAACGTGACCTCACCCACACGGCAGCACAACAGCGGTGAGAAAACTCTCTTTGTCGTTCAGGTCCGATTTAGCTGTTCATATAAGTCATCATGTTGTGTGTCACGTGGGCAGATCGCGAGGGCGGCTCATCTCGACCCAGCAGCCCCAGGCCTCAGAGGATCTCTCCCAGCAGCAGCAGCAGTGGGGTGGCCAGCAGCCGGAACAGTAGTTTGTCCAGTTCAGAGGGCACCTACAAGGGCATGGGTGAAATGGTCTTCGTCTACGAGAACGTCAAAGACGGAGCCCGCAGCGTCCGCACATCAGAGAAGGTCACACTCATAGTGGACAACACTCGCTTCGTGGTGGACCCGTCGATTTTCACAGCGCAGCCCAACACCATGCTGGGCAGGTTAGGAGCAGACCGCTCATCTGATAAAGGGTTAAAGATCACCTTATAATTTTGATTGTTTCTACTTAACCCCTTTATGTTGTTTAAAACATGTATGATAATGTTGAAAATATTTGTGACCACACATTGCATTTGCAGTGGGAAATGCTAATCTGAGTTAAGGTTTTCTACATTTTCTACACATTTCTAATATCAAACTTTTAAAACTTTTTTTAAGACCTGCACAAATAGAATTAATACCATTAATACCTACAGAACAAACCCATACAATCTTAAAATCTCAGATTCTTTTACTTAAATAGTCACACATTTAACTGCACAACATACAAAAAGACATGTTTTATTCAGTTCAGCTCTTAAGTTTACATAACCCATGCAGAATATACAAGATGTTCATAATTAACAAAACGAGGGATCATAAAGTAACTTTTTTTTGTTTTACAGTACTGTCCTGAGTAAGTTGTTTTACATGACAGATGTTTACTCTAGAGTCTAGACTAATAAACTTAATTTACCCAAATTAATTTTTATACTGTGTGTTGATGATCAACTGGATGGTCAACGGCTGTTTTGTGATAGTTGTTCAAGAGTCTCTAGTTTGTCCTGAGCAGTTCAACTGCCCATCGTTCTTCAGAAAAATCCTTCAGATCTTGCACTCTTCTTAGTGACTATGAATATTTCTATGATCCCTCCTATTTTGTTAAGCTTATTAACATCTTTCACATATTGTGCAAAGTGAATGTTAACTTATGAACTGAACTATACATATATATTGAAATTGGTTCATGTACTAATATAACAATGCATACAAATTAGAGGTTGTACAATATTGGATTTTGCTGATATGATCATGTTTGAAGATTACACATTTATGTAATTCTATTGTTGCCTTTTACAGTTTAATAATTACAATAGAAGATATTGTGATTCCTGTTTTTCCTTCCCCAGAATTTTCCTTCCCAAGAATTTAAGACCTCTTAAAATGACAATGAAGATTTTTGTGACACCATTTTAAGACTTTGTGGCCTTAAATCAAACTAAATTTAAGACGTTTTAAGACTCTTTGAGAACCCGCAGGAAGACTACTAGAAGTAAAACTGGATCAGTCCAGTCCTATCTTAATAGCAGGGACTATTGTCCAGAATCTCTGGGCTGTTTTTGTCCTCTATAGAAGGAAAGCAAATGGGACTCCGACTTACTTTTAATATCTCTCTTTGAAGAAAAAAAATTAGGGCGGTGAGATGACCGAACCCTTTAACTTGTCTCAGCCTTAAAATAATGTGTAATCTGTCTATTTTAGATTTTTTGTTCTTGTTTCTAAAACGCATGTCTTTTTTTTTTTTCTGTTTTTTTTCTTGTAGAATGTTTGGATCTGGACGGGAACACAATTTCACCCGGCCCAATGAAAAAGGAGAGTATGAGGTGGCAGAGGGCATCAGCTCCACTGTGTTTAGGGCGATTCTGGTGGGTTTTTTGTCACTATATCTTGTCTTACTTCTGTCTCTCTGCACACATCACAGCGGGTCACACCCTGATGCTGCAGGCAGACAGCATGTGGCTTGCATGTACTGAATGATTCATTTTTAGGGCTTTCAAAATTAATGCGCTAATTTTGCGATACAGTTTTTATTGTAATGTCTTAAAAATATTTAACGCAATTAACGCAGCATCAGTTTTTTCACTGGCATCCTTTGGCTAGCGTTACATTATATGATTGCGCTGTCATTCATTCAAGTGCTTTTAAACTATTCAAGCGTGATAAGACACAAAAGAGAACTCAAATATATATTGGCGTGATGTCTGTAAAGTGGCTCCAGAGAGCGCGCATTGAACAAAATGATCTTAAATTAGTTAAAAGTCTTTAATAACTGTAAAGAGTTGAGAACATCGGATGCGTGTCGGATCAGATCCGCATTATCTTAGTGACTCTAAATCATACTATAATGTTGAATGGTTATAATTACTTATTTCATCCCAAGAAATTGAGAAAGATCTATTTACATCAGTAGCAGTATTAGTACTTAGTAAAGAGATGCCATTTAGCAAATATAAAAAAATACTGTCTTCATGCTTTTTCTTCATTTCAGTGTGAAATTATACAAAATAAAAATGTAATTTTAATGTTTGGTGCGATTAATTACAGAAAAAGCGTAAATTAGTTACTTTTTTTATCGATTGACAACACTATTAATTTTTATTTGCGATACCTGTGCGTTTCCCTACCTGTGGCGTCGTATGGCGTGATGCTTTGTGTCTGATGTGTGACCCACTTAACAAGAAGCTACAGTCACTCACAAATTCTAGCCTCTGGTTTCAAATATAAATATTTGATTTATAAACTTCTAATATGACGAGTTTCATTACGTGGCTTTATTACACTCGCCACTATGCATTAAAACGGTTGTCTGCACAAAACGGATATGAATCCGATCTTCCTTTCCCACGTCAATGAAAGCAACAGATGTGAGCTTCGTTTTATTTATCATCAGCTAATTTCAAGATCAAAGACCACAATAGGAGAGAGAGCAGCATCAGCACTGGTAAGATCATTTAGTCTCTCTACTTTTACTGAAGATGATTGTGTGTGGAGCGTTTGCGACAGTTTGCACATCGGCTTGCTGAAGATACTCAGCTACGGCACGTGTTATATCCGGCTGTAACATGTCATATGGCTCATAACACACTCTCATACGTTTATTTTTTTAACATTCTGGGACGAGTAAAATTTACATATGTGGTTTTAACAACCAGATGCATTACTCTTGCCCAGTTTCGTTTTGAATGCATCTCAAACCACCTCCTGAAGTGCTTTGATCGGATTTAAGTCCTTCTCGAAAGCGTTTCGGAGGGCATTTACACCTGCTCTTTTCACGATCGGATGGCTATCCCATCAGAGAAAACGCATGAAGAAACCAGGTGTAAACAGGCCCAAGGAAATCCCTAATTGTGTTTAGATGGCAGAACAAAACTTGTTAATTGGAAGACGAAGTGAATTGTATTCGTAAATGAATGTTTAAGACCGGTCTGTGGTTTGGTCACAGACTCGCACTGCTTCGTCTCTGGGAACATCTCATAATGAGCTTCCAGCAATAGCTTTTAAATAATGCTGTTAAGTGCAGCATAAGCCTGTCATCAGCTTTGCTGTAATGATCTTTGGCCACAGTGTCTGTTATGTGTCTCAGGGCAGTGTTTATTGTGTTGCTGTACCTCAGAGCACTGTAGGCAATCAATAAACTCAGATGAGTGCATTCAAACAATGTCACTGACTAGCAATCCAGAGAGAGGCTGTGTCGAGCGTGAGAGCTTTAACAGAGAAGCGTTCAATTTGCAGGACCAATCTGAAATAATCACTAGAGAGGATAAGGAATGGGATTTGGACAGCGTCTGGTTTTGAACCTGCATCACTTCTGTGAGCTCTTCTAACGTATCATGGGCACGTGGTCTTCTGCAGATGTGTCTGATATTAAACTTCTGGCTGGTTTTCTGCTGAAAATTCTTTTTGTGTAATCGACGGTAACCAGTAAATAGCTGATATTAAAGTTCTATATATTTCCGTCTAAATAAATACAAAACACTAAAAGCTAAAATGACCCATTGCAAGATAATTACAAGCATTATAATGTAAAATATGAAAATTGGATATTTTTATACACACATCACAGCACTATTGACACTTCAGAGTGATAAAACGCATGAATGAGAATATAAAGAGCCTCAAGAAGTTATAAGCGCAATATAACTTGAACCAATTTGGTACGTCCTCGATCTTAAAAAGTGTTAAGCACAATAAGCAGTAAAAAAAAAACACACTGACTGACACACAGCACAAGCGCGCAATCGTGAATAAATATAGTTCTTTCACGTCTTATTGCGCTTCAATAGTTGATTCTGAACTGCCGAAATAACTCGTCACTAATTCCAGTCTTACTTTCTATTACAAACATGCATAGGTTTGTAACATGTTTGCATAATGTCCGCCTATGCCCTTCATTGGCTACTTAATAACGTCTACTTTGACTCGCCCTCAAACACCGGCGTTCATGTTGTCATGTCGAGAAGACGCTGTTTTTGCGCTGTGTAAGCAAATCCACTTCTAAAGAGTGAGGACTCGGGACTCGAGTTAGAATTTAGATATGGTAGTGGACGTTTCGTTTCCAACACGCGCTGTAAGGCCGTGTGTCCACCAAAGCGTTTTTAGCCACCTGAAAACGCTAGGCGCTCTGCTGAAAACGCCTAGCTGCGGGCGCTTGAGAGCGTTTTGGCAGCGCAGTTTTTTTTTTCAGTTGAGACGCATCGTTGCTATGATACAGAATATCCATTGGTCCGTGTGGTGTTAGTCCCGCCCCTCCTCCACTGTGATTGGACGGTTGGCTAAAAAGTGACAGTGATGAGCGCTGCGGTTTACCCAAAGTTGAACATTCTTCAACTCTCGGCGACCTGTAAAAAACGCAGAGCGCTCAGCGCTTGAGCGTTAGATACTCGCTCAGCGCCTCGTTACGCTCCTGGCGTTCTAAAAACGCGCCATTCCCATTGAAAACAATTGAAAAAACTCGCCAGCCGCGTGAAAAAAACGCTTTGGCACACGGCCTAAGCAATAGAACAATCACAACGGACTGGGCATCTGACCAATCAGCAGAGCAGGATCTCAGAAAGGAGTTTAGCTAGACTCAATGAATCCTTGATCGTTTCAGACACTGTGAGAAAAGAGGAGATGCTGCAATGTATATCATGAGAAAATGAAAGTGTTTTCTGACTTTGGATGCATGTAAACCTGTTGTTGGAGACTCCAAAACAACATGAAGAGCAGCTTCTTTAATGGCATCCTTTGTGTTTTCTGTTCTTTCTCTAACTGGCAGGATTACTATAAATCTGGGATAATCCGCTGTCCTGATGGAATCTCCATTCCCGAGCTGAGGGAAGCGTGCGACTATCTGTGCATCTCTTTTGACTACAGTACTATCAAGTGTCGAGACCTGAGTGAGTAATTCCTCTGCTCCTTGAAAAGCCTGTTCTGATAATGTCCATGTCCATGCCAGTACTGGGATCTGACAGCGGTGATATTTTACCCGTGTTCTCAGCCTCATTTCCCTGCTTTGAACAGGTGCTTGTTTATTGACCCAGTTTGTCTCATTAAGGTGCCCTGATGCACGAGCTGTCCAATGACGGCGCTCGGAGGCAGTTCGAGTTCTATTTGGAGGAGATGGTGCTCCCTCTGATGGTGGCCAGCGCTCAGAACGGAGAGAGGGAGTGTCACATCGTAGTGCTCACAGACGATGATGTGGTGGACTGGGACGAGGAGTACCCGCCGCAGATGGGAGAGGAGTATTCACAAAGTAATCACACACACCTTTCTGGATTATCTGAAAAACATTTCATGAGTGTTTTTAGTGATGCACCCAAATTATTATTATTATTACTTTTTTACTGAAACCATAATTAACTTTCATTTAGCTGAAATAAAATTCCGGTTAAGGCAGTTTTTATATAAACTTTTTTTTATATATATATAAAATTGTGTTTTTACTCCAGATCATGGTTAAAATGTTAATATTTAAACTTAAGGCTGTAAAAATAATTATTCAAATATAGGTTAAAGTAAAATTATATTTTCGTTTTTGGTGCATCACTGGTGTTTTTATCTGTGACAACAACAAATATACTTATTTTTTCCTTTTTACAGTTATATACAGTACAAAGCTGTATCGTTTCTTCAAGTACATTGAAAACCGTGATGTAGCCAAATCAGTTTTAAAAGATCGAGGACTTAAGAAAATTAGGCTGGGCATTGAAGGTAAGAATCCTATTTTCACATACAATTTTTTTTATACAATATTTTACCTATTTAGTCAAATATGCAATCTTATTTTAATAATTTAAAGGGAAAGTTCACCCCAATGAATGTTCACTGGAGTAGCAGAGGAGTAAATATAGAAAACGGGTGTCAGGTTTAACAAGAACCAATGATGTTCATTGTCTTCCAATCTGACATTATTTCATGATATTGATATCTACAAAGCAGACCGACTGGTGGCTGATATAATCACATTATTATATTAATACATGCACACTACAATTCAATTATAACCAATGAGATACACAAAAATTAGCTTATTGAACTTATTTTACAAAATTTTCAAAACCTACTACAAAAAACATTAGGTCAAGACATAATGGCCAAATATTAGCCGATACATCAGTGTCCACTTCTAGTCAAAATATATAGGCCATATTTGATTTGGACGTCACAGTGAAGGCCAAGGTTCTGCGTGAGGGAGAGTATGATGACAGAATTATAGTTTTTGGTGAAATTGTCCATGATGGTTATGTTTACATATCAGAAGACACAACTTTTGAATATCAAATCTGCATCTGTAGGTTATCCAACATACAAAGAGAAGGTGAAGAAGCGTCCCGGTGGTCGACCTGAGGTCATCTACAACTACGTCCAAAGACCCTTCATCCGCATGTCCTGGGAGAAGGAGGAAGGCAAGAGTCGACACGTGGACTTCCAGTGCGTGAAGAGCAAGTCCATCACGAACCTGGCAGCGGCAGCGGCAGACATTCCCCAGGACCAGCTCGTGGTGATGCACCCCGGACCACAGGTGGATGAACTGGACATTCTTCCCAACCAGCCTCCCCCCGGTCACCACTACAGCAACGAGCCCGACCCCGACGCCCCGTCGCCTGCCGTCTGAGAGAGGACGTCCTTCACCGCATGCTCAGCATGAACCAGAGACACTATAACCAGATTGCCTTCTGCACCTCCTCCACAGCCTTAGAGCCTCAACTGTCTAGTTACTGTATTTAAAAAGAAAAAAAATACTCCATGGACTTGGGATGCTGGCATGGTCAGTGCTCTCCCGTTTCGTCTTCGCTGTTCTTTTATTTTTTTTATTTTTTACTTGACCAAAGGAAATTTATTTGTTTGAAATGAAGTTAGCAACCTCACTTATTTTGTAATTGGGCCTATTATATGATTCTAATTATTGTTACTATCGTTCTTTTACATTTGACTTATTATTAGCGCAATGAGTTTAATTATTATTAATATTATGAAGTTTCTTTCACTTGATGCATTTGGGTTTGGTGCCACTTTTTCTTTTGGAAAGCTCTCCCCTTGGTCTCCTCATAAGCTCATTTGCCTGGTGAATGAATGCAGTGTTTTTCTTAGCTGGACATTAATTTATCTGCTCAAGATCTGTCTGTTCAAGCGCTTGAAAATCATTGTATTAATAAAGATATATAATGTAATGTGCTGTGTTTGAGACAATATGTTTGATCGTTTTGCTGATGCCAAAGACAGTATAGATGCTGACTATATTGTTTCTCAAATCCTCTGCCATATAATTGGCTAGAGCCGTTTTATAACCTGTGCTGTTTTACACAATCCGGTTTGGGAATGCTTAGAATTCAGATAAAAACGAGTTTAAGTGTAAACACAGAGAGAACGCAATTTCTAATTCGACGTTTTACACACAAACAAATTATATTTGGTGCGAATACATTTTTTTTTTTTTTTTCATCTGAATGGTGTACTCTTACATGAAATGAAGATTGTACTCCAAATAGTTTTCCATAAAAAGAATATAAAGAGAAAGAAATACTTTTTATTAAAAAAATGTCACTGCCCTTTTGTTCATTTAAATCATATACATCCAGATAAAATAAATCATACATGTTAGAATACATACATCTATGTTACACTTTTTTTTTTTTTTTATAAGTAAATATGCAGAAACACAAAAATGAACTGAAATGCTGCATATAGAAATCATCTCTAAGCCCAACAGGATTTGTGGTTGGTTGTAAGTTGTTTTTGTTTGTAGAACTGACATGTCCATTAAAACAATATCCTCGCACTGATAATGGTGTGTTGTAGGATGATGAGCGATCTAACACCGTCACAACCTGGTGCGGGAAGCCGTTGTTTGTCCTCAAAGCAAGTGAAATAGTAACAAGATTTGACACATTGGATATACAGTTGTGGAATGGGATTGTGGACCAATGAGATTTTGCTATGGGGTGGAGCTACCTGAGGCATTGAGACAAAAACAAACATAACGTCACCAAGAAAAAAACTGTCCTGACGTGTTGATTGTCAAAGTCATGGCTGGTTCGAACGTGAACGGGACGGAGTTATGTTGCAGGATACGGTGTGACGGGTGGGATGGACAGGTGATGGGTGAGCTCTCACAGCGGCCAGGGTAAGTCACTGAAGTCCACTGGACCCCCGAGGCCCGCGTCCGCCTCCAGCAGGCTCATGATGATCGCCATCGCAGCCTCATCACTACTGGGACTGCTGGAACCGGGCTCGTCCGGGATGTCACCCATACCAATGTGTGAATGATCACCTGTGGATCAGAGGAAGCATTGTGTCAAATCTAGTAATACTGACAAATCAATGATCAGGTAAGTCTGGTGCTCTTCAGTCAGTTTTTTTTGTTTTGTTTTTTAGAATTATTTTTCTAATCGGAATGGTATGAAACTTGGTAAAGGTTTTGGCACTTGCTGTGTGAACGCACAAAAAAAATCATGGGACATGATTCGAAAAGGTTAAATGGTCCTGAAAAAAAGTCGTCACACTTGTACTCCTCGCGGTCAAAAATGACCGCATAGGAAATTAATGGGAGACAAATTTCACCTAGTGAAAACTTTTGTTACTGCGGCCAAATCAAAGCTCATTTTTTGAGATATCAGGCTCAAATTTTGAATACAACTTGTTTAGTTTTATGGCTTTGATTTTGTCACAGTTTTAGAGTAAAACATAAAAAAGAAAATGTCATAATGTACTTTTTTTTACATTCACTTTATAAACCTTTTTCGCTTCAGCAATAATCTGCCAACTCATCTTTGAAATGAGATCAAACTTAAGTCTGTGCTCTAAACAAAGCATTCAAGATGTATGGCAGTTTAAGTTGGAAATTACATTTTCAGTTTTATGCTCAAAAAGTGAACAAATTGATTATAAATACAGCGGAAATATAATTTAGTACCATTTTTAGGGGATTTTATGGTACTAAATTATATATATATAAACATTATCGAACTAAAATATAGTACATTCATTTAATTGAAATAAAAAACTAATTTCGGTAATTTTTGAGGACCAGAGGGTTAAAACTTACTTAAAATAGAGCTGTTAGAGTAAGGATATCCTATGCTGTCCTGGCCTGACATCATCCCGGCAGAAGGAATGTCTGGAGTTCCAGCATTTGAAAACTGAGGAGTTACGAAAAAAATGTAATCAGGAGATGCATTAACGTTCTGTAGCTCTTAGGGATGTGCGATATGTATAATTTGGTCAATATCGCACATCCCTATATATGTTTGTCAGAGACTGAAGCCCAAAGTTACCTTCCTGCCCGCAGGGGACGATGTGTCAGGAGGGGGTGTGCTGTTGGTGATGTTGAGGGGGCTTGAGCCACAACTAGAGGGGGATGAGCCTCTTATCCTGTCAATCATATCAATGAAAGATGAAACCAGATGCAATGTCATCAAGAGTGTGAAACTCAAGTGCAGATTATCACCTTTGGATCTCCATCACTTCCTCTGCGATCATGCGTCCGATCTTTCCTGCGCCGGGTCTCGTTCCTCCAGGGATTCCGGGAACAGTCTTGCCTGAGCCTGCAGTAGAACATTTGACAAGACACCGACTGCCGACGTATATCCGTAAAAATCAAAGTGCTATGCTACATTCCAGCATTGTAGTCTTCCTTAGCCAACTGTGGTACTAGCAATCTCTTTCTGTCATATATACATATATATATATATATATATATATACAGTAGACAACATCTGAAGTGGATCCACAAAGGTCACCAAATTTGTCCTAAGACAAGAACGGGTATTGTTCAAAATTTAAACTTTGATGAAAGGTTTTGATCCACTTAAAATGTTGACTATATGTTTAGTGCAAAGGTGGATCATATCAATATTCTCTTAAACTTTTTCCTGTTGTGAGACATTTCCTTGTGATTTAATTTTGTGCTTAATTTTCTTTCTTTGCATGGTCAAATTTAAAATCGTATTTAAATTTCATATAACATTACCATCTATTTGGAATACAGTTTTAACATTAACATTGACTAATAAGCTTAATGTAAAAATGAAACGGTAAGCCTGAATGGGTTTCAAATATTCAATAACTAGGTTTATATAATATCATCAATAAATCCCATTTGTTTCGGTCTATACACTACAATAACTAATCGAATATTGCTTGTTCCACAGCTTGTATTTGATTTATTTTAATGTTTTAACTGATTAAATGTCATTATTTTGACAATGAATACATTTATGCCAATTCTAGGCAATTTCAATAAATGCATTTTGAAAATATGAAATATTATTTAAATAAAATAGATGCAAACAGTTAATAATAAACTGTGCAAAATGTTTTTACCTATTTCATTTATGCATGACTGACAAATATGCATATGCATCAGATTAAGTTTATTAGTTTACTTAGGAGTCCATAATACTTTTACTGTAGGTTGAATCTCAAAAACTGTAAAGAAACACCCAAAAGTAAATAAATTTAGCTTAAACATTTTACTTTTTTTTTTACATTTTCATGCCAATTCAGAATATTTTCCCACCCAATTCTCAGCAGCCTTCTGTAATGTAAGGTTTATGTTTAAAGCATATTTGTAAAGTGCGGACAATTTTGAGGGAAAATGCTTTAAATGTCATGAAATAATGTTATTTTATTTTTTACATTTTGAGTATGCAAAAGAGGAATTTGGGGGAGACATGTAACTTTCTGTAGCCCCAAAATTGTATTGGTTCAAAATCCTATTCATATTATAAAACATTTTGATTGACTTGTCGACAGTGATAATAATTTTCAGTTATATGGATCTCTTTGATATTTACTTTACTATGGCTATCACATTCCCTAAAAATCTGGTGAAAGGTGAGACAGCCGGCAAGCCACAGGTTCCCGACCACAGGGTCATGACCTGGCTTAACAGTCGCTGTGTAAGTGAGATCCGCTTACCGTCACCGGCTGTAAGGACACTGTCCATACTCTGAGGGGAAGCAGCAAGCTGAGGATAGTGAGACTCTGCTCCTTCAAGTGAACTGCCCCTTTAAAACACACATCCATTCAGGTCAGTAAACCAAACCGCCAGAACATTGATATTATGAATTATTAGTCGAGATTTTGTTTACTTACGAGACAACTGTATTAGTTGAGACTATGTATTCTACTTCTTTGGTCCAAGGGTTCATGAAACTGAACCATCGACTTCTTAAAGTTATAAAAGAACCGTCTTTAATCTTGAAATTGTAACAGTTGGTGTTGATCTTCTCTCTCATCTGCAGAACTGCAAACAGAGACGTACAGATCAGAAATCACGACACGCGTCTGGTCACGCTGCACTCGGGAAAGCGCACTGTTGTTACCCTGTCTATGGCATTCAGCAAGATGTCCGATGTCATCCTGATGGAAATACTCATAGAAAGACGTGCCCAGCATCTCTTGAGGTAGATAAGCAAGGATGGCCGTGGCCCTGAAATGAAAAGAGGAATCTTTTACACACAGAGGAGCACAAGTGTTTTTACAGTGCTTGCAAGCCACTATTGTACTAATACAGGTGAAACTGGAAAAAAAATCGAATATCGTGCAAAAGTTCATTTATTTCAGTAATTCAACTTAAAAGGTGAAACTAATATATTATATAGACTCATTACATGCAAAGTGAGATATTTCAAGCCTTTATTTGTTATCATTTTGATGATTATGGCTTACAGCTTATGAAACCCTAAATTCAAAATTAGAATATTGTGAAAAGGTTTTCATAAGCTGTAAGCCATAATCCATAATCATCAAAACTATAACAAATAAAGGCTTGAAATTTCTCACCTTGAGTCTATATAATATTAGTTTCCCTTTTAAGTTGAATTACTGAAATAAATGAACTTTTGCACGACATTCAATCGAGTTTCACCTGTAATATCATGCAAACATTTTTCTACTCCACAATATTCTGCACTTTCTTAAAGGCAGGGTAGGCCATTTGTTCCAGAAACATTTTTTGTTATGCTGATTGAAAGTCTCTTCACATCCTGATAGCAATAACTAAGTTAAGTAGCCTAAATGTATTTTAAAGTGGCCTAAATGTATTTATATGTATATATATTAGGGATGTCCCGATCAGGTTTTTTTCCCTCGAGTCCTAGTCAATTGATTTTGAGTATCTACCGATACCGAGTCCCGATCCGATACTTCTATAATACATAAAAAAAGAATAAAGAAGAGCGAAAAAACAGATCCAGGATGTTCCTTTTTATTTTATTTAATTCACCTTATTTTAACATTCAACAACTCTGTTAACAAACAGAGCATTTCTGTGAAGTAGCTAAAACAATCAAGTAATAAATAACATAAATGTTTCACTTTTGGTGACGTCAACAAATGTCATGCCGCACGCGTTGCTGGGTCTAAACAAAAAAGTCAAAAGGGTCTAACTCTGTGCCACCAAATAACTATAGATGTGTTCAAAAATAATGAGAATATATATACATGTATATATATCCGAGTCCTGATCGGGAGGCAACGTCCGCCCCGATTTCTGATCACGTGATCGGATCTGGACATCCCTAGTATATATACATATATACTGTATATTGTCTGTGGAAGGTGTAGGACCATAACATGTTCGTCCAATCATTGTATTCGGTAAACAAAGCAGCATATCCTTCTCCATAGTTTTGGTTCTTGTTCTAAACTTTGCATGCAATGGCGGATCCGCTACTGTCCTTCCGAACGAACGTCCTGTAAATGAGTGCTGCCCTCTGATGTCTCATGTCTGCTAGTATAAAAAAGCAGTATACTTTGAAAGCTGTGCGGATACAACTGTGCGTAAGACAGAGCGAAATGAAATGAAGTATACCTGCGTCTTAAGACTCCACAGGTGCAGTTGACATACAGTATAAACGAAACTGTTCTGTTGTCACAGAGGCATTGTGCAGTAATTTTAGGTGCAGTGTGTGTCCTACATTTCGGCCTCTAGCCAGGTCATGACCTGGGTCATTTATCCATTTCTATATTTGGACATTGATCCGCATTGTGCTCACAAAACCAAATGAAGCTAATAAAACTGTCACGCTAACATCAGGATTGGTCATACGGTCAATGACCACCAAACTTCTGATCCCAAATCAGTTTATCCATCAGTAGAGTAGACAAAACAAACATCTCCCAACCAATAATCCATTTTTACCTAATAGTTTACGTAAACTTAGGCCGTTTACACCTGGGATCACAAGTGGACGATGGTGTAAACGGGGTCTAAAGCGGTTTCACTTACAACCACTTCCAGAGGCAGTGGAAAAAAACATTCAGAGTTTTTGCTTTCGTATTGTAAACACTCATGTGATTGAATGTGTTTGAACAGCCAAAAAAGACCGTCTTCTCTCCGTCTACTGACTTCATACATTATGGGAAGTGCGCTTGCCAGTCGGGATTTACACTTTGTTGACTAGAGACCCAAGTTTGGTCTGGAGATGAAAACGTACCAAGCACAATGTTCTCTCTCCATTCCTGATTTCTAACACACACTCACAGCGTTCGGCTGGCCTTGCGGCTTCAGAGCAGAAATGAAAGCTGTATATTTTTCCGTCGTGTTCATATGTAAATTGCGCGAGCTTATTTTGTCCATTAGATTAAAAGATCTGAAAAGCCCCGACGTTTACCTGTCCATAAACCCTCCCTTCGAAGAAATCAGGACAGAAGTGGTTTAAAGTGGACACAAGAGGTGGATTAAAACACCAGGTGTAAACGGGAATGTGTCTCCCTCGTCTACTTGTGATCTGATCGACCAAAACACATCTTAATACCAGGTGTAAACAGAGCTTTACATTCATGTAATGTAGAATCTGGAAAAGTATACCATATTATATAAGGCTTATATTATAAGCCATGTCACATGTTGTAGTGCATTGGCATTGTTTAAGGTTATTTAACCTAGTTAGGGTGCGGTCACATTTACTGCAGCTCTGCAAAAGAAACCAGGCCATCCAAAGCCATTCCTGCCAGCTAGCAAACCAACCAACCCTAAATAACCGCTTTCCAAACTGCCTCTTTATGGACATGTTTTAAATATTGAAGTGTAGTACCGTAGTTTCTACCTTCACCGCCATACAGAGAGGCTTGCTATTGGTTGGCGCTGCAAAAGTGAAATATATTTTACTGATGCGACATTCGCATATGGCAATTTTTCGCCATTGGAAGTCGATCAGGCAAAACTCTTCATTGCACAGATTTGGATTTTGCATCCGAAATTTCACCGAGCAACGGTAAATGCGACCACACCTGTAAACCGCAACCGTATTTCATGTTCAGGCGCCCAGTAGTCACCACTTGCCTTTGGTCCACAAAAACAAACTTCCCATCAATGGCATGGCGCGAGACATACTCTGTCGGCTTCACCCGGATGTCTCCATTCATAGGTTGGGGGACAATATGAGGATGTAATCGGCCAATGGCCACTAAGCAGCTGAGATTACAGCCTTCATTATCAGGCTCATTGTCTTCATCTAAGCCCATCTTAATGGGCGGCCAGCTCTTTAGATAGCCAGTGCTGTGGATGGTGCAGAAGCTCTTGCGATCGGCTACAGGGAGAACAAAAGCAAAAGTTATGATGAGGAATCGCTGTCTTTGAATATTTAACATTATTTGGTAACACTTTATTTCGATAGTCCACTTTAGACATTCTACTAACTATAAGTAACTTTGCAGATACATGTCAACTAACTCTCATTAGAGTATTAGTAGACTGTCTGCTTAATATTTGCTAACACTTTATTTTTGTTGGCGTACGTGTTTACGTCACAGGCATACAGGCTTAAAATATAGCATTAATTTCATTGACAAAAAAAAAACAAAAAAAACAATTCTGTCATTTTTGAGCGACACGCGAAGAGGGCATGAGGGTTAAAGCAGCAGCTTTACCGTATTAAACATGAAAAACTGTGTTAGCGTCTCTTTCACTTTCAGTGCTTCACATTGCCACCAAGCCGCCTGGAGTGCACACTACATCAAATTTCACACACTTTTGCGTCACCATATGCACGCAGATCCCCCCCCCCATAACACTCATATAAACGCAGAATAAAAAGTGATAACGCAACGCCACTTTTGCGTTTTCTCTTCAGATCCTTTCCGTGTAAACATAGCCTTAGTTGACATGTAGTTGAAAAGTTACTTATAGTTATTAGAATGTCTAAAGTGGACTATCAAAATAAAGTGTAACCCAATATTCAAAGTAAATGAAAGAACTGATTGACCATTCTTTTTGGAGCAAGTCGAGGGGAAATCTTTTTCCTCCATTTTGACGAGGGACCTGTTGCACTTCATTCTGCAGAAGAAGGAGCGCCTGGAGCCCGAGCACAATCTGGAGGGACTCGGGGCGATGTCTGTCCTGACTCGCAGCCCGGCTGAGAAAATAACACTCTGTCAGATCATTTTCAAAACTGGTGGAATGTATGTATATATAGCAGCAAGTACTAACTTACTTTTAGCATCAATGAGTCTCTCCCGTGGTGCTGTGTCAGATGAAGAGAGCTGCTCTTTGACTTTTGCAATGTCTTTTGGATGCAAATAATCAAACAAACTCTGGCCAATCAGGTCATTCTGTAGGATGGGGAGAGATCAGCAGGCATTATGAGTCACACGCTGACTTCTGAGTCATATCATGGATGTTATAAAGCATTAGTAGGCCTTACCTGACTGTAATTTAGAATTTTGTAGACAGACTCTGACACAAAAAGGATCTTTCCCCGATCACAGCCCACAACGAATAGAAAACCATCAGCAGCCTGAGACCCACCAATGAATCACCAATGAATCACAGCCAGGGATTATCACTCAGTGTAACACAAAAATGTATTTTGGTCACCTACCCTTAATATTAAGTGCTTCAGCTCATCGTCTGATAAAAAGGCTGGCTTGTAGTTAGCTTCAGTATAAGGGTTTGCAGCACCTTAAAAAGACAGTAAAAGATAAGCATATGCATGAGTAATCCATTCGTACTTGTAAGAATATGAGACACTTGCGCTCAATTGCAAAACATTTGGGCCCGGACAAACTTTGCGCTCTTTCTTGAAACTTTTGTATTCTTTCACAAAAGTACTGTGTTACTGGATAAACTTTGCATTCACTCACAAAAGTAGTATATTAATATTGTAATAATCATATAAATAATATCAGATATAATAAAACATCATATAATGAAGTTATTCTACATTACAAAACAACTTTGCATAATAATAATGCATACTGCTCATTTAATCTTTTCACTCAGTTTGTTTTGAAACCATTATTGGTGATATAATGTTTGTGAATAAAATATAAATTGAATGTCAATGTCATACTCGTTCCTTTTAACTTTTGAAATCACTTTTATGTTACTGTACTCGGCTACACATCTACTTGAATGCACATATATTTAAAGTCCCAGCCAGACCATAATGTCTCTATGGGAATGAGTGTGAACCTCACCTCGGAGTGTTTTCATATGCTGGACTGCCATGCGCAGCACAGTGAGTTTATCCAGTTTGCGAGACATGGCGTTGCAGGTAGGCACTAATGAAGCCAGCTCATCAATAAAGCTGTTCATCTTGTCTCTGCGTCTCTTCTCTATCTGACTGTGAGCCTCCCTGTTGACAACCAAGAGTCCAAAACAATGTTACAACTGGAAAAAAATAGCATATGATCTACAACAGGCTTTATCCACTAATAATAATAATAAGAAATAGAGAAATGCTCTGATTTACAGCACCTTGCATTCTTAATCTGCTGATCGACCCTGTTGAGAGAAAAAATATTAACTTATTAATCAAATTAATCAATCATGTAAGCTAAAATATACAAGAACAAGAATGGACTTGCTACTGCTAATAGATACAGAGCATATGTAAGATATGCTGATGCTGCATGAATGGACATACACAAATCCTGTAACAGATCTGGGCAGGTGGACCTGGGGGAGGTGGAGGGTTTCAGAGCAACTCTGGTCTAGCCTACAGCAAACACTGAACCAGACTATTTAAATGTTGAGCCAGCAATCTCATTGGCTGAAGAATCAGCAGAGGCCAATAAGCTTGTGCCATTTACATAGGCGGAGAGTGAACCAACTCCTGGACAAAGATAAGGAGATGCGCTTCCCCTTTAAAACACATTTAAATAGATTACCATTAAATAGTTTCAAGTTACATATCACAACCTACACACCCTTTCATAAAAAATCATGATCAATTATTTGTTTTTAAAGAATCTACGTTCACAAGCCACTGTTCATTTTAACAGAAAAGCACTTAAACACCTCCGATTGGCCATTGCGTTCAAGAAATCAACAGATATTTTTGTGATTGGCTACATTGCTCAACGCTGCAAAAACATGTAAATAGAAACCTTTTACGTTCTCCAAAGCGAAAGAAAGACACGCACTGGATTGCTTGCCAAATCTGTTACGCCAATAATATGCTATTATTATGGAGAAAACTGATCGTATACCAGCAGTTATGAGCAGCATTTCCCTCTAAAAGCAGGCAGCAGCAGGCATTGGTTTGAGGGAGGACATTTCACGCTACTCTCAAGTGTGTGGCCAGCCTTACACACACTCCACCAATGGCCATGCAGTAAATGATGTGCTTGCTTGCAGATTACATGTAAAGGACCTATCAGCCTGAGCCATCTAGAGTTTCGTGACTGAACTGTAGATATCACATGTGATCTCAGACATTTAGACCACACTGTGTATATATGAGATATAGATTATCTTGATCAATAATTCAGCTTACCTTTCAAGTTGTTTGTCATTGTCTGCGTCCATACTGTCCCTAAAAAATAAAAAGTAGACAAGTACATTAGCTTAAATAGTTCAGGAGTCAAGCAATACTTTGGATTAAAATGCATGAAAGTCACATATGTTTATACTTAGTTAAAAGGACAACGTATTTCTCAAAACCTAATATTTCTTTTAAAACTAAGTAATTTTTCTTTTTAATTTTGTCAATATAGTTCATAAATGATTAGTTTATGGGCACATCTTATTAATTTCCCATCATGAAATGTCATTACAAGGATCCCACAATATGGTACCAGAAACAATATACTATGACTTGATATGATATAACTCCCATTTCGCGCACCATCAACTCCAGCTTGGTTGTTTCATAATGGCTGGTTTCATAACTGACCAGATTGAGAGAAACATTACACGCTGTTTACCTGAGGGCTTGACACTGTGATAACATCTACTGCAGTTTTTTTCTTCTGTTGGTTAACCAACTTTTTATTTACCCGAACCCCTATAACCTCAATAATTCACTTAAAGCAATGCCTACGATTTTAAACCACATACTGCATCAATTAAATATAATGCATCTGTTCTAGTTTGCAAACAATTCAAATATCTAATTTCATACTTTTTATAAGTACATGCCAGTTTTATTAAAATAAAACCTCTTGTTGTTTACAAACCCTTCAATGGGAAACTGTGCATTACATGAGCTGCATAAAATAACTGCTATTTTTCTGCATGATATTTAGACATTGAAACTTAATTGTGACTGTAAATTGTGCTAATAGTGTTGTTTACGTGCACACGCTGTTTAACCTGATTAACAAAAACAATTAATGCAAATCAGGTAGCTAATAGCACAAACACTATATATCAGTGCTGCAGACTAGCATAATCGACATCAGCACATGGGGAACAAACAGCAACAATCCAGGCACATGAAGCGGATCTTTAAAATGCAGAAAGCGCTCTTGTCCATCAATTGATAAATAACTATGATCAGTATAGAATGTTCTCAAACATCTCTTTTGAATGAAATCCAGGCATTGGATTCCAGGCATATAATTAGCCAGGCATTTTAATAAGTTATATTTGAGCTGAAAACATTAACTTAAAGACCCCCTGTGGTGAAAATCAAGTTTTTGATGTGGCAATATAGCGGCTGAATTATGTACATGATGTATATTACGATGTTATGATGAACCATATGCCTTTCTCCACTGCCGTTCTAAGTTATTCAAAGCGTTTCTAAGGATGCTGATTTTTAGAAGTCTGACTCTGAGATGGCGAACGGGGACATGGTTTGTGTAACATTAGCAACACAATATTAGCAGTTTGATAAAGTAATCAAGCCAAAGATAATTAATTACAGTTATGTGTCCGATGTTGTAGAGAGCGATACTTAGAACGCATTACCATTCTGATACATCGACTTGTAGACGACCCTGTATGAGTGAGTGGAGGCGGTGCTCATTTGCATATTTGTGGTTTTGCGTATTATAAATGATACAAGAGTGTAGAGTTACATTCAAGCTATTTAAAGGCATGAATAAATTTCACAGAAAAAAAAAACGTTTAAAATGTAAATATGCCATTTTGGTGATCAAAGATGATACTTTAATCCCAGCACACAAGTACCACCCAGTTAAAGTGGATTGTGGGTGCTGGGAGAATAAGATGCAGGTTTAGTGCAGAAATACTTGTTTAGTGAATTTGCCCCTAATTGTGTAATTGAGTCTGATAGTTTATTTGTAAAACATGGATTGCCAGCCCAATGGTTGTGGGTGTTTAATTAGTGACTTTATAGGGTGTGTTAACACTTGGCAGGTTTGGTTAGATTAAAACGAACTCTGATGCAATTGCTCTGTTAGTGTGGATAAAATAAGTGTGAGAACGCTGTCACCCAAACCCTGCTGCACACCAAACGTTGGGCCTCAGTCCGCTTCCAAACGAACTCTGGTGCGGTTCGAATGAAATACGAATACAGCACAAAGCAAAGACATCTAAACGAAAACAAAAAACAGGACATGATGTCTCAAGATGTGACCCTAAAAGGACAGAATGTTCAAGAATACCTGGATCTTCTCATCATAATCGTTATGTCGCTGATTAAAGTTCAGTACAGACAATGGAATCGCCGTCTCCTTGCAGCAGTTCATCGGTTGTGTGTGTGATGGAGGAATTCCTGCCACTGTTTTAACTCCTTTACACATTTAATAAGCTCTTCATGAGTTCTCAGCTGGTAAAAATACCATCATTTGTACGCACATACCGGTACATAACGTGCCTACAATAAGCACTTTTATTCCAGGGACATTGTTTTGGATATTCGGTAAGTTCTATCAGAAAAATATGTCATAAAAGCCGTTTTTTGTTTTGTATCTTAAGGCTCAGTGTTAAAAATGTCAGTGTGAACAGCAAGTAAACCAGGACTAAACGTATAATCTTTTTTTTTTGGTCCAGACCAAAAGAACCAAGAGAACCGGACTACACACAGTTAACATGGTCACAATTTTCACCCTTGAAATATCTCTCATCTCTTTGCGTGAATTGAGAATTTGGATATCAAAGGTGCTGGAATACATTTGTCTTAAAATAAGTACAGACTGGACAGCTTGACTAGTTAGCATTTCTTCATCCATACTCACTGACCGTTCACTCTCAGGGTATTGTGTGAGCTGTGAGTTTGGGATGAGGAATCTCATCCATGAAGCCTCAGATCTAAGAGGATAAAATTTGTATTTTTCTCAAAATAAAACGGGTGAGTTGATAAATAAATACAAATCTTAATTTAATTAGATGAATGATGTGCCTGTTCTTAAAGAGAGGCACAAACACTTACAAAAAGGTACTCTGGCAGTACCATGGTTTAGTGATGTTTCAGTGATGATAGCATGGTAATATGTTATATTTCATGGTAGTGTTTTATATGTTATGCCATGGTTATAGCTTTTTGTAATAGAATAAAATAAACATTCTTATTCACATTTTATACTATTGTAAAATGAAAATTATTTGGATGTTTTGATACTCACTCAAAAGAAAAACCATCGATTCTGTGAAAAGAAAAAAATTGACAAAATCAATTTCATATAATCTTATATTAAAGTAATAGTCCACCCAAAAATGAAAACTACGTCATCATTTACTCCCTCATGTTTCAAATCTGTATAACTTTCTTAGTCCACACCTTACTGTGTCCATGCCTTTTCAGCGCTAATTTTTCACTGAGTGTATTTAGTAAATCCTGAGAGTAGTTTTTAAGCCGAAATAATTTAAAGTTGAATGCCCTGAATGAACTAAACATTGAGTCTTATATCTCATCATGAAACAGAGGATCTGTTAGGAAGCGCTCTTACTGATAGTCGGCGATGCTGCCCTTCCTCTTGCGGCTGTAGTCCATGCCTGGCGTTCCCATGGAGCTGCTGATCAGGTCAGTGGAACTGGGAGACATGAACTCATTCATTGTGGAGGAGATGTCCATTCTTTGGTCTGCCATTAGATTATCTGCAAAATACAAACATAAATGTAACCCCTTCGTTTCTTGTATTCTGTTATTGTGAAAACCATATTGAAAGACATCTGCAATTTCACAAACATCACCCTCGGTTTCACAGACGAGTCCTGAACTAAAATGCATGTTTGAGCTGTTTTAACTGAAAGCAACTTGCACTGACATATATTAAAATATGTCAGTGCCATTGTTTTGTCTCAAGTAATCCAGTAATGTTTTTTTTTGGCATGTTTATAAAGCTACTTAAATGCCCTAATTAAACTAAGGCCTAATCCTGGCTTAGTCCAGCCCTGTCAGCGAAACCAGGCCTTAAAGTTCAGCATTTCAAAGACCATTGATAATTAAAGACATAATATAAAAAATCCCTTAAATCTGAATGTCATTATTTAAAGGAGCAGAAATTAGAAATATGAAGGTAATGTTCCTTAAACTCACCACAGAGATAGACGAGAGCTGCTCTTCCTTCACCATTTCCCAAGGCTGTCGGATGCGATCCTCCTCTGCAAGAGAACAGAGTTATAGTAAAGAGGGATATCTAATCTCCACCCAGACAAAGCTGGAGCATTTCATAACCTGGACACAAGAGAGGGGTATGGATGATGTAAGTGAGCAAACAGCAGCTCATGAGTGTCCAAAAGTCAGGAAAACAGTGAACATATGTTATTGTAATCTTTTTAAACCTGGAAATAGGCTAATCCAAGTTAAAGCCTACTGTATCATATTTGATATGCAATTTTCGAAGGCCTCTAAATGATCAACATGAATGTGAGCAGAGACTGTGTCAACTAGACAATAACCTGTGAAGCCCTTGTTGACATGACCATCAGCCATTGGTTTTTAGCTACGGCTCGTTGCCAGTTATGCGAGCTTAACTAATAAAGATTGTATTGAGCATCTCTCTGCTTTTGGGTCATATCGGAAAGGAGCCGCATGTCCCCCTGAATAGCAGAGACTGGGGGCGCATGTCCCTTACAAGAGGAGAGTAGCAGCAAAGGGTGCTCTTCTGTTACAAGCAGTGGAGAAGAGCAACATGCTCCTTTAAATGCAGTTACAAGCATGTTGCTAAGACCCGTAAAAGCTTAAGCAACAAGCATGTTGCCCTTACCCAGATGCAGGGGCGTAGCCAGAACTTTGTTTAGGGGTGGCCAGTTAAGACCCAATGATTTTATTGGGGTTGCAAAAATAAATAAATCCTGCTTTAAATCTAGAGAAAATCACTTAACATGCATCTAACTGAGATCGTGTATAGCCTGCATGGAATACGCGACTTAAAACAGATAAACATAAAGCGGATTTCGTGCAACTGCATCTCAAAAACAGCACTGGTTAAACACTGGATCATCGTTCCTATAATGATTTCTGTCTGACATAAATTATCTTCCATAGACAAGGATCTCCGACACAAACGTGATCAATCACCAGCTCCTTGAATAGACTATAACTGATTAAACGACTTATAGTTGTCAGTAAACATAGCAAAATGTTTCAAAGTTTTTTTAAACGTAATTAAAAATGCAACAGCGTGTTCATTTATATTTTCGTTGCAAAGTACAAATGCAACTGGCTGCGCATTTCTTTGTGCTATCACATGATATGTAAGTAGCTACTGTGTGCAGGCTACTGTGTGTGTGAGAGCAGGGTATAACCATGTGTAATATTTGTTAATTTTGCTGACTAAATCTTATGTTTATTTCCATTCCATTGCGATTCTTTTTCATTCTTTTTCTATGTAAAAATCTATGTGCTTGAAAAACATGTCTGACCGTTGCGCTCGCGTCTCGCTCTTTTTTGTTTCTGTTCATGCTTGTAAAGCTCTTTCGCCAAGCGCGCATTTGCAGCGTTGCCACTTCCACTTATTATAACCATCTTTGGGCTTGTTGTTTTTCCATATTAATAAGTGAAGTGACAACTTAGTTCAGCTGGAGTATGTATATTGTTGCTTTGTGCCAGTGTCGTTCTTTGAAAAGTCAGATGTTAAAACCTTCAAAATGCTTACGCAACAGGGGTGGCCAGAAGTACGCCCCTACCCAGATGATTTAAACGAGCATATTGCCAATATTAACCAGAAAAGTTGAATCAGCATAGCCATCGGTGAGAGAGATCACTCTGATTGGCAAACCAGTGCACAAGAAGAAGAAAAATCGCCCAGTCCTAGCAACAAGCATGTTGCTGATAGCCGGATAAGCCTAGGACAGCATTTTGGCAATAGAAAAGCCTAAAGCAATGTTTCCGATAATAACCAGATAAGCCTAAAGCAACAAACAAGTTTCCAATGATAAACAGATCAGCCTTAAGCAACAAGCATTTTACTGATACCCAGATACGCTTAAGCACAGGGTAAGCTTAGGACAGCATGTTGGCAATAACCAGATAAGCCAAAAGCAACAAGCATGTTTCAATAACTATATCAGGTAAGCGTGTTTTCAATTAGCAAATTTCCTTGAGCAACAGGTACAGATAACAATGAATATCATGTTACCGTTACCCAGGTAGACTTAAGCAACAAGCAAGTTGCTAAAAACCTGATAGCTTTTAAGCAATGAGCATAAAAAGGAAAACTTAGCTTAGCTTTGTGAAGACATTCAGAATTCAGAAACATGCCTGATCTCCTTCTTGATCTCCTTCTCCTTCATGCGGGGAGTGCACTTTTTTCTTGAGGCAGTCACATTAGTATAACTTCAGAAAGAGTCCATGTTAATAGCAATGCAACGCAGAAACAAGGCTTACTCAGGTAAACCTAATAAGCAATACAGCAATTTGTTGACATACAGTAACTGTCCTAACTGAAAAGTACCACATTTATAGGCCTATATAAACTCATCTGAGATTGCTTAGCTTTTCATTACAATGTAATCTGTTTTCAGGGAACATCTCTAAACAAGATACATCTCATTGGCTATGTTTACATGCACAATCGTCAGTCAGAATTAATTTATTGCGATTGATGAATCCGAATGTAGTGTTTACAATGAACGCTAAATAAAGTGATCGGGTTAATGTGTGCGTTTATACTACAAGCTTCAAATCTGAACAGATTTTTTGACATGAGCACACTGACGAATATTGAGTTTCCGGCTGTTTACACATAGTATTCTCATACATTGCTGCTTTCTTTGTTTTAAACAGCAGACTTAATATTTATCTATTATGAGCACGAATTAGGAGACAATGAGCATATGACCCGTTGTGCTTATATTTATCAAGCTGTAAAAATGCCCCTACCAGCGCCCAAAACCAGCCGCCTGTGGATGAGAGTATGAAAGAAGGACTGGTGGGACGATGTCCTGCTCCTCTTCACAGATGATGAGAGGTAGGAGAAATTTACGACAAGTCGATTCAACAATTACAACAGCTCGTTCCACGCGCCATATGTCATTTCTACGTCATTGCACATGCGCAGTACTTTCAGTTTTTACATGTCCCAAACCAATCGGATTAGAAAATGAATAAACCACCCCTTCCAATCCGATCGATATTTAATTCGGATTGAGGTGTTTAAATGAAGGCTTTTCAGTCCAATTAAGCCGTCAATCCGATAATTAACGGATTATTTGGTTGCCTGTAAACGTAGCCATTGTCATAAAGCCGTGACTCTTCTAAGACTCTTATTCTCTTTGACTTCATCATTATCTTTGACCTATTTTTCACCAACTGACACTTGATCCAGGTGACCTGACAGATCCATGGTGCCATGACACCAATTAAACCTGCTATGTAACACCCTTATCTCCACACGCCACCAGAGGCCCACATTCGATTATGTACTTGGACAATCATTAGCTGTTCTCTTTAGAGTTATAGGTCAGACTGACACCTGCTTCTATTCACGCCAGTAATGCTATGTGGACCTTACAGACAAGTACACTGATAATGTGACAAGTCTGTGACAAATATATTATGGGTGTCAACTATAAGAAGCACTGGAGACTGACCTTGATGAATTCTCTACATTTACACATCATGAACTTCGCTGACATTTCTGTCAGGAACTGTAAGGAGCTGCTTGCAGAGAAGGAAAGGATCTCTCTCAAAAGTGTTGAAAAGTGAGAAACGTTGCGTTTGCTTGCTACACATTTGCATTCTCTCGCAAAACTATTGTGTTCCCCTGAGAAACTTTGAGTTCTCAGGGGAACACAAAAGTTTTGAGAATGCAAAAGCATTTAAATATAATTTTTACTCCCATCTCATTGTTTTTAAATCAAAATATCCCCTTTACCCCCTGTAAACAGCTTGGAAAGAGGTACGTTTTTTTATATTTTTTTTTTTATAATATATATTAATAGTTTTAAAAAAGTGCTTTGAAAAATAGATGAGTCAAACTATCTTTCTTTGTGAATCAACCACTAGATCATATCAAGACAATGTAAGTTACATAAGCAGAGAGGAAACCAAAGGCTGTGCGTGTGAATATCAGGAGGAAAGCCAACAAGCAGACGTACACAAAAGAGGCGGCACATGTAGGTCACTTGAGTAAGTCTGTTCACTTACAGAATGTTATTATCCTTATTAAAAAGACATGAAAAGGTCTGACTCTGAAGTAATTTGTGTTGATTATGGTTTTCATGAAGAAAATTAGTAATTAAGTAATTCAATTTATTTAATCCCCCAAACGATTGTCTTTTGTTGAACAGATAAGGAGAATTATAGTTGAATGATCATACTGCTCTTTTCCTTACATTTAAAGTTAATACTTGAGGGTGAATCTCTGTCTCTGGGTGAAAAAACTATTACGAAATCTCTTTTCAACCCAAATTAAATAAATAAATACAATTCTTATTTTGCAGACACAAATTGATACAAGATTGTTTTTGCATTGTGACATTATTCTTTGAATCAGGGGTTTTATATATATATTCTGTAAACTGTACACACACAAACATTTAGTAAATGCACATTAAACTCAAATAAATGGTTGTTGTAGTTTCTGCTCACCACTATAAAAGTTTAGCCAACTATGGGTAACTTCCCTTGAAATGTAAGAATGGTCAATTCCTGAAAATAATGTCACAATGTAAAAAAAAAACTTTCTTTTTTTGTGTTTGATCCAAAATGTGACCTGGGCACCTTTCTGTTACATTCACCCATAAACTGATGTTGTTGAGCTACAAAATGACCAATAAAAAAGTACAACTTGTGTGCTCTATTTCAATTCATCTGATGTCATGCAACAGCTTTGCATGAGGAACACTGACATTTAACTCCTTAATCATTCACAAATCATCCAATGACTTCAGGGTGAGTAAATAGTGACAGACTTTTATTTTTTGGGTGGAATACCGAGGCATTTATTCCACATTCCGTTCCCAAATATGCACATACCTCAGAGAAAAGCCTTTTCCTCACAGCGATGGCTTCTGCTGAAATACACAAAACAGGCACTGGATCTGAGAGAGCACAGGCCATAGATAGAGGCAGGGAGGGGGTGGAAAACAAAAAGAAAGAGCGTATGAAAGTTAGGAAAGCAGCATTACTCCACCAAACTGCTGTATGAGGAGTCATTGGCAGTATCAGCTGTTGTGGTGAGTAATGTCTGTGACTGCAGGGGCAGCAGATGGTTTCTATGCACATGGTGTACTGTTAGCAGAGGATCATGGGAGGACAGAGGCTCCCACTTCAAGCTGCTTAACTGTACCACCAGATACACTGACTTCACCTGCACAGCGTCAACACCATCAAACAGCTGTCACGGTGTATTCTGGGTCAGCACACCCCCTTGCAAATAATCAGGCATCTGACGGCATAAGAATCAGGCTGATTACTGAAGCTGAATAAGATTATTCAGTGGAGAATACTTTTCACTGCATATCCCTCACCTTCACTAAAACTTCATCTTGTACCATCACTGTACACAACGACTCAAACATTTAGACACAACTGAACTGATGTTTCACATGATCTTATAACACTTCACAAGTTCACATGTTCATATTATCTTTGAATTTTAGAGGTTTTGCTTGCTGTCCTTGCTGGAGGGCTCGAGCTTGAGACTTGACCCTAAACCCGAAGCACCCCCTCAGGAATTCCCTGACTGTTTTAGAGAAAACATCTAAGGTTACCCATAAAACCATGGTTCCCTGAGAGGGGAACGAGATGCTGCATCACAGCTGACGCTTTGGGGAAAGCCTTCAGCGTGACCGCATCTGAAGCACGTGTGCAACTATTCCAACATTGACTGATGCTGCGTCATCTCGTGACGTGTGCTGGCGTAGGCGGAAGCTATAAAGGGAATCTGGCGCATCAGCTTTTGATAGGCTGAAGCAAGCCGCCCCAGGCATGCAGGAATTATGGCAAGGGGATGCAGCGTCTCGTTCCCGTCTCAGGGAACCATGGGTACATGCATAACCTGAGACGTTCCCTTTCGAGGGAACTCGCGCTGCATCTCGTGCAGCTAGCGCTTTAGGGAATGAAATACCCACTTCGCCATGCTGACACGTGCCTGCCTTGATGTGAAGCTGTCCCGGCACAACTCAGGGCAAAAGAACATGAGACACCGGAGTGACCAGAATGTCCAGGCTATAAAACCGTATAAATATGTGCAGGGAAGACCCTGAAGCACTGCGGCAGGGTTAACAAATCAATTTCCTGACGGCTCCGCGGAGGAGCGAGTGTAATTCGCTCTCTCACGGGTGGGGGTGCCCTCAGAGGCCTGCCCATCACGTCAAGACCTCTTTCCCGAAGCCTTCTTATTGAGAAAGACGTTCCTCAGATCCGTCTTTTCCTGCTTATTTTCGGGTGAGAGTGCAGCTTCCACTCCCAGGCTCATTGATTGGGGGCTCGAGACGCAACACTCTCTTTCTGTGGATGCCTGTTCGAGAAGCCTTTTGGCAGCAGCCCCATTGGACTGATCTCGACGAGTTATGAACCTCTGTAATGCTGCCGCCTCTTTCTTTGCTTCCTGAAACCTCTCGATGACACTGCTCACAGCATCGTTGAAGAGGCCAGGAGGCGACAGCAGGGCATCAAAGGGCAAAGAATTGTCTTTCTCCCTGATACCTGAGAGGTTCAGCCATAGGTGTCTCTCCATAGCCACCATAGATGCCGTGGAACGGTTAATGGCGCAGACCGTCTCCTTAGTGGCAAGGAATGATAAATGTGGCCCGGCGCAGCTCTTAAAGGAGCATTTCACCCGTGGGAACATTAATCTTTATTGAAAGTGGGTCATATATGTAGTCGAAATGTAAAATAATTTTCAAATTTGGTGCCTTCTTGACCGAGAAAAGACAGAAAGTAACTTTAGGGCGTGTTTGTATGAAAGACAACAACTCCCACAATGCACCACATTGCAAAGCTCCGCAAGCCACTCCCACTAATCCAGAACGGCGCGTATGAGGTATCCGCCTATCAGAGAGATCACTCTTCCGTCTACAAAACTAGCTAACCACCAGAGCTTGAAATTAATTTCTCACAAACATTCAAGTTAGTTGGCGAACTCATTAGTGAATGACTTCTTCTACCTCGTCTAAGTCCCTAAGCAGGTCAGCCTGGTACGCTTGCATGATTCCGATTGTATGCAAACAAGCGCCGGCCTGACCTGCCACCATGTACACCTTGCCCACCAGAGAAGAAGTCGTGCAACAAGGCTTGGTGGGCAGCGTCGGAGCTTTGAGAGACGACACAGCATCAGGGGAGAGATACGCAGCAAGTGTCTCTTCAACCTTTGGAATCGTCCCATAGCCATTCTCCTTAAGCCCCATAATCGAAGAATAGTGGTGGACTGTGGGACTGGATAGGCGAGAGGAGAATGGCTTCTTTCATGATCTCGACACCTTAGATCATGGGAAAAAGGGTAAGACCCGATATGGAGGTTGTGGTTCTGCTTCTCAGCTGGCCAGTTGATATTTAATTTAGACACAGCACGAGACACAACCTCCATGCGTTTCTCATACCGCGGGGATACGTATGGTGAATCACCAATATCACTCGCTTCAATGCTTAGAACGTCTAACTCCTCAGAGCTAGACAACATGCTCTCACTCAGGGAGGAAGAAGCCGCAGAGAGGGCTTCCGTATCCCGAGCTTGAGCAAAGGATCCAGAGCGTCAGGGCTGAGAAAGGGCTGAAGCCGTCTCAAACCTCTCCACCAGTTCCATCCGCGAACCCCACGAATGAAGCCACCACTCTGCCTCAGGAGAAGCGGACCCAATCCACGAGGAGCGTGAGCCTGGCCACTCTCTTCAAACACTGCACCTCACAGTGTACACAGCCAGCTCAAGAGCTGACCGTACATGCTCTACTCCCAAGCAGCATACACACAGATCGTGTGTGTCCCTATGATGTAACGAGGGCAGGGATACACACTCTGAACTGCTGGTTATTTGCCTTTTTTTTTTGTTTATATATATGATAACAAGGGACAGAAAGCACCAAATAAGACTGACAGTCACACAGAGCGCTTGCTGAAAACAAACATTTGTGTGCTGATGCTGTTGTGATCCCGGCTTCCCTTTACAGCTTCGGCCTATGCCAGCTCGTCACAAGATGGTGATGAGCACTAGGGATGGGCAATATATTATTTGCGATACACCGGTAAAAATTCTTCCCACGATAAGAATTAGTCTTCCCGCAGAATTGGCGTGCCACATGTAAACTATATTCTTTGTTGTATTTTCCTGTAAAAAATAATGGAGTTCATTTGGAATTATTCAGCCTTTATGAACAAGCAGAAACTAATGAGCAAACAGCAATTTTTGGCTGTCGCTCATATATTACTGTCCCTGTTTTGATTTCAGCAAATCAGTTTGAGCGAACGCAGACAACGTGATACATATTCATGAACCCAGCAGCTCATCAATCCTTAGTGTGGTTTATTTTGTTATTAGTAGTTATGTTATAATCTAATCAGTATTTTTGTTTTTATTGTTTACAGAAACACTGAATGACCAACAATGTCTTAAGGCACCAGTTCTAAGCTCAGTTAAAATGACAAATATGCATTCATACATGGTTACCAAGTTTTAGATTACTTAAGTTCTATCATTAAATAATGCTTGATTTTAATTACATTTATTTGCACTCTTGTTATTTTGTAACCTATCTGAAAACATGGTTGGGGTTTTATTTTTGAATGAATAAATACAGAATCTGTTTATACATTTCAAACTTGTAATTGATTTGAATTATTATTGTGTGTGATGTTTTTCAGTACAGTTGCACTATTTAAACTATCAGCACTTTTACAGAATTAAAGTATACCTGCAATTTTTCCATTTTTGCAAGGGCTGGTGTCTTTACGTTTTTACTTGGATTTTTACTTTTTTATATTATTATTCTTTTATGTAATTGGTATATTATAGAAGCCTATTTGATGATGGGTACATTTGACTTTGGATCAATGTTTGTGTTTTTGAGGCTCTCAAGAAGGCATACAGCTTTCACTTGTAGCCAAAAAAACAGAGGTGAATGGTACTAGCTATATATTGTCATTGATATCAGTATCGCAATAAATACCAGAAAATATTGTGATATAGTTTTAAGTCCATATTGCCCATCCCTACGCAGCACCAATCAAGATTGAAAAAGTTGTGCGCGTGCTTCAGACGCAGCCACGCTGAAGGCGTCAGATGGGACGCAACGCGAGTTCCCTCAGGGAGTGTTGGGGTGGTGGAGGGATGCCAGAAAGATACGGTCACAGGACTGTGGTAAGCGTGGCTTATCTGGGCTTCCTCTGATGCTGATGTCACTCCTAAACTTTTGTTTAAAACTCAATTTCGTTTTGTAGACAGATATAAATTGTGCCTGTGTATGAATTTATTTTATGGGTGGGTTAAAGTGGATAATGAAGGAAAGGTAGTCTTAAAAAGCATCTTAGGCTGCACCTCATGACATTGGTTGAGAGAATGACCAGACTGTACAAAACTAAAAATTCATACTTTAATTCAGCAAGGATGCATTAAATGGATCAAAACAGACATTTCTAATGTTACAAAAGATTTTTAATTTCAAATAAATGCCATTCTTTTTAACTTTCTATTCATCAAAGAATTCTGAAAAAAATGCATCACGGTTTCCACAAAAATATTAAGCAGCCAAAACGGTTATAAACGCGGATACTAATACACTGTAAACAAATTATTGTTGGTTTAATTTGAAAAAGTAAGTTACCTGGTTGCCTTAAAATTTTTAGTTCATTGAAATAAAAAAAAATTGGTTAACGCAATGAAGGAAATTGATTTAATTAATAGAAACTCTAAATATGATGTTATCTGAACCCCATTAATTATCTAAGTTGATTTGACAAAAGATAAAAAGTTGTGATAACAAATGAAAATATTTTTTTACAGTGTAGGAAATGTTTCATAAGCACGAAATCCGCATATTATAATGATTTCTGAAGAATCATATGCAGCCCAACCTTATTAGAAAAATTTACCTGTGGCAACATTTTTGCAAAGCGCAAAATAGGTTGCGTCCTGCACGTTTCGCGACAGTTTCAAAGTGAAATGTCCAGTGAGTGGCACTAAAAGCGTGTTTCGTTTTTTTGACAATATTACTGGTTTTACTGTTTGTTTGTTTTTATCAAATAAATGCAGCCTTGGTGAGCAGAAGAGATTTCTTTCAAAAACCTTTTGAACGGTAGTGTGCATATAGTCTGTTATTTTACTGTGTTATTTAACAAAATAGATTTTTCATAATATGAGAAATATTTACAGTAAAGAAAAAAAATGTCATAGGGTCTTTTCCAGCATTATGGCTCTAGCTTGCATTCACACAGAAGGCAATTTGTTTGCAAAGCTTAACGTGAATTGTAGCATAATAATACCATGGTATTCTTTGTAGTATCTTTTAGTACCATGTAAATACCATTGGACATAAATTTGGCAGGCATTCTTCAGATCATAATCATTATCCATGCAGCAGCTTAATTTTTACCTTCTTCGTGTCTGCCCTGAATTGAGTCCATATATTTCCAACAAAAAAATCACATTCCTTTTATGAAACATGTTTTTTATTATGTTTTATCAGTTAGTTCCTTGTTACAATCTACATCAGCACAATAAATACTCATATACAATACAAACACACACAGGTGTAAAGGTAAACACCTTTAGGCTTCACTGCACACAAAACAAGGTTTTAAGGAGATGTTCTACACACTCTCAATGTAAGTTTTGAGGTAAGTATATGAGCCCAACAGCTTTACTCCACAATATTTAGTGAACATGTCTTCACCATAACAGAGCTGATGAAGCTCCACAAATAACTGTTGAGAAACATCTTACAATAAAATCAAATCTGCTGCTTGTGAATGAACTCAAGCACAGAGATTCTCAACTAGTTTTGTTTTAGGATTTGTCATCAAGTGGTAAACTAATTTCCAAAACTTTATATTACGTGTATTTAACTACTATGTACAAAGTACAAACATTTAAATTAATCATTTGATACAATGCACTCATTGTGTACATAGCCTACATGTTTTTACATTGTACTTATATGTAAAAATGATCGATACGATTGCACTTTATTTCCTGTTCTGCATGTACATAAATGTACTTATAGTAATTGCAATAACTGGATAATGACTTGATACTGACCCTGAACCTAAGCTTAACCTAACCTAACCTTAACCCATATCCTTATATCACCCGTACTTTCTCAGATAAGTACACTGTAAGTACACGTAAGTGCTGTAAAATAAAGTGCAACCAAAAAATGCCTGCATGTAATTACTGCTGTAGTTAATTTATGTAATTGCATCTAATCGCACTGTTGACTGTTCCGTTAAACCTTAACCCAACCTTAAACCTTCCCATTCAACCAAACCTGTCCCTAACCTTACCCGTAAGTGTTTTCCAATACAACATGAACACTATATATATACCTAATAATATTTTTTTTATGTAAGTACACCTAATATAAAGTGTGACCCCAAATTGTTTATTGTACAGAAATAAACAAAAAATCGAACAAACATTTTACTGCAAAAGCACAATACTGTGCACACTGTAGTTTTGGTGTGAAAATAGGCTATCTATGCACATGATGTCCAAGAATTGCAGCATGTACCTATTTTGTATTTACTTATTTATTTGAGCAGTAACCCTTCTGCTCAAAAGGAGTGGGCCGAAGCAAAAGAGCTTATAAGCACCCATGCACCCCCAAAATTAATACAATAAAAACTCTCATTTCCCAATAGTACAAGGAACATAATGCAAAAGCAACAAAACAAAACAACAGCAAGGAAACAACAGCAAAACATAACAAACAAAAACAAAACAAAACAATAAATGGATTGTATACACTTGCTGTATCTGATCATGGTAGAAACCCCAAGTGGCAAATTATTTCTTCTTCTCTATACTTTCAATAATCTTTTGTTTGTATTTATATTTGAACAGGTTGATGTTTGGACATCATTTCATCTCCATCTCCAAATTATTCACCTATTATGCCACAAATGTGTGCACATCTATAATTTCCACAAACCAGCTGTATGCAAATATGATGCCTAAATAAATACCATACCAATGATATTTCGAAAATTCTGCATGTGTTGTGTTTATTAAACAAGCTCAAAAATGCTGAATGCACTTCTATTATCTAAAATCATACATTAGTATTTTTGCTCCCAAAAACTGCACACTGTAAAAGCTCAAAAATGTTGAACGCAGCTACAGCTAGATTATGCTGAATGAACATTGATCCCCAAAACATCTGTCGAAAATCATTCTTGACTGTGATGCCCAATGATCCCCAAACATCAATGAAAGAAAAAGAAAAAAACAGCTGCACGCACATATGGTGCCTAACTGAGTGATGTTTAGTGATGCTGTCTTTATGAAGCTCCACAAATAATTGTCGAGAAACATCTTGAAACAAAAAAGTCAGTTTCTTGTGATTGAAGTCAAGCACAGATATTCTCGACTGGATTTGCTTTAGGATTTGAAATTGGAGATCAAGGATGAACTAACACAGTTCCAGAATTTTATTATGCAGCATTCACCTCTCACACCTAAAATCATACTTCGTATATTTATTACCCAAAACTGCACATGCCTATAAGCTCAAAATGTTGAATGTAAGTAGGCTACGATGTGTAAATAAACAAATATGATATGTACATATATGACATGTAAATAGTAATACATCGATATGGAAGCTTGTTTCCACCACGGAATATTTCTTGAAATTACAAGTTTATAGCCTATCTCAGATTTTTTTTTCTCTCAGAATTGCGAATTTATACTAGCCTATATCAGAAATTAATTCTGACTTTTTTCTTAAAATTGCTATCCTATATCTCGCAATTCTGGCTTTATAACGTAATTCTAAGAAAAATCTCACAATAGAGCATTTGTATTATGCAATTATGAGTTAATTTCTTACAATTCCAAGTTTATTACCTGAGTCTGTCGTTTTTTTTCTCAGAATTATGATTTAAACTCGGAATTGCGGGATAAAAAGTCAGAATTGTGAAATAAAAACTGACATGGAAGCTTGTTTCCACCACGGAATTAAATTATTGCAACTTTTTATCTCACAATTGTGACTTTTTCCTTGCAATTACCAGTTTATACTTCACATGATTGACTTGTTTTCTCACACTTTCTAGTTTGTATCTCGCAATTCTAAGAGAAATGTCAGACTTGCAAGCTAAACACAGTGAGAAATAGTCAGAATTGTGAGATAAGTCACAATTATTATTTTTTAATCATGTGGCGCAAGCTTCCATACAGTGATTCCCAAAAGAGCTCCCTAAAAACACTTATTCCTGGCCGTGATGTCCAATGATCCCCAAAACTGCGGTACACAGGTAAAAGTTGTGATGCCCAAAACACCTGATGCTCAAGTGATGCTGAATGATGAAGAATGATGATGCTGCAAGCGCCAATAACACTATCAATTGTAGCCACTAGAAGTCAGCTAATTGGGATTCGAGATAAAGCTTCTGTGTTTACCTTAGGAAAAGGGCACGAGAGTTAACAGTGCCCACCTCGCGCTACCGTCACAGTGGGATATGATGATCAGCGCTCGTGCGCATATTTGCGCGAGCGACACGCAGTACAACGAAATCACGTGCACAGTAATGTGTTTATAAATGCAAAGACTGCGCTTAAGGCTTACACCAAGATGTTTTCATCAGAAATATGACAGTCGTGCGTAGTGATGCGTAATTAACACGTTCGTTCACTTCTTACTCTGACCTTATATAATCTGACATGAGTCTTAGAGAAGCAAAATGTAGGTTTCTGTATTACTACTACTAGGCTACTTACAGAAACCGACATAGTACTAACACATGAACACATTAATTTGTATGAACCGTGACAGAAATAATACATTTTAAAATGATACTGCTCCGTAACCTGTCGAGATCTTAAAAACTTTAAAGCACATCGTGGAGAATATAGCGAATTAATTCAGATGTACAGCAATGTTTGCATTAAAACAGCATACAGTTCAGCACGTTTTTAGAGGTCAAACATGTCTTACTTACATGAAGAAGGTAGAAAAGCACATGTATGATCAAGCGAATATGGACGGAGCTGGACAGTATCAGCATACATTCGCTATGACCTACTTTCCTCTCAATCTAATAACTAGAGGACCACTAACCTACTTATTGAGCCAATGGCGTCTCAGTGCAGATGACCCGCTGACTCCCTTGTCCAATCAGAAAAAGACTGATGCATCTAATAGCCAATGAGAAAATGCGGGGACATTGCGTAGCCAATAGAAATTCATCAAAACATTGCAGCTTTATAACAACAGTAAACAAAGTGCTAGTGGTGGATTCCGAAAACAACGCTACGCTACGTCATTTAGGCTAATTATTTGTAATTTTGTTAATCAAAATTTTGTTAATTTTGTTATAAGGACTATTTAAGAGTCAGGTGTGCGGTTATCGTTAACTTACATTTAGGTCAATCCAGTAAAATGCCTTTCTTTTTTGTCCCTCGTCATGTGTGAAGTGACTTGAATGCAACGCTGGAACTAACGTTAACTTTTGCTATCAGGCGTTTCTTTACTTTAAAAAAAAAAAAATAAATAATCTTCATGTCGTCTTCTGGTTTGTCAACAGTGATGTGTTTAGCTGTTATTTGCTAATTTTGCTAACTAATATGCACATTTTGGCTCAGAACATTTTGTACTTAGGCTATTCCATATATTAGATTTAAGTCCACGCACTATAAGCCTAGGCTATATTTTATTAAAATGATAGGCTACTCAGTGCTCAGCAATTGCGGGAACTATGTTACCATAATAACTCCTCATTCAAAATAATGTGCAATTATATAAAAATAATCATAATAATAATAGCATCATCTGAACTCTTCGAGTATACGAGTAAATGTAGGCTAACAAATACTCATATTGTCAGGTAAGATGGCATTCAAGTAAAGAAGATTAAATGAATGTCTATGTTAACATTTATTATTTTGGATAACATTTTATAAGACATCATAGGTTATGTTTCTCTGTCGCACATAAAACTCACTCTTGATGTAGGCTACAGCACAAACGATCACTTACACATGTTAACCACTGGAGAGCACCCAAACACAGCAGTGGCATTATGAAGCCACTTATGAATGGTTTCATTTTGTAGTAGCCTATACTAATTCATGGGTATTTTTAGAGTTTTAAAAAAATATCCAGGAATTTAAACTCCTGCCATTTTGTATCTAATAATTATTAGTTTGACTTAAAGAAAATAACCCCCTTTTACTGAGAATATTTTTTTTTATTGTAGTCTCTTTTTTTCTGAAAAAGCTGGTTGTTGTTATAGGCTACACTGTGCAAATAAAGAAAGATACAGAGATATCTACAGATACAAAGCTTCTCAATAACAGTTCATTAGACGGACTTTCAGTGGGATTAGCGTCGTCTTATTTACACAGTGTAACTGTAAACTGTACTGTACAATCACCCACAACATAACACACATCTGTTCATGGAGACTCAGGGTGGGCAGCAAATATTGAGCAAACACATTAGTTTGTGCTTTACAATTTTAAGGCTAAATGAACACTAAAAAAAAGTTGCTGCCTTAATTTTTTTTAATACAATCAACTTTGATGTTAATTAAATAACATTAAACTGACTTAAAAATTAGTAGAATCTTGTATAACTTGTAAAAAAAGTTGAAAATTGCTTAACTTATTTTGATGAGTTGTAAAAACATGTGTTGTCATAACTTATTGATCTTTTTGTACAGTGTAGTGAAATTAAAGCATATAAAATGTACCCAATTCCTTCGTTTTATGAATTGCTTTTTTAAGTTATTAATGTTGCAGTAATATAAATGGCAAGATGCTGCACTGCAATTGGGCTCTGTTCACCTTTATCAAGTCTGACCCTATGATGGGAAATATGCTTGTGGGGATATTTCACATGTATTTAGAGGGCAAACTGATCCATTAGGATGGCTGAACCCTCTTGGGATTTCTGTATTCCCAGAGAACATTCAGTATAGGTAAATAAACCGTTTACTCCTGCATCAGTTGCATAAAATGCTTAAACTAATTTGAATCCCATAACTGATTACCTCTTGGCTAACTTCTTGGTCAGACTAGATGTTCAGACACAGTCTTAAAGCGTTGGGCCAGTTGCAGAAACACGTTCACTCTGTTAAGACTATGACTTAAGAACTCAGTTAAAAACACACCTCAGTTTTATTCAAAGGCCTAAACTGAGCAAAACTGCATTGTAATTTGGTGCAGCTGCTGTTATTTATATGACAAAATATTAAGATGAAATTCTGATGGCTGTAATGTAAACTAATGAGATCTTCATAACAGTATAGAAGCTCTGTAGTTTGTTTTATTGTGAGAGGAAAAACATATAATGCAATACAATACAATGATAACTGAGAAAAAAACGTTACTCAATGGCCTGATGGATCATATTTGATAATTGATACTCACATTTTAACGTGAATTTAAAAAAAAATTATTTATATGTTAAAAAGTTCATCTTGAAATATTATAACAAAATACCATTTGTTTTCGTTTACTTTATAAAAATCAAAAGATTTCTTTTATGAAGCAAAAAAAATACACATCTGAAGGGGGATGTTTTTAAAATTACACTAAAAGGACTTTTACCTGCTAAAATGTATAAACTCAATCAGATAACATAAGGCATGTAGTGGATTGTGTACAGGTTTTTGAGACAATTTCAAGGCCTTAAAACTTGCATATCAAATATAGTATCTAAATATTATATAGGGAGATAAGGATAGTGAACCTGAACTGGCCCCTGGTGTAAGAGTTTCCTGTAATGAATTACGAGACATTCTGCTGAAAAATTTAATAAAGAAATATCTACACTCGCTGCTACACTGACATCAAATAAGTAGCCTATTTGAATGAAGTGTAATGGACACATTCTAGAAAATGTTACACAAAGCAAATAAAACAATGCAGCAACAATGTTATCACTGACAGTTTAAAGGTACACTAGCTATATGTAAAACAAACAAAAACATAACTGGATGCCTTTTGCAGAAGAACATTGTTTTGGTTGTGCTTCAGTTCTGCGTGACTGTGTAGATGAATATGACCGTTCATAATAGATAATGCTTTACAATGACCTCTGTCTGAGAGCTACATACGGCAATCTATCTGTTCAATAAAATACCTTAACCTGTCGAGTAATAAAAACGCCATTACTCCATGTCGCTTTTACAACATTTCAAATCTCTCAGTTCTCAAGATCTCAGAAAAGCCAAGCCAAGGTTGATTCTTGTTTTATTACGAGTTCTCTTTTCTCTCCTCTGTTCCGCATTTGTTTAAAACGGGTGATTCCCCGGAGGTTGGAGATTTAGTTGCTCTATGTCAACATTTCTCACTCGTTGTGACAGCTAACCTATGTAGCTGGAGCAACTCTATTAACGGATATGAGGAGACACACACAGGCCAGTGACATGTGTATGCAATTTCTTGTGAAAACCATACAGGTCTAAAATATAAACACTTATATTAGGCTTACTATAGTGAATCATGTAGCACAAAAATATGTTTTGGAAGAGGGGTTGATGATGTATTGACTCATTAAAATTGTGTTAATTTTGAATTAAAAAGTCATATATTGTACCTTTAAATTCAGGTTCAGTACATAGAAAAACAACACTGAACAACTGCAACCTGTACAAAGACACAAAGCCTTTTGCAGTCTTCTGAAACCCTGTCAAGTTTGCACAAACGAAAATGTAGCGCTACTTTAAACGACAATGTCACGGCTGAGGGGAAATGTTTGAGATGGCTCTCTTGTTTCAGTCACTTTCTGGCCATTCTGTGCGGCGATGTTTGCTTGGCGCGGCGTGTGATGGGTTGCTGACAGCTCCTTTTCAAGAGACAGAAAAGAAAAGTGATTGGTGTGCAAACACTGCCTTTCTCGTGAGGCATGAAGACAGCTTAAAGAGAGGGAGGATATCCACTAGCTTAGCTGTGTTGGAATGAACACTTTTTCCTGAAGAAATGTGTGACATGACAAACATGTGAAGTTGAACTGGTTCGCGCGTCACATGCGAACAGTAAAACGCAGTTACTAAACAGCAATAAAACGAAGCAATAGTTGGCTAATAAGTCCAGGTTTCTTGTGTAAATGCTGTTGTTGGATGTTCTTCAGGAGAGTCAAAGGCCACTGCTGACAGTACTTTGATGCAGACAAACAAACATGCAGGCAAGTGGATGAGGAATGAGCCAGAGGAATGTACTCTGGATGGCAAACATCCCAGCCTTATTGAATAAGCTTTGCACTGAGAAAGCCCTTCTGATATGACTTCTCTTCTCTGGGTGAAATTTATGGATGGAAATGTAGGGATTGCTGAGCAAATAAGTCTAAAAAGCTATACATGTCAGAATCCAGCATGAAAGTTGCTGACAACTCTTATGTTTGTCATGGTAATGCCGCTGCTGTGAGCAAGTATGGGACATGCTTCTGCTGTACGATATAGCGCACATGAATTACCCGAAGCTGATCTATGCAGGTGGAGCTGGGGAAGGTGGAGGGTTTCTGAAAGTGTGCTGCACTAAAAAAATGATGAACAGTATTTGAAGGTTGAGCAGCGAGCTCATTGGCTACTGATACAGCAGGAACCAATCAGCTGTGGCCAATAGAGAATTAAGTGATTGTAAGCAGATTGAGTTAATGACCTATCAGCCCGTGTCAAGTTTCATGATAGAACTTTGTATGAATGATATAATAGGAATTTTCACTAAGTTTAAAATAGTTATAAGTCAAATACACGAGGTTTGCATTTCTATCTATCTATCTATCTATCTATCTATCTATCTATCTATCTATCTATCTATCTATCTATCTATCTATCTATCTATCTATCTATCTATCTATCTATCTATCTATCTATCTATCTATCTATCTATCTATCTATCTAACTAACTATCTATCTATCTATCTATCTATCTATCTATCTATCTATATATCTAACTACAGTATCTATCTATCTATCTATCTATCTATCTATCTATCTATCTATCTATCTATCTATCTATCTATCTATCTATCTATCTATCTATCTATCTATCTATCTATCTATCTATCTGTCTATATATCTATCTATCTGTCTATATATCTAGTATCTATCTATCTATCTGTCTGTCTGTCTGTCTGTCTGTCTGTCTGTCTGTCTGTCTATCTATCTATCTATCTATCTATATATATATATATATCTTGTATCTATCTATCTATCTATCTGTCTGTCTGTCTGTCTGTCTGTCTGTCTGTCTGTCTGTCTGTCTGTCTGTCTATCTATCTATCTATATATATACTTGTCATGTTGAAGAAAGTATGCTCATTTTCAAAAATATATTCTATTTCCACATTTACCTTCAAGGTTGATTTTGACACTTCTTTGTCATCTCCACAGATATTTGTTTAACAAAAGCAAGTTGTGCATCCTGTATTGCAGGATGAATGTCTGGTATTGCCGTATGTAATGCCGTTAATGCCGTATGCATTTAATAGAATAGAGCTCATAACATCTTATTTTTCAATCCCACTTCAGAAGAAACACAATCCTTACAAATTGGGACATAAAAGGAATTACTGAGACCAATATCATTTCTGCTTTGGAGGAAGAACGGTATCACATTCTGTGACCTTGTTAGGAGATACATGCATGAAGTGTTTCTACCGGCACATTTTAAACAAAGCAGAAACTAGCTGAGAACGAGCTTTGAGAAACCAGCTCTGAGAAAAAGAAACAATGAAGCAAAACTGGGTGTAACACACACATACGTTTGGTTTTCCTGTTTCCATAGACACAGTGATTTTTATACTCTACAAACTGTATATTATATCCCCTTACACTAACCCTACCCCTAAACCTACCCATCACTGAAAACATTCTGCATTTTTTACATTTTCAAAAAACATCGCTTAGTATGATTTATAAGCTGTTTTCCTCAAGGGGACAAAAAATGGCCCCACAAGGACAAGGATTTTAATGGGGACATTTTGTCCCCATAATGTAGGGGTTATCAGGACACACACACACATACACGTTGGGTTTTCATATTTTATGGGGACATTCCATAGACATAATGATTTTTATACTGTACAAACTATATATTATATCCCCTACCCCTAAAACTATACCTATTACAGAAAAGTTTCTGCATTCTTACATCACAGTATGATTTATAAGCCAAAAGGACAATGAATTCAGATTTTGGCATCTTTGTGAAGACATCTTTGTTTGTCTAGCGTAGGGTTTACACACACACACACACACACACACACACACACACACACACACACACACACACACACACACACACACACACACACACACACACACACACACACACACACACACACACACACACACACACACACACACACACACACACACACACACACACACACACACACACACACACACACTGGGTTGTTCGCTCGCTTTCCCAACTTTCCCATGCGCATAAGGTAGTTTGCACTCCAGATGAAGCGGCTGTGTTCTCCATGAAAGTTCCTTCTCCGTTCTCATCCGTGAGTCAGTGAGGTCAGCTGGAATCTCGAGGGTCCTCTCAGAGAAATTCCCCATTGGTTTTTTTAATGAGCGAGTCTAGGCAGTAATGAGAGAGTCTGAAATGGTTACCAAGTAATTATTTCCCTACCACCAACCCTGTGGGAAAAAAAGTGTATATATAATATGTGTTCGACGTTGAAGAGTTTAGATGCATGACAGTGTTAAATTGACTCTGATACTAATTTACACCTCTATTAGACCTGAATTAACACTGCCAAGTTTGCTGGACATGGTGGCACGGTATTCAACTATATTCAGACTGCAGGCATTTTTTTTTTTTGCTCATCCAGATCTGGGTACATTGAAAAAAACCTGAATATCAGCAACTCAAAGGGCCCTATTTTAACGATCTGAAACGCAAGTGTCAAAGCGCAAATAACTTTGTGGGCTTCATTATTCATAGGTGTGGTTTGGGCGTAACGTGAAATAAACCAATCAGAGCGTCCTCTCACATTCCCTTTAAGAGCAGACGCGCTTGTTCCATGGCGGATCGCTGTTATAACGGCGGATTTGCAAGCGCACGCCAGGAGCGGTTCACAGCCGAGGAGACCGACGTTCTCGTCAGCGTTGTAAAACACAGAGAAGTGACATTGGGGATGATGGGAGAAACCCACCCAAATTAGCTTTGGTTAAACAGGCGTATAATTTGGGTAAATGTGTAGCCTAATCTAGATCTTTTTCACATCTTCACGGTCACAACAATGATTTCCCTCGTGTGTTAATATTTTTCCTTGTAATAATGTATGATTCGCAAAAATGAAAACTGCTGCGTCTGTTTATAATTATTAGAGAATCAAAGTGTATGCGCGTTAACACGCTACATTATGGCCAAGCGCAAAATACCATATCACTAACGCGCAACGCGCCACTGTCTTTAGACTGGGTTTTTCCTGGTCAGTGGCGCAATTGGTTTTTAAAACTAGAAAATAGCACCAGGGAAGTTTTGCGCCGGAACACGCCTCCTCTTTGCGCTGAACCGCCCCCGCGAGCGCAAGTTCATTCCCTAATTTACTGACGTACGTCTGTGGAGGGAAAAGTCCGCTGTGCGCGGGTGCAAAATGGGAATGATACATGTGTCGGTGTTCAAAGTCAATTGCGCTGGGTGCAAGATAGGGCCAAATAATAATATACTGTACAAACTATAGGGCCTATAGCTTTGGTCCACTGGCACAGTTAAAGGGCTATTCACACAATGTTGCATTCAAAAAACAGAAGCGTATAGAATATGCATGTCTTAAGTAAGACACATTTTTAAAGTAAAATTTCCTTTAACTTCACACAACATCTTAAAACCAACGCTCTTAGCTGAATTTCAGTTATAATACACTAAACTACGGAGCCACTAAAGGGACATGGTGAAGGTAAAAAAAAAAAAAAAAAAAAAAGATGATATGGCAGTATGACGTATATGGAAAATAAATACGTCAATGCTTTTGCATTCTCTCACAAAAACCAATAGTATTCCTCCAAAAAACCTTGCTTTCGTAAAACCTTTTTAATGGAAATAATATAAGCTTTGAGAACAAACTATATAAAATACAACGTTTCTCTGGGAACACAATAGTTTTGCGAGGAAATGCAAATGTTTTGCAAATGCACTGCAGTACAACAGTTAAAGGTAGGGTAGGTAGGATTTATATAAAAACTTTTTACCAAATTTGATTAAACTTTCTATATATATCAATGCATAATTAAAATGTAAGTACTCTGATAAAAAGAGTATAAAAATCGAGTGACTCTAGACCGTTTAATCTTCATTAAACACAGCTCATTATTTCCATTCGGGACGAATCACAGGATTGGCTTGCGCGACTGTCACTCGACGTCGCCATGACTACCGCCGTTATTACTGGCTCTGCCCACGTGCGCGCAGTCGCGCACCCGTTTTTAGGTGGGAGTGAATGGAATTAATGAGCTGTGTTTAATGAAGATTAAACGGTCTAGAGTCACTCGATTTTTATACTCTTTTTATCAGAGTACTTACATTTTAATTATGCATTGGTATATAAAGACAGTTTAAACAAATTTGAATAAAAGTTTTTTTTCGACAATTCTGACCTACCCTACCTTTAAGTACTACAGTTTTAAAGCATCAGTTACAGTTTTACTGCAATACTTTATGTTCTGCAGTACATAATACTGCAATCATTTTACAGCAGTTAGGCCTCAGAGTATATTCATGAAAAAAAAAACATTTTCTCATGTAGTTAGTCACTCATATTGAATGCAATTTTGTTCCTCTTCCTTGTCAAGTAACATCAGTCCATTCCTGACATTATAATAGCCTTTGCCAATTTGTGGAATGTGTCACTTTTCTGTGTCGTGTTGCTAACCCGCTGCTGTGTCACTAATACAGCCGGGCACTGAAGAGGGCTGCTTTTCATGAACACCCTTCCCAAACCACAGAGTCCTACAGGGGGCCAATCAGCAATGGCAATGGGCTGACCTGCTCAAGCACACTTCACCCGAATCAGTGACTGTTACGGGGCCCTCAGAGCGGGACGCAGGAGGCTTTCCGAACGCTTTGTTTCTGAGAGCAGAAAGATCAGAGGCCCACTGTGGAGACACGGAGAAGTGTCCTCAGGAATTACACTGGGCTCCACCTCATTAGACGTCGCTGTATGAAAGTAATGACAGGTGTACGGGGCCTGTGGGGCCCTGCTGTGGACTTTGACCCCATTCACAGTGTGGGACAGCAAAGTCTTCACCACGGTAGATTTCCACCTTTGTAAAATGGCAGCTTGTGGACAGGACAGGGCAGTGGAGGGAAACAAGGCACTAAAATTCACCAGAAGAAAAGAAGTGACTGACAAATTTGGTATTGAACTCCTTCCATGCTCACACTTGAATAAGGGCAACAGACAAAGGTTGTTAAAGTTGTTGTTTAACAAAACTCCAATCGTAATTAATATTGTCAGGGATTGTCCCTCTTGAACTGTGTGATCTGAAGCTGAACAGTGAATGAATTGGTTTGTACACCTTATACACATGAGATGAATCAGATTTACACTATAGCCACGTTTCCAGCGTGGGAACTTTCCCCAGGAACTAGGAACTTTGGGCTGGTACTCGATGTGTTTACACCGCAGGAATCAGGGTCTAAATGAAGTTCCGGGTAAATATTTCCCCCTCCGAAAGTCCCTGCTGGCGAGGTAGTACTTTTTCAAAGTTCAGGAACTTTCAGGGGCGGGACTTGTGCGCTGAACATGCTGATTGGTTGTGTTCACCCCGCATTTTGATTGGATGACTCCACGCAGCATTCTAGTTTAACCGGCATTTTTAAAAATCTATTGCGGTTCGTGGCTTCATGCATTAAGAGATGTCTGTCTGCAAATATGGAATTGAATTTTTTTTTAAAAACACACACAGCTGGACCGACGACGAGGTTCAGGCTTTATTAAGCATATTTGTGTAACAGGAAATTTTCTGCGCGACATCTCACGGTCAATGTCCGCATCGTCTAATTTTATAGCATTACGAGCTTTCTGAACACGCTTTAGTATCAGTGCTCGTCTCTTTTCTGCCGTTTGGTTAATTATCTCGTTAGTAAACCAATACATCACAAACAACTGCAGCACAGTTTGAATCTCCTCCATACTTATTATAGATGTGGCGCTCAAAACTGATTACTGTCCGTCGCAGACTGGGAGGAGCAGTTGTGTGCAGTTTATAATCTTCCCGGTACTTTAGACCGCTGTGTAAACGCAGAAAGAAACCGGTCTGGGGCAAAAAAAGTTCCTGGGACAAATTGTTCCGGGTAATTTCGGTGGAAAAGCGGCTTTTATTTACACAATTGAAAATTTGGGGTCAATACAATTTTGAAATGTTTTGGCAAAAAAAGTTTCTTATGCTTTCTGTTACTCACTGCTCCAAGACTTGGGTTGAAGATCCAAACATTTTTTTTTTGTTTTTTTTATGTACTCCATAAAACAGGCAGGAGGTCAAAACCACAGAGCAAACAACCCAGATAGCAACAGAGTCCAAGACACAGGAAAATCCAGGGAAACAGGCAGTAGATTGAGACCATGACACATTAACAAGGATAAAGCACTCAGAATCGCAGTGTAACTAAACCAAGACTTTGCAACAAGTGAATGAACACACAGGGTTTAAATAGGCAAACATAAATGAGATAATGACAAACAGGCGGCAGTAATCAGAACATGATGAGTCCAGGCAATGATTTATGGGAACTGTAGTCCATAAAGCGGTAACTGTGCGTTCACACCGCACGCGGCGAGAGCGTCAAAGTGGCCGGAAGCCATTCATTTTCAATGAGAGCCGGCGGCGAGCTCCGGCGAGAGCGGCGAGAAGAGTTGAAATCAAGTCAACTTTATGGTAATAAGCTATGACGCGGTTCGGCGGCAACCAATCGGAATGTAGAAGTCCTCCGCCTGAGAGGATACCAGAGAACACAATCCTGTAAACTTTGGTTCCGACCACATTAGTTCCTAAGCAAAATGGAGGAAAAGTTCATTATTTCTGTTGCGGGTTTCCCGTTATTGTACGACGTGTCCCTGTTTACATACAGGGATATTAATAAAAAGAACGACGAATGGAAAAAGGTGTCTGAAATTGATGGTGTTTTGTTACTTTCACATTTAAAAAATGTTAATAGGTTAACTTTTACCCTACGTGTGGCCAGTATGCACAAAATATGATACTGATTTATGTTCAGTTCTTATTTGCTTTGCGTCTCCTTTAAATAAAGTTTTTAAAAAAATCACGCATTCTAAAATCTACGTCAGAGCGCCAGAGAGTCCCCGAATCTCACGGCGTCGATGGCAGGGCGGCGAGAGCGAATTTTGCCGCTCTCGCAGGCGGCGGTGTGAACGTACAGTAAAGGAGATGGAAGGAGTGCCCTCTGGTGGTTATCATGGGCACTTCAGCTGGCAGGTGGAACACTTATTACCAAGGCTGCATATTTAAAAGGGTGGCTGATTATGATTTCACTTTTCTAACTTTAGTGTGTAATGTTGCTGTTTGAGCATAAACAACATCTGCAAAGTTACGAGACTCAAAGTTCAAAGCAAAGGGAGATATTTTCTTTTAAAGAAATTGCTTTTTTAAGGACTACAACAAATGGCTGGTAGGGACTACACGAGATTCCTCCAGGGTTAGTGACATCACAAACCCTAAAATTTACATAAACAATTTATAGATTATCAAGACAGAATATGCTAATCAATGATTAGAAGATAACTACAGATAAGCTACATAATTTCATCAACTAACCATTCAGAAATGTTGTCACTTCTTCTTGAGTCTCTCCATCTTTGTTTGAACATAAAAGGCTAAAGGTTTTTAAAATTTTCAGTGTGTGCCTGTGTGAGGTAATCGAAGCTGCTAAGGAGCTCTTGAAGCTCCGCCCTCTGTGTCGGGAGCAGCAGCTCATTTGAATTTAAAGGGACACACACACAAAAACGGTGCGTTTTTGCTCACCCTTAAAAAGTGACAATTTTAACATGCTATATAAAAATATCTGTGGGGTATTTTGAGCTAAAACTTCACATACACACTCGCTGTTCACTGACATCACAGATTTATTTTACATCTTGTGAAAAGGGCATTATACCACCCCTTTAAAAGAAAAATACATTAAAAAGAGTAATATTGTGAAAAATTACAAACATGTAATATATATGTATTTTTATGCTTTTTACAAATTTTATATTTTATGCCGATATGCTTTTTAATTATTTTCTGGATTATTTGATTAATTGAAAATTCGAATAAACAGCATTCAATTGAAAAAGTAATGTTTTGCAATATTATATAATGTCTTTACTGTAACTTGCAATCAAATGAATCCACGCTGATTAAAAGTATTTAGAAAATAGGACCCTAAACTACTTTTGAACAGCAATACAACATAGAAATAGCCCAATATTACAACTTGCATCTGCTAAAAAATTATACAAATGCATAAGTGAGCTTGAGTAACATGCTAGTCAGAATGTAAATCAAATTGTAAATATGCTCTTTCTGGAACAACATGCTAAAACACAGACAATGAATACAACATTCAAAATTCACTACATAGTATTACAATGCATTGCATATATTTCTACTAGGTTGTTGCTTACTCACCCATTAAAGTGCCAATCCTCATTTTAGTTCAATTGTTTAGAAAATTAGGCCTATTCCCATAGATGTTTACACCAAAGTATAATACTTAAGTTTGAGGATTTGTTCAAATAATAATCCTTGCCTGAACACGCCGTATTAATGGGTGCGATGCAGTCAAAAGTTCCTGTGCAGTTGTTACTAACTTTTTCCTATCTCAGGGATTATGTATTCAGTAGTTATTGGCTTAACAGGCTATTTTACCTGAGGCTTATGAGAGAACTCATACTTAAATGCATTATCCATGAACTTTGCGGGATGTCAAAGAGAAAAATTCTGCCCGAACACAACGTCTTGAGAAGAACTCCTCTCATGTGAGTCAAGGCCTAACTGTGAGTTTACCTTGTATTACTCCAGTCCCCACATTTCATCCTGTCATCCTCAGTTTGCCTCCATCCCAAGAAAGCCAACAGTAGAGTCAAGAGCCAGCATGCAAGTCACAACAGGGACGGCAAAGTCAAAACAAACAATGCTCATTGTGAGAAATGACTGGTTTCAGGAGCAATATTAAGTTGCTATAAAGCTATGGTTTATGTGTTACACATTAACCAGGTAATTCGTCATCACAGCCCGCAGATGTAAAAACCTTCTGAAGACAATATGAGTGGTACCTACACTACAAAAGTCACCTGGCATTTTGGAAAGCGCATTTCTATTCAGTTGCTAAGGTTTTGGCTGGCATGATATATGCTATATTGTGATATTGCTGGAGTAAGTGGTTGCTAGAGTGCATTGGTTTGATAGCTAGGTGGTAGAAAAAATATATACTTCTTACAAAGCTGCATATTTTGGTATTAAACTGTTATACGTAACCCTCTGGGGTCGACAAACGCGCTGTTTTGCTGGATTTTTTTCACATAGCAGAAAATAGACTTAAAATGCGACGTCATTTATGGTCATGCAGACTTAAGAAATAACCCGTAGAATCCATATGATGTATAGGGCAAAGAAAGACAGGCATTTGTGCTGAGCAATCCTTATACATTATCCAAATTTCAGATAGTCAGGATTATATGTTTATAAGTAAGATAACAAAATATTTTACTTTCTTTTTAAAGCACTTGACACATGGCAAAACCTCTGCTTGATCTACCCCTGTGTTCCTCATTGTGTCAAATAGGATACTGAGAAGAAAGTACTGTTTTTTATTTAAATTAATACATTATACTACGGGGTTGTTGAATGCTTGAATCTGATTGGTTGACGAACATTCTAAGGTGTGCAATTATTTTCAGGGAAACGCACGGCTAGTTCCAGTCAGGACCGCATTACATGTCCATATCACTTCGCCAAATGATTTCAGTTTTTCAAAGGTCCTTACAGCCTAACATAAAAAAACAAAAAAAACACAGTGACACTGACCAAGCAAATACATATAGTAAACAATAGGATAAAAACAACAAATTATTTCCACGTTTTTTTTTTTTGCCACAAAATTATGTTTTATTATGTACGGAAAGCACATACTTTCCTTTTCCCGCTCTCTCTCCCACTCAAACGCACACACATACAGTGCGTACACACACTCGCACAGAAACGTGTCGATTTGTCGACCTGATGATTTTAGCTGTAAATACAAGCGTGCCGCACAAGCCATGAAAAGTGAAACCAAAGTGTCTCGATCGCCCCCTGGTGGCTGGTCCTAGTATAGGTCATAAACCCCGCCTCCCCATGTTATTCAACGGGACGTGAGACCAACTAAACAATTCAATTACACTTCAAATATCTTTTTTTCCAAAGGTGGTTTCTGTCATTTTCTGTCGTTTTTATCACGCTGATGTAAGTTCAAGTGTCTGTTTTTAAAATAAGTTTGTTTTTAGTTAGTTACGTGATGCTATAAAAACAGTGGTGTAATGTCATGATTGACAGCTGTGATTGACAGGTTCTCTGAGCGAAGTAGGGATCTTTTTCGGGATCTTCGGAGGACTGAGGAGATTGTATTTACTTTATTTTAACAGGCCTCCTGTCATACTGCAATCAATATACATCAAAACTGGAGCAGAAAGGAGGAACGGAGCAGATAGGCCACTTAAAAAAAGTGCAGGTAGAGTGCATTCTGCGAGAGTGATGGTGGGGCGTTGATTTCGCAGCTTTACTTCCTGCTCACTACTGCGCAGATTCGCCCCCCCCCGAGATGTCAGCGCCATATCGGGACACTGGCGGCTTCAGTTCTCACCAATGGAAGAGAGCGATGGGGTGTCGTCCATCTTTTTTTACAGTCTATGGTAAAATAGTTTAGCAACTTAACATGCTTCAGACGCAATCACGCAGGGGCGTTCCCAAAGCGTCGTCGACGCAGCGCGAGTTCCCTTCTCAGGAAACTAGGGTTACAGTCGTAACCTGAGACGTTTTGCTATTAATAGAGACGCTGCAGCCAAACACTGTTGAGAGACACAGACTCAGGTAATTCATACATGGTTAATCTCTTTCTCTCCAATACCTGCATTAAAAACATTAGTCTGCTATCAATTGCTCAAGCCTCTAGCTCTAAAACCACGTTTTGGAATTAGCAAAGAAGGCGTGGGATTATATGCGAAAGAAATTAGTCCTACACACACACAAGCGTTTCAGGGACAAAAAACTGACAAATGTCTTCAAATACAACATCTGAACAAAGTTTTGAGGTGTGGTAACTGTAGTATAAGCAGAATAATTGACTCTGGGCCATTGAATTATTGAAAAATAATGAATAACGGCCATTTCTAATAATTCAACAGCCCATCATCAATTATTCCTTACTTATACACGCACTGCACTCTAAAACATAAAGGTTCCAAAAAGCTTTTTTTTTGTGTGTTTTTTTTAGCAATGCCGTAGAATTTATATTTTGGGTCCTCCAAATAAACTGTTCTAAAGTTAACAGTTCTAAAGAAATATGTTCTTATTAGTGCAAAGAGCATTATCCAAATCACTTTTTCTGTTGTTGAGAGCCTTTTGTGCGATTGAAAGTTTCTTCGTGTAACCATCAGTGCCAATAAAGAACCTGGACATAGTGCTTACTGATAAAATCTGTCAAACTGATGGCAGCTTGTTGACTTCCTCTGGTCTGAAAAGTAAATGTAAGTTTGAAGCCTGCCGTTGAATAGAGTTCGGCCTTTATTTTGCCAAGCTTGTGTTGAATTGGAATAATCCTCTCGGTGACCCCCGGTGACCTGGTTCTCATCCTGGAAATGTCAGCAAGTCCTGTGCTGACATGGGAACAGAGAGGAATGCCAGGTATGAACACGTTTCGGAAGTTGCTCGGTGTGGGTGTTTTGTCTGTGTCCACAGATGTGTGACTGAAGGAGTGCTGGAGACCGTCCCCTCAAAGGAAACATATTAAGCTTACACAATAATATAGTTGTAAAACAAAGGAATGCAGGTAGAGAGGACGCAAGAGCCCGCAAACACATTCACAAGCATATTACATTCTATTGTAAAATATTACAGATTCAAATATGATAAAATGTAAAAAAAAAAAAAATACAAAGAAATTAATTAAAATAGTTAATATTATTAATTTCATTTACATATTTGCACTCAATATTTTCAAAGCACCAATATATATAAAAACATAGGCTATATAAATAATGAAACATAAATGTAAACAAATCAATTATATGTTTGTTTTTTTGTCAGCAAACCAAATTATATTGAGTAAAATACAACATTTTAAATAAAATTGAATCACCAACTAATATTGGTCATTATGCAAAAAAAAAACACACACTAAAACTAAACAGGAACAGGGAGAAAATGCTGTGGATCTTTACACTGTAAAATCTAATTAATTAGACTTAATTTTAAAAAAGCATGCATGTGTGACTCAAGTATGGTCAATTGCACAAATATAGAGGGATTATATCAACCCAATTAAAATGTCGCAAGGTGTTTGACATAAGTGTTAGCAATAACATTTTAAAAGATCATTATTTGACATGAAAAGTAGACTAGTTAATGATTTAGTTATAGAAGTAAGGTCACCTTTTCAAATAATTATTACTTCCCTTCCTTTGAAACCAAATTTGATTTCTTACATCGCTGGATCACTAGAAATATAATTACAGTAATGTAAATGAAGTTCCAAGTGCCTGACCAAAGGGAAGACTGATCGCCATAATGGTGAGTTAAAACAAATGATCGTGATTTTAACGGTAAAAGACTGTAAAAATGCTACAGTAAAAAACTGTTAATTGGTTAACAAAAAGTTTCCTTATACGGTAAATAACTGTGATCGATCTAATGGTACATTTAATGTAATTTTACTGTAAAATACCGTTAAATTTATAGTTTTTGAAAGTGAAAAAGAACAACTCATTGTATAATTTACAGTTAAAAAAAACATAAATTGCCATTCCAACAATTCCCTGCGTGACACTTTCAATTTAACAGATTTTTTTATTACATTGAAGATTTGTGGAAAATCAACATCAATGTATGAAGTCAGCTTATGTGAAGTTCTCTCACATTTTTCAGTTGTTGACAATTCAACATTCAAAAGGACTTTGGGAAATCAGTGAATGCGACTCGGCATAGTGAGAATGGCATAGTGAGAAAACCCCTTTCCCTGTGATTGTTTTCACAACTTTTGTTTCTTTTGTCAAATCAACTTAAATAATTCATGTGGTTCAGATAACATAATATTTTGAGTTTCTTTTGAAAAAAACAATCCCTTTCATTGTATTAACTCAAATCTTTAATTTCAATGAACTCAAAATTGTAAAATGGCAACCAGGTAACTTTATTTTTTAAGGTAAACCAACATATTTGTTATAGTGTATCCCTTTAATGCTAAAAATCTCTCCACAGTGCAAAGGAGATTATGTTTTTATGCAACCACAACACAAAGCAGTGACATTTACAAATCAACACAAGGTCATCTCCAGATTACACAAATAAATGTTGTATTTTTGGGGGTGAAATGTTTATTGATGTAAACATTATTATATATATCTCATCTTTGATGAGATAATGTCAGGTACAAGATAATGAGACAATTTGAAGATGAGATAACGCTAGACATGCTTACAAGGACAGATTAGATTCACTACCACACCCACTGTCTGAAAGAAGATGAGCTTTTACAGATCAGCGTATAGGAGCAATTATCCCTGCCTATAGCCTATTTCTTATCATGCACTCAGAGGAGTCCACGCATGATTTCGGTGTCAGTTGTAAAAGAGCAACATAAGAATGTCTGGGTGTTGCTGGAGCTTCTTGAATTATCTGTGCCTCCATAAAAGTAAACGGATAGTCCCTGGGGCCCGTCCCATAGTATCCCACATCCAAACAATTGCTGGAGTCCCACGCTTTATTAGCTCATGGCGGTAATTTTGTTTCCATCACAATAGATTTGTATTAAATATCACAATTTTTTGTAGGACAAATTCTTTTACTAAATAATGTGACTGCACACAAAGCAGGACAATATTAAACATAACTCTTCCATGTGGATTTGTTAAATTACCAAAAATGACCCTTAGGTACTGGAATTATGCAATTGTAACTAAACCATTGGAAATGTATCCTTGTTTCTTTTTTCAGTCTTTTTCAATTGTGAATGATTTCCCCATTTAACCTTTCTCCTACAGGCATCATATGTCATAGCAAACAAGGAGTGTGCATGGTATAAACACTGAAAGTGCATTTAAGGCAGAAGACAGCCGACGGCAAGTTCCCACACATGTGATATATTATGAAGAATGCTAATAAATTCAGAGCTGCACTTCGTAAAATCTCTAAATAATGAATTATAACATTAATTGAAGTACCTGCAGGCTTTGAAGGATACTAACAGCAGTTTTGGATTGTGATGTTCAAGAGTGTCATAACATTAGATATGGACCACTTGGGATTTAATGCCATTTTGGAGCTGCTTATGACGTCTACATTTTCCTCTGATGCATATTTCATCCCATATTTCATCCTTTGCCTGTCTGAGTCTACAATCTCACCCACATTTATAATTAATTACATATTGCGTAGCCTGCACATCCCAACAAGAGAAATATGACATACAAAACAAAGAACAGTTTAACAAACAACAAGCCAAAATTGAAGATGTATTATTTATACTTTATTCAAGGCAAAACAACCACAGGGAAGGGGTTTTCTCACTATAACATTATCAGTTCATCCAAGCGTAACTCTTGAGGAAACATACCTGTACCTGATGCAGAACACACTGATTAAAAACAAGCCAAAACAATGATCCACGAGCAGATAGACATGGACAGAGAGGTTTTGTTGAGGATTTTTAAATGTAGTATGCAGGACAATTCCAAAAAAAGAAAAGAAAAGAAGTGTTCACAATGTGACAATCGGCCCTTTCACACATACACACACACGTTTAGAAATTAAACATTTGTCGGCTAACATTGGACATATGTGCAAAAGAGAAGAATCAATAAACATTTCCAACACTTTTCAAATATTTTGTTTAATAGCATTCTTTGGTGGAAAGACATTTTAGACATTTAAAATAAAATAAAAGTTTTGACTTTTTTTCTTTCTGAAGATCATTTTATGTCTACACTGTAAAAAACTTTTTTGTAACTACACTTTTTTACCAGTAACTTACTTACAGTAAAATTATTAAAGTATTTACACTACCATTTAACTTGCTGTAAATTTACTTACAGTATAGTATATTTTTCGATTTACAGTAAATGAAAAATACTGTATTTTATTGGCGCCAAGGGGATATTTCCCACAATGCAACTTTAAAATACAGTAACATGCTTTATAACTGTCCTACAGTAAAATACAGTTAATTTTACAGTTAAATACTGTGTAATTTCTAACAGTGTAGAGTTTAAATACCCACATTTACTGTACTAATATTATCAGGTAATTACTTCTTGATTGGTGACGACACACAATACAAATATTCTGCTCACATGATGTTTCTTTGTTTTGAACAGGCATGCTCTTCGCTGGCACTGTTATCTCCTTAAAATCAAGTACATTAACAGAATATAGCTGCAAGCAGCAATTAAGGGGGCAAGCTCAAAAAAGGCCTGATGAGTTATGCAAGCATGGCTGGAAGCATCACACCAACTGCAAGCAACAATGAGCAGTTACAGACCTTTTAGACGATTTTAGTCAAAACGGCTGAATATATTAAAATGGAATCACTATATAATTTTATGTCTTATCACTTTTGACCGATAGGTGGTGCTGTGAGCAAATTGATGTGGTGTAGTCAGTGTGGGGTGACAATAACACAGTTTGACATGGTCTGAAAATGATCTGACTCGAATTTGGTGAAAATCGGACAAACGGTGTAAGAAGGAGTAGGAAAAAGTAAGTTTTCAAGGAAATTCAAAATGGCGGATAGCAAGTTTGACTAACTATTGCACAACTGGTATCGGTATGACTCACGGAATCTATCAAGACCAGTTTGAATAAAATAGGCAAAATAAACCAAAAGCTATTAGCATTTTTTTTAATGTTATTATAATTTTGACCACAATGTGGCGCTGACCCAAAACTATTTGAGTACCTTCAAGGCATTATGCCGAAGACACATACCAAGTTTTAAAATGATATGTGAATGCTTTCTTAAATGTAGCATTTTACAACAAAAATGTAAAAAGGGCAGTTGCCCAAAATTAGATATTGTTGGACTCGCCATGGCATGCCACCCCGAATCTAAAGAGCTCTCGTGATTTTTGGTCAAACTGTTTAGACATTATAAACACTGCTATATAAACTGTACATGTACCCTCAGGTTATGGTTGTCATAACACACACCAAGTTTGGTCTGACTCTGAATAAGTGTTGCGGAGATATAGCCTCACGTCCACTTTGCCGTGCTCGTTTCCATAACTTTGTGTCGCATGGTCTGACGATGACGTGAGATGATTTACATGAAAATCGGAGCAGCTGTCTAAGAGGAGTTCGAAAAAAAGTTTGTTTTCTAAAAAATTCAAAATGGTGGAAAAAATGTCATGGTGGAAAACGACGTCACATGGTGCATTCGAATCATTTTGAAGAGAAAAAAATATTATTTTGTTTCTGGTCCTTACGATTACTAGCATTAACATTGGTGCAAAGATGGACAGTTAGTGAAAACCAAAAATAATCTGAAAAATAATAAAATGACTTCTTATTTTTTCTTCCATCTCATATTTTGTCCCTTTAGGGCCTACGTAATTTCACACTTAGTTTGAATTATCCTAGATTTTTTTAAATGTTACAAATGTTTATTCATTAGATTTTCTTATTCCGATAAATAAAAAGGGTAACACAATAAAAAAAAAAATATATATATATATATAGGTATATGCATAAAAGTTATTTGAATAGTAGCAGAAATAGAATCAATCTGTGTCTGTATTTGTGCAAATGCCTATACAAACTATCCTTTCAGTGTCCAACACACAAATGCACAGTCACCACACTGACATCATGCACATTTCCTAAAGACAAAGGGAATTTCACACTGGCTACGTCATGTAACACAGTATCTTACTTGTAATTAGTTCAAAAATACTTCACATTTTCAGCATGGTTTCTTTTCAGGTTCTGTGCTTAGGTCGCTATGATGAACTGGAGTATAAATGGTTCTTTGTGTTTGTTGTTTAGAGTTAAAGCTAAAGAGTGAACTTAGTTTTACCTTCCTGAAGGCATGCTTGACCTCGAGACCATCTCCAACCTTTGACATTTGACCGTCCCACGGGGCACTAATGATGACTAAATCATCTGCTAAAAAACACACCTGGTGGTTAGATGCTTCAAAAAAGACCGGTATATGGGACCAGAGGCATTCAAAAAAAAAAAAAAGGGATCAATTTGTGTCACTCATTTGTTTGATTTGTTTGATGTTAGCTAGCTTTTCTAAATATATAGAGCTTTGTTCAGTGAACTGCTTCTTCCAAAGCTCACGCTTTTGACCTGTTGAAAGCCATGTCAAAGATTAGAAAACCCCACCTTACACGTCAAAGCTCAAAAGTAAACATGCCGTTGGTTTCTGCTCAGGTAATGTATGTATGTCAGTAAACCAATACAATAAATGGCTCAAGGTTGTACAGTGCTTAGCATAAGTGAACACGCCCATGCTAAAGTTGGCTAAAAAGAGGAATAAAAAAATATTTTTTGGGAAATGAATCTTAATGCCTTAATTAAACAAATGAGGAAAACTCCAACCTTTAAGGACACATTTTCTTTGTGAATGAATAATGTGTCGAACCATTGGCATGGTTTTATTTCAGTTCGCCTAATAGCTGGTTTGATTTGCATTGAGAGATGATCTTATGGAAAGTACCCCATGCCAATCTCGTATGTGTGATGTGCGGCTATTTTAATACCAAAGGCCGAGGGAACTTTATCAGGATGCATAGTATCCTGGATCCATGAAATAACTGGCCTTTAAAAATGAAAATCTGCCTGCCTCTATGGGAATTTAACACAGGGGTTTCCTGACTTATGGACCCTGTATTTTAAAAGTACAGAAGAACATTTATTTATTTACGATACATTATTCATTCACAAAGAAAATTGGTGTCCTTAAAGGTTGGAGTTTTCCTCATTTTTTTAATTAAAGGGACAGTGTGTAGGAATTTCTCCCATCTGGCGGTGAAATTGTATTTTGCATTCAAACGAAGAGTGATCTCTAGCTCCTCGCTTTTTCAAACTCGTGTTGCAACTACGGTAGCCGTTATGTACCATACGTTACATGTTCTACCGTTATGCTGCCTATATAATGAATTCAACAACCAAGCAATGAAAAAAAAGCTTGTAATTTAGACCGTAACATTGACTTACCCGTCGAGAAGAAAGCAGGAAACTTCAGAGTCCCTTTCAAAGTCTTTCTCCTTCATTACTCTTTTCACCTGGGAAAAGCTATCCCGTTATTTAGCCTCGGTTTTTGAATTCGCCGGTCACGTTTCCTTTTAAATTCAATTTTGGCATTTCTCCTGTGGCTCGGCATAAGTATGATCCTGAATTATGAAGTACTGTGCAGTGCAACCTTTCAAATTTACCGGGTCAGTGACACGCATTACGCCTCTCTCCTCGTCCGCATCAGCTGGTGTCAGTCACGTTACGCTGGCTCTGGACGAAAACCCGTTGTGGAAACGCGTTGAGGTAGGCTAGTGCTTTTTGTCTTTCTCTGCTATAATAGTTTTTCAAGATGGACATGGAAGCCTCCGTGTAGTTGCCTGGTAAATAAAGATAAGAAATTCTTCACGTACGAGGATAAGTCGGATCATTGGGAGAGGTAATTGTACACCATTGAGGACATATTTATGAATAAAGGCATTGATTTTAGTTAATAAAGTACTTTAAAAAACTACACATTGTCCCTTTAAGGCATTAAGAGAAATTTCCAAAAGATTACTTTTTATTCCTCTTTTTAGTCAACTTTATCATGGGTGTGTTCACTTATGCTAAGCACTGTACGTTTTATGTGACTTTTCTTTAAAAAAAAAAAAGAATGCATCCGCCAACGATATAATTGCAAATCAATGTGAGCTTCCCATATCATTCCCAACCATTTCAAATCAGAAGGAAAGCCCGCTCATTGAGGAATTCCCACGCCTGACTTAACCCACCACGTCTTCAGAGTAACAAAAGAGGTAAATCATGTCAAACTGCTTCCCACAGATGGGCTGGCTTCTTTGTTGACAAAGGCATGCAAAATAGTATTTACAGATGGCAGAGCGAGCTCTGGCTCTCCAGCATAAAGGCTTCCCCTTTGAGAGGCGTTTTAGGGCCATGAGAAAACATCTGAGCTGAAGTGTGTGGCGCTTGTACCACCATCCCTCCCTCCTGGACCACATAGCTGGAGTCTTTCACAGCAGTCTGTGGATCCAGCCAGCAGAGACGCCGCTGCTGTGAGCTCATGCAGAGGATGTGACATGCATGACATGTTCAGCCCCATATTCTCTGAAAGAATAGTCCATTAAGGATATGTGGCATTTGTTTGCACTGTCAGACTTCTTGAGCCCCTGTGGTAAATATCTCTGAGACTAGGGTCTGATCTTGTGGGATTGACCTTTGCCCTTTACTGCATGCATTTGTTTTGTCTCCCAAACTGCAGATTGATCTGAGAATCCTTACACAGACTGTGCTCAATAATTTGATAGGTCATGTAAATGCTTTAAACCATGTTCTTTTATTTGGTAAAAGTCATAAATGATTTAAGCAGATCTGCATACCTTTGTTCATTATTTTGGTAACACTTTAGTTTAGGGTCCAATTCTCACTAACGGTTATTAGCATGCATATTACTAGGATATTTGCTGTTTATTAGTACTTAAAGCGCATATTAATGCCTTATTCTGCATGACTATATAAACATATTGTACAGCATGACTTATACAGAACTCTTAATAAGCAGTAATTAGGAGTATATTGAGACAAAAGTCGTAGTAAATAGTTAGTTAATAGTTCGAATTTGACCCTGATCTAAAGTGTGACCATAATTTTTGTTCTCTCTTCATCAGTTTTGATATCCATGTAAATACCTTTATTGCCATTCTGATGGCTTATTCAGCAAATACAGTATAACATTTGGAATAATAATGATTTTTTTATGTTTTTGAGCTTCTTGGAGTCACTTATGCTCACCAATACTACATTCATTTGATCAAAATACAGTGAAAACCGTAATATTTTGAAATATTATTACATTTTAAAATAACTGTTGTATATTCATACAGTATATATTTAAAAAATGCAATTTATTCCTGTTATGCAAAGCTGAATTATCCAGTCTTCAGTGTCACATGATCCTTCAGAAATCATTCTGAAATGCCGATTTTCTGCTCAATTATTTTTTGGGGGTCAATTATTAATAATGGTTATTATTATCAATGTTGAGAACAGTTTTTGCTGCTTACGTTTTTTTTTTTTGTTGTGGAAACGTTTTTTTTTCAGGATTCTTTGATGAATAGAAAGTTCAAAAGAACAGCATTTATTTGAAATAGAAATCTTTTGTAACATCGTTAATTATATCTTAACCCAACTTTTGATAGTGTATCATAGTTTCACAAAAATATGAAGCAGCACAGTTGTTTTCAACATTGATAATAATCAGAAATGTTTCTTGAGCATCAAATTAGCACATTAGCATTGTTTCTGAAGGATCGTGACTGAAGACTGGAGTAATGATGCTGAAAAGTCAGCTTTGCATTACAGAATAGTTTTGAGAGTTTTGTTTACATGCACAATTTTCAGTAAAAAAAAAAAAAAAAAAAAAATCCACATGATTGCACCAAGTTCTCAGTTGTTCTCCATCTGTGGTCTGATGTTATGAAGCTATTCCCTTTAGAAAGGTCAAGTTTGGGGAACTGGATGGGTATCAGTCATATAATAGTTCAGTGTTTATATTTTAAAAACATGAATGTGTTTGGAGCTGTAACAGTGCCAAGTGGTAGTGCAATGTTCAGAGAACTGTGACCTACGTTTGGTCTCTGTTTCTTACATGAACTAGCTTTAGAAGACTTGGAATAGCTATAGTGCATTAGTCACTTTTATGGTACTGTATATATGGTGTTTTTATTTTGGTGCAATAACTTCATGGGTCACAAACTTTCAATGTGTGAGAAAGAGGTGCATGAAAAATGCATTTGGGTTTAGAACAACAATTCCGTAATGACAGAATGTTTAATCTTGTGTGAACTTTTGTGAACATAATCAAAAAGATGCATAAAATATCAGACGCTTGCAGCCAAGTACTGTCTCTTTGACGTTCGTAGCTTTCTTATACTAAAAAACAGTCCGGATCCATGCTGAGATGTTGACGTGGACAGCGGAATATCCAGCTTGGTTGATGTCAGTCATCTGGCTCCTCTGTGTCAGCTATTAATGAAGCACAGCGGGACGTCTGCAGACAGTGACACACCACAGGAAGAGCTCCAACACATCCACTGGGAACAGGGGAAGTGGGGTAGAAAGAAGAAATGCTGTGAGGGCTTCAACCACGGAGCTAAAAACAAATCACAGATTTTAACTACTGTATCGAGGGTATGAAACAGTCATGAGGAAGACCTTTGTACAAGATTTATTGAATCCCTGTACGGTGTAAGGAACTCTTTGACGTGGAGCATTAAGCTTCATGACATGTTTTTGGATGACAGATGTGAGATTCCAGCTGCTGAGAATCTGAGAATAATAACTTTACTGTAATGTAAAATACTTCTTGTCAACATAATTCACAACTAACACTGGTTGCTTGTCATTGGGCAATTCGTCTCCATGAGCGCAGTTGCATCAGTCCCATCACCTATATATAATGCTACAACTGTAAAAATGTCAAGCAAACATAGAGAGGTTAAAAAAAAGCTTGCTTATTCAGTCATTTGGTAAAAGCTAAACAATCAGAGTGAAAAGCTGAAAAGGTATTCATTATAGACCAAGCATAGGTGTGTGTGTATACATTAAGAATATATACAGTGTGAAAAAGACTGCAGAAACTGCAAAGTTTTGTTAAAACTGTTTTAACAAAAAATCCCTAATGCGGTAATTGTCAATGACAGCAACACACACACACACGCGCGCGCACACACACACACGCACACACACACACACGCGCACACACACACACACAGCATAAACTCCACAAGCTTGTGTAAAACCTGAAGATACAGTTAAATAGTGCTTTTTTTTAAATCCTAAGAATCAGTTTTTTATAAAAAGTATGAATGGCCAACACGATCTCATAAAAGTGCGTATCCATACCACGAATGTTATTTCTCGTGCCATTTAGGCTACGGTATACGCCACAAATGTTTTTTTTATTTTTTTTTGCGTGCACTAAGCACTGAAAACCCTTGGGCAGGTACGAATTTTACGAGGGGACCTCGTACGAATTTGTAAGATTTTTGCGAAGTTGTAAATTCGTACAAATTCGTACGAATTGGTCGTGAGACAGCGTTGGTATTACACGCCATAAAGTGCGTATCATATGTGCGTATCATATATATAACATCTTATATTGTACCATACGCCATGTTTAATGTAGATACACATACAACATATCTGCTCACACTATCTGTGTCTAAAGAGTAAGCAAACACATGAATTGCTTAAGATTTGACATTTTCCCCAATATATCATCTCTTAGTATCCTGTAAAGGTGGTTTATGTCTCTCCTCAGATAACGACCATAACCACAGTATCTGTGTGTGTGCTGCCTGTGCAAAGACATCAGCAGTTTGCTTAACGCTCACAGATGCTATACACCAGGGGACAATAGATCCTTTTACTGTAAAATTAATTATTGGGGGAAATTTGGGTTGTCCGAGAGACTTGTCAAATCTAGAATTGTCACATTGGTAAAACATATTACAATATCCAGGTGAATAAGAATATTCAGTGGGAAAAATATAGGACAATTACAGTAAATAAGAGTTGAAAATAAACAAACTGGCTTTGTTGGCTTATGATGAACTGTGATGCACTTGTGTTGGAAAAACGTAAACACGAGTGGTAAAAGTTAAACATAACATAGTTGTCATCGTTTCCACACAATGCCTCAAAATTGTTCACACTTGTTTCTAATGGTGTGATCAAATCAACTGAGATGTCACATGCAATATAAGCCAGTTCAGAGAGCTCAGGTGACACAGCTGCACTGAATGTTGATATGAACAATGAACCATTTTTTTTTTTGAGTCTACTGTAACATGCTTTTCATCTAGAGTTTTATTTGACCTTTTGGGCTTTTGCAGTTTGACTACTGCATTTTTACAGTATGTGAGTATACAGACATTTAATAGGCTACCATACTTGCACTATACATATTCATCTTACTAAGTTGTGATAATAATTTATGTAATTGCAAAATGTGTTTACTGTATACAATATTATTTTTTTCTGTAACTACATGCTCTGTTCTCCATTTTCTTATATAGTGTCTAATTAATGCTCTGTAGTGTTTATATGTGACCCTGGACCACAAAACCAGTCACATGGATCAATATTTTGAAATTGAGATTTATACATCACATGAAAACTGAATAAATAAGCTTTCCATTAATGTGTGGTTTGTTAGTCCAGGACACTATTTGGCCGAGATACAACTATTTGAAAAATCTGGAATCTGAGGCTTGATTGTGCTGCATTCACTCACAAAAATATTTGTTTTATATATTTACAGTAGGAAATTTACAAAATATTTTCATGGAACATGATCTTTACTTAAAGATACATTCTTTTTGGAAATAGGCTCATTTTCCAACCCCCCCTAGAGTTAAACAGTTGAGTTTTACCGTTTTCGAATTATATTACAAACTTAGGCCGGTCACGTTGGAAGTTTTCTAGCTGGGGACTATTTTCAGGCGCTGTGTAATATCATTGCGCTGATGGTACGGCAGCAGTTCCTTGATTATTACGCAGGAATGAGAGTATAGTTCCTAGTCATATTGGCCTAGAAAATTGCAACTTTTCATTTTCTGTCGGTCTTAGTTTTAAAGTTTTAAATGGGAAAAATATCGAAACTCTTTGGTAATTTTTTTGAGAGAGATGCTAACGGTCTAATCAGATTCAATGATCTATGCTAAGCTGTGATAAAAGTGCTTCCGCCAGACACGGAGATAGGCTGAACTGATTAGAAAACGGTAAAACTGTTTAACTCTTGGGGAGTTAGAAAATGAGCCTACTTCCAAAAAAAATGTTTTGTGGTCCAGGGTCACATAGTATGTGTATTACAGTATGTGTTGAGTACAGGAAAAATGGTTGATGCGATTGTTTCATTTTGCCAGAAGAGTTGGGAATTATGTGAATTAATTAATGGCTTTGTGTTATACTGCTGTTTCATCTTTCGAGGGGAAAACTGGCAATGTCAAGTTAATGTAGAATCAAAGCAGGGTTAATTTGGAATCATATCAAAACAAATCTCATTAAGAACCACTGGAATACGTATGAAAGAGAGAGCCATATCTATCTTTCATGATCATTGTTATCATATCAAAACAGAATACATCTGTCATTAATCATTACAAGATAATAACTGCTTGGATAATAATTAATTCAATATTGTCACTGATTTCCAGAGAAGCGTTTATTTGAGAAGTGTTGCATGAGGAACAGAGCCGTTCTCCACCTTGTGTTTTACAAGGAAACACCCTTTCAGAACAAACAAGGGCTGGAGGAGGTTAAGAATGTCAACCGGCAGCTCTGAACTGATTTTTCTCGTTTCTGATATCAAACAGCAGCTATAAATCATCCTCACACAGTACATCAGTGCGTGTTGACTTTGACACTTGCAGAGCTTATGGATCGTAAAGTGCACTTGTGGACATGTGCAAACAAGAGTCATGTACGAGCACCAGTACAGAAACAAAACTGACTCCCTTTATCTGTGCAAAATCAAGCTAGTATTTCTAAACAGATTCCCTGTATGAGGGTGTTCAGAAGATATATCACGGGTCTTATAAAAGCATCCTCTCCATGTATAAGCAATAGTGACTCTGCTATAGTTGTGTTTACATCACGATAATGATAAAACACCCATAGCTCAGCTAATTCAATTAATCAATGTGTAAAAAAGCCTCCTGAAGATCATGACTGTATTAGCCTATAGGGACAACAGGTATTTGGAGAGCTGGAATAGACATATACAACTGCAGTGAACCAAAGACAGTCTCAAAAACACGGTTTGAAATCGCTGGTGTTTCGGAGGTCACAAACGACCTTGTAACCAATCAGATCAACGTGTGATCGTCAACGAGTGGATCTCTGAGCTGGTGCGAGTGAGTGGAGGCGGGGCTCATTTGCATATTCATAGAACCGCGTATACTAAACGAGGCAAGGGTGTAGAGTTACATTCAAGCTATTTCAAGGCATGAAGACATTTATTTTCAAGAAAAAAACGTTTAAATATGTAATTTTGGTGATCAAGGATTAGTTTTAAGGGATACAATTATTGACTGCAGGGGGACTTTAAAATCTGGATTAGATCAGAAACACATTATAACTTTCAGATGAATCCAATTTTATTACTAAAAATATTAAGCCAAACGTATATGAAAAGCATACAGGTTATAAATACGTGGGACTGTAACTTTCTTACGCACTTCGGTCTTCCACAGAAAGCCACGCACTCGTGTAAATTAATATTTTTTTTTATTAATTGCTTATAACTAATAGATGTACAAGAGTAGTGTGATTTCAGAGAGATTTGACACGTGTAATTGAAGAGAAAATGAATTTAACCGAGAAGTGTTTGGTTACTGACCATAAGAGAGAAGCACGTCTTGCTAATTCAGTGTTCTGGGATTTCTGGGAACCAAAAATTGTTAACTGTGATGATCCTTTAGAAATCACATAAATACATCCTTGCTGAATACAAGTATTTATCTATTTAAGTTGAATGGTAGTGAAATATCCAATATAATTTAAATATATACATTTTAAAGGGGTGGTTGTGTATGATTTCACTTTTCTAACTTTAGTTAGTGTGTAATGTTGCTGTTTGAGCATAAACAACATCTGCAAAATTACAACGCTCAAAGTTCAAAGCAAAGGAAGATATTTGCTTTTAAGAGTAGGGACTACACGACATTCCTCATGGGTTAGTGACATCAGCAACCCTAAAATTTACATAAACCCCGCCCCCGGGAACGCAAAGTTGTTGTATTTGTGTACATTTGTGAGTCAGCTCAAACTTTAGCATCCATCTTTTCACATGCAATAGAAAGTCACTCTGTGTGCATCTCACAACAGTTCCTGTACGAGCGATTTATAGATTATCATGACAGAATATGCTAATTGAAGATAGTTAACTCCACATCAGCAACATAAACTCATCAACTAACCATTCAGAGACGTCCTGTTGCATTCTACATGTTGTCACTTCTTCTTGAGTCTCTCCATCTTTGTCTGACTCCGTTTTAACATAAAGGCAGAACAGTTTCTGTAATTTTAGTGTGTGTGCGTGAGGTAATCGCAGCTGCTAACACACATGAGCTCTTGAAACCCCGCCCTCTGCAGCAGCTCATTTACATTTAAAGGGCCAGGCACAAAACGGTGCGTTTTACACACTCAAAAAGGGACAACTTTAACATGCTATATAACAATATCTGTGGAGTATTTTGTGCTAAAACTTCACACACACACACACACACACACACACACACTCTGAGGACATCCGAGATTTATTTGATACCTTGTGAAAAGGGCCTTTTACCACCCCTTTAAATAAGTAGGTATACTCAATCAGAGCATCAGATAAAAACAACATTTCTAAGCAGTAACAGGGAACAAAGCTAGACAAAGGAACAATTAAACATGAGGACAACTTATACACAAAGACTAATGAGCAACAATAAATGCCTCAACCAATGAAACAATGAACCAATCAGAAAGTGCACAAGGAACAACGAACTAATGAAAATGAATATATAGACACATATTATGCTAAATAAAAGACATGAAAACATGAAAGAGAATACAAAGCCCTAAACCAAGCATGACAAAATGAATCAGTAAAAGGTTTTTGCATTGGTCAATTTCTACAAACTGTCCAAATGAAAATGACTTTTTCAAACTACGTGAAGGAGAGCACATTCAAGATTGAATTTGATAATTGCATCATCTTACTCCGCTGTAAAACTGTGTGCAACACAATGTGACATGAAGAAAAAAATGTGACGGTCATTTATTGAGTCAACAGCTTAGCTACAGTCACACTAATGAAAAATTTGCCTACAGTAACTTTCCATTCTCAGAAATAGCATTTTTCATATCATAATAGGAAAGTTAGCAAAACGTTAGAACTTTTTTTTTTTTTACTCCCCAACACTGGAACTGACCTTGCTCTCCTGTAATAAACAAAGATAAGATTGGTCCTTGACTTTCAATTGTTAAAGTCTACAAACACAATAAAAAAATAGTTCTCAATAAAAAGTTAGTAAGGAATTAGCAATGAACAGTTGTATGTTTATAAATGACATTAACTTATATTTATAAATGCTGTAAAAATTTTATTCATTTTTGTTCCTGGTGTCATTAACTAATGTTAACAAATCTCTGAGCTAACAAGGAATGTTTCCTAGAACGTTCTGACAAGGTTCTTCCAGGAACGTTAATACAATGTCGTTCAGAGTTCTCTGGTCTAATGTTCTCCAAATGTTAGTACAAAAGTTGTATCATTCACAGAACTTTTCTTCTGAAACATTTTAACATTTTCTGTTCATTAATTACACAGAAACAAGTGAGACACGCAATATTCTAGTAATTGCAATTAACTAAGACGCTGATTAAATTAAGCTACTTGAAGGAGGTAGTTCACTATTAGCTAATACTTTTTTTTCTTTTTTTTCATGCATCCCAGAGGACTATACTAAGAACTACTTACAGGTTCATAATTAATGTGACTAATGCACAATGTATAATTAATTCTAAAGTGAAGATCATGGTAACCCACTAGTAATGACTCAAGTAATAAGTCAGACGCAATTACTATCCAAAACCTTACAAAACCCTCATGATTTATGTTTTTACTAGAGAGTTATCATGTTTTTAACTTTAGAATACTGATCCAAATAATTAGTTATTCCTTCTAAAGGATTTGGTAATACTTGTTTCATTAATAATGGGTTAAGATCTTCACTTTAGAATACATTTTGCATTATTTGCATCAATTATGAACCTGTATATAGTAGTTCTTAGTAACCTGGGAGCCATAACAAAATAGTGCTTATTGATTAGCTAATAGCTAAAACTGAGCACTAGTACATTATAATTAATTAATGAGAGTTTCTTGTTCGTTAATAGCAGTAATTATAATGTTAAAGGAACACTCCGACTTTTTGAGACTTTAGCCTATTCAACTTATCCCCCAGAGTTAGATAAGTCCATACATACCTTTTTCATCTCCGTGCGTGCTATAAGTCTGTTTGACGCACCCACCGCTAGCCTAGCTTAGCACAAAGACTGGATGTAAATGGTTGCAGCTAGCATACTAATCCAAATAAGTGACAAAATAACGCAAACATTTTCCTATTTACATGTTGTGATTTGTATAGTCACAGAGTGTACAAAAAACAAAGTCATATGAGACAGACATATTTTAACCGTATAAATACTGGGAACTATATTCTCTGAAGGCGAAGCACTGCTACTTGGGTGGAGTGATAACCGCAGCACCTGAGACGCGCCATGGTGAGGAGCAGAGAGTTTGTTCAGAGCGCGTCTCAGGTGCGCTGCAGTTATCACTCCGCCATATATTCAGGGGATATAGTTCCCAGTATTTATACGGTTAAAATATGTCTGTGTCTCATGTGACTTTGTTTTTTGTACACTCTGTGACTATACAAATCACAACATGTAAATAGGAAAATGTTTGCGTTATTTTGTCACTTATTTGGATTAGTATGCTAGCTGCAACCATTTACATCCAGTCTTTGTGCTAAGCTAGGCTAGCGGTGGGTGCGTCAAACAGACTTATAGCACGCACGGAGATGTAAAAGGTATGTATGGACTTATCTAACTCTGGGGGATAAGTTGAATAGCCTAAAGTCCCAAAAAGTCGGAGTGTTCCTTTAATATTGCGTGACTCATTTGTTCCTTGGTAATTATTCATTAATGACGTGATGGAACAGTATTCTAAATGTTTTTATTTTATTTATTTTTTTATTTTACTGCTTGTTTCATAATCAAGTATTGTTCCCATAATAGTTGCATCCAGAGAACATTTAGAAATGCACAATAGCTTAACGGAAAAGTTAGCAAAAAATCTCACGGCAATTTGTACGAATTTTACAAGGTGGCTAATTCGTACCAATTCATACGACCTCACTCGTACGAATTTGTACGATTTTTGCTAAATCATACATATTTTACGAGTCGCCAAATTCGTATGAATTCGTACGAATGACCTACCCCTGACCCGCCCCTAAACCAACGCATCACGTGGGTTTAGACAAATCGTACGAGTGAGGTCGTTCGAGTGATGTTGTACGAATTTGTACGAATTAGCCACCTTTTAATCACTCATACAAATTCGTACGAATTGGTCGTGAGATAGCGTTGAATGTTCTTAGAACTTGGGTTGTACCCTATTTTAAATTATGTTAAAAAAAAAACATTCTTTTTGTAACAAGATCAATATTAAGACCCCAATACTGTCTGATACCTTTTGTGCAGTTCTACTAAGAGCACTCATGTGCAGGTAAAGACTTTTAAATGTTTGAAAGGCTGTGGCAGACTGCCATCACCCGTAGGGATGTACCCGTTGGCTAGTTAACAGGTTAGTTTGCTCAGTGAACACGCTCTGTGAGGCTAGGAAAGGATAATATAATAAATGTGATATGACTGAATAAAGAAAGAAAGAAAGTCCTAGCAAACCTGCAGTGATCATGGCATTACTCTGGAGCAACTGCACAGTGCAATAGTATGATGAGCACAGTTTTCTTTCCTGTGTTGAAGTTTTTCCTTTTGAGACAGAATGGGCTTGTTATAAAGTTTAGCTTATGTTTTAGGCTACAATATGTTTTGATAAACATGAACATTCACATGCCTTCCATAACTATTTTTCTTTAAAGGGGTGGTAAAATTAGCCTGGCTCCGCTCTCCTACGTACTTCCGCTCAATTTTTATTTTCCTTCAGTACTAGGTCTGTGATTGTGGTATATTCTTGGGTTTTCTCCGATACATTTTTTGCAGGTCCAATCAGTGAACAGAGGGAGTGGCTGAGAACAATGACGTTGAGGTCGTACGCTAGTTTGCGTCGTCATACGTCACGACCAAACGTTAGCGATTGGTTATGGCAGATCCAGAGTGACTCATGTAAAATACATCTCTGGTGTCCCCAGAGTATGTGTGTGAAGTTTTAGCTCAACATACCTCACAGATATTTTTATATAGCATGTTAAAGTTGTCACTTTTTAAGGGTGAGCAAAAACGCACCGTTTTGTGTCTGGCCCTTTAAATGCAAATGAGCTGCTGCTCCCGACACAGAGGGCGGGGTTTCAAGAGATTGTGTGTGTTAGCAGCTCCGATTACCTTTAACATGGCACTGCGAATAACGCCCGGCCAACCAATAAGATTTGCACTTTTGGTCACATATGCTGTTCCTGTTACATAAAGCTATGACTTGGTGGTGTTTAAGGTGCAGTAAGGGACAACAGAAACGCTGTTGATATTTAAAATCAACACAAACAAACACACCCCTCCCTTCATTGCTCCACCCCTAAAATGCACGAACACGCAAAGTAACAATGGATGTCTCTTTACAAAGCAAAATAATTCTTCACAAAAAATAAAGCCAAGATGATGAACAAACGACAAGAAAGAGTTGGTTGTTAGTCGCCAGCAGCACATCTGCTCCAGACAAACAATGACGCTAAAAACTGTCCAGTTACTAGAGCTAACATTACATAGAGCAACAACAGCTTATCTTGGTTCTGTGAAACAGAGCAAAACCAATGTAACTCAAGAATGACCTCTGCAAAACACAACCTCGGCATCTATTTTCAGGCCTGCCCACTTAGGTCACTCCAGCACTGGAAAGTTTTTCTAATATTAACGTAGGTCCTAACGTTTTTGCCTGATCATAACTCTTCGTGTTCCAGTGATATTACTCTGACCTTTTCTTTTTTGTAATGTCTCTCAGCCATCTCTCTTTCTACAGTCTTTCTTCAAATCTCCCTCTTGCTCTCTCTCTCTCCTCCCCCATCATGAGTGGACACGCCCCCTACTGCTGATTGGTTCACTCTCTCTCCTCCCCCATCATGAGTGGACACCCACCTACTGCTGATTGGTTCACTCTCTCTCCTCCCCCATCATAAGTGGACACCCCCCTACTGCTGATTGGTTCACTCTCTCTCCTCCCCCATCATGAGTGGACACGCCCCTACTGCTGATTGGTTCACTCTCTCTCATCCCCCATCATGAGTGGACACGCCCCTACTGCTGATTGGTTCACTCTCTCTCCTCCCCCATCATGAGTGGACACGACCCTACTGCTGATTGGTTCACTCTCTCTTCTCCCCCATCATGAGTGGACACCCCCCTACTGCTGATTGGTTCACTCTCTCCTCCCCCATCATGAGTGGACACCCCCCTACTGCTGATTGGTTCACTCTCTCTCCTCCCCCATCATGAGTGGACACCCCCCTACCGCTTATTGGTTCATTCTCTCTCCTCCCCCATCATGAGTGGACACCCCCCTACTGCTGATTGGTTAACTCTCTCTCCTCCCCCATCATGAGTGGACACGCCCCTACTGCTGATTGGTTCACTCTCTCTCCTCCCCCATCATGAGTGGACACCCCCCTACTGCTGACTGGTTCACTCTCTCTCCTCCCCCATCATGAGTGGACACGCCCCTACTGCTGATTGGTTCACTCTCTCTCCTCCCCCATCATGAGTGGACACCCCCCTTACTGCTGATTGGTTCACTCTCTCTCCTCCCCCATCATAAGTGGACACCCCCCTACTGCTGATTGGTTCACTCTCTCTTCTCCCCCATCATCAGTGGACACACCCCTTACTGCTGATTGGTTCACTCTCTCTCCTCCCCCTTCATGAGTGGACACCCCCCTACTGCTGATTGGTTAACTCTCTCTCCTCCCCCATCATGAGTGGGCATGCCCCCTACTGCTGATTGATTCACACTCTCTCCTCCCCCATCATGAGTGGACACGCCCCTTACTGCTGATTGGTTAACTCTCTCTCCTCCCCCATCATGTGGGCACGCCCCCTACTGCTGATTGGTTAACTCTCTCTCCTCCCCCATCATGAGTGGGCATGCCCCCTACTGCTGATTGGTTCACTCTCTCTTCTCCCCCATCATGAGTGGACACGACCCTTACTGCTGATTGGTTCACTCTCTCTCCTCCCCCATCATGAGTGGACACGCCCCCTACTGCTGATTGGTTAACTCTCTCTCCTCCCCCATCATGAGTGGGCACACCCCCTACTGCTGATTGGTTCACACTCTCTCCTCCCCGATCATGAGTGGACACGCCCCTTACTGCTGATTGGTTAACTCTCTCTCCTCCCCAATCATGAGTGGGCACGCCCCCTACTGCTGATTGGTTCACTCTCTCTCCTCCCCCATCATGAGTGGACACGCCCCTACTGCTGATTGGTTAACTCTCTCTCCTCCTCCAGCATGAGTGGACACGCCCCTACTGCTGATTGGCTACACGTGTGTTGTGGCGCTCGGTCCGATCCACTTTCAACAGCGTTTCTCAGAAATCACTTACTGCACCTTTAATGAACAATGAATTTTGCTAAGCTACAGTGAATAGTAGATAAACAATCTGGAACCGGCTCTTGACTCTATTTCCCAGACTGGAACCATACCGCCAATCCAAACTGCATGCAACTTGTCAATAATCTTTTATGATAGTGGTTCTGACATAAATACTTAGAATTCATTAGAATAGAGTAGACTGTTAGGTTCGGGTTAGGTGTTAGAGTTTGGCTAAGGAGAATAGGTTGACATGTACAGTAGTTGCAAAGTAACTTATAGTTAGTAGAATGTTTGTTGGAGGAACATCAAATAGATATTAAGCTATTAATACTATAATGACTGCTAGTTGACATGTAGGCTAGTTGAAAAGTTAATAGGAGTGAGCAGCATGTCTAAAGTTGACCATCGAAATAAAGTGTTGCCAGACTTTTAATTTTGGCATCAAAGCTAACCAACATATTGTATTTGTAGATGCATAATAAAAGTTATTTTGATTTCAAGGGTCCTTTAAAAAAATACAGTAAAAAAAACTAAACTATTTTTTGAGGCATGCATGTCATGCCTAAGAGCACTGGACCAAAACCATGCTGCTTTCTAGAATTTCAAAGAGAGCTCAATACATGCCCTACGGCCAGTGTAATGCTGTCTTTCTGAAAATGTCACTTTATCCAGCCCTCAGCTGGAGCCTGGCTGCCCTGTGATAGGAGCTTTGATCAGAGGAACACAATCAGATGATCTGAATGTCCAGTCAGATTCAGAGTCAACAGCAGCACAATAAACAGTCAGCCAAACTAAGAGATGTTTACTTTATACTTTGATTCAGCAAGGAATCAATTTCACTATTAGTTAGGGAATTACATAATAAATGATGACACATTTCGGGAGATTTTTTAAAGGATTAAAGTGGGTCGTGGTGATTATCTGTCCATTACTGTAATTGGATTTAATCAATGCACAGCGCACAGGTTTAGCTAATATGTTACACATACCTGTATTAGAATGATTTTTAAAGGATCATGTAACACTGAAGAGTGGATTAATAATGCTGAAAATTCAGCTTTGCCATCACAGGAATAAATTACATTTATTAAAATAGAAAACAGTTTGCAATAAGCCTTCAAAAGTAGTGTTACTGTAAATATTACCATTTGGGGTTCTGGAACCTCCAGAAACTGAACCCTTTCAAAAAGGGGCAGTTATTGCATATTATAGATACATTTTATTAATACACTTGCATGCACTTGGAAAAAAAGCTATATCTACAGTAGAAAAATTATACTACCCTGTTGATTATAGCTTCAGTGTTTGCTAGATTTTGTTAGTAGCTTGTATTGTGACTAAATATTTTAAACGAGTAGCCTGAGCTTATCTACTTTAAAATAGTAGCCTGTAGCTTGGAAAGCTAAAGTTTCAAATTACTGTAGTTCCCCCAATTGAGCACTGTCGCTCTGCATGACAGAACTTCAACCCTGTGGCACAACTGTCACAGAGGAATTTCACACTTCAAACGTGTGTGTGTGTGTGTGTGTGTGTGTGTTACTGTACAAATTACTTTACCATGTATGATCTGAATGCAAAATTATTATATTTCAAATTATCATTTTAATATATTTACAATATTATCATATTATAAAGTTATTCAAAAATATGATGAATGGAATGGTGTAACAAAATGTTTAATGGTCTTAACTCACAAATATATAGTTCTTTATTTGAAATTAATTCCGTTGTGGATTTTCACCTATTAAAAGTAATATTTATTGACAATCACATGCAAAAAAAATGAAATATGAAAAATAAATAATGTGAAGAGTTGTTTAAAAGCACAAAGAAGAAAGTAGCATACATCAGTCATAACAACAATCAGCTAGCCCTTCTAAAACCTCAACTTTTTACCACAATCCCAAAACATGAAAATATGTCTCTTTATCTCACATAAAGTAACATTTGTTTTCAAGAGTAAGTTTCCCCTTTCCAGTCGCTTGCAAAAAATGCTCAGAACTGGAAATCCTTTACCTGAAAAATTAACAATTGAAAATATAATATAGTATATTATATTTATTAAATTTATTAATTTAAGTTAACCTCATGATTTTTTTAGTGATTAATCTAATTTTTTTTATTTGTTTGTTGAAATATTGTCTCTAAATATGTGTAGGCTATGTATAAAGAATGTAAGCAACAATGTTACAAATATTTTGTTAAACTTCAAGGACAATACAAATCCATACAGTGTCTTCATTTGCTGTTAATAGTCTTCATCTATTAGGAAAATGGCTTAGCAAGCTCTATAATGTCTTAGGAAAAGCTCCATGTCTGGTCTCCTGACTTTGAAGGTAAGAAATACAGTCAAGGCTGCAGCCGACATAGAAAGTGAGGGACACACCTTTCCCTCGGGTTGTTAGAATACTGGTTGATCAAATTAGTTTTTTTCCTTTAGCTGACTCAAGACCTAGTGATGAAGAGAAGGCTGAGTTTAGGAGAAATCTCCTGACCTGGTTTCCAGAAATCCAATGCAAGAACTTCAGTCAGGGCTACAAACACCATAGACTGTGAGGGGCACAGGGTACCTTCAGATATTTCGAACATGGTGGAGCAAACTGTTTTTTCGATCACAGATTTCCTTTTTCTTCACCACTTGGCCAACTCCAAACCAAGTGAGAGAGAAGACTGAATTGAAGAAAAAGCTCCAGGTCTCGTATCCTTACGTTGAAGGTAAAAATTTCAGCCAGATCCATTGAGATTGAAGATGGTAATCCATCTCGAAAATGAGTCAAGACAGAGACAGAGAGGGTTTGAACAATTCGAGCAGTATAAATACGCGCTCCTTTGGTGTGAAAGATCTCAGATTTTACATCAGCGTTACACAAACCTTTGCAGTGCACATATTGTGCTGTATCCTGTGGTAGAAATTCCCATAAGCACCTGGCTTAAATCAATACAGGTGTCTCCCACGACACCCTATGATTGGCACCTCCAATCCAAAATAATCATCGAAATGACCTCCCCTCTGACTTTGTCGGTAACCCTCAAAATCTAAGAATAGCCACTCTGACAACATCAGGTAAACCCAGATGCCTATGACTTGAAATACTAGTTTTCTGACCACAAAAGATGACTAAGAATAATAGCTACTCCAACTACGTTGGTAACCCCGGACTCCTCGGACGAGATCTCTCCATCTATGAACACTATCACTTGGGAATAAGGTCTCTAGTGTTCCGCTGACCTGTTACCAAACATACTCCAAACAATCCCTTTGAAATGGTTTAATCGTGACCGCGAGGACCTCATCTCAATCACAGAGGACCCTCACAACAAAAAGAGTACACCAATTCATATAGAATATGAAGTGCATGGCAAACGTGACATGATTCATTACATAATTTTTCTCTACTATAATTGGTTCTTCGTATATGCGAACACTTCTTTATTTCCAGGTAAAAGCAAATCTGTACTTCTCGATTAAGTAAGTGACATGTGAAGGCCAAGTATGGTAACTCATACTCGGGGTTTGTCCTCTGCATTTAACCCATCCAAGTTACTGTGGCACCCAGGGAGCGATTGGGGGTTTGGTGCCTAGCTCAAGGGCACCTTAGTCATTTCCTCCCACTATTGAGAATCAAACCAGTCAGACTCTCTAACCTTTAGGCGACAACTTCCCCACTTCAAGTCATGAGGTTATATATTTGGACAGTCGTCTAGTCTTGTCCATCTCCATCCATTATTTCAACACACACTAACTTTGGCCCAAGTGTTGGGGACATTTAGTTTTCAAAAGAATATAAATGTTAATCCTTCAAGAAAAGGAATGTTAGTTATGATTAAAACAAACTGTTGTTTTACTGTAGACCATACTCGGAGTCTGAGACAACTATCAATTTGTTTCTTTTTAGCCATTCTGGGGTGCGTTTCCCAAAAGCATTATTAGCCAACTATGTTCGCAAGTTCCGTTGTTATGGTGTTTCCTGAAACCATCGTACCAACGAACATTCGCAAACATCATCGCAAACTTGTGTGGTTGGAACGACAGCTCTCGACCTGTCGTTAGAAGCATAGTTTCTAGTTTACATGACATATGGACTTAATAAATCCTTATCTTGAGCCAAATAAGCAAGCTGACATTCAGTACAATCTGTATCTTTTATTTAGAATACAATCAAATGTCTTTACGACTTTTAGTTTGTCAAGAGAATTTCAAGCATTGTTTTTTTTGAAGAGTGTGCATGTGAGAACGTACTCTACTACGTAAGAACGAGCCTATGATTGAGTCTGGAAATAAAGCAATATAACTGAGAAAAATGATAAATAGTCCTCAGATGCCATGTCTGTAATTTATATCAAAACATTTAGCGTTAATCTGATCTCAAACAGTTTAATTAAAATAAGTTATTACTACACCACCTGCGTGACGTCATAAACCAAGGTGGTTGAACGACCACTTTGCGACAGTAAGGTTTCGGGAAACAGCCGTGACTAGCTAGTTGTTTTCTCCAACGATGCATCGTACTATGGTAGTGAAGCAGCGAGTTACGTAGTTGTACGGGAAACACACCCCAGATGTGGACTTCTGTGTTTTAGATCATTGTACTGCTGCACCACAGTTGCACTTGAGCTTCATCTCAGGCATAGATGGTTGGACACTCTTGAAGAATATCTGGTAAATTGCAGATTTCATGTTCCCTTAAATGATAACTCATTGTCCAGATCCCCAGGCAGAAATGAATTCCCATATCTTCACACTGTCACTACCATGTTTCACTGTAACATTTCTTTTGAAAAGATGAATGAGGTGATGCTGTGTTCTTGGGGAAATTTTTTCCCGCTTCTGGGAACCGAGTCTTCTCCAAGTGGAGGCTCTGGCTTGCACTTTGGTTTAGTGGAGTTCAATAAGCTTAGAAATGGCTTTGCAATCTTTTCAAGGCCGCTATATTTCAACATCTCAGCTGCTCTGGAATTTCTTTTAATTGCGCCATTTTGTATAAAGCTTTGAGGTGAGCAGTTCTCTCTGATGTACAGGATGCACAATTTAAACTCAACAGGACATTTCACAATTTGTGAACAGCACATAGTTTTCCCACTATCAATACCCTCTTAATTTGTTTTCAATCAATTTGCTTGCCAAAACTGGGAGCCAAGAGCTCAAGGAAAGTCTATTGAGTACACAGCCTTTTCTGACGAGACACAAGAGGCCAGTATTGTCTCCTGCAGAGGATCAAATCCTTCAGTTGCAGAGTTTAGACCTCACTTTTCAGTGTCGAACATTGGTCCACGACCTACCTGACACCAGCCTTTGTGAAAGCATCTCTATTCAGCCTCCTAATTTGAATGGGATTAGGCCTAATGAAGGTCCTCTCACATTGGCTACGGGTCAAATCAGCAGCCTGTTGTCCTGGAGCCTGCAGGCAACTTAAGGCCGTGACACACCAAGCCAACGTCAAAGAACTAGCGGCAACAATTTGGCAATAGGCTGCGTCTTGGCCAAAAAGCTGCACTTGATCACACCAAAAGGACTACAGGCGACTGTCAACAACCATGTGCGTTCTGTGTCTGGTGCAAGAAAATAAATATCTATATTATCAGGTATCAATAGTCTATATTTGTCAATCCAAAAGGGATTCCAAAATTAGGGCTGCAGATAGACAAAGCGGCACTAAACCATTTTTAATATCAATCATTTCGATCACTTTCTCCATGCAGCTCATGTTATTAATGTTAATTAATGCATTAATTACCGTTAACTAATGGAACCTTATTTTACTTTACGTGTTACCAGTAGTTTTCATATTACATTCTTTCAGTGCTACACAGATTCACATGGTGCTTAAAGGAACACAGCGACTTTTTGGGACTTTAGCTTATTCACCGTATCCCCCAGAGTTAGATAAGTCCATACAAACCCTTTTCATCTTCAAACGGCTCCAGCTAGCATACTGCTCCCAATAAGTGACAAAATAACGGCAACATTTTCATATTTACATGTTGTGATTTGTATAGTCACAGCGTGTACAAATAAAAAGGTCATATGAGACACAGCCATCTTCTAACCGTATACATACTGGGAACTATATTCTCAGAAGGCGAAGCACTGCTACTTCTGCGGCCGCAGAAGTAGCAGTGCTTCGCCTTCTGAGAATATAATTCCCAGTATACAGTTAAAAAATGGCTGTGACCTTGTTATTTGTACACGCTGTGACTATACAAATCACAACATGTGAATAGGAAAATGTTGCCGTTATTTTGTCACTTATTGGGAGCAGTATGCTAGCTGGAGCCGTTTACCTCCAGTCTTTGTGCTAAGCTAGGCTAGCGGTGGGTGCGTCAGACAGAGTTACGGCACGCACGGAGATGAGAAGGGTATGTGTGGACTTATCTAACTCTGTGGGATATGGTGAATAAGCTAAAGTCCCAAAAAGTCGGCGTGTTCCTTTAACTGATACGCTTTTATAGTTCAGATTTAAGAATTGAAAGAATGTCTTGGGTGAACAAAAATCTAATATCACTACAAAAGGGGACAGACCAATATATATAAAAAAAACACATTTAGAGAAGACTTTATTTAAAGTCTGCATCACTGCGGACACCAAGAAACAGCAAAAACTGTGGAGAAAACATGCAGTGAAAGGTTATTTTCATTCCCCTTGCCAGAATAAACCTCTTCAAATGCTATCTAATTTCATATTTATCTTAAGGGCAGCATATCTTGAATTAGGCTGGGTCTGAGTAGGCACGCTCTTTTTATTCATTCCTACATCAGAACTACTCTCCCTTCCCTCGAGATACAAGCACACAGACAATACTGTGGCTGACTCACTGTGAGCTTTGAGCCAATCTGATGGGAAGGCTTTCTTTGGGGTTTTTCTGCAATGTGGGTCCCACATATTCCTAACACATTGTGTCAAGCCTCAGTGTGATTATTTTCATTTCAGGGATATGATGAACAGACTGAACAGTCTGTGTTTGTGTGTTTATGCACGAGTGGGTCCTTAACAATTAAGTGACTGTTTATGGGGGAGTCATGAATTATCTACTGAGATAACAGAGATTGTCTAGACAGATAAATTCGTACCACAAATCATAACACAAGCATCTGTCATACACAAATAATGTATTATATAAAATCATGTATTATATAAATGCCATACAATTTAGCAACACTTTGGAATTGAATTAGACGTCACACAGAATGTTATATCATAACTGTCTGAAATTTTTTTTTACCAGTTAAGACTGTTTATTATGGAAGCCCTGAACCGCAACGTAAAAAAAAAAAAATCCATGAAAAACAACAACAATTCTAGCATTTCAAGATTAAAGTCGAAATATTTCAAGATTAAAGTCGAAATATTTAGAGATTAAAGTCGACTTTATCCTCAAAATATTACGACTTTATTCTCGAATGTTTCGACTTTAATCTCGGAATATTTCGACTTTAATCTCAAAATATTTAAACTTTAATCTTGAAATGCCAGAATTATTTTTTTTTTTTTTACAGATTATTATTATTATTATTTTTTTACGTTGTGGTTCAGGGCTTCTGTAGTTTCTTAACACTTAAGTACACTAAATGTTTTAATTCAAATTATATTTTAAATAATTGTTTTTATATTATTTTGTCATGCTTTAAAAAGTACACTTAATTTGATCCTTGACTAACATACTAAAGCACGTTAAAAACTTTGTATAATTTACCACTACTTTCAAAGGTTTACTTTATAATATATTATAAAGATGGACTACGTAAGTGGGTCCAAAAAAGCACTCAAGCTACTTGAATTTAACATACATTTAAACTATAAAACATTTTCATTTATTTGTAATTAACATGCATCCAAAAACATTCAGTGCACAGTAAAGAAAGTATATTATTTTTTATTACGTAAGTACTCAACACAAGGGATATTGGTAATAGGAAAGTAGGCCTATATCCTTTTGAATATGTATTATGACAATATACATCTACTGACATACTCAAATCAATTTTACCCTCTTGTCACATAGCCTACTGTTAACTAGCTAAAATCAGCAACTTCAAATTCATAATTACTTTTAGATTCTCAGTTTAAGATTCATTTAAAAACTGTTGAAACTTCAGCCTTACATTCTTCCCCATGCTTATGCAAAGTTGAAAATAAATCCCTCCTCTTCTGTAATGCAAGGGATTGTGGGAAATAGTGTTACCGTTGACATTATTTTCAATGCACTACGATTTGTAAATCCTGTTGCATCCTGAGATCTGAAAGGGATAGTTCACCCAAAAAAAAAAATTCTGTCATTGTTTACACACCCTCAAGTTGTTCCAAACCTGTATGAATTTCTGTCTTGTTCTAAACACAAAAGAAGATATTTTGAAGAATGTCGGGAACCAAATTGTTGATGGGCCCCATTGACTTCCATAGGGGGAAGAATAGACTATGGAAGTCATTGGGGTCCAAACTTCGCATTTTTATTATTATTATCATTATTATTCCTTACTGTTTTCTTGCCAGCATTTTAAAAGCATATCCTCTGGAAGCAGAACAATGTGTGAGCACTGATGCTATCAGAGAGGTAACAGAGATGCGGCTCTAGGCAGATGAAAGGCAGTATTGTGTGTGTTGTCCACAGCTCTGCTGCAGAGAAAAGCAACTCTAAGAGGCTGAGAAAGTGAGCAGGCACTCAAGGCTGCCAAGCCACCCCGATTCCAGCACTCCCAGCCTTTCAACACTCTGAAGTTTCTCATGGAGGCAAAGATGAAAAATTCAAAACATCAAGGCCATTTTGTCAAGCTCCTATGAGAGCTCTAGACTACCTGTATTATCGACATAAAATGTGTAAATAGGTCAAAATACATCAAAAACACCTCATTTTATTGACCATGTGCTTTGAGGTTTGAGGTTTTTGCATACAAATGCTAACATAGAGGCAGCTTTGTGTGTCCCTCCCATGTGGGCATGTCCAAAAGGCCTTGACAACTCTCTAAGAGAATTGAAGCATATAAAGCAGTGAATAGACTTTATTGAATGTCCTGCTTGACTCTGTGGACATCTGCTAAGGGATGAGGCGTGGACGGCAGACAACGTCTCCCCTTACACATGTCAGACATTAACACTTGACCCTCAATCTGCTACACATGGGTCTTGTTTCACTCAGTGTAGTCGCTGTGTGTGCAACACAACCTGCTGTGAGCTTACAGAGGAACACTGGCCTCAGATAACTACTACCTGAGCAGATTAACTTACCGGCCGTTCACCATGACACCGGATAGTGTTCACACGTACAAAGTATGTGGCGACATGCAGTTTGCATGAACATGCTACATGTGGGCGATGCAAGAAGTGCAATATGCGCCAACATTTATTACATCCTCAAAATCATCACTGCCCAAGTAATAGTTTAAAAATTCTGATGTGGAGTTCCAGCTTAATCATAGATGAATTAAAAATGGTATTTTCTGATCTTTTGAAGTAAATTTTAATTTAAACAAGGTTACCGGTTCTTTCAGCATCTTTAAAATTTGATTAGTCAGTATGAGATAAAAAATAATCATTTGCATATGCATTTTTTTTTGTGTGTGTGTTAATAATATCCACCACCAATAAGACAATAAATACACAATAAATAGAGAAATAAATATTATCTCCAAAATCGAATTTTGCCGGAATCAACAAGTCCCTGACCAACATTTCTTAATTTTCAAGAAGCCGTAATACTAGGATGTGTGTCAACATACAGATCAAATACAGAAAAGATATGTCATTACTTCAGTTGCTTTGCTACGTTAAATATCTTAAAGTGTTGCTGTAGTTCACCTAAAAATAAAAATTCTGCCATTAATTACTCACTCTCAAGTGGTTCCAAACCCACAAGATTTTCGGAACAAAAAGCAAGATAGTTTTAATCAATTCTGAGAGCTTTCTGTTCCTCCATTGACAGCTACTCAACTACCATCGTAAAGCTAATCTTGATTTGAGTGGTTTAGACGGAATTTTCTGAAGAGACTCCATCGCTTTATATGATGAACAGATTTAATTTAGGCTTTTATTCACATAAACTTTTATCAGCGAACATAAACAGAAGCTCAACCGAACCTGCTCAACGCGTGAGAACAAACCTCATTGGTTCTTGCTGAAGCTCAAACGTGCTGCGTAACGCGAGAATGAACCTCATTGGTTCTTGCTGAAGATCAAACGTGATGCGTAACGCGAGAATGAACCTCATTGGTTCTCGCACGTCAAGCAAACATGCCTGAGCTTCTGTATCAACTGATGTGTGAGTGGATGAATGTTTATATGTGAATAAAAGCCTAAATTCAATTTGTTCATCATATAAAGTGATTGGGTCTCAAAAATTTGTACTAAACTGTTCAATTCATATGGATTAGTTTTACATATGATCTTTATGATGCTTTTACTACCTTTCTAGGGCTTGAAAGTGGTTGTTGCGTAGCTGGGGGACAGAAATATCTCCGATTTCATCACAAAGATCTTAATTTCTGTTCCGAAGATGAATGAAAGTATTACAGGTTTGGAACAAGATGAGGGCGAGTAAGTAATGACAGAATCTTCGTTTTTGGGTGAACAAACCCTATATGTCAGTATAACCCATTGAACAGACTGAGCGTCTGTCCCTCAAAGCCTCGTTTTCATTCATGTCAAATTAAATAGCGACGGGCTTGGGTCACTGTGATTTTGCCAAGTAAGACATGTTCTTGATTCAACAAATATTACTGACATTCCTGTCCGAAAATAGCCCTAACCCTATCCCTATCCCTAAACCTAACTAAAATTAGAGGGAAATGATGGTGAATAACACTGATGTAGAAGCTCCTAACCCTGGTTTTAAGCCTAAACTTGACAAAAACTGTAAACTTGATTTTGATCCAAGAACATGTTATACTTGGTGAAATCACGTTTACCTGGGCGCTGCAGGTCCATTGTTCTGTGAATGTCACAAAGTAATACGGGCGTTGTGATGAAGCTGCTGCTGGAAAAAATGGGGCCACTTCTTCTTTTCAGTATTATTGTACTGTATTTTAATATATGCCTTTGCCAAGACTTCTGATTCTATTAGAGTTGTTATCATTATAGACAGTGACATTTTGTAATATTAAAGTCTCTCTGTGGATTTTTAGGATTTTAAACCCAGTAATATGAAGTGCTGGGTAATATGAAGTGAAAGCACTTAAATTTGTACCTAATATAGACAGTTGTGTGACTGAACACTGCATATGGACAACAGTCCTTTGATCCGCTTTATTTTGTGCCGTAGTGTGGTTGAGTTAGAGATGATTACAAAACCATCATCTGCAGCAAATATGGCAACTGAATTTAAAGAAATGTCCCCCTTCAAATCTCTGTGAACTCCCTGACCTGATTCCATGCAAAAAAGTTTCTGCTTGATCCCAGAAATCATCTCTGCTTATCCAGTCTGGCACATTTATTAGTTTGTATGCCCTGGTTGCCTTTAGAAACATCAATCAAGAAAGAAGATTCAAAGAAGGAGTGTGTGTGTGGGTGTTGGAAGAGAGATGTGGCCACACTAGCTCCCAGGTTTGAAATTGAATCCCATGTTTTAAAAGGGGGAATCCATTTAGCCACTGCCATATCTCTGAAGCAGTGCCAGAATTCCCATTCCTAGTCAATATTATATATATATCGTATTCACAGCAGAATGCTTCAAGGTGACATACATGGACATTCCATCCATTCACCCCAAAGAAAGCTTTAAATTAGTTACAGTGTTATGAAAACACACAACACTCAGTGCTGCTGTAAACCGAACTAATTCAGACACACATACAGTTAATATTCTATGTGCAAGGCTCGGTGTGTGTGTGTGTGTAAGTGTGTGTGTGTGTGTGTGTGTGTGTGTGTGTGTGTGTGTGTGTGTGTGTGTGTGTGTGTGTGTGTGTGTGTGTGTGTGTGTGTGTGTGTGTGTGTGCGTGCGTGCGTGCGTGCGTGCGTGCGTGTGTGTGTGTGTGTGGGTTGTTTGGTATGGGATAAGTTGTCACAATTGCAACCTGCTGTTTTTGACTGATTTGAGAATAACCTTTTGAAATATTGAAATAGTATTTAAAGTTAAAAGTCACTACTACTGCAATGAGCAAGTAAAGACATATTAAGATGATTTTAGGCAAAATGGCTGAAAAAAATCATAAATACAGGCACTAGTAATTTGATTTAATGGTTTATCATTTTTGACCAATAGGTGGCGCTGTGACCAAATTGATGTGGTGTGGTCAGAGTGAGGTGACAATGACACATGACCCACATTTTTTGTCGGCAGTGTGAAGACTACATGTTTAAATTTTTGTGATTTTCAAAATTTTCATGACGTATCGACGTCGAATCGTCTTAAGTCAAGGAATCAGAGGAAAAACTAATTTTGTTTCCAGCACTTATGGCTAAAAAGTTATTAGCATAAACACAAGTGAAATTTTGGACAGTTGGTGGTGCTAGAGGGATTGTGTTAGAGATTTGAACTTTCCTATAATGACATTTCAGACGGTCCTCTATCTGTGTGCCAAATTTCGTAACTTTTTACCATACGGTTCTATAGGCTGCCATAGACTTCCAGAGCGGAACAAGAAGAAGAAGAAACGGAAGAAGAAGAAGAAGAAGAAGAAGAAGAAGAAGAAGAAGAAGAAGAAGAAACGGAAGAAGAAGAAGAAGAAGAAGAAGAAGAAGAAGAAACGGAAGAAGAAGAAGAAGAAGAAGAACGCCAGCGGATACAATAGGTGCCATCGCACATTCGGTGCTTGGCCCCTAAGAATTTAAATTTTTTAAAACACACACAAAATGTAACAGGGATTATCACAAAATTAACAAAATTAAAATTGTCTCTTCCGGGATCAAACACGTCCCAATATTCCTCATTTAAATAATTCCTACCCAAGGCATATGCAAAATAAAGGGGCGTGGCCTTTTTGAGTTGAGTAGTGGGGTTATGGTAAAGGGTGTGATGTTTCCAAGATATGCTCGAAGAGGTTGACCAATCACCACACACTGGTCCAGCCGACCAATCGGAGCACATTGTGTTTTTCAGATGGAGGGGCTTCATAGAGACAGGAACTAAAAATATTATGTGTTTTTTGAACAGTCAAGCATGAAAACCTATTCTAGAACCCAAACACAATATCAAGACTTTGTAAAATAATAATAATAATAATATAATAAGAGGGAATAGAGGGAATAATATTGCCTCTTTAATTAATGAAGAATATAGCCTATATATATGAAGGTGGTGATTGGTGGAATAAGGTGGAATTGAGGTGCCATCAAAATATATATAAATATATAATGTATATGCAAATCCTATATAATGTCTTGTGTCTTATTGAGATTTAGTCGTTGTGACAACCTCCCAATGTGACAAGTAACATCAGAATGATGAAAAAATTATATATTACATAAAACCCACGGCTTTACACATGATATGTAATCACGCAAAGACAAGTGCACATTAAATAAACATGATTCACGGTTTACTGCCATTGTGCTCACTGACAGAGATAAGTACTGCTACAGTTTCACTCAAGTTTTCCAACACAGGAAACTAACAAGGCATGAGCTAATAAATGTTGCATAGCAGTGCAGTCGGAACGTTAAACATTTCAGATACAAGTGGTCTGATCACAAAAGTTGAAACCAACATGGACATCTGCTGTAGACTAGAATACACAATGAGTGTCTGGACATCTAAGAGCATTTTCTGAGGGTAAAGACCACTAACTTCATTAGAGACCAATCCCACAGGAAGTAAGCAGACGGCTAATGGGAACTAAGAAGTACTTATGTTAGCGTTTGGGTCATTGAGGCAAAGCTGACTTGCTTGGTTGTACTTCAGGCTTTGTTCTAAATTAATTTAAGGCGGCTCAGTGGCTTTCGGTGACCAAATTAGCTGCCGAGACACATTAGCAGAACACAGTGTGCATGTAAATCTCTATTCAGAACAGGCCAAGAAGACCGTGTTTGAGGTGCCATCAAAATATGTGAAAGTAAAAAGAAGTTAGCAAACAAAACATCAATTATTAACTTAAATTTTTACATTTTCCGAAATAAATTTTGAATGGTGCCTGTGTAACAATTGCCTTTCTAATATACTTTTTATGTTAAAGGTACACTGTGTAGTTTTTTTTTTGGTATTTTATTAGCTAAAATCAATGTCTTTATTCATAAATATGTCCTCAATGGTGTACAATGACCTCTGCCAATAATCTGACTTATCCTCGTACGCGAAGAATTTCTTATCTTCATTTACATTGGACGGGTAAGTCCCATAGACAGTATATAAGATGGACACAGCGACCCCATAGACTTCAACGGAGAAAAGTGAAGCCCATTTGAAGCACTCACTTCCTGATCGCCAGGCGAACTGCGCAGGCTCAAACTGAGCTTGAACACGTGAGCAACGTGTCTGACAGCTGTCAGTCTTCTAGTAGCTGTGCGGAGAGAAATCTGAATCATTCCCTTCCGAATCTCGCAGAGACGGAGAGCGTGAGCATTAGCTGTCCATGAGCTAGCAGTAGGATCAACTTTATCACTCTATGTGGGCTACTCCCTTCACTTTATCGGACTTTTTGCCTCCACGTCCCCCCGATTGCCTGCGAGCTTCTACGCCGGTCTATACGGTAATTTCTCTACAGTGCGACAGAGAGTCGCGTGAGTTATGACGCAATCGTTAGCCTATTTTTACAAAAACGGCTTCTACGGGGCCATAACGCAAGGTACAAGGTAATGGAGCCTTTTATACATTGTCGAGTTTCTTTAGAAATAAATAATGGACAAATGGAGTCTTTGGACGCCTCGGATGTGAAGTTATTCGCTGTCAAAGTGACGCAAAAATGAATGGGAGTCAATGGAATGCTAACAGCAGGTGAAGTTCTGCTACAATGGCGGCGCCCGCGGAGGCTTCAGTTTCCGGCGGATGGATTACCCCCTTGGTAAGTCCATGTCGTTCCGCCATCTTGAAAAACTATTATAGCAGAGAGGGACAAAAAGCACTAGCCTACCTCAACGCGTTTCCACATACGCGTTTTCATTCAGAGCCAGCGTAACGTGACTCAAACCAGCCGAGACGGACGAGGAGAGAGGCGTAATTCGTGTGACTGCCCCGGCAAATTTGAAAGGCTGCACTGCACGGTACTTCATAATTCAGGATCATGATTATCCCGAGCCTGGAGCCAGGAGAAGGTATCCTAGTCGCCAAAATTTAATTTAAAAGGAAACGTGACCGGCAAATTTAAAAAACGAGGGTAAATATGGGGATAGATTTTCCCAGGTGGAGAAAGACTTTGAAAGGAACGCTGAAGTTGCCTGCTTTCTTCTCGACGGGTAAGTCAATGTTACGGTCTAAATTATAAGCTTTTTTTCATTGCTTGGTTGTGTAATTCATTATATAGGCAGCATAACAGTAGAACATCTATAGTTAAACTCGACGAAGGGCTATTGTTGTCATAGCTTCTTGGCACATAACGGCTACCGTAGTTGCAACACGCATTTTAAAAAGCGAGGAGCTTGAAAGCACTATTCGTTTGAATGCAAAATACAATTTCACCGCTAGATGGGAGACATTCCTACACACTGTACCTTTAAGTAATGTATTGCGTTACTTTTGCATTACTTTTCTCATCTGGGCTTGCTTTTATTTTATTTATACATTTTTTTATATATATATATTTAGCAAATGTAATGGCCCTTTCACACCAAAAGTGAAATGAATAATCCTCAGGCTGAAGAAGATGCAAATTCCCGCCTGTACAGTAGAGGGCGCCGCTCAAACAAAGCTTTCAGCTGTGCTGGCATTCTGGATCGCCGAATGGCTTAGTGCTGCTAATGGATCCAAGCATGTATCTCGTAAATTACACCACTAATAATGCCCGGAATGGTACCAAACTTCTACAGTAGTACAAATAGGTTCTGTACTCATAAAACGAGGCATTTTAAAGTGTGTAAGTACATCAGGAGTTTATTTAAATAACACCTGCCTGATGGCTAATGCTACCGCTAACCCGGACGTCGAGGTCACTTCCGTGATTTGGGAAAAGCCCGTAAAAGTCTCGCGCGGTTACCCGGTGCTGCTGAAAAAGTTTTGTGGTACATCCAAATTGATTTGTTATTTTTTCCAAAGTGTTGACAACTTAGTGTTAACTAATAATTGTTGCAAACTGGTACTGTCAACAAAATATTAGTGCATTCCTGGAACTGGGCGTCGTTACACTACATCCTTATGCATCGCTTTCTGCCAGGACGTCCATGTTAGCGGTAGCATAAGCCATCAGGCAAGTTTTATTTAAATAAACTCCTGATGTACTTACAAACAGTACAGAACCTATTTGTACTACTGTAGAAGTTTGGTACCATTTCGGGCATTATTAGTGGGGTAATTTACGAGATACAACATTGGATCCATTACGCACAAAACGAGTGCTTCTCAAACGGAAGGCTAGTGAGGCCGTGACTTAGTCCAGTCCTTCAGAGGATTTCAGGCTAGAGTCTTTCTCAGCGTTAACTGCTAGAATGAGACGGTCATGATGATAAATGACATGATGATAAATATGACATACATTTACATTTTATATATAAAAGAAAATGTGCGGCCTCCTCATTTTAAAACCGCACCACACACCACTGGTTCTAACCCACACAGAATGAGCGAGAGCAACAGCGATGTGCCTTAGCAAACCCCTCTAATGAGTGTGCTGCGGGCTACAGTAATATTTCACGAGATGATAAAGCAGCACAGCCACATTAATTAATCTCAAGGAGATGAGTATTGATAAGTAAGACATTTCTAATCTTATTTCTGCTTCGTCATTAGGTTCTTGTTTCTTGGCAAGAAAGAGCTTGTCGTTTAGCTCACCAACAGTGAAGATACAGCATAGTGCACAATGGGAGTGGAAACTAATTGCAAACAGTCTTATCTCTGCCTCATTGACCAGGAAAATAAGGGTCTGGCGGTTTCATTTGAGCGCCACACCATCTGTATCTCAACATTCATAATCATCCATTATGAGCTGTTTACCTAATGCGCATAGAGATCTCACCGAGCGGAACCAGGTATGTAGCTGGCTCACATTAAGTGTGTGTGTGTGTGTGTGTGTGTGTGTGTGTGTGTTTGTGTGTGTGTGTGTGTGGGGGGTGACCACAGCTGGCTCCCACTTTCCTCTTCCGCTCCACTTCCTCTACCTCATCCATACAATACAGCCCACCTTAAATACCCTCCCCACACACATACACACACACACACACACACACTCCGGCTACAGCTGCCCTGCAGGGAGAAGGCCACAAGGCACAATGAATGACAGCTTGACCTGCTGTCTCCTCTGCATGCTTCCCCTGAAGCACCTTTATAGCCTGACCCATGAAATTTCATTTGAATGCAACTCTCCCCCTCACTGCTCGCCATTAATAACAATCCACACACGCAGGGATGCTGGGTAACTGAGCCACAGTGTTCACATATGCCAATTTTACAAATAACTGTGTAAAAGAGTCATCTATTTAATTTAGTAATGACCATATGCCATTGTTTACTGCACCGCTGCTCCACACCACCACTGCCATAACAGTGACTGCTTCAGAAATCATATTATTTAGTTTGTAGTCTAAAGCCTTGTCACCAAATGTAACCCCAAGGCCTCGCATACTTCTTCCGAGTCCACCCTTTTTTGCGTGCACCCTTCTGAAACCTAAAATGAGAAATGGGACACCCTACATTCTCATGGACTTCACGCAGCGACCACTAAGTCCACAAGACTGTAAGTTCATATGAAGTGTACCATTTGGGACAGCGCCATTATACACTTATACACTTATCACAGGGTTAGATATTGTTGTCCCTTTCTCAAGGGCACATGAAATGTGCCATTTGGGACAGGGCCTAAATTGAATGTCGAATGAATGAATGAATTAATTAATTCAGCACTATACCACTATACAATGCAGCACTATACCAGCATCTCAAATATGATGTATTTGAACATCTTAAAAGTTCTGGCTGCAAAAAGCCATTGAACTTTTCCCTCTTGAAAATAAAGGTTCTTCATTAGCATCGATGGTTCCACGAAGAACCTTTAACATCCATGGAAATTTTCCAATCCACAAAGGTTCTTCATAGTGGAAAAAAGGTCCCTTGAATTTATCAAATGTTCTTCACACGGAAAAATCAGAACTGTTTGCTGAACCTTTTCTTCTGTTATGTCACCAAGCAGATTTACTACAACCTAATCGTATTGCGTAAAGGTGAAGCACAAAGGCCTCCGGCGTAACGCAGTGAATGAATGTGCCCTCTTATGTTTTATGGAGAAAACACTGGCACTTTTAAGCCGTGGGACTGGTTGAACAGTGTGTGCTCGAGTGTATGTTGGCACACAGGTGTTTGTACACAATGCATTACACGTCTCTACCCTCACGCACCAAGGGACGAATCAACAATTTGTCCACATTTCAGTGTTTCGCAAATTGTACTCGACAAACACACAGGTATAGCCAGATGGGGCCCGTGTGCCAGTTCCTCTGTGATATGAGGGCTTGATGGTTTATTCTTCACTCCTCCCTGCTGCAGTTTAACAGCACTTGACTTTATTGTGTGAAAGTGTGCGGATACTCGCACTGCCAATAATTCCCTGCAGACATTATTACTGATAGTTTGATTGGTGGTGATGATGGATGGATCGGTATAAGCGTCCGTTGACAGTCACAACACCATTTTCAACTAAAAACTGAAACCTTTTAAAGCGTTTGGCCGTTCATTTACACGACAACGGCGTGTGTTTGTAAAAACAGTGACATCATGCGTATGCGTATTATGTGTTCAGACAGCGACATAGTGTCGGCCCAGATCCGGCCCACATCTGGGCCGTGTGGAATCCACGTATACCAGATGTGGGCCGGATCTGGGCCGACACTATGTAGCTGTCTGGTCTATAGGCGCGTAGTGTTTCTCTACAAAGTGACATCGCCAACTACTGGCCTGGCAGCAGAATACAGAGTTTTTAGTCGTTTTCGCGGATCCGTGTGAACAGGGATCGTTTTGAATACGTTGTTGTCTATACACGAAAAACTTTTTCATTTTAGTACTTCATAAACTTACCCTCACAGTTTGTTTTTCAACTGCTTACACACATTTTCAAAACGTTGCCTCTTTTTTCCCCCAAAACTTTACACACAAATCCAAGAATTGCACACACACACACAAAAACACAAAATGGCTCACATCTCTTGCAAAATGAAGCACTGCATTCAAAATATCACAAACACATCTCAAAAGCAAACATTTGTCCTATTTGTCTCATAATATTATGAAACTCAAAAAAAAAAAATATGGTGCAAAAGTTCATTTATTTCAGTAATTCAACTTAAAAGGTGAACCTAATATATAGACTCATTACATGCAAAGTGAGATATTTCAAGCCTTTATTTGTTATAATTTTGATGATTATGACTTACAGCTTATGAAAACCCCAAATTCAAAATTAGAATATTGTGAAAAGGTTTTCATAAGCTGTAAGCCATAATCATCAAAATTATAACAAATAAAGGCTTGAAATATCTCACTTTGTAATGAGTCTATATAATATATTAGTTTCACCTTTAACGTTGAATTACTGAAATACATTAACTTTTGCACAATATTAAAATTTTTCGAGTTTCACCTCTATACACACAGTTATTCAAACATAAAGCTCTTCTTTCATGAGCTCCTATGTATATTTCTGTACATGATTGAAAGTAATTGGCAGAGAGATGTTGAAAAAATTCTCGGTAAACACGAAAGCAAGACTGAAACCAAACTATAAATGTTTTTACTGTAAGCATTTGTGTTTGTGAATACAGTGTTACACAATCCGAAAAACCTATAACTTTGACCTTGCGAATCGTGTGTTGTGGTTTGCAGTTTCCAAAAAGTCGAAGGCCGAGGATTAGTGTGTGGTTCTGGAGTTTGAGTTTCAGGTTCGAGAAATCGTGTGACAAGTAAGGATTTTGTGTGTAAGCAGTTAAAAAAAAAAACTGTAATTAACTTTTATGAGTATTTGTGTTAACCGTTTTTGGACCCTCCTGAAGTCTGGAATCAAGAAATATTGATTTGTTTATTGCTTTCGTTATACGCAGTGGCTCAACAGTTGTAGGCTATGCTTGTTTGTGGAAACCGTGATTCATTTATTTCAGGATTCTTTGATGAATAGAAAGATTAAAAGAACAGCGTTTATATGAAATGGTCATCTTTAGCAACATTACTGTCTCATCTGATCAATTTACTGTAATGTTCTGTCCCCAAACAGATGTGAAACAGTCCACTTGTACATATATAGATGGAAGAAACCATAATGCTCAAGATGAAAGCAATTCATTTTACAGAACTGTACAGCACCAGATTGCTCTGAGCTATCCAGTGATAAGAAATGACCGTGCCAGAACTGATCCTGGATCTTCTGCCTGTGTCTGAGGTCTCTCGTCAGGTGTGAGCACATGAGAGGAGGTTATCTGGGTGGGTTATGTAAATGTCCCGGGCCGTACCTCTGGGACAGGGGGATTGCGTAACACTTTACGCCACCAGCTACTCGTCTCCCCCGTTCACACAACACTTGCAATTACTTTTCCGCGCAAGTTACCTTTCTTCACCTTTTGGCCCGAACAATATTTATAGTTCTGCAATTACACAAGCAGAGAAGCATCTGTGTGTTCTGCAACATTCCCCCTTCTGTTAAACATCAGGAACCGTGTTGTGTTAAATATACATGATGGCTCATCTGCAGCTGTGATTGTTTTGTAACACCTAATAGAGCTCGAATCCACCGTGAAGCTCATGAAACCACTGAACACAGACCAATGATGAGCATTACTTTCACTCTTCAACACTGCGAGTGCTGGAAATGTTGCCAGGGTGTGTCATATATTTCACAATTTATATCGTAAATCCTCTGGTGAGAAATGTCACCCCAAAATAAAAAATAAAAAAAGGACCGTTTGTAGGATCATTATTATTATTATTGTAGCATTTAAGCACATTTATTAGAGTAAAAACAATTACTGTAAAAAAATCAGTGTTGAATATAAAGTAAAAAAAAAAAAAAATAATAAAAGTTTTTAGCAACATTATTAACATTATTATTGAAGTTCATCTATTTCTTTTTCTATTGACTTTGGTATCAATTATCAGGTGAACGTGTTTTTTTTTTTGTTATGATGTCAACAAATGAAGCATTCCTCAGTATTTTAGTTCATAAGACAATATTGTTTTATCATAGATTCTCATATTACACAAATGTTGTATCTGTACAATTCTAAATACATAGGTCCTCTGTTAAAATACAGTATGATAAAAAAATCTCCTGTATCAATAAGCTCATCAGATGTCCACCACTTGCTCATGTCTATACTGAAAAATCTCTTGCGCTCACTCGAATCCCACAAACATAACTCTCTTGTGCTTATGCCAAAATGCAACTCAAAGCTGAAGTGTGCTATTTTTCTCAATATTGAAATACTTTCTCTCAAGGAGGTCTAATACTTGGAGAAGTTATCTGTCAGCATTCTTATTAATCTCAAAGGCAGTTGTTAATTCTGTAAATTAAATTCTGCCATCTTTGCTCATGCAGGTTTGAGCCAATCACCTGAGCCGTAAATGCCATGTGACTGGAGCTGCAGGACAATGCAGATTGGCAGCAGACAGTGAGCTTTTATTTCATGCTTTTGAACTGGCAGAACATCTACTACAATATGATTAAATATAAATCAGTCTGAAAACTATTTTGGAAATTCCATTTGAGGATGCACGGACATCACACACTTCAGCTTTAAATAATGAATCATAATTCATAAACCATACTGCAATGTAAAATTGATCTTCATTGACCTGCAAGGCAGTGCTGGACCTGCTTCACAGTGTTGGATCGTGTCCATCATACTTGCTCCAAATGATGTCTAAACTCCAACCACAGTTAAAGAGATTTCAATCCTGCGTGTGTTTCACAAAGTAACTACTAATTCATGTCTAGATGAAATTAACACTGATTCTTGTAGGATGCTCAATAAGTGCATAGTTGTGTTCTTTAATCATTTTCATTAGCAGGAAAGTACTTTTCTTACTTTCCGTCTGTTTGCTTGTATGTGTGAAAATGTAAAAAGTGTGTTATATTAAAGGGATAGTTCACCCAAAAATGAAAATTATGTCATCATTTACTCACCCTCATGTTTGGGTTTCTATCTTCTGTTGAACACAAAATTAGATATTTTAAAGAATGTCGGTAACCAGACAGTTGACGGCACCCATTGACTTCCATAGGTTTTTTTTTTCTACTATGGAAGTCAATGGGTGCCGTCAACTGTTAGCAACATTCTTTAAAATATCTCCTTTTGTGTTCAACATCTCATACAACTCACACAGGTTTGGAACAACTTTTTCATTTTTAATTTAAGGGTGAACTATCCCTTTAAGCCAGTGTTGTTGTTCATTTCAATAATCCAGCCTGGGATAATGTGAAAGCAGGCTGTGGTTTTCACACTAAAGATTCACAGACGGGTGTGATATCTGAGTCTTGACTGTGCATTGAACTGAGTCCCGTATCTGAGTCGTCATCATTCCCGTCACATGTTTTTGAAAGCCCTCTTGCCTGCTCCACCCACACACTGTCCCCCTCCAGAGCCATCAGTCTGTCACTTTCTATTGTGCTTTCCTCTTTCAGCTCCGCATTGTCTGCACTGTCCTCCTCAAAATCCAAAGAGTTGACTTTCTCCAATAAATCCGTTAGTTCTTTCTCTTTCTCCCCCCATATCTCCTTGGTCAAGTCCAAATCATTCCTTATAGCCTCCAAGTCTGTGTTCAACCGCAGGCCGATGTACAAACTGGTGTCGAGTTGGGTTCTGATCCTCTCCTCTTCCAGAAGCAAGTCATTGTCAGACGACACATCCAGCGCTGAAGATCCGTCATGGTGTTCTTGAGTCGTGACTCGGAGAGATGCCTCGCCAGAAGTGCTTTCGCCGTCTTTATTCGCAAGTTCCTCGTGCCTTCTCTTCATCCATCTCTGGTTGAGCTCCTCTTGGATCTCAGTCGTAATGCTCTCCATGAGGGCCTCGTGCTCAGCCAGTTCTTCTTGCAGTTTGATGACCTCCTCGCATCTCTTCGCATACTCCTCAAACTGGGCGAGAGCTTCCTCTGGGCTGGTTTTGTCCCCCTCGCCAACTTTATCAGGGTTGGCGTCCACTAAATACGTATCCTGGACATAGTTGATCCCGTGCATCTTCATTCTATCAAAATGAACTTTGGCCTCATACCTGTCGATTTCCCTGTCCAGCTCTTTTATCCTCTGAATCTGCTGGCGGATGGTGTGATCTTGAGATATGACCAGGTGCACAAGCGTCTCCATCTTCTCCATGCACGATTCGTCCTTAGATGCAGCCTGCGTTTTTTTCTTATTAATCTTATCCAATTTTCTGAACGCTTTCCTGACTATCCGTCTCTGTTTCTCTTGTGACAGAGCCATGGTCACTCTCGCGGTCCCCTTGTAAACACACGGGCTCTCCTTACTGAGAACTACGCGCGCCTCTGCGCTCCGCGGCCCGTTGCTCGGGAGAGACGCCTCGTTCTTCACCAGCACAAACCGCACGTTTTCCTGTTCCTCTCCCCACGCGCTCCACAGTCGCAGGATCTTGGTTTTGTTGGGTAAAATCCGCTCGACCCCTCTCCATTTCTCCACAACGCAGTAAGACTGAGGAGAGCCCGAGAGAGACACGCGCGTCTCCAGGTTCTGATCCTCCAGTAAAACCCGGATCACATCTGCGCAGGTCGTGCGCTTCGACAAGCCCGACACGAGCTTCTCTTCGCGACAAACCCACACTGATATTTTATTCTCCTCTGCCTCCATCTCTCCGACTGATAGTTACTGTCCCAGCAAAGTTTCCCGCTGCAGGAAATTATTCAGATGAAGTGAAAACTATTATAACATTTAACTATTGCAGCCTATAAAATGCAAAGGGTTAATCCACACTGTTGAAATGATACAGTTGTAATGTTGTCGATTGAAAGAGTTGCTGATGCTCCAGTCCTCATGTGTGTCTCTCGGTCTCTGTGAGTGAATGAGAGCTGACGGGACAGCGCTTCTGCGAGTGCACTGCACTGATCACATGACCTCTCTCGAGCCTAGTGACATTATAAGATAGCCTACCGGTTGTGTGCACTTCTATTCAGATTAAACAAAAAACAAATATTTTTAAAATATTTAATACATACCGTTTAAGTAAAACAATGCAAAAATTAAGCAAGGAAATGAGAACGCTGGATAAAATAACAAGGATCTGATCAGTTGTTTTGATTGTCTAAAGAAATGACGGTGATAAACGGATCATTGACCACTAAAGCTTCACAAAAGTTTTTTAAAAAGATTTTCAAAACTGATGTAATGCATATTTTTTAATCATGACCAGGAAACTTACATGTTTATAAAAGGGTTCAAACCTAAAATTATGTCAAAGTGGGCTATATATTTTTTTATTTATTGTTATTGAGACACCATTTAAAAAAAAAATGTTTTCTTACTTTGACAGTTGCACCACCTGACATTTTGGGGGGTTTAAGATAACAACAACACATACAATAGTGTGTATTTATTTTAAAATGAAATAATGCACTTGGACACAAACATATCCATGTCATGATGTCATTGACCCAAACTCAGTGAATTCATACTTCATTTCACGTGATAATCATATTAATGTATACGTTTATTGTCTTTTACAAAACTCACTTGGGATTCATTTCCTTTTTTTTATTTTTATTTATTTTTATAAAGGAACAAATACCCTGACATGTATAAAAAAAACGATGATTATCACATAAAGTAGCCTATTATTATCATCATCATTTCATAATTATTATTTTGTTTTCATTTCATGACCTGAGGTTTTCTTTTTTATGCCACAATGAGTAATATCGTTTTATGACATATCCAAGTGAAACGGCTTCTGGAACAGGAACAAATATAGGGCGGGGCTTGATTTCGTCCATGGGGAATTTATTGGATGGTTGTGGTTTGCTATTGGTGGATCTCATGTGAGTGACAGGTTGGTTTTCCCGCCCTCACTCCAGTAAACACGTCATCAGAGAAGAGAAGAGGCTGCAAGAGGAAGTTATTTTTGAAAAAATGACAAAAACAACAATGCACACTTTGCACAGATAAATAATTTATGATAAATAGCCTACTGCAATATAAGAATGTTTTATTTTGATTTCATGGTGACAAACAATTAGCAATACATTTGCTTACGGTGTTAATGCAATTGTTTAATGTTAGTTAATGTTGCTCAGGTTCATTATTAACAGATACAATTTTGATTTTAATAAGTAAATGTTGAAATTAAGATTAAATATGGGCATATGCTTCAGAGCATTTTCATTGTTAGTTCATGTTGTTAGTTCAACTAATGTTATCAAATAGAACCTTATAGTAAAGTGCTACACATTTATTCTGTGAGCAGTAGTGGATAATGGGAGGTTTACAAAGACAAAATCTGTATTTAGCTGGTCATGTGATTTCAATATGTCCCCTTAAGGCACCTCACTAAATCAGATGTTATCAGGGTATGACCGAGGGAGTCATCTCATGTGAGTGGACATGATTTAAAGTACTATTCACCTTTAACCTGAGTACATCTTTAACCTGCCGTTTCCGAAACAGTAGAAACAAGCAGCCTGTCCCAACCCACTTCATAAAGGCCAGAGTTTACTGCTTATCATGCCTGAAACAGAGCTTGTGATGAGATGGACCGTTTGTCTGCAAAGTTATTTTATAGTTGCATTTTTTAATCTTGAAGGCCAAAGTTTGTGTATTTGCTTCTTCAATCTTGGAGTAGGCTTCTTGACATGTTCTGCTTCCAGAGTATTGCATTAAGAAATTGAGAAAAGAAAAACTTATTTAGAAATTGTACATCACAACACCAACCGTTTATCCTGTCGTATGCAGTGATTATAAGTCTGCAAATTAATAGACTACATGTAAACTGTTTTTATATGCTCTTATTTTATTTGTTGGTAAAAAAATTAATAATTTTAGGGTCAAACCTGATCCAATTGAGATTAAATGGCCATAATCCTTGTAATAAAAAGCAAATTGCATGATCATGGTGTGGTTCATAAATCACTTCATATCCACAAAAACAAAGACATATACAATGACACCACACCTTACTTAACTTTCCCTGTTAACGAAATTGTCACTTTTAAATGTCTTTAAGCAATAAATAGCTAATAAAATAATTTAGGTTTAACTGCTTCCTGAGAACGATCCTGCAGTGACACCTGCTGTTTACTCTCATTATTGCAAAATTCACAATTCATATCTGTAAAATACCGTCCCTAGTGTTCACTGCTATTACTTTAACTACATGTAGTGTACGAGAGGGACATAAATACTGTACTAATGCCTACAGCTTTTATATATGCATTAAAATAGAACCAATTATGCAAATTTAAATCAAAAGCTAATGGTTATCACTAGTGTTAAAGTTAAAGTTGAGGTTTGTCAGATTTCTTAAGTTACAATAAATTCAATAGACTATTTCACAGCTGTACTGGAGTTAATAGTAGCATAATTGTGCGGATACAAGACATCCACGAAATGTGTAGATTTTCATAAATAATGATAACCCAAATATACAAAATACACTGCGCGCACACACACACACACACACACACACACACCAGGGTCCAACATTCTTCAAAATGTCTTTTTTTGTGTTCAACAGAAGAAAGAAACTCGTACAGGGTTGGAACAACTTGAGGGTGAGTAAATAATGTTTCTTAATAATTCATAAATTTAATAATGATCAATAATTGTGGGGTGCACTATCCACTTAACTTTGTTTTCAAAAAGTGACCACAGGTGGCGCTGCAGACTGGCAGATAATTTCAGTACTACAATCCATCCCTGTGAGAACATCAATTATGACAACTTTCTTTAACTCACCACATGTCATTCCAAAACTGCATGGCTTTCTTCTGTGGAACATAACATATATTACTGGAAACTTTCCACAGAAGAAAAGTCATACGGGTTTGGAACGAGTGTGAGTAAATAATGACAGAACTTTTATTTTTGGATGAACTTTCCATTTAAATTAAAAGAGGGAAAGATAACATGATCACACAAGCTGTGTTTTAATTATTTATTTTATTCAATATTGTGTACATACAAAGTATTCTAGAAAGCTACAAAATATCTACCACTTTATCAAGGCGGCATCAAAATGTTACGGAGCAAAGACAAGACCATATGCGATAAAGAACACACACATAATACGTATTTTTCTTTTCTCTCTCAGCCTTGCTCCAATGTTTTTTTTCACCCCCATCATCAGGGATATTAAAAGATATCACACCTTTGTACCAAGAAAAGCCAGAATATATAATTTTATACAAAGCACCTTTTTACAAAAAAATCTCTGCACACAAACCCAATATCTTTTTATGATACTATCTGAACTAGAGAAAAGTTCACTTTAAAGCCAACATCTTAAATGGTAATGAACATAGGAGGTACCAGTACCTACACACAGACAAAATACAAACATAGATCAAAAAACATAAGCTAAACTGCCGTCATACTGTAGTCCGGATTCCACTCAAATCCTTACTTAGTGTCCATTACTAGCAAAATAATGTCCGTTTAACATTCATCATATTAAAGGCATTAGTTCTCAAATCCCTAGAGAAGTAAAGGGGACTGTTAAGGAGGAACTGACGTAGCAGATGCACCAGCAGTAACAGTATCACCACCCGAACGGGCTCTGAATATACTGACGTCATCACAAAACATGTAGAACAATACAGGAAGATCTCTATATGAAACGTGAACAAGAAGGCGAAGGTAAGGCAAACACAAAACAATCAACATCGTTTGCCGTTTTGATATTGAGCGTACTTAACTCCACAGTTTACTTTAAGCGGTACAACATACACAGCTGTAAATCTAACTTAGTCTTTCACTCTTTGAGGGTTTCATCCACTTAAATGAACAACATGAATAAATTATGCAGTGGAGATGATACGGTTTGGTGAAGCCAAGAACTTTGCGGATAATATCCTCAACTATCTTTAAGGTCTGAGGAGAAAAACACCTTTACGTCACTTAATATAGTGTTTGCTATATTCACGAAAGAAAAAAGAAGACATTGAAATGGCTTAAAACAAAATGAAAAGGAAAAAGATCACCATTTAGGATTCATAATCTCCATGGTGCTGTGAGGTTTTCACTTTTATAATTTGATTATGCACTAGAAAAGACACTAAAGATAAGTATCACACAGAATGGAACCGAAGTTCTTGAAAGAAGAGAGAGAAAAAACATGACAGTTTGCCACATCCACCAAATCAAATGCTGATATAAATTTGTTATTAATAATTATTACAGAACTTTATTTCAGAACATCTCCACTCACTAGCCCATGTTGATTTTTCTATAAAATTTTATGAAGGCAATGTGGTGAATATTTTACCTACATCCACTTTTTTTTTTGGTTTTTGATCATCTTAACAACGCAAAATAACATCTGTCTTTTCTAAGCTGGAAAAATCGGAACCAAAGGCACTTTCATGCTACAGTGCAGGAAATAAAGAGGAGCTCAGTGCGTCTCCAACTTTTTGGTCTTTTCGGATAAGAAAGGCAAGATCAGATACTTTACGTACAGTATGTCTAAATATGTCTTCTATGTGTCTCTGAGAGTGAAAGGTCAACCAAATGGCCAGTGCTTTTTTTTAAATAAAGATGACACGTAGGATCTTATGGTGCGGTCACATTTGCAAAATTGCAGCGAAATTTCAAGGACAAAAAAAAATGTGGTGGAGAATGCGGGCAGCTTTACATGTAACCTCCGATCAACCAACAGTAATCAACAGTAGATTTTCAAAAAAACAAAAAAAAAAACAAAGAGCAAAATCTGCATGTGAACATTTTTTCGCCATAACGCAAAACTCTGGATCGTGCGTATTTCTATTGAAATGACTGGATTTCGCCTGCAAAATCTCGTCGAGCAACAGTAAACGTGACCGCGCCTTTAGTGTTACTTTTTCCCGAAAAACCACTGCGCTCATCTGCGTTGACTTCATACACTAAGGCACTGTGCTGTATATTGTTACACTTTGGCAGGTTTGTACTGTACAATTCCTACAACATGTGACAATAACAAGAACGTCTTCCAGCTTAGGAAAGAGGTCACAGCTTTAGTGGCATCTTTTGGAGTTCACACAACCATTATTAAGGCTTGCAGTCGTAGAAATCGATTAGGCCACAGAGACATGGGCTGTGCGGGAATGTCGAAGGCAGCGAAGAACTCTGGGACAGGACTGATTCTTACAGAAGATGAAGGAGTGCTCCGTGATGTACAGCATGTTCAGGGATGGGCTTTGTGAAGTGTGTCTTCCCCAGCGGCAGAAGGCAAGTCCGACGAGCGGGTCCAAGTGCTCGGGTCAAGCTGATGGATAATCCATCAACCCCTTGTAGTTAATGCAGTGCTTCTTGTTTCTAGAGTTATCTTTTATACAAGCATGTTGGCAGGAGGCGTTTAGCTGTCTAGTCAACAGGGTTGATTCTCTGCGTTTTCTTATTGCAGGTGGTGACACGTGAAAACAGACACAGGTTGGTATAAACTTCTCGTATCACAGTGCAGTAATTCCTCAACGAAAATTAAAAAGTAGCATGTACAAAGTAACTCTTTTCAAGGGCTGGGCTTCTGAATTCCCTGAATTCTCTGAATGTTCGGAATGCGGGAACTTTTGTTTTCCGATGGCCACAAGAATCTTTTTTTTTTTTTTAACACCTACAGTAGCTTTCTTTTCAATAAATCAATGTTACAGAATGAAATTTCTCAAATACTTTTTCTTTGGGAAAAATACCTGTGAGAATGTACTGTATATACATCTGTACACCTACATCCCACTCACACACACACATTTATGGCTGCACCCATATGCTTTCAGATCTTTTGAGTACATTACATGATTTAGAAAATCAAAATCAAAATGAGGTTGTTTTCAGATTCAACCTAACTCAACCCAACCCTTAAGTCGAACGATACCGTATGTCACTTTATATGTATAGTCTACAAATGAATCTTGATCCGGCATTCTTTGACATTCTTTCCTGTATTAAAACATAATACAACTGTACCGCCATTCACAGCTGCAGTTAAACGTCAAACACATATTAATAAAGAAATATATATATATATTTATATATATATAATTAGAAGCATCACCCAAATGTGAGTGAAAATCATCTTGAGTGAGTGTTGAGCTAGAGGCACTGCCACTGTACTGAGGTCGAGAGTCTGTGTGAAAGAGCTGCTTCATTCCTTCACTAGTCTGTAGATGTGATGCTGGGCTCCGTGCTCGCTGTTTGACACTTCGAACACACAGGCCATGCACAGCAGGGTCTCCTGTGTGTCTCTGTTTGTTACCACCTGAAACAGAGAGCCAGAGACGTCGCATTACTGTACAGTAAACCACATGAAACCTGTCAAAGTCATATTTGGGTTACGGTACACTTTATTTTAAGGTGTCACTGTGTAATTATACATTTAAGTACGGAAAGTATTAAGCACTAACCCTAAAGTTAGTTGCATGCGATCATAACTAATTTATAGTTATTACTATAGTAAATACATGTAACGTGTAACAGGTACACAAGTGTTAACCCTATGTCTACAAAATGTTTAGAAAATTAAGCACAACACTCCTCAATTCTCATTACTATAATGGAAAATATATAATTCAGCAGAGGCAAAAAAGTATGTATACAAAAATGTATACACCTCCCTTTTATTTATTTATTTTTACTTTTATGTAGCAAGAATACATTAAATTTATAAAGGGTGACAGTAAAGACATTTATAATGTTTATTTCAAATTAAATATTTTCTTTTGAACTATTTCTAAACATCCAAGATTTGTTTTTATTATTATTAAAATATTAAGCTGTTTTCAACATTGATAGTATTAAGAAATGTTTCTTGAGCAGCAAATCAGCATATTATAATGATTTCTGAAATATCATGTGACACTGTAATGATGCTGAAAATTCCACTGTGCATCACAGGAATAAATTACATTTTAATTTTGTAAATTATAATATTATTTCACAACATTTCTGTTTGCACTGTATTTAACTGTAAACATTAAAAAACTCACAGACCCCAAACTTTTGAATGGTATTGTACATTATAGTATTTGGCATTATGTGTGCTGATTTAAAATAAAACATAACAATAAAATGTATTTATAAATAAATAAAAATAGCAATATACAGTACATTTCTCTAACCTTTGAAAAGTAAAAAAAAAATAAAAAATTAAAAATCTGACAAGCGACTACTATATTTTTTTTCTTTTGTGATTATTCATATTTATGGATCTTTACAAGTTGGTCGAGCACAATGATTTTGTCTCTTTCATTTCAAATATCATAGTAATATGATATTTTATATATTATAGCAGCAATGATAATCTAATGAAAATGATCAGAATTACCAAAAAATGAAAAAATAAAGCTTTTTAACACTATATAAAATAAAGATCTTTAGCTTTCTACAACACATAACAGTAATAAGAATTTGATGTGAGAAAATTATGGGATAATGCAAACAATCTTTATGTTTCTAAAATATTTTATTCCTTTTATTTTGGTGAGAAATGTGACCTGGATGTGTTTTTTATGAGATTCACCAGTTCACTGATTAGATTTGTGAAAGGATTTGATGAAGAGGAAGGTCTCAGGTTTTTGACTGCATGCATTAGTTTATATCTTAAAAAACCCTGTTTTTTTTTTATTAAGTCTTGTGCTTTTATATTGGGCTTTTTTCAAGCACTTGACTTTAAAAGCCACATTTAACTGGCCATGTTTAAAACCCCTGATGTGCTGCAATGATGGCTTGATAGGTAAGGTCGGAATACATTAGTATTTAAAAAGTGTTTCAAATGATTGGATAATTTTTCACACATTGGATCCTGTGCATTTAGCGCTGTACTGTATGTGTTTGGATGACCTGAGATCAACCCTTCAACAACCACCACCTTTCAACAACATACACTATAAACACATCTTTCAGTCTTTCTATCATGACAAAAACCTCCATCGTACCAGGATGTGAGGGATTTGAGGGAAGAGAGCAGGGAAAGTGCATTAGTAAGACCCTCACTGTAGGGGAGAATAGGGCTCTAATCCTTATGTGTGTGTGAAGGTTAGAGAAAGGGGTTCCTCCCCCTTTGCAGGAGATTATCAGGCTTTGCACAGCGCCACAGGAATGCTAGGAATGTAGAGTCGTATCAGCTCAGAGGCCACAGGCTCCGCCCTGCACTGAAAGCTTTCACTGATTGGTTTAAACATCACTGATGGACATGCAGACTCACCAATAAGATGGTGAAGTTCTCCAGGACGCTGTTCATCATGTATTTCTCAGGCAGGTGTTTGAGTTTGTGGATGAAGTTGATCATGTATTCACACATGGGAGACCGACTTATCCGGTAAACAAAGCGGCCGTTCTCAAAGCGAGCGTACTCCGTCTGAGAGGAGAGATGAGAGGGAGATGAGAGAATGCACAAAAAAAAAAAAAAAAAAACATGGCATATGATACACTACCAGTCAAAAGTTTGAAAAGTATGACTTTTTTAAGTTTTTGAAAGAAGTCTTCTATGCTCACCAAGACTGTATTTGTTTAATATAGTAAAAACAGAATATTGTGATATATTATTACCATTCAAAATAACTTTTTTATTATTATGAGATGACAAAGCTGAATTTTCAGCATCATTACTCGTCTTCAGTGTCACATGATCCTTCAGAAATTATTCTGATATGCTTATTTGGTGCTTCATTTCTATTAATGATTATTATTATTATGTTGTATTAATTTCTAAAAAAAAAAAAAATTGACATTTGAACATTATAAATGTCTTTATTGTCAATAATTATTATTGGAAAAAAAATATTGATCAATTTAATGTGTCCTTGCTAAATAAAAGTATTAATTTCTTTAAAAAAAACTGTTAAACTGTTTTTAAACATTGATAAAAATAAGAAATGTTTCTTGAGCAGCAAGTCAGCATATTAGAATGATTTCTGAAGGATCATGTAACACTGAAGACTGGAGTAATGATGCTGAAAATTCAGCTTTACAATCAAAGAAATAAATTACATTTGAACATATATTAAAATAAAAAAACAGCTCTTTAAAAATGTAATAACATTAAAATAATATTGCAGTTTTTATTGTATTTTTTATCAAATAAATGCAGCCTTGGTGAGTGTAAGGACATCTCTAAAAAAAATATTGACCAAAGTATAGACAATATTTTATTTGTGTACAGGAGATACCATTTGTTTTTTTCTGACAAAGTTCTAAAATCTCATTACTGATCTCAAAATCTAAACAATGTCTCAAATTGTACAGATTAAGATACCAAAGTCTGGAATTAAAATTAATTTCTCTAAATATTTCTCATCAAATTCTCCCAAGCCATTTTTTTTTCTGAGACTGAGATCTCCATTAAATGTCCTGAGATATGAAAGAGCAATACACTTTTTTCTCATTTGAATGGAGCATTAAATGTTCTCACTCTAATATGAGATTAGATTGAGAACATTTATTGCTCCATTCAAATGTTATCCTGTACTCAAAACTAAAAAAAATCACCTCCACTTTCTCCACAACCTGTTTGCCAAACGAGCAAACTTTAGTGGAGCAGGTGATGGTCATGTTCTCCGGGCTCTCGTACTGACTGGTCACTCCATAGAAGGCCCCGGTTTCATCCTGAATGTTGCAGTTTAAGTCAGCCTATGAACCAATGAGATTGAAGCTTTAATTATCAAATTAATTAAAAAGAAATCTATATCAGAACAAATGGATAGATTTACTGACATATAACATTCAATACAAAACTGCCATCTAGTGGAGATTGTAAGCACAGCAACAACAACAAAAAACTACAGTACATGGAAGATTTTCAGTACTTAAATTTCAGTTTGGAGCATCACATACAGTACAACTTGTACGGACTACTTTTATAATTATTTGATTGTGTTTTTTGTGTGGATCTTCTGCAATATTTCGGTGTTCCATATAAGAAAAAATTCAAGCAGGTTTGGAAGAACATGAGGGTGAGTATATGTTAATTTTCTAATGAACTATCCCTTTAAGACTGCATTATTCTAATACTAAACTACCAATCAAGGCTATTTCTCCGTATTAGTCTATTCAAGTATTAAAAAAAAGACCGTGTCTAAGGTTAGAAAGAATAGATGAAATAACTTGGAGTAAAAAGGCACTCAAAAAATTTCTGCAAAAGAGCGGAAAAAAGAACAGCTCGCTCTCTGCTCTTTCAGTAAGCTAACACGATTTTCATTACAGAGAAAGCTCAAATATTCATTTCTGGCATACTCTCTTTTCATTAAGACAAGCCTGTTACATTTTCACATCATATTCAAGAGAGGCATTATTGTGCAGATCCAGAGTTTCATTTGAAATTCAGATCCCTCCGTCACTTCAAACGGAATTTGAGCAGCCTCGCTCCGACCACGACGAGGCCCACTTTGTTGGTTGCCGCTAGTTAGCATTTCACAAAATGCATGCAATGTTTGAATAGCTATTAGAGGAGCAACCAGGTCATCCAATTGTTTCCCGATATTAAACGGAATAAGTGCGAGCTTTGATCATGGACTCTTCAGCTATGCCGTGCCAAATATAGCAGCGGCGGTCTGGACATGCAAACAGAGACGGCTGTCTTTAAACCTAAAGTGGCCCAGTGTCTTTAGGGAAATGCACAATTATTCATGCATGTAATCACTCGGTGGATAAATATTTGCGTTAAATAGGCAGTTGTATGGGTGGTAAACATGAACTGCGCTCTCATTAGAGTAGAAAAACCTTGGCACAGGGTGGGCATGCATTACACAGCATTCTACGTACATGTTTGTTTTTAAGCCTAAATAATAATAATACTAAGTTCTTTCTGGACTTTGTGAGTTACGATATCTTCTTTTGCAAATAATTGAAGGGTGTGTGAATCACTAAACAGATGCTCGTTCTTTGCCGGGATTCACTCACCCAGAACTTTATGAGAAAGAATGAATTCTGAGGACCCTTGCCAAACAATTCCTTCAGCCCTCCTTTCTTCTCAGGGAATTTGTCGTAAATCTGACGAATATCCACCGACTCGAGCAAGGCATCGTTGTAAGAGTGATTTGTCTGACCGATGTGCACGAAAAGATGCTTGTTATACTGCACAGAACAAAGAAAACATGTTAGAATATCAATCTATTCAATATTGTAAATACATTTGTTTCTTGATATGTTGATTAAGTAAGCTAATTAATCATGATTAATCAAATAAACAAATAACAATATTTGGTGAGAAAATCCCCTGTGATGGAGACAATTCTCATACATTTCATCATTGTTGCAGACAAGTAAGTTATTGAGTATTGTTGAGACATGACAAAAAGTTCAATGTTCATTTATAATTATAAAATAAAAAATACAATTTATAAACAATGCCTGAAAATATATTAACAAGTCACTTTCAGTGTATTTTGGAGAATTACAATTTATCTAAATATTCAAACCAATTTATCTGATATTCAAAGAGCAAAACATGTATTTTTTCAATCAGGACTATATTAAATTGTGAAAAGTAGGCGTTGCATACTAGAATTCATACTAGAATGTGTGTTTTCAGTCAATTGTAGAGGACTCCTATCTGAAAACAACCACTTTTGACTGGGAGGCTGTAGGTTAATGATGAATCATGCACAATAAGACCAGGAATCTGTATTAAGAAGTAAACCGGCTCCATTTCTATTTTTATTTTAAGAGTGACATACAGAAGCTACTCACAGAATCTGGATCTCTCTGGTGCTCCAGAAAAGCGGAGAATTCCACAAGCCTGAGTTTCGATGTGCCGATAGATCGGCCCTGCCAGGCGGGAACTGTGGGCGCCGGTGCTGTCGCGGGCTCATAACCTACACACACACAGACACACACAAACACACTGAATATTAGCTCTTCTAAACAAAAAGAGTGTTAAATTTGAATGGATAAAAAAAAGAAAAAAAAAGGCAAACGGTGACATACTTGAGATTGTAGTTGTGACAGCTGGCTGGATAGGGTACGCTTGCTGGGCAAATGGCTTAATGCTAAAACAAAGACAAAGGAGAACTAAGAACAGGAAAATGAGCAGTCTAGCGGCACTACATACTGAAGAGATTAAGAGGGTTATACAGCAAAGAAGAAACAAAGCTGCACAAAGTATTCAAACTTGGATTCAACCCATCATTGCCTCTGGAAAGGCTTCCTCTATTGCTGATCCCTCGGAGGGAAAGAGAGAAAGCTGGAAGGGTCAGGGAAAATACAGACATCAAGAAGAAGAGAACGACAATAAAGCAGACAAAACAAAGACAGAAAGAATAAATAAGATTTGCATTTCCTAAGGAAATACCAGTGCTTGCAAGGAGGGCAAAAGAAACACATAAAAGTTAGCAGAGAATAAAGAGGTTCAGATGTTGCAGACAAAGAAGAATGTGAAAAAAAGAAGCTGCAGATGAAGATGGTGAAGAAGATGCAGAAGAAGAAAAAGTTAAAGGCAGAAGAAGGTAAAGCATGAAATTATGAGCAGCCTACCTGAACAGTTAGACTGAACAGTGGGACAATAAGATTGAACAGCTAGACTGAACAGTTAGACTGAACAGTGGGACAGTTAGATTGAACAGTGGGACAGCTTTACTGAACAGTGGGACAGCTTGACTGAACAGTCAGATTGAACAGTGGGACAGCTAGACTGAACACTGGGACAGTTAGATTGAACAGTTAGACTGAACAGTGGGACAGTTAGATTGAACAGTGGGACAGCTAGACTGAACAGTTAGACTGAACAGTGGGACAGTTAGATTGGACAGTTAGACTGAACAGTGGGACAGTTAGATTGAACAGTGGGACAGTTAGACTGAACAGTGGGACAGTTAGATTGAACAGTGGGACAGCTAGACTGAACAGTGGGACAGTTAGACTGAACAGTGGGACAGTTAGATTGAACAGTTAGACTGAACAGTGGGACAGTTAGATTGAACAGTGGGACAGCTAGACTGAACAGTGGGACAGTTAGACTGAACAGTGGGACAGTTAGATTGAACAGTTAGACTGAACAGTGGGGCAGTTAGATTGAACAGTGGGACAGTTAGATTTGACAGTTAGACTGAACAGTGGGACAGTAAGATTGAACAGTGGGACAGTTAGACTGAACAGTGGGACAGTAAGATTGAACAGTGGGACAGTTAGACTGAACAGTGGGACAGTAAGATTGAACAGTGGGACAGCTAGATTGAACAGTGGGACAGTTAGATTGAACAGTGGGACAGCTTGGCTGAACAGTGGGACAGTAAGATTGAACAGTGGGACAGTTAGACTGAACAGTAGGACAGTAAGATTGAAGAGTTAGACTGAACAGTGGGACAGTAAGATTGAAGATTTAGACTGAACAGTGGGAAAGTAAGATTGAAGAGTTAGACTGAACAGTGGGACAGTTAGACTGAACAGTGGGACAGTAAGATTGAAGAGTTAGACTGAACAGTGGGACAGTAAGATTGAACAGTTAGACTGAACAGTGGGACAGTAAGATTGAAGAGTTAGACTGAACAGTGGGACAGTAAGATTGACCAGTTAGACTGAACAGTGGGACAGTTAGACTGAACAGTTAGACTGAACAGTGGGACAGTAAGACTGAACAGTTAGACTGAACAGTGGGACAGTAAGATTGAAGAGTTAGACTTAATGGTGGGACAGTAAGATTGACCAGTTAGACTGAACAGTGGGACAGTTAGACTGAACAGTTAGACTGAACAGTGGGACAGTTAGACTGAACAGTTAGACTGAACAGTGGGACAGTAAGATTGAAGAGTTAGACTGAACAGTGGGACAGTAAGATTGAAGAGTTAGACTGAACAGTCGGACAGTTACACTAAACTGTCCATAATTGGACAGTTAGACTAAGAAAAATAAAGTGCAGATGAAGACAGAGAAGAACAAGATGCAGAAGAACAAGAAGATGCAGATGGAGAAGAAAAGGAAGCAGAAGAAGAAGGTGGTGGTGAAGAAGGTGCAGAAAAAGAATGTGCAGAAGAAGAAAGTATAAAAAAGAAGTAGGTGAAGAAGCAGCAGCAGAAAATAATGTTTGATGTGCCGTACATGCACTGTAATGCGAGGAATAGCTTTAGTGGGACAATGGTAGCAAAACTTCTAGAGATACTCACTCTTGTGAGGATCCAGGCTGGCCCGTGGATATCATGCCCTGCCAAAACTAGAGAATAAGATAAATAAATAGACAACAAAACACAGGCTATCCACACGTGCACACACCGTCTGTGCACTCTAGATACACGAGTTATCACATTGCCATTGAAAAACGAGGTGTACTATGTGCCATGCAGTCTAGTTATCTTGAGTGTGGCATTAGTGGGCTTATCTGATGAAGGCAGGTGATGGGGCACAGCTCTGAGGGTGTGTAATGGGATTGGACCCGGTGGCCAGCCGTGTGGCTGAAGTAAGTGTACTGATAGGTGGGTGCCAGAGGGCGGTCTTACCCCTGCTGCTCCGGGGAAGGCAGGACGCGGGATGCCCGGAAGACCCAGTTTGTTGTGGATGGCTGTTGCAGAGACGATCTGAGCCGAGGACATGGAGGCCATACTCTGAAGAGCTTTGTCCTTCACGCTCTGATCCTTTAATAGCATTTACAAAAAGAAATTAAAACTCATAAACGGATGGACACGGTGAGCTGGGGGTTAAACTGTTTCTGCAAAAAAACACGGTTCGTTACACACGTTTGTACCATGATTCATCTCATGTCTTACAAGTCTGAGAGACCGAGACCAGTGTAAATGCTTGCTTCTCGAATTGTTTTCTAATTTATTACAAAAATGTACTGGTCAAGAGTTTGTAATAAATACGATTTTTAATGTTTTTGAAAGTTTCTTAAGCTCACCAAGGCTGCATTCATATGATCCAAAATACAGTAACAACAGTAATACTGTGAAATTGTATTACAATTTAAAAGAACTGTTTTCAATTTGAATATAATTTAAATGTAATATATTCCTGTGATGGCAACGCTGAATTTTCAGCAGCATAATAATCAGAAATGTTTCTTGAGCAGCAAATCAGCATATTATAATGATTTCTGAAGGATCATGTGACACTGAAGACTGGAGTAATGATGTAGAAAATTCAGGAATAAATTACATTAAAACATTAAAATAGAAAACAGTTCTTTTAAATTGTAATAATATTTCCCAATATTACTGATTTAACTGTATTTTTGAACAGACAAACAAATATAAGAGACTTTAAAAACAATTATCGGCCTAACAATTGGCGTGAAAATGTAATTTAATTGGCAATTTTTTTTTACTTTCCACTCAAACTATTAGGTTATTAATATGGACATTTTTTAATAAATTAGAACATACAATAAAACTGTAAATCCAATACAGTGATGTTCACTGCGATAACAGTAATAACAGGTCATCCTGAAATAATGAGAGTGAATAGTTGTGATGTGGTGGTCTTAATTAATTACCACAAACAATAAGAGTTCAAATATTTCTATATTTACTGGATAAAAACCTTGACCACAGAACCGTGGTACAAACCGAACCGTGAGACATTGGAAACCATCACCCCCCTACAGTGAACACAGAACATGGGAATATAAAGCAGCCCACGCGCTCACACACAGATCCACAGATAAGAAAGCATGTTAAAAGATTCTTCAGAGCTATAAAGCCGTTGATCTTAAGAGGAATGTGCTAGCACTAAAGACAGAAAGTCTGAAAAGAAGAGCGAAAGCCTCCAGCGCAGAGAACGGGAGATTGTAATGTTTAATATCGAGCGCAGGGTGAATGAGAAGTGAATTTAATGTTATATATCATCTTGCAGCTCCTACATTTCTAATAAACTGCATTGTGTCAGTCGGGAACTATGTTTAAGTATTGTAACTTTCTTTTTTTTTGCTGTGTGTAATGTTCTCATTTTAAAAGCTCCAATCAAGGTCACCAAACTAAGCCGAAACAGTACAGATGAACGCATTAGAGAAAAGTGCCTGAAGGACATCACTCTCTCCTTTACACATCCTCCTTGTTGTTTTCACAAGGAGGCTAAAGACGATTTCTGAATGTAGAGTTTAAATAACTCAAGGAATGTCTGTGCATAGACACATTTCTAAAACTGTTAATTGAATTAACTGAGCTAAAGTGTGTATGCCTAATTTCTACAAAGGCAAACATTCCACGTGCTTATTGTATAGTGTGCATGGCCATATCAGGATGGAAGTCCTGCCACTGATCATGTTAAACAGCCAATGAATGGAGCAGAACTGCATTGAAAAGAGTGAAAAGTGGGCATAAGCGGAGGATGAACATGCTGGGAGTCACGGCTCACGTATGAGAGAGTGAGAGCTGGCTTAGAGAGAGGCAGAGAGACTCAGAGCTCAAGCAGGAGTTTAGCAGCTGCTATACAGTGACGGCGACACATTGATGCACAGCACAAGAGCACTGAGGACTCGTACTTACCATGCTTGTCACCTAAATGCAAACAAACAAGGTTACATTGTCAATTTTCAATTTGCACTTTTTGGCAAGGTAATACAAACAATTTATGAGTGTGCTGAGAGACTAGTGACAAGTTCACAGATTTATAGATCCGATTCACAGATTAAGAAAGACCAGCATAAATTGTGTTTTGGATGTCAGGCTTCTTCAGTAGTTTAATATGGTTAGACAGATTCCACCAAGCTTCACCAGCTAACACCGTGTTCACACCAGCCTCGTATAGCATGTTGCGAATGCAAATCTAGGCCGCTTTAAATAAAATCACCGGAGCTGCATAATTTTGACATGGTGCACTACGGTCATTTTATTCCTCCTTTCCATCTAAAATGGAATGATTTTATTTACAAATATCATATCATGAATTGATGACTATTAAATATATTTCTGTCATGACAACTCCAGGAGAGATTTGCATGGTAATAGAGATTGGCATGGTAATGGGTATGGCAATGTTAATGTATTTGGTGTAGGAGGAATAGATCTGCTTCGCTGCCGCTGCTGCACATGTAAGATACATGAAATAACCCCCATAGCAGATATACTGTATACAGGTGGAGCTGGGGAAGGTGGAGGGTTTCAGAAAACTGCTAACAGCAATGTTGAATGTTTAGCCGCAACTCATTGGCCGCTGATGCAACAGCAACCAATCAGCTGTTCTATGTTGATTTGATCGCTACCAAATAAGTTAAAGACCTATCAGCCTGCGTCATCTAGAGTTTCATCTCAGAACTAGGTATTCACTATATACTTAAACTTTTGACTGTTGCTTGTGACCACGTCTACACAAATTTTGGTCCCACTTTATATTAAGTGGCTTTAAGTACTATGTACTTACATCGAAAAATAAGTTCAATGTACTTATTGTGTTCATGTTTTATTGTAAAACTCTTTTGCTGCTATTGCGGTGTGATACGGGTGAGGTTAGGGACAGGTGTGCTGGTATGGTTAAGTTTAAGGGTGGGTTAAGGTGTAAGGGAAGGGTCAACAGTGTAATTACAAATGTAATTACATACATTAATTACAGCTGTAATTACATGCAGGTATTTTAAAAATATAAGTACAATGTAAAAACATGTATGTACACAATAATTCCATTGAATCAAATTATTAATTTCAATGTAAGTACATAGTACTTAAACCACTTAATTTAAAATGGGACCCAAATTTTTGACATTATGAAAAATGTTTCGCTAACCTCAACAGTTTGTCTCCTTGCATATGTATTTTTGATCAAATGAAGTAGGAAACAAATAGACCAATTTTATTTAAAAGTCTCAAGTTAGGGTGCATTTCCCAAAAGCATTGTTAGCCAACTATGGTTGCATATTCCATCGTTATTCAACAATTCCGAAACCACAGTTCCAATGAACATTCGCAAAAACAAATGATTATTATTATAAAAAGCATCGCAAACTTGTGTGGTTGAATATACAGCTCTCGTCCTGTGCTTAGAAGCATATAGTTTCTTGTTGTTAAGACATGCAGACTTACATAGTTCATGCTTTTGGGCACAATAAGCAATCTAACATGAGGTACATTGCATATTTTTCAATCAATTTATATATATATTAGCGTGTCAATAATCAGTGCCGTTCATGACGTAAGAGAGATCCGACAATGAAATCAATAAAGGGATCAAAAATAGTGAAGTGTATGTCAATTAAATACTGCATGTTAACATGATTTTTTTATTTTTATTAACAGCTTTTTGTTGTTTGTGTAAATGAACTATAATATGACATTATCACTACACCATCTATGCATGATGTCATTAACGTCCTATATTGTTGAACCAACTTGGGTCAAACGACAGAGGTGCAACCACAGTTTTGGTGCAACCAATGTTACTACAGTTTTGGGAAACAGCCGTGACTATATAGTTAATTTCTCTAATGATGCATCATACTATAATGGTAGTTAAGCAGCGAGTTAAACAACACAATTTAAGTCGCCATCAGCTGGTGAACAGGGTGCTGACCAGTATAGAGCTAGTTCTAACCATCATAAACTAGAATTGAAACCGATGCTGGTCTGGTCTTTTCATCAGGGATATAACACGATGACTGAATAAATGTCATTTTTATTTTATAAATGTGATTTTAGTGATATCCTCCCCATGATATGCTAAGCCCACTGAAGTCACCTGCTAATAGTAAAACCAAGATTAAGGAGTCAGCGTGAGTGCTGGTCAAGCAGATGAACTGCAGAAAGCATCTTTAGGGAAGATTTATAGCTGATAATATGGCAGTTTGAGATTACTGTGGCTTGGGTTTCATTACAGACCAGCTCAAAGAGGGGCACCATAATGACAGTCATTTCAGTCAACATGTCTCAGATAAGAGCACACTGGGCAGGTTTACTATAATGCTACGCTGCAAATGGCAGGAGGGAGCTCAAATTCTTCCCCGCTCCTGATTTCTAATTTGCTTTAGATGAGAGTAGACAGAGACCCATACAAAAGCTGGCTGTTTTTACTCAGGCAGCCGCCAGTGTCCCTGAAAGACCAGCCATTCATGGCGGAAATGCACACAGACGCTCCACTAGGCACACACACACACGCACACACATACACTCGCACACAAATGGGGGAGTCATTAATCTATCTGAGTAAACTGGGAACTGTGGAAAAGTGTGCTGGTCAAAAGGAGTTAGTCATCACCTCAAAAAAAAAGAAAGAGAACGAAACAGGAGGAGATAGAGAAGTCAGACCAACCTCAAGGTCTTTTCAGTAAACACAGACATTAGGAAATGACCCTTGCAGATGTATCTTAAATGACAGGTCAATTTATTATCAGATTATCCCTTCCACAAAAGGCCCGTTTTTTTGTAAGCCGCAGCCTTTGTGGATGAGATGCATTTGATGTAAGGTGATTATATGCAGCACACTTTGCTGTTTATATGGCTGAATCACACAGGGGGGGGGGGGGGGGGGGGGGGGTAGGGGGGGGGGGGGGTGGATGGGGTTGGAAATGGTAGGAGAGAATGTGGTGGTGGTGGTGGGGGGGATGATTTCAGTAGTTTCATTAATGCAGCATGAGGAAAGCGTTTGACGGCCAGTGGGTTATTGGGAGAAAAAAAAGCCAAGAGAAAGAGCGAGAAGAGAGGGGAACGCCACAAAAAGCATCTGAGCGACGGCCCTAATGGGGCTCTTTGGGCCAGACTTCTTGTGCAGAGCGTTTGGGAAGAACAGATGACCTCATTAAACTTCAGAAGAGATAAAGGCAAAGCAGCGCTGGTTTTACTCTAGACTGTGCTCTTCCTGTAGTCATGTGACCGCTCGTGTTGTTTAAGCAGTGACCAGAATCCAGCTGAACTCTGACCTCCAGCTCTCAGCCACTCTCACCAGCTGAAGCAAACTGCCAGCATGAGACACTCCACACACACACACACACACACATGCAAATACGACACAGAGAAATGCATTCACGCGACCAGCAAAGTGCATTGTGCTTTTGAGGCTTTGTTTTGTCATATAATGGTTTTCAAATTTGTACATCTTTAAAGCCGTTCTCTCTCTCATTCTAGTTTAATTTGCAGAGGCAACTATAAACCATTCGAAGGTTGATTTCCGGAAAATGTAAACACTGTGACTGTATCACTATCAATGACACATTGACAGTAACACTGACTACAACCAATGGTGTTAGTTCGGAGGCAGGGCTAAATGTTTGCCTGACCAATGGCAGACAGCGGGACTGTTTAGGAAATCTTAGGAACCTTAGGCTACATTTACACGACAACAATGTACTAAAAACTTAAACGTTTTTCCTTTGTGCTTTTCACATGACATCGTGATATTGACATTGCAGATGAAAACGCTGTATTCTGCTGTCAGGCCAGTAGGTGGCGATGTCACTTAGGAAAGAAACACAACGTGCCTATAAACTGAACACGTAATGCTCATGCGTCACTGTTTTCACGAAATCACGTTTTGTAGTTTACACGGAGACGTGTGTAGTTTGCAAAAACTTGCACTTTGAAACCCGTTTTCAAAAGTTTGCCCCTAACGCCGTTGTCGTGTTGAACGGCCAAAATGCATAAAAAGTTGAAAACAGCCCTTTTGATTATTTTCACGATTGTGCAATTATTTTTATTTTGTGACACTAGCAGCACAGATTACAAACTTCACTTTTCATATTAAACTTTTATATTGTAGTTGGACAATACATGGCACTGCTTATGTACTAGTTATTATTATTAATATATTTATTAAATCGTTGTAATGTTTTTACAAATAATTTAGGGTATGTTTTTATTACACAGTCTATAGGAATACCATGCTTACATTTCACTGCTTGTTGTATGAACTATAACTGGTATGTGACAAATAAACTTTGAACTTGAACTTGGAAACAAATTAGAGATGTTAAAAATGAATTTAATGTAAATAAATAATATTTATAATATAAAAACATGCACAGATAATCAGTTTTTATCATAATGCATGTGGAGCTCTTATAATGTAATAAATGCTTATTTATTTAAAAAAATTATCCATTTTGTCATTTTATACCTACCATAAATTCATTTATAATTGAATATATTTTATAGAAAATTTACCACTAAGATGGAACCTAAAGATTTAGTTTGTGAACTTCTAAAAATACTGTCCCCAAAATTACAGGGATAGAAAACTGGGATTTATAAAACCTCAGTTCCAAGCCAGTGAGCAGCACAATTTGCTGCATTATGGAAAGAACTTAATAGTTGCCTTTTCTCTCCAGGGCTATTGAATTTCACATCCATATTAATTTTCAAAGCATACTGTATGCCTCTTTTCAGGTTTGCGGCATGTGCCAACCGTTACTGCACCCCTGCTATATTTAACCAGGGGTCGGCGTGGGACCTGTAGCGTTAGACTCAGAGCACACGCACTTCGTGGTCAGTGAAACAGAGGAGAAGACGGCCACTGATGAGCATGAAAGGAGGAATGCACATCGGGGACGGAGTACAGGCGTTGAATTATGTATGTTAAACAGGCCGTCACATGCGAGGGATCTAGGTTACAGGAATTAGAGCAACAAGGCATTCACAGGAAACAGGAAGTGAGACGCATGGCAACCACAAGCCCAAAAGCAGAAAAGCGCATACCTTTAGCTTGGAATGAAATTCACGAGATTTCCTTCTGGCAAGAACCTGAATGTGACTAGACACCTGCGGGGTAGGGGAGGGGAGGAAAACAAAGGAACAGCCTGTAACCATGGCGATGAAAAGCCCCCCTGCAACTGGGCAGAGCCAGACGTACCTTGATGGCAGCTTGGATTTCTCGAACTTTCTTTCTTGCTAAGACCTGTATGTGACTAGACACCTCCGTTTTTCAAAACAAAACAAGAAAAGCAAAAAGAAAAGAAAGCAATCAAGAATTACAGACATTTTTAACAAGTCAAACATTTGAGGACGGCAGCCCAGCGCACCGGCCCGCTCACCTCCTCATTTAAGTGAGCTGATTAAGGAGTATGCAGGCTTCTTAAGCACATTAAGACAGAGCAGATGCGGTCTTCTGTGTACAGAATGAGAATGGCCACGTCTAGTATTCTTCGGGGAGGATAATGCGAGGGCCCCGGGGCCCTTTAACCGCTGCTCTGCATATTCCACCAAGTCGGAGTTCTGTTTGTGAATTATGTACTAATGGTGTATTAATAGTGAGGTGAGGTGGGAGGTTGTGTGATGTTGTAATGAGGCTCTGCTCCGAGGGGTTACGTGGAGAGCGTTCCTCGTCTTAATCAGGCCAATCACGCACAAGTGGCTTTTGAGCGGGCCTCGCGCTCGACGCGGAGTATTAATGAGGTCGACGGTCTCCGGAGGCCCGCCGCTCTCAACTCTCACGGCAAAGTCACATTTACACATATCTCAGCAGCACAAGTGCTCCTTTGACCTTTCCAAATTAATTACAACAATCACTTCAATGGCTCAGGCTTTGCCAAATGAAATTACAATGGGATTGTTGTGATGTTTCAGCGTTCGGGTCGATTTTTGGACTTTTCACTTTGCTGCGAATTTGTGAAGTGTCAACCGGATCTTTCATAATGTTGTCCGCATAGGTTTATGCCTTTTTTTTTCATCCTAAATCGTTAAGGAAATCACTTTACGTAAAAGGCATGTTCTGGGGTAAACACAATTTGGAAATTGCTGATTTTATGAAATTATTCAATTATTATGATCACAAAAGCGAATTATTACAATTCAGCTCTCAGTTTGTAAATCCAAATGTAAGAAGTGTTCACTGCACTTTGCACTTTTCAAACTATTAATTGTAGGAAATGGGCTATACCAGGTGTACAGGGGTGTCACTTATAGACAATTGTAATTATTCAAATATATTAGGCTAAAGGCCCCGATATACTTTAAGCGAAATCGAAGACCGAACTGATGTGACGTCATTTCGAACAAAATCAGGCCGTAACGAAGTTTGTTTGGAGTTCGAAACATTCTGGAAAAGTTTTGTAAGTTTGTACTTCCATTGATCCGTGGTGATTATGTAATAGATAGGTGTGCGCGGAGGCTTCTCCTTCTTTCACATCATGAAATGCTTGATTTTTAAACGCTTCAACGTTCAGTCGGTCGAGGTCAGTCGTCCAGGAGTGAAAACATGAACACATTGGAGGAGAGTCTAAAATTAGGCTGTATTTCTAATGAAACGAGACACTGACACTGTTTTTCGTGTTTAATACGGTAAAGTGGCGTGCTTTGCTTTTAAGCAATCTATTGTGTAAAGTGATAAATAAACGTGACATGACTTTACTAGAGTGCCGAATTGCAGAGCTCCTGCAAACAAACAGATCCACGTTGTTATGATCAGATACTTTTCTTATGCGTTATCAATTGTGTTGTGTTTATTTTGTTACTGAGATAGAAGTGTGCAGCACATTGCCTATTTACATATTGATCTAACCATCACTCTCAGCAGAGTGTGCGGCTTCGGATGTTCGCTAGCAGAATATTTATAATAAATATTTACCCCTAAACAAACATTGAAAAAGAACTTGGGGCCTTAACACTTTACAATAAGGTTAGTTAACGCTAACTTTAACTAACAAGGAGCTATACATTTGTTACATTGTTTTTTTTTAAATACAATTCATTGTTATTTCACGTTAAACTTTTTGATTAAATGAAATGTATTTTTCAGTGTTAGGTCATGTTGGTTAATGTAGATGTTACTAAATGGAACATAATTGTAAATTATTACCAATATTTGATTGCTGAATGCAGAAATTGACCAATCAGAATCAATTATTTTAGCGAGGTTTATCAAACAACATCATTCCATGCAATGTAAGGGTTTGGGTTTTTATTATTTAACAGTTTTAAAACAGTGTGATAATTGTAATAGATATTCTGCTGCTGTAGTGGTTTATTGTAAACACTTTTCTTGTTTGTTTTAACCAACTGATGGATCAGAGAGCGGCCTAGACACTACATAACCTGGCATATTGACATATCTCATTTAAAACAAGAGGATGTCGTGTATCATGTTCCCTGTCTGCTGTATCTGATAAGAGCTTTGAGACATGGCCCTCGAAGCACAGCCCACTGAAGTGTTAAAGCTGCACCAACACATACAGATCACCATGACAAATTACACTACAATCAAATGGAGAAACAGATTCATGGATTTAAACAAGACATTTCAGTTCTGAACAGGTCATCATTAAAATTGTGTTAGCTAATGTGTGAGTGAATGTGTCTTGACAAAAGCTGTAGTTCAGTGGCGTGTTCTCATACAGCTGAATGAAACATCTGCCGGCTGAGCCCAGCGTTCAGGGTCCGTCTCTTCTACAATCGCATTAGCGTTCTTGCGCCCGGCCTGATCATGCTGCAAAGCTCCATGCTTCTTCATGAGTGGCTATGTGTGTGTACAGCCTTACAGGGTACAGCCTTAAGTATGTGTGTGAGAGTAGGGGTGGGCAATAAAGAAACACCTCAACCTAGATGCACAGAAAGACCAACAGGTGTCCCTCAAATTTGCCTGTTTCACTCCACAAGTTTTTTTTTTCAGTGTTCTGAAAAGTGTTTTTCATATATTTATAACACAATCACAAAATGTGATCTCACAAAATACTTGTGCAAACTATTCATTCAATGTTTGAAAAGCACATCTTGGCTTTACAAGCCACACATAATTTCTATTCAGTAAATCTTACTGAATACAGATATTTTCAATAGTTCACAGCTACAGTTTGGCATTTTAGTTCAAGTATTTTTATATCTCTTTATATACAAATTAACATAGTAATATATTTATTTTAGTGCTGTCAATATATAAAAAAGTATTTAATCACACATTTTTCTGTAAATAATTGTGATTAATCGCACCTAGCATTAAAGTTTTGAATATATTTTTATATTGTAATAATTGCACATTTAAACTCCAAATGAATGTAGAAACTAATGTAAAGAGGGTAGTCTATATTTTACATATTTGTTTAATGGCATCTTTTTATGAATGAAGGCATCACTGATACCACTGTCTCTATGAAATTTATTTTTTTCTCTCTCAATTTTCGACATTAATTATAGCCATTCAGCATTACTGTATTGAAAGATATAATTTTACAGTTATTAGGCTTTATACAAATTTTCATTTATGTGAACTTTAAACAATCTCCACATAAACCCATTTAATAATAAATGTCACATTTACATGTTCCCTTCAATATATCAGGACTCAATTTGTTTCTATTGGTCCAGTCAGACCAATTCAGATTTTTACATTCCCTGTCAAAAATGCACAAAAAAAGTTATTGTTTTCGTTGTTTTTGGCCCATGTAACCTTGTGCTTTAAGATTTTTAGGTAGGTTTAACAGGTAGGATATATAGCCTACAGAAATTGAATAAAGTTATCAAAACAGTCTTCACTTTGAAAAGTATTAATCATTATTAAAGCTATTTAAAGTTATTCAATCAAGAGCAGTGAGTGTTTTTCTCTTTTCCTCTGATTGACATTAATGACAGACCGCAGGTTTATTAGGCTGTTGTCACTTTAAGAGCTGAAGCACATGGTATGGATCTGACACGCATCCCATTTTCTCACAACTCTACGTTCATTTAAGATTTAATTTAACTCATTTAAGACTGTGCTTGTGAGGATACTCTCTTTTGTTTCTTATCGAGCATGAATGGTTTAAAAGCATCTGCATGAATAAGAGCGTGATCATATAATGTAACGCTGCCAAAATATGAATGTTGCTTTAAATCTTTTTAATGCGTTAAACTGAAAAAATGAATCGCATGCATTAATTTTGACAGCACTAAATATTATATATATATTCTAATAATATGATATCAATTTTAAGGATCCCATAATATGCATTTTTCCTTATATCGCCCACCCCTAAGTGGATGTCTGTATTGTGTGATCTGTAAGTTCTCTCTCTGCAGAAGCTCGGATAGCAGGCACATTCAACAGGACTGGCCTTCCCCATTTAGTGGCATGCATGCAAGACCACGGATTCTCTTACCTGTTTCCGTGTCCTTGTCTTCCCAGTTCTGAGTTTAATGTATCTGGCAATCAACTCATTCCGACCTAGGGAAAGACAAAAGATGAGATGTGTTAATGTCAAATGTGTGGAGATGTAATGCTGTAAATTCAATTACCCAAATCAAAGCAGAAATGTGAGCCAATGAGCCAAAATGTCTACCACTATCACTGACAATTGTTCCCACTATGTCAGCAGCATGTAGCAATCTTCACCCCAGTGAATAAACAAACACGCCTAATTTAAATGAAAACTTGGCTGTGAGTGCCATTACCATGAAAATAGCTCAACAAATCTACAGCTTTTCAATTTAATCTAATTTAATCCCAATTTCTACAAAGCCTCATGCTATGAAAAGAAACAGATCCAGACATTCATATGGTTACAGCACGTAATGACGGAGAACATATTCATTTAACACACTACTGTTCTCACTAAATAATAATTAAAGCATGGTTTTGTAGTGATCTCCAATTAATGGCAGCTCTACACATTCTTGCGCCCTCGGCACTGCTCTAATTACTGATGCAAGGCACAATGACCCCTGCTTAGCCTTTTCATATGTTAATAACATACCGCCACCCCAAAACTATTACGCAAATTATAGGTAAGGAGCCACTCTAATTATGTGTCCAGCTGTAGCCAACGGTTGCCATAGAGCCCCATTTTTTTTTTATTCAGGGCCATGTAATAAAACTAGCTTTTTAAACAGACAACCGCAAAATTAATGTAGCTACAATTTAACACGTGCCCCCACAATTTACGTTAGAACAACAATAAACTGTATTTTCCACAAAATATAATTAGCATAAAGTAAAACAAAATCGAACACATGTATGTGAATATACACACACAAACACACACACATATGTCTTTTTTTTAAACCATAGATGCAGAAATTTCCACTTTATGTATGAAATTTGTATAGTATTTGGAGGCTATTATGTGGATAAAAGATGGAAATAGGGGAGTAATAATATATAACGTGCCACAATATATCCCAATACAAAAATGTAACAATACATATCGTGAATATAGTCACAATATTTATCATTGATAGTTCACCCAAAATAAAATTTGCAGTTTTAAATTAATGTGGCCCTAGCCAGCTGGACCATCAGAGTTTTAGTGTCAGTACTACATTAAACTACTATATATTATGTTGATTATAATAATGCAATGGGGAATATTCGTGGGTCCTGATTATGCCAAATGTAAAAAGTGGCCTACATTTATTTTAAATATATCTAGTCAGTGACAGAGTGCAAGCATATCCATCTAAAATAATTCTGTATTTTCCGCTTCAGAATCATGAATATTTTTATTCTGGTGTCACCATTGTCCTTGGGTTACAAGCAGCAAGTCCAAGCCTATTCATTTAAACCCACAATGTAATTTCAAAGTTAGCATTTTAATCAACAGTACATTTTTTGGTAACCTTGTCTTGGAGTACCGCAATAATACTGTATCGTGAGTTCAGTATCGTGATATGAATCGAATCAGGACATGAGGGTATCGTACCCTAGATGGAAATCCTCTCGATTTTGAACAGGAACTCTGTCCCCCCTTGAAATCCACTCCCTGGACTCAGTCCCCCCTGAGCCTTTTATTAATTTTCTGGCCTCTGATTAGGAAAGAATGGGAATGACCTGAACACAGCGAGACTTGACCTTTAAAAAAGCCATATGAATTCAACATGTAACTAACAACCAGGCCATGGCTCCATCAAAGCACATGCTGAAATTAAAGGTAGAAGAAAAAGATGAGTCGAGGAGGTGAGGCAGCAGATGTGTTCTGGGTGTGGAGTGGGGTGACTGGCCATGGCGGAGGCTGGGCTGAGGTCTGTTGTTTGTGAAATGGGCACACACTGAGATGGCAAAGCCGCATCATCCACCTGCTGTGCGCCGGGCTCGCGGTGTTCAGGTGGGCTGGGTAATCTCCTGAGCTTCTGCTATTAGGCACACCTGTCGAGTGAAAGGGAATCTCTTTCTCACTCACCTCCTCTCTCTGACGTACCAGTAATTTGCTTTTCTCTCAGTAAAATCCTCATGAGTTTTGAAACCAATGGGAACCATAAAGAATGAATTGGACCTGCTGATATCAGGGTTTTTGTGCACGTCCTGTCTGCGTTTTTACAGAGCCCCGCACATGTATCGTGGCCACGTATTACAGTAACAGTTCGTTCCCATGACCTTACTAATACATCAGCACGTTTTACTAAATCATATGCACAAAATAATTATTATTTCCCTCGTTTTACTAAATCGTGGCCACGTTGTAATAATTTGTTCCCTCATGTTGATTGAACTAAAACAAGTGATTTACTAAAGGAACAAATTATTATAGTGTGCACACACATGATTTAGTAAAACAAGGGAACAAATTAGTGAATCATGCCCATGATTTACTAAAAAACGAGAGAACGAATTCATAATTCTTGGCTATATGTCCGCATGTCATGTGCAGGGCTCCATATGTTTTAGCACTCGAATTGAATTATGCAAATGAGGTAATGACACAAACATGGCAACAAAATCAGTGCTGATCATCATTTGTATGCCGCTATTCCCAATCTTTCTGGCTAGTTATGAGAAGGTGCTGAAGACTGCACAACTGGATATGATCCATGATAATTTCTTAATCAAAACTTCGGCTTGTTTGATCAATAAATTTTTTTACATAAATGTCTCTTTTCCTGTAATTTTTTTTTGCATGAAGTTAATTGCACCAGAAAAAAATAAGCTAGAGATGTAAATAAGGTGCAATTTAAAATAATAATAATTATAACAAGCCTAATTTGCATCAGGTCTGTTTCGCTGAAAAAGATGACAGTGACTTAATTTGAATACTCATACCTTGGGGCAAACTGGACTGTCTTTTTAGTCTTGAATAATAGCACATAAAACGGTGTATACATTTGCCCTACATTTTCTACAAAAACACTTTGCATAAAGTCGCATTGTGACGTACATCCGAGGGTAATGGATTATTGGGGGGAGGGGGGGGGGTGTGTAGGGAGAGGACTTGGTTCTATTAATTGGTTGTTGACTTTTGAGATGTGGGAGTTGCACTCAAAAGTGGAGGCAGATGAACATGAGCTTGTAAGGAGTGGGGTTTAAGTGGATTAAATGATTGGAGAAGTCCTGCATATGTCGCAAGAGAGAAGCCTGTCATTCTCACCAGAAGATCCAGTTATCAAATTTTGATTAAACAGTATGTCAAAACATTAAAAAATAAATAAATGATTAAAACATATACAGTACATGGATGAATCGTTCACAATAAGATCACAATAAGATGCATTTAGATGCATCTAGATTGCCAACTAGAACTATGAATTTGTCATCAATGTCAAAATAAATCTGAAAAAGCCCCAATCAGACACAGATTTATTTTAAAGACCAAACTCTGGAATTACCCACAAACCATGTTCATGTGTTGCTAGCAATATGTGAGATGTCTACTACATGATAAAAAATAAAAACTCCCTCTACAAAGGTTGTCCTAACAGAGGTGTAGCGCTCCCCAACATAGCCTGAAGCCAATGAGTGTGCGATTCCAACATGCGTGCTTGATGCATGTGTGGGCTGAATGGATGGACAGCTCTCTTTCTTCACGTAGGCCTTTCTGTTAAGGCTATAACAACGGCGGGAGATCATGTGACCTCCAGGACAAATAAATAGCATCTGGGGATTTTCAGTTCTAGTCCACCTCCTCAGCATGCCAACACTGTAATCTCTCCCAGATGAAGCCAGGGCCTCGCCACTTTCAATAATTCACACACTGTGTACACATAACATGACAATAAGGGCATTCATGCAGACGCCTGATTCCTAGATCAAAGCTCACAAACGGCCAGCTGTAAGCATGCTTACTGCTGAATAATTCATTCTTTTCACCGCCTTGAAAAAAACCCTGCTCAGCGGGACTTGGGCAGCAAGCTTTCTTTCCTGTGTTTGCCGTGCAAAACAACGTTGGCAGAAAGAAACTGACTCAAAAAAGAGGGTAAGGACACACTGGAGGTCCTGAAACCCCAGGAGACAAGCTGCCCCCCATGACATTAATATGAAAAAATAAAATACATTGCATTTTTAAAGTAATATGTGTTACAGTTTTGTTCTAAAAGAGTGTGAACAGGTGCCCTGCATGTGATTGGACTGTGAAACCCCAATTCTGCACAAAATACACAAAAATCCAAATGCAGACCTTTAAAATAAGTTATTAGTAATTCTGTTTACTGAAAAATCATACACAGTAGGGTTGCACAAATTTATTTATTAGTGTTATTATTTTTTGTGATTTGACAAACCAATGAGATTATCCTATGAATGATAATAATAAAAGTTTTTTAACAGTAGATAATTAATATTTCAATATAAAGTTTACAGTTTTAGGCTGTTTAATTTAGTTCAGTTAAGAACAGACTTTTTACAAAACTGGTGAAATGCATCAAACCTATGTCAATAAAAGTTTTTTGAAATGACATAAAAACTGAATCTGACATTCTTTGCTTTGTGTGAACAGGTCCATATGAATGTACCAATTCGATTTAAAGTCTTGTCCATGGTGGATATGCATGGGGAATATGTTCAGTCAGCAGTGTGGTGTACACGAGCAGGACGGCAGGGCAGGGCAGGGCAGGGGGTGGGAACGGGGAGGATGTGAACTCTTGAAAGAGTTCTCCAGATGTCAGTCAAAACAGTAGGGGAAGGATTAGGTATTTATGGTCTGACTAAAAAGCAGAGCACAGAGCAAGAAGAAATCCGCCCTCTCAAGGAAAAGCCTTCTCTTAATTTCAAAGACAGTAGAGTCCATATCAAAATAGTTCCTAAAACAGCAGAAGCCACTCAGTGGGGCCTGCCGGTACCCCTCTTTCTAGGATTGTCCCCCAGCTGACTCTTCATTCAATTAGGAATGCATCTCCGCCCTTTGCGCCAACTCCCTCAGAGGAAAGAGGAGCGGACTCCCTCCCCACTCCCCACTGAGAGCTGTCAGCACTCCCACCTCAATTTAGACACTAACTCGTCCTCCCCTGCTCAGACTCCTCAGATATGCACCGACAGACTCTGGCCATTGAAGGCTTTCTCTGAATAGGGTGTGTCTTTGATAGCTGCACAGTCTGGAGCCGAGGTGTGACTGTAGCTGGACGTAGCTAAGCCAGAGAACAATTAACAGTCTTGGTACAAGAGTTCACCCTCTCAATACATTCATCCATCCCTTGGTTCCTGCATCCCCTTTTCACACTGATGAGGTTTACACAGCTGCTGCTTTGCCCGCTACTCCCCCACGACTCCCCACTGCAGCCCACTTTACCACACATTCACTCTCACCTTACAATGCTGCATCACACTTTTTTTTATTTGGATGAGATTTCATTACCTAAACTGGGCTGCTCTCAAACAACTTGGCACAACATTTCCTCAGTGTTTATGGCTGTTTCTCAGTATTGCCAAAACACCCTAGCAGCAGTGAACTTTCAAATTACTAATCACCATTAATGTGTCAAGACTCAATATCTTATCTCAGCCCACACCGAAATCCCTCATCTTAAAAATGTAAATCAAATGTGCCTTGTACATTGTCTACTTTGTGTGATTACCTCTCTACTGCAAGAAAATATCAGTGGACCATAAAGCTCTGCTGACAGAAACAGTTGGTCCAAGCTGATCGTTTATCCTCATTAGATGGTCCAGCTGGCTAGGGCCACATTCATTTAAAACTGCAAAATTCAGTTATGTCCAAAAAATTCACATTGAACACCTTAAGCAGTTAACGAAAGGTCCAACCCAGCACTCATTAGTTGACTTCATCAACTGGATCAACTGCTAGACCATCTTGGTCAAGCTGGTTAGAGCTTGTACACCATATTGGACCAGCTACTATGCTCCAAAAACCAGCTTTACTGCCTGACCCGGTGTCTACAAGAGGGTGAAGCAACATGTGTAAACTCCGTCCTCCTCACAGTTTAACAACCATCAGTGTTTAAAACCATCACCAGCCCTTACATTGGCACCCCCTGTGCCCTTCAAAGCACTCTGCAGAAGTTTCAAGTGTGTCTTGATGATTGATTAACTGGACTATTAGCTGTTGGAACTAGTTTCGACCTGGTAGATCAAATTGATTAAGCTGGTTAAAGCTGGTAGACCACCTTGGAACAGCAACAAATCAGTTTTCATGTCCCAGAAATAAGCTTGACCACCTCTAGTTGGTGTGGGCAGTGTTTTTCTCGCACGTGGCAGCATCCTCCACCTTACAGGTCTAACTAGGATAAAACCATCACCAGCCCATACATTAGCATTCTCTCAGCCCTGAAGTAAGTTCAATCTGGTCAAGATGATTGATTAACTGACTGGACTATTATTAGGTGGACTTGCTGTTGACCTGGTAGACCATCTTAATCAAACTGGTTAGAGGTGGTAGACCACCCTGGAACAGCAAAAAAACAGCTGTCCCAAAAATTAATTTGAACACCTTAAGCTGGTATGAGCTGTTCTTTTTTTCTAGCAACACGTGGCAGTGTCCTCCTCCTTAAAGGTCTAACTGGGATGAAACCATCAACACCAGCCCTTCCATTAGCATCCTCTCAGCCCCTCACAGATAGCACTCCACAGGAGCCAAAGAGCCTCTGCAGCAGGAGTGTGTTATATCATTTAAAAAGACAGCATAAAATTGCCATTGATTCCACACCGAGGGGGTGAAGCAAATAAAGCCCCATCATCCTTCCTGCCAGCATGTCATAGCAAAGATGATTTAATCAAAGAAAAATCCTGCAGCTCGGCTCAGACCCCATGCCATAAACATTGTCCTCATTTATAGTTATAGCATATTAAAGCCTTTTAATGGCTTTGGTTATGTTCTTTGATTGCTAAAAACACATCAAATTTTTTTCTCAGAGCATTTTAAAGCACTCATTTCCTGTTGTACCACATTTGTTTAACGCAGGCCTGACCGCACTCACATCTGGCCAGTTGGACAATGATGAAATCAGTGGATGCTGGACCGTGGCCATACAGTCAGACAGCAGCGAGAGATTTCTCACATAAAAGCTCACTTCAATGGCTTCACCCCATCCAAATCTAGCATTAATCCTCAATAGGCCACACGTTTTGATTGTTCTTAACATTCTTTCTAGTGAGATTTCAAACGTGTGCAATAAAGCATTCTACCTGAACATCGCTGTTCTTTCGAACAAATGACTTCTATGAGCCACTTATTTAAATCAATTAGCAAAACTATTTGCAAACACAAATGAGGGCTTTGAATCAATCTGCTAGTCAATATGAGTACACTCAATTGTTAATTGCTAAATTAACCCTGAATATATTTAATAACAATATATTTATGTATATATTTGATAGTGATTGAACATTTACACTTTCACTCAAAATACACTCAAACCAAATCCAAGTGGATTTTAATCACCCATCTGGGCAATATTATCAAATCTATTGCTAGTTAAAATACCCAAAGGCAATTTTGAATATTTTTTGGGGAGTACATTTGAAGAAAGATACATGCTTGGTAGCTAGTAATTTGGGGTAGTGTAGTTATTGAGTAGTACTTCTGTCACTATGGACAATATACCACAAAAGCATAAATTCTTTGGGTTTGATATTCCCCCGGTGAGACCTGTGGAGACAGCAGCCCTTCTCCTGTGTGCAGTACAAGACACAATGCCCCTGCTTCCCTGTCACGCGTGATAGATGACTCGAGGGTCTCCGGCCTCCATTAGCATCACAATAGACTAAACCAACAATATGGAGGCATTCACTCCGAGGGTCCCTGGCTTGGCTGGGCTGGGGGAAGGGCCAGAGTGGGGCAAAGGGAGGCAGGCAGGAAGCCTTTTACTCCCAAGAACAACAGCATTCAAGGAACACTGCTTGCTAGGAGGGGAACCCACATAGACAGGAGACAAAGAGCAAGATTTGTGCATTGGAAGTTGAGCAGGTGACACAGAACTAGATTCAAGTGCGCAAAATGAGGCACACAAAAGGATGAGGATCATGTAAAAGTTTACCCAGCAAAGATTTTCAGGATTGTGACTAATTTCAACAACTAATTTCTGAGTACATTCACAATTGAAAAAATATCTTTCTTCAAAATAATAGTGCAAGCAAGAAAAAAAAATGATTGACTACTCTACGTTAAGTTTAAAAAGATTAGTAAATGTGAAAATAAATTTGAACTTGACCTTTCAAGGAAATAATTTACAAGAGAATGTGCCTAACCTTAATCTAGCAACTGAAATCCAGTTGGAAGGCTGTTTATGAGCATCTGAATCATGCAAACCTGTTGCCTAATTCAGGGGGTTTACATTTCCTCATTACGGGGTCACAAGTTACGCTTAAACAAAGTTTATTTACTGCCATTGTGGTTCCCAACCCTGGTCATGGATACCCTCAACACATTTTTAAGGGGAAGTTTACAAGACACCGTTTTCCACTAAAACCTACATTGTATGTCTTTTGGCCATTTTTAGTACATTGTTGTTGTGTAAACATATACCCTAAGTCTGTCTTATCTAACACTGGACTTGGGCTATGTCCAAAATGATCCCCTATACACTGATTAAGTATTCCCTTCATTACTCCACGAATATACTTCACTTGAGGGAGTGAATGAAAACGAATGAGTGAATTCAGACACTGAGTGGGCTAGAAGGGCTGCCACTTTTGCATAGTTTGTGTTTGCTGTTTAATAATCATTTGAAACTTAGCAAACCGGCATCTGTAATGAAAATATTTATCTTGAACTCTGTCATGGAAACTATGTATAAACCTTAATTAAACAATTTAATAACCAATTAAAAAATTATTTATACCTGTATGATACTATGCTGCTCCCACATTGGACCAGCAGTGTGGAAAATGTATGGATGAATGAATCAGCTGCAGGCGCCACCTTCTGGTCAAACACAGGAATTAATTTAGTGTGCGACTCTCACAGTGCATTATGGGTATTCTCTAGCCATTGAGCGTACATCGGTTGTACACTCGTTATTGCGGTGCATTATGGGATTGAATGAGTGCACTCGATAACGTCCAACGTTGGTTTCGGACACCACTACAAATGGCTGTTCCCTCAAATAGTGCCCTATTTAAGAGTATAGGGGGCGATTTCAGACACAACATTGGAGTCTTTACTAATGAGCTGATGAGTTGAATCAGGTGTGTTTGATTAGGGAAACATTTAAAATGTGCAGTGTTGGGCAGTCCCAGGGATGGAAACACTGCCATTAACACTGTCATTAAGAACTTTTTACATGAATTGTAGAAAAAGTCCTTTGTAAGTATCATAACATTTTTAAATGTTCTTCACACTAAAAATGTTTCCTTCAAGTACCATCCACTGAACGGTTCTTTTGGGGAACCAAAAAATGTTTATTCCATCACATTTAATTTTAACCAAATTCGACATGCACTTAGCAAGACCCTGGCCTTTAGGGGTCAAAATATTGGCCTCTCACCCACCCTTTGACTCAAAAACAAGCTTAGAGTTCAAGATCATGCATTTTGCACTGTGACCTAATGAGTGGTTGTGTGCATCTGGGATTGGGTTATTCTGCCGGGTCTGCCATCTGCCACCTGCTGAGAAAGCAAGACCTCCCTCACACACACACACACACACACACATGCACATGCATCACCCACTTACCACACTCAGAAAGCCCCTTCATAGGAGAATGGAACAAGAAACAAGCTTTTCAAACCACGTCATGTCCACGTATCAGTGATGCTTGGTAAGGCAGGATTCAAGATGTGAACAAACAACCAGCCCAAATTAATACAAATTTAAGCAAATTATGTTAGTCTGCCTTACAATAAAATGGATAAAAGAATCCTCTAGACTTAGATTAAAGTAAAGGGATTCAGGATAAAATTTTATAGAGACTTGTGGAAGGGCTCTTTGACTTGGGTAAGTGAGGAACCACTAAGCAACCACAAAGAACACCCTAGCAAATGAACTACTTATGACCCAGTATGCTTCATTTTCTGTGTTCAACTCCGTTTCGAGCACAATCGAGTGCGCAAGACTTTCAAAGCATACTCCATTGACCATGAGCATGGACGACGTGTTGGGTGTGTGTGCATTTAAAGTGCCTCTTTTCAAGCGCTCAGAGTACTTGCACATGTAATGGTGTTCACGCAGACACAAAGATCTAGCTGTAAGCAAACGCCATGCGTGGAAATCAGTGGACTGTGCTGACAATTTTGTCATGGACTGTCTGCAAACCGGAGCGTGAAGTGGACAAGGGAAGTATAAGCCCTGGTGACACCTAACATCATGGGGGCAAGTTTTGCATGGGCAATATTAACATTCTCTCCAGAAAATGTAAAAATCGAACATATTAGCATATGTGAGGGTCATCAAAACTAATAAACAATGTGCATCCAAGGAAGTTTACAACAGCTTGCTGACACTGGACAAAAGAGGAAAATTGTATATGCTTTCTCATCATGCTTGCAAGTCACTGTGAAGCAAAAACCAGGCTGATTTCTTGAAGTCTCAGTACTAAGTACTGGAACTAAGTTTTGGAGCTCCAAAGGAAGACTGAACAACACGTAGTCTTATTAAACATACAAAATACTGAGAAAAATCATATTAATGCACCAGACAATACATTTATGGTAAAGCATTAAACCCATCTTATAAGGACACATTCATTCTAACAATAATGCACAACATCACCAGGACACAGGAACACTGATGGTACATCTTTAATCTTTCAGATACTCTATTAAATCTAATCTTCACAGGCTTTCATTTATTCCAATCCACTCTTGAGCCAAGGATTTCTTGCTTTGTCTCAGCTTTCATTTCTATAAGCCTATACTTCATGAGCTGATTCTCAATGCACATAAAAATCGTTAAAAGCATTTAACCTTAATGTACAAAATGCAGCTTCTGTTTGAGCCAGTCACTTATCAGACGCTCATGGTGACGGCGAATGAGGATGGATTAATGCGCACCCTCGTGAGATTGTAACGCACAACTGCCTTCAATAGCCACACTTGTTTTTGTGGTCTGTAAATAACAAAAAGACAGGTCTGCAGGCCTGAAAACTGCTTCATGTTTCTTATTCAGCTATTACGCCTTACTGAAAATTCCCCACACTCCATCAATGTCATGCAATGCACTGCCGATCTGAAGTGAGCGGGAGTTTTGTATGTAACCAGGATCTAAAAGCATGCGTTGGTAATAAATATTGGTCTTTTCAATCCAAAAAGACTGCCTGAGCTCAGCTGAGAAATTCTATATCTGGGACAATTTATCAAGGATCAAAGTAACACTGGTCTTTAAAAATAAAAATAAAATTAAAATTAAAAATTAGAGTATCTGATACATTTTTGTGGTAAAATGAATGCAAATTTTAGCAAAATGCTGTCGCAAAAAGGTTTTGATTGTTATTTAGGTTATTTAGACTGCAAATATTTGGCTTGTAGTGATAGACAGATATGTTGGCCAGTATGACCAACATTTGACTATTTTTAGATGTCTATAACCTTTCCAATTAACAAAAAAATTGTTTTCCTTCAGTCAGTCTCAACAGTGCCAATAATATATACTGTATTTTAAACAGAGTAAATGGTGTATATAGCCACAGCATAGTTTATCCGCATCTATTCCATATTGGATATTTAATGGTTTCTGGCTATTGTAAGGTTTAGATTACTATTGTGATCATCTTGCAAATTATTAAATGGGAAGTGACTGATTATTACAAAGATTTAAGCTCTATCTCTTGAAGAGCACTTACAAGAGTGTGTTCCTGCTGTGCGTGATAGCAGAGCTGTTTGTGTTTGTGTATTAAATGAGTTAGGTTTATTAATGTTGACATAAATTAATGTTACTTTGAAATGTGCAGTAAATACATTTTCAGACCACACAAACAAACTCACAAAACAAAATGTAATGTCCAACTAATCAATAAGATGTATTGGTTATTATTACTCACTACACTTTTATTGTCTAGCCTATGTTTTTCAAGTTTTTAATATTTGAATCCCAGAGGTCTCTCCTCTATTTATTTACTTACTTACTTATTTATTTTTCAAATCAGATTATTTAGTTTTAACAGATTTCAAAATTAATATTTATCCATCCTTCATCATGTACATTATAATGTTGTGATGCCTAAAAAACTTGTAGCATACAAACTATTATAAGCAAAATAGTTTTTTTCTTCCATAACTCGAAAAATAATTGCCAGCCTATCAGTATCAGTCAATATTGGTGCATTAGTTGTTATAAAAACAAAAACAAAAAATATGAATAGCCCTCTTTTTATATAATTGAGTGTTTTAAGGATGTCTAACTAATCCAACTACGAAGTAATTACAAACTACCAGTTCGAAACAACGTTTCATTCACAAAACTGAACATCACCAGTGCAAAGGGCACCAGAAATGAGTCGGTATGACTTAAGGATACGAATACAAATTGGTAATGCAGTTTTTAAAGCTGACTAATAGACCATCAGTCTTACCACAAGTACATCGACATGACAGCCAATCTATTAATTCATCATAGTACTGTCTTTAAATATAATAAATACCACTTTAAAAATCAATTGAAAGTGTAGGAACACGAAATGAGATCGATAAGTAACTCCTGGTGACCTGCGAGAAGTCTGAAAGCTCTGGTCGCGGGCTCTAGGTCACGAGTCAGAAAACCACGGCACGATTAACGGTGGGCATCCATTGTGGGAACAGACAAGCCACCAGCAGAAATCTGTGGGTCGCAACCCGGAGGCTTCACCGAGACAGAGAGGATTACGCTAGACGACCCCTCGTAAATCCTTGCGGTGAGGCGGCAGGTGAGGAGGAAGAGAAGGCCTGGGCGTCTTTCCTCTATTTTTCCTGTGATTCCCAGCAGCCAGACTCCCGCCCTCTCTCCCAGGGTCTGCCTGTGCTCCCGAAGGACCAATTATTACAGCAAGTCCTCCACTGAATCACTCTATCAATTAGGAGGTGGTGAGTACATCATCACATATATTACTGCTGAGGCAGGCCTGGCTGTGGGGGTTAGGAGAGAGAGAGAGGAAGAGATGGATGGATGGACAGCGCACTGATATGCTAGAGCCGGTCGCTGTAATCGGGGCTTCTCGGAGGTGCGGGACAACTCCACTTCCAGCCCTGCGGATGTGTGAACACACTGATGGCTGGCACCACGTTCAGAGCAAGAAAGAGGGTTAAATCAATATTTTCAATCTCTCAGGATCAATCCCACATCTGAACATGAAGAGAAACCTGTTAGCAGTCACCAATATGTGTAAATGAAAAGCCAAACTTCATGACCTTGATGGTCCTCGTTTTGAAGTTCCCCGCCTCATCTCCTGCAATGCGAATCTCCAACAAGCCCAAACTCAACTGAAATGTTTCAAGTTTCAAGTGAATCCTGTGCAACACCACTTTCTAGTAGCCTATTGTCCATCTGAATATAAAAACATTAGATAAAGTGTTTGACCAAAACACAAATTATTTAATAACCATATAGCAAAGCTTCTGAAATTGTTTAAAAAATGCAATGAGTGCATATAATAATCAATAGTTATTTTAGTAAATGTAATTATTTTATCTCAATCAAAACCAACTAAATCTTTGTAAATCTGTTTGTAAATAAAATAGTACAGAAATGAATTACAAATGTATATATTAAATGATATTATGATAATAACAGTATGTTAAAAATAAATATTTTAAAATTAGTATTTTTCACACACATGCTTATTGTTTTGCTTCAGAAGACATTGATTTATCAACTGGGATCATGTGAATGACCATTGTATTTTGCATGGTTTTTGAAGCATTAATTTTGAGGCACTTAAACTTCTACTTGCATTATATGGACAAACAGTGATGGATTATTTTTGCAGGGTGAGTAAAAGATGAGAGTATTTGGAGTATCCCTTTAATTTCTGCACATTTATGAGCAAGAAAAATATATATACTTAATTGGTTTTGATTGAGATGAAACATATTATTGATTGACAATAAACAAAATAAACATATTATAGGTTGATATTATTTTTGTCCACCATTCAGTTGACTAGTCAACCTACAGTCATTTTAAGTCATTTGTATCACATTTTGAAGAAAAATGGTGTGCACAATAAAACCAGAAACATTTATTAAGATGTTAAATATGGTTAATTTTGATTCATTTTGACCATGCCTTTTCAAAATGTGCAGTACACAAAATTTGACTATACATTTCTAATTTGACAAACGAATTCAAAGTTATTACAATTTAAATGTCCTCTTTCCTCTTTTTTAGATCGTACACTAGTATGCCATATAGCCACAATATGTGTTAACCAATGAATGCTGCTTGCAGAACGCCCTGCTTCACTCAGACAAAAGCAGCCGATTGGAGAGGTGAAATATGAGACCAGCCTAAGCACTGGCTGATTCTGCTGGATCCGCTCTTCAACAGTGAAGAAGACGGCTCACATGATCAGCACAAATCTCAGCAGTCATGTCCAAATATGCAGTCAATCAAATATGTTGAGCAGGTACATCCATTCTTCAAAATGTGATCTTTCAATACCTTAATTATGGGTATGATGTTAAACCTAATGAGGATTTAATGAAAAATAACTAAATGGTGACTGATATGCAATTTAAAATAAAAATCAGACCATTGGATTTAAGTTACTTTTTTAAATTCCAGACTTATTCTTATTCTGGTATCGCTCAGAATCCCAGTCATTTTCTTTCACACTAGATGAAATTGCTAAAAATTGACCACTACATTTTACGTGGTCTTCAACTTCAAAACAAGCTCTTTGTGCAATCAGAGAAGCTGTCAATAGTATCATGTCACACTGTGGTCAACAAATAGCAAATATGAAATGCCTTGGGCGTTTTGCTTTCAGAATTGGCCAGCCAAGCATGGGATAGACTAGACAACCCAAAGCACTTCTTTTCACCCGGCAGGACCGGAGAATGCCTTGACCAGTGGGGACATGCAGCATGAGACCCCAGGGTCATTTAAACAACTCAGAAGGTCAACAAAGGGGCACATCCTAGCCACGAACACTAGAGATAAGCGAAGAAATCTGAAACCTGCATTGAAAAACAGCCCGAGTCAATACAAACAAAATTATGTTAGTTCTCTGACAGATCCATATGTTTACAATGTCTAGGTCCAAAAGAACGAGGGATTCCTCTTTAGTCATTGTTAGCACAAAACATCAGGTGCTGACAAGCCCTAACAAGGCCGTCAAGACTAAGCCTTGTTAAGTGTGACCCGACCAGGAGGCGTAAGATAAAGTCCACATCCATCACTCAGACAGAAAACATGGTTAAATAGCCTCTGATCTGACATATTGCAGCTGCTTTTGTGTTTTCGGGATCAAACACATGCGTATTTTTGTCACTACAAATCTCCTTTTTCTTATTTTGCAGTCAGACGGATGGCAGGAATATGAATTTTAGGGAACACAATCAATGATAATTCAATATGCTTTGTTAGAAACCACTCCAAATATTTGAGCAAAAATAAAAAATATTCCACAAGGCACAGAGTAAAAGGCACAGTTAGTTTGCTGGTTTGTAATATCCATTCAGAAAATCAATGCAGGAACACGTTATTCCGGGCGCGGCGTTCAGCAGATTTTTAAAACCCCAGCAAAAAAAAAGAAAAAAAGACTAATCATCATTTTCAAGCAAAGGCCACAAACCGTTTCTAACTCGGTTTACAGCGTGAGAATAACCCTAGTGGAACAACCCTCATTTGCCCGGCATAAAATGTAATCGGAAATATGTTTCTTGCAGGTGTAAAACCACTGCGGCGTGTCAAAGCTACAATTGCGCACAAACAAAAGCGAGGGATTATATTGGAGGTTTGTGTTAGACTAAAGTTCTCCAGACTCCATTCTGAGCGAATGCAGAAAGCAGGGGCCTGAGCGGATCCCAGAATTCCTCATTATCCTCACAGCGGGTAGCTAGGGTGCGCCAGCGGTGCGAGCGCGAAGCGGGCCGCCACTGAGGCAGGTCTGGGAACAGCGCTCTGACAGCCCCACGGGGGAGGCCAGGCTCGCTCATTAGGCCTAAATGATCCACGGCAGCCCTGCAAACCAAGTGCCACTTAGTGCCCGTCGGAGACGCCAGTCCGGCCTTGATGAGATTGCTGAGCACACTGCATATCTATAATAACACGGTGAACAAAAAAGGCCTTACAATGGTGGTGGTAACTCCGGGAAATGGGTCCAGTAAACGTTTGGCCGATAGCGTGGCAGCGAACTCTTTCATCCTTTGGTCAGCGTTGAAATGACACAATATGATAAATGTTTGCCACCTTCAAAGCAAACAGATGCACTGTGGGAACCGCGACGGTGGCGAAAAACTGATGCCAGCAAGTGCGACTGTGACTAAAAGCAGCTCGTTGCTCCTGAGACAGATGGTCATTTCACATGTAATAATTACAGCGGCTTCATGCATTCTCACGTCCCTATCACATTGTGAGATTTACACTGCTTTATGGTAATAATCTGACTGATTATACTAATAAATGTCACGAAAACTTTCCCAACACGCATGTCTGAAATCCAGTGCATGGTGACAGGACGTAATAGAGAACCGTGTCATATCTTTATCGGCTATTTTGTCTTCTTGTCAAGTAATAATATCTAAACATCCTTAAAGCAATTGGATAAATTTGACTGTATAAGATATTACGACTTAAATATATTTATTTATTGAAATGACTTTGTTTTGAAGAATTTTTTTTTTGCTAGAAAATGAAGCAAACTATGTTTTATTGTAGTGATAACATTTTTTTTTTTTTTAAATGTATCCAGAAAATTATGTCATAATCTACTCGCCCTCATGTTGTTCCATAATTTTTCTGCTTCTGCAAAACACAAAGGATGATACTTTGAAGAATGTTGGTACCAAACAGTTTTGGTGACCACGGACTTCCATTGTATGGACAAAAAAATACACATTGATGTTTCTCAAAATGTCGTCTTTTATGTTCCACAGAAGAAAGAAATATAACACTTTAGTTTAGGGTTCAATTCTCATAGTAACTAGTTGCTTATTAGCATGCATATTACTAGGATATTGGCTGTTTATTATATTAATGCCTTATTCTACATCCCTAATCCTTCCCAATACCTGAACTTAACAACTACCTTACTAACTATTAATATGCAGTAATTAGGAGTTTATTGAGGCAGAATTCATAGTTAATTGTTAATATTGAGAATTTTCCCCTAAACTAAAGTATGAAGAACGATAGTCTGACAAGGTGAGTAAATTATAATAGAATTTTATGTTGGGGGGTATGGGGGGGTGGGGGTTACTTCAGTCCAATCAGACTTCAGTGTGGGCGGGGCTACCCAACGCAACGACCAACCAAATGATGAGGCCATGGCTGGTTGAGACAATTCATGGAACATGGAAGATTTCCATTGTATCGCTTGATGCTGTATGCATTAGAATCAATTTTCTCAACATGACTTTTCAGTTCGAAGTGCAAATGAAGTTCTTGAAAAAGAAACTGGGAGAAGTTTCTACATAACACACATTACAGACAGCATTGTGCTGTGGCGCATTATTCCTAACAATTTGACTTAAGGCTCTGCTGCGTGCACAATAACATCCATTAAATGCAATTTCTGGGAACTCAATGTCCCATTGTGCGTTTTTTTGCCATATTTCACATCTGGTCATGTGTTCATTTATATAATCCAGAGGGTATGTAATCACGCAGGGCGTGCTGAATGGAGGCTCGCAAAGCAGGTGAATTATGTAAGTGCCGCATCTTCGCTTCTTTCTGCTGAAGGGGACCGCCACTTTCTTCCACCTCTTTTCATGCTCCTCTCATCACAAAGCAGCTGTTGTGATGTTTTTCACCGCGGTCACAATTAACCTCTGAGGCTGGGCAGGGAGCCAGCCCCGGCACAACTCAGGGCGCTAGAGAGCCCATCAGGTAAACAGTATGATAAGCTTTGCTGCAAAAATTAGACATTGTTTTGAAGTGAGAGGCAGTTGCTATAGTGACTGTTGCTAATTAACTGCATTCAGCCAGGGGAACAAAGGGCTTAAGGGTACTCAGGACGGCGTCTCTAGCAGAGAGCTATGCGCAGTGAATATGTGCAATCCCGTGGGTCTCTCTGCACCAAAATACCTGCGCCTCTCCTTCTCGTAAGTGCCAGGAGATGCACGGCGGCCGTTTTATCGAGGCTAAAGGCTGCTGGACATCAATTATAGAGCTGTGTGAATCTCGATGCCATCAGGTTCTAAGCTGCCCCTAAAACAAAAATAATCATCGAGCCAATCAGGGTGCTTCATCAGCATGGAGGACCTCTCAAAGGAGATCTCATCAGCTCCTGTGGCATTCTGGAGAGTGGCCTGCCAGCTAGTGCATTTCATTAAAGCAATGGTACACAAGAGAGAAGAATCACAGAAACACGAGTCAGAATGTTGTACGGTCACCGTTCATGTTTGCCCCTGGAGAGAAAAAAAAAAAATATGCGAACACGAATACCTTACAAGGTTAAGAAATGTTTACTTGATTATCACCGGATTAAATCATTTCAAAAATTAAGACTCGTCACTACTAAAAAAACATATATTTTCAAAATCGACTAGTCTGCGTTTTGACTGATTGACCCGGACACAATTAAGATGGCTTTTTTTTTACCAGGGATAGAAATGACATCTAGTCATTAATCACTAGTCAGTTGGGTGAATAGATCATTGCGACCTGTCACTACTCCCTACTGGTCTTGTTTGTTTAACATGGGACAATTCACCATGCTTCCTAAATAACTTCCTTGGATCAATCACCAGGCAAACCAAGCTTCACCAACTAAGTTAAGCTAGTCAACAGCATGGTTTTGCTGGTCAACCAGTTAGATCATCACCCAACCAGCACTAACTAACATAAACCAGTATGGAATTGTTTTTTATTTTTTTACTCTCATAGTAGCTTCAAAACTGGGTACGATTTTATATGGACGGGTTTAAACTGACCTTAACTGGATTCAATGCAATTCACAAAAATTCACACTATTGAAAAACAAAACAAAAAAAGGTTAAAAGGTCATGTTTAACACTTACTTATCACACATAAAAATAAATGTTTAACTGTATATAACAACTATTTGTTAAACGTTTTTGATTTCACAAATGCTGAATTTTGTAAATAGTACTGAATTTTTTTTTAGAACATTTTAATATTTTAAACAAAAGAACTATGAACTATGTCCTGAAGCTCAAACAGTTGAGCAAAAGCGCTTGCAACGCCAAGATGGGTTTGAATCCCAGCTAAATTACCATGCATGAACAATTTAAAAGGCACGTCTTTGACATAGTCTAAATTTAAAAGTGCAAGCCAAATGCATAGATGTAAATATCCTTACAGGGTAGTTGAGATACTGACATTAAAAAAGTGCTTTAATTTAGATTCAGCAGCTACCTTCCTCATCTTCTCCTCGGGTCATTTTGACCCAAAATTAATTTTCTTTTTCATTTTTTATTATTGAATTGAGTGTTCATCTGAGTGGTCCAAGACCTTAGCACTGTTGTTACACATGAACTTGGTATACACTAAAAAAGTTTGACTGGATTCAAGAAGTTTATGGAGTTTTAATACAAAATTAACAAATCTTTCCCTCGCGGGTCAAACTAAAAAGAACAAACACACATACAAATGAAGGCATGAGACTCCAGAACATCCCCAATTCAGAACGAAATCACATGCATACACACACACACACCTTGGAATTCCCATTTAAATCAATGGGAGGTCACATAAAGGGGGCAATGTTTGTTTGTTTGGTTTTCTGCACACAGATATGAAGTGGTTCGATTTGAACACATTTACAATGCAGGAAAGGATTTGTTACAGATATGGGAGGAGAGGATGAGGGTTAACCATGAAATGTGTGGGTCAAATTGACCCGAAAATCTCATAATTGTAAAATAAATTCCATACACACATTGCAGACATGTTCATCACCCTAAATGAGACAAAGTCACAAAACTTCAAGAAAAAGCAGATCAGATTGACCGGCAACATAATATATGTGTTAAATGCTAGCCTTTTTTCAAAATGGTGTGTTGGCGGAAAAGTCAGAAAATGCTGTTTGTTTAATGCAATTAGGCTTAAATGCAAATAAATAGATTTGCAAACTGCAAAGTGTGAATGAAAACGAAAGAACTTCAGCTGGATTTCAAGGGTAGAGCCTGTTATGTCTGTTTTGTATGTGGTCCACAATAGACATGCACAACAACCCAAGAGTCAAAATAACCCTGTATAGAAAAACGGCCCATTAACCACATTCAATTCTCCAAAAATGCCAATCAAGTCTGTTTCTCTAATTTGTCCCGGAACCCCACTGTCTCTTGTTTTGACAGTTGTAACGGCCCTTGTTAATGGTTGAGTGAGTGAGCGGGTCACAGTTCACGGTGCGATGGCTTTGGCACTAGGACCCAGTGACAGCTGCAGAGCTGAAAGACGAGACTATACAACGACTCTACGCTCAGAGAGAGGGCAGCCGCAATCTGCTGCCTTCAATGTCCCGCCAAACTTTGTGAAAGCCCCAACACTGCCTTTCAGAGATCCGCACTAAATGCAATGCTCAAATCCTTATAGACAAAAAAGAGGTCGACATTGCCAAAACATAGGCTACACATATGTACCGTATTGTCCGGAATACTTTTTTATCATCTGAAATTTGCTGCAATCTATATTCAAAAGCAACTTATGAAATGCAATTCATTTCAAGCATGCAAAAAATGCTCACATTTAGATTAGTTTATTTGTATAGCGCATTCCCCACATGCCAGTAGTTTCAGTTCGGCTTTAAATAAATTAGTTTAGGCTTGCCGTTTATAATAAATGTTGTTTATAATGAATGCCACTACAATTTATGTTTGTTTTATACTTTTCATTCCTGTTCTGGGGTCCGTTCTTCATCCCTGAGAGGATTTGACAGATACCAGGTCTCTGGTTCTCTGGCTAATTTGGTTCTTCAAACATATTTGTAGATTTGATTAAAATATCTGGATTAAGTTCTCTGATATTACTGCGTGTTCTTGTGTTCATTGGATATATCAATACTTGAAACCATGATTAGCAATTCAGCGATTGGCTGGCGGCAAGACAGGAACATAATGACATAATTTAAAAAGGAAACAGCCGAGCACAAAACAATTTGTAATTGTTTGTTACATGATTCCAAGATTTTTCAATTTCTCATGATTTCTAGGATTTATACAGGCTTTACACTTTTTCAGTGTCAAGAGTGTTATAGTGTTATTAGCAATTCATAAAATGTTACGTGTGAAGCGGATACAGCTCTTTAAGGGTCAACTTGTAATGGCACAGTAGACAGCATTTTTATGTTTCAAGTTATCTGCATCTCCTGCACTGAATCAAGCACCCGTATAGTAGCTGTCACCGTTCAAATGAATGCATGGTTCATACTAACTGTAAGCTATGTAATGTGTGTAAGCAGGGCTTGACATTAACACTCGCCAACCTGCCAAATGTATTTCAGCAGTGGCGTGTAACGCTGTCACTCCTACTAGCCACTTTGGCGGGTTGAATTTAGTATATAATAAATACATTTTTCAATTGTAGTCTTTTAAAAGGGCATCTAAAATAAGTGCAATGTAGTGTTGTTAAAAATATCGCTTTTTCAACACACATAAAGCCGCCTCTCAGCACTAAATTGAGTTCTTATTGCGCTTAAACAGTCAAATACACACAAAATAAAGTCAAAATGCCGGTATTGGCGAGTATTCATGTAAACACAGTCGGTTACACACAGTGAATGTAAACAGTTGAGAAAGAAAACACATGTGTAACAGTATAATGGACCCGCGTGACAGCAGCCTAATATTCCTGCTGCCAAATTATGAGATAACATTAAAAATATCTATATGGCAGTTTTCCCCCAAGGTATCGATGTTAAAATTGTGGCCAGTGAAAATGCTGAGGGCCAAGTAAAAAGTCAATGTCAAGCCCTGTGTGTAAGGCTCCAATAAAATTATGATAATTATTCCCTCACGAATAAATGTCAATGAGTAAAAATGGCTCTGTCTATTATTATATAGACTCAATTGAGTTTAAAAATTATTATTATGTGTATAATAACATATTTTTAATGACTAATTTCCCAGGTTCAATATGGTGCTCTTTTTAGAAAGTATCAATGGCTGAGACAGATTTTCACCTTTAAAAAGATGCAGTCGAATCTTGTTTATGTGAAATAAGCTGATATGACAGCAACTCCAGGATGAGCTTCAAAGCACCTAACAATCCTGGATCATGTCAACAGTAAAAGCCAGATAACGGAGTAATCCACATACACATTATTTTCGAATGTAATAATAAAATGTGACTTATATTTTTCATCTTGACAATGCAATGTTGACCCTGTGTGACTTACAGTATTAGTCAGGTGCAACTTATTTTCCAGAAAATACAGTACCGGTATACAGATTTATTGTACGTATTAATATCCATGATTATTAAGTTCTATTTTATATAACTTGCAAAGTGTTGACATTAATGTGGTGTTTTGCAAAGTTAGGCAAAAAATAATAATTATGCATGCCATGGATATGATGACATGAGGTTAAAACACAATAATCTTTTGGCAGGTAACTTGATAAAGCAACAAATGATAACCTTTTCCATGAAAAAACATTACGTTTTTTTTATTAACCAGTGATGGTTTCTGGCCAAAATATTATTTGGTTCAAAATGCTGCTCTTTACAACTGTACATCAAACATCAAATATATTCTGATTTGCTGTGATTGTGTAATGTCACAGAGAGCCTTTACATGCAGTGTGGACAGACACATTTCCAGTTGCTGAAAATGTCATTACTCATGGTGTAAGATGAACTGGCTGAGTGGACGACCTGTCATCCAGACTGTTGCTTTGGCTTATGTGGAATGTAATGTCCCTTTTCTAGAGCCATTAAAATCAGTTTATTTATACTATTATGCCTACATCCTCAAGGTGACCCACATATATTGTAGCCTCCTATTGCTTTGTTATTCGTGCTATCTCCCAACAGTTCTGTAACAGATTATGAGAACAACCAAAAATCTCCTAAAGACAACAGTCTTCATTTAAGGACTAACTGGACCAATATGCTTTTAAAGCATCAAATCAAAACTTTGTTGGCATGGATTTGTGTACAAATCGAATTAATCTACACTATGTGATCATCTGCTTGTAATACGTGTAACGATGCGCCCCGTGACTGTGTGCTGCTTTCTTGTTGCCTCTGCCTGTGGTCTGGAGGACTGTGAAACATTACTCCTGAGGCTATGATGGACATCGCTGTTGAGTAAACATGAAACCAGACACCCTGAACAGCTGCTAAAGCTGACCTCTAGTCAATCCCTGCACTCTCAGACAGGTCAGCAACCCCAGCACCGCACACCACTGCTTACGTGGTCAGGTGATTTTTGTGGATATCATTTCCTGTTGGATCTGTAATGACTCACATGCTACTTCCTCTGATGTACAAGAAACCGTAATAGAGCACCGTTGTATTATTCAGTATTGTTTCACTCACTAAAAAATTATCTTCCTGACTGCAAAAACTCCAAAAAATTTTAGCAATTGTATGCAATATTAATTAAGATGAGAAGCAAAATCTTTTGTTAAGATTTTTTTTTAAAGAAATCTTGAATATGGTACAGTATACAGGGGTATTTTGCAGTTTAATGGACTGTTTTGCTTTTGACCAATAACCTTGAAATTAATTTTATTAATATGGTTTATGCTAAAAACAAGTTAAAAATCCGCTAATGGAACAAAACTTTATATAATATGTATTTTAATTATTTAAATCAAATATTTAAATACATAAATAAATATACTTTTTTTAAACTTTATACATATCTCAAAATGTTACAAGTACACTACCATTCAAGTTTTGAATTTTTTATCTCCAAGGATGCATTTTTTGATAAAATAATAATAATGATATTGTGATGTATTACAATTTAAAATAATTGTTTTCTATTTCAATATATTTTAAAATGCAATTTATTTCTCAGATGGCAACGCTGAATATTCAGCAGCCATTGTTCCAGTCATCAGTGTCACATGATGGCATTTGCGGTATTACAAATATTAAGCATAATTAGAAATGTAAGAGAAGTACCAAATCATCATATTAGAATGATTTCTGAAGGATCATGTGACTTCGGTAAAACTTTAGTTTAGGGTCCAATTCTCACTAGTAACTAGTTGCGTATTAGCATTCATATAACTAGGATATTGGCTGTTTATTAGTACTTATAAGGCACATATTAATGCCTTATTCTGCATGACCTTATTCTACATCCCTAATTTTACCCAAAACCTAAATGTAACAACTACCTTAATAACTATTAATACTTAGTAATGCATTATTAGCACAATTATGAGTTTATTGAGTCATAATGTCATAGTTAATAGTGAGAATTGGACCCTAAACTAAAGTGTGACACAGTGACAGTGACTTTATGTTCAAAAACATAAAGAAATCTTAAAGATTCCAAACTTTTGAATAGAAGTGTAAAACATTTGTTATAAAATATATTTTACTTTAATTACATAATCTGGCTTTAAGTTGATGTTTTTGCACTGACTTGTACAACATAATAAACAAAAAAACAAAACAAAAAAACTCTCTTTATATCAGTCTGAGCAGTAGTGAATCTTACACTTGGACTTGATTATATAGAACTGGTCAGGCAAACCTATTTCCTTGCTTTAACTCTTAACGGAGGGAGTGAATGAAAGTGAGTTTGGGAGCAGAGGGTGTGCAGCGTGGCCCAAAACACTTTTGTGTAGTGGCAGCTGAGGGGCTTTGCTGCCACTCCTAAACTTTACATTTCGTTTGGCCGGAGGGGTCACATGACAGCTGCAAACGAAAGCCCCGAGGGCCTTCTGCTTTCACTTGACACTGACAAGCTGTGAGGGACTCCAACACCGCAGAAAGAAAATATTCCCTCTTTCCATGACATCACCCAGCCAGGAATGGAGGAAAGGGGGAGGACGGCAGGAGAGGAGGAGGAGGAGGGGGTGGAGGAAGGGGGTGGCACAGCTGGTGACAGCCGCGGTACCATCTGCTCCTGACTAATAGTTCATGCTGCTTTACTTACACTCCCACTACTCAACAACAACCCAACGAACGGGAAGCCTGCTGCAGAGGCCCGCGAAGACTTCAGAGATTCCTGATTGACAATTATTCTCATCTTCTCCACCCTCATGCAATTCCTCAGAGCCCTCAGTTTCACTTCTCCAGCGATCACCTCTGGGACCAATCCAAGCAGCCTGAGTGTTGAGGCTACATCGTAAGGGACTCGTGTCGTTACCTTGTCATGTGACATTTACAATGTGTCTTAACCAGAGGCAAAGTTTCCAGCAACAAGTCATTTCCCTGTCTACAGTAAAAGTCAAATATATTTCAATGGAAAAACGGTGTTCGCGATCCATATTACTCCTATAATGTGAAGAGAAACAGCATATTCAATAAGAAAAAAATCTGGATCTTGAATAGAGCTGAAAAGTGAAAAATACGAGGGCCTGGTGACGTCAATAAAAAAAAAAGGAAAGTGGTTTCAGAAAACAAAAAGCTAGTTGCATGCGAAACTATGCATGCATCTCTAACAGTTTGTCCACTACCGATAAGCCAATGATTAATAATTTGTGACTTTGTTGGAATGTGACACTATTTTGTCTAAAAAAATTCAATAAAAAATTGAAACACTTATTTTTTTTTTTAAAAGGACTTATATTGTATTGTATTGTTTATTTATTTTGGGGAGTGGGGTCTATTTGCAATTTTTCTGATAAAAATTTAGATTGCAATTTAAAAAACAGTTTTGCAGTGCTTGTTTGTAGGGTACAATTTGGCCAATTTTTTTGATTATATATGTAATTATTATTACTATTACTATTGTACATTACTATTGTAATATGTCACTCTGATAAAAGATATAATAATATAATTACTTTTTAAATGAAAATACTTATACTTAAGGATGCCTTAATTCATTTTCAAACTCTAAACCATTCAACTTTTATTTTGACAGCAGGGAGCTTATCTTTTATTTACAAGTGCTTCTCATTGTATGGAAGTTTGTATCATGCATCCCAACAAATTTCTTTCTTTGTAATGACCTGAATTGCAACCAACAAGACCAGGAACATGTAGCATAAAAATAATGATAATTTCCATTTCCTGTTGATTTAATATACAGCCACTGGGCATGATTTTTGACCGACTGGATTTCACCATGGCTGGGGAAATTGGAACCAAGTGATCCTAAGAGATCAATGGTTGTGACTGGTTACGACAAAACCTCAGATGACTATTGAAGAGATTTAACACATAAAACTGGTAAGAACAAGGTGTTACATTATAATTTGTCAACTGAGCCACACCAAAATCGACACCATGCATTTTTCTGTCAACTGTTGATTGGTTTTCTGAAGAAACTCAGAGAGATTGTTTGTGGCCGTATCCTGCACGGTATAGTTTGGAAGAAGCACCGTGTTCTTACCATACATCTTGCCCTCATCCGAGAGGATAATTTTGCGGCGTCCACAGGGCGGGTAGATGGCCAGTGCCTCCTGGAAGCTCTGCTCTATGTCAGGGCTCCACACCCCCTCAGCGTCATTGTCAATGGGCTTGTCTGCTGAGTCGCTCATCCTCTCAATATCCTCGGCAGAGCTTTCACTGCCACTCCAGCTGCTGGGATCAATGGTGGCGGTTGGGACCTCCAAGCCGAAGCCTGGAGCAGACTAGGGTGAATCCTGGAAGAGACAATAAACAAACAGAGTTGTGGTTACTCTCTCCTGCACGGATATCTGCTGGTGAGATTTCAGGTGATGGCATTATTCGCTGGTAGTATCACTTTAAACTCATGCCACTGGTTGAGCCAGAACCAGAACATGTAAGACCACTCAAACAAAAAGAGGTTTTAAAGAGGTTGCACACTCTTTGGTGAATTCAACGAATGGCTTACTCATAGTTGTCTCAATATATTAAACTGGACTTTGGTTTAACGTATTTCAACACTGAGAAAACTTCAGCTTTAACTACATTTCACTTTAAAATGCTCTTTTTGTTAAATTGTCAGTCAAAGTGGCAATAAAGGTAGTGCTCCCTAAATTACTTTGACTTTTTGGTAGCATTATGACAGCATGAATTTTGAAGACATGCGTCTAAGATTGCAGCAACTTAAATCCAATTGCCTGAGGAAATTAAGTTTCTGACTAGAAGGTTTATCCTTAAAGATTTCTTAAAACCATCTGGCATTTCCATAAAAAAACATAAAATTCATCTGTCAAAATGAGAACAATCTCAAACTCAGTTGCCCGGTTTCGAGTTGCCCCTCCTTGTCAGCATCCAGGGCAATATTGCCCTCATATTCATATGAATATATGAAAATGAAATAATGACCTACCATCTACTCTATACAGTAAATAACCTGAGAAACATACAATAGTGAAATAAATAAAAAAAATTAAACACACAAATCAAGTAAAAAATCAAACATGGCCTTCCAAATATGTAGACTAGTCATTTGCAGACGATTTTATCTAAGTGTCCTTATTTGCCCTGTCCCGTATGCAACCCAAAGACCTTGTGATCTTCCTCCAAGTCCACACTTTCATGACGCAATGATGCTTTGACTGTCGGTAGAAGTCTGCTGCAGAGCTCGCTTCAATGCTCAGCAAAAGTGTGCATCAAGGGCACATATCAGCAGCAAAGGGGGCGCATGCGAGCACCTTTCTGAAACCAATGAAAATTGTGACACCCTACTATGGTCTTGTGTCTTTAAGTCCACATGACCCCAAATGCAAATGAAGTGTGCCATTTGGGGCAGGGACAGTCCCCCTGGGGTAAACAGGGTTTAGATGTCGTTGTCCCTTGCTCAATGGCACATTTGTGATGCTGCACCTAAAAAAATAAAAAATAAAAACATTGCGCGACCATTTTACCTCTGTATTGGAAATATGAGTGAAGACTTGATTTTCAAGAAGAAAAATGTAGGGTGATATTTGATTTTAAACTCTTGGAAAATATGGTACAAATTTTACCCTTCCAAAAGATACACCTTTGTACTTTATTTACCATTTAAATGGTGTATATTATGTGCCCTCAATGTACGTATTAGTACCTAAATGGTAAATATTAGTAGCTTTTTATAAAGAGTATAGTCACAGTGACTGCTTTTGTACTTTTTTGTTGTTGTTATTGGGTTTTTGGGGGGGGGGTATTTTTTTGAGGGAGTGTATACATCAGGAAATGATTGGAGCCTGAATGGAGGTTGGTGGTTGGAGTGAAGGGTGCAAAAAGTAAAATGGATATGTGATGTAAGCTGAAAAATAAAGTTTTTTTAAGATGCAGAGAAAGTTATTACAATATGATAAAGTTCACAAAGATAAACATTTTGTTCTTAGGAATAACATGCACCAATGAGTTATGCACGATCAGGATAGGAACATGCATTAAGAAAGTAAATAAAGTCCATTTTAATTTCATGTTGACTTTAGAAGGTTTGAACCAGCAACTTCCATGGTACCAACCCTGAGCTTTGCCCCCTATTCCAAATCACCCCATAAACTGGGGTCATAAACTGTAAAATTGTAATTTCCTCTTGAAAATGTTATATTCTCCACCCAACTTCACATGAACCACTGAGTAGGTCCAACACGCAACACCTCCAAGAACCCATGAGCATTCTTGAAGACTCTCCCCTCTTCTCCGTGTATCACTCCACCCCTTCCCCCACCCTTCCGACAGCTTCCTCTCTCCGTGCCTTCTTCCATTCAGGCAGCACAAGCTGTTGTGATGTGGACTAGCAGCATATGTTTCTTCTAGAATGTCAGTTCACGAGGGGGGAAGGGAGCAGGCTGTTGGAAAAAAAGGGGGGAAACGCTCTGGGAGAGTGGAGAGAGCTTTTACTGAATTCCGTGTTTGTGTGCTGAATGCTGACACTGCAGAACAGACTCACAGACTGATGAGAGAGGAAAAAAAGCCTCCCCTTTCTGACCACTAAATGCTTTGGGCCTTCATGCTCCCCCCCACCCCTCCAACAAAACTGAATAATGAACTACACTGGTAATCACTTCCAGCACTGCTGCAAACATAATGTGGTTGTTCAGTGCAGTGCCTCATCTTGGAAGCGCATTCTCCCCCTCTATCAGATATACAAACTGTTTAAAGATGGCCAGTTTGAGGGGAACGCTCAGGAGCTCAGCATAGATAAACATGTTTACGTCGGCTATCCTTGCAGTGCTGGCTTCCATATGCTAACAGAAAGCCTTCTTGAAAAAATGGCTGCCATTGGTCCCTTGGCCACGCGTGGCCTACTTGAGAGCGGGAGCTAAGGCCTGTGTCTCAACACGTCTGTTTCGCCTGATGGAGTTCGACTTCCCTATAGAAAATACCAGTGCTTTCGAAGTGACATGAACAATCCCACTTTAACAGGTGGATTTAGTTTTGCATTAGCTGAAAAAAAAAGTTTTGCGTGTCTGATTTGAGCTAAAGTAGCACAATTATTGTTGTGCAATTGTATTACTAATTTGGAAGACATGTTATTTAAACTGAAATGTGCCCTCATTCAAGATGCTGCAATTGCATGACTGGAAATATCTGCCTTGAGATTTACCTTAAAAGTCACTTATTTTCAATAGTTGTTTTCCCGTTTTAAATGCTGTCTATCCTTTAGTATGCAAGATAAAATGTATTAGTGCACTAATAGTAAGCCAAAGTTGTGTGGATTATGTACTTCAGCTAATATTGCCCACAAACCCTGTGCATCTGTGATAGTTCACTTTGGCATTTTCTGTAAAAAGTGGCGAGGAAGGCCAGAGCTGCCATATCAGTTTTTAAAGGTTTGAACCTAAAGTTAAGAAATCATTTTGAAATATGCTAAAAACAGTAAACTGTGCATAATTGCAAGTTACTAACCCTAACCAAATAGTAACCGTAATTGTAACTCTATAGTAAGTATATAGTTAATTAATATTACTCAGTATTTATTTGAGTCATAGTATGTATCAATTCTGCAAAACACTGTTTGAACTTTCACCAGAGAAGTGCATACTTTCACTTAATACTACTAGTAGTGGTCATTTGAAAATCAGATTTTGTTTTAATAATATTACAAACCCTAAGTAAAGCCGAACCATTTGTCTATTTTAAATGACATATCATCTTTAGCAAATGAGCATATTTTCAAAAGATTATTTAAGCCTTGGTAGTAAAATGCAATAGCAATTAAAGCTTCATTTGCACAAGATGAATGCAAAGTTTAAACTGCACAAGATGAATGCTCAGAATAACACTAGGCCATGGCAATTTCTAACCACTCACTGCTCTGAGTTTTATCACCAGACCAAATGGATCTACTCTGAATTTACATTTCCACTTACATTAATTGGAGGTTATTCTGCCTTTGATGGTAATGGAAAGTGTAGTAGCTGGTTCTAGATAGGCAGCCGCTTTTAGTGGAGAGAAACAGTCAGTCTGATGCGGCGGATCACTGCCGCTGGACTGTTGGGTTAAATGTTAGCGACTAAACCATGGGTTGCATCGAAGGCCAGTTACTTCTAAAAGTAATATTATATAAGCAATGTTTGCTGTTGCAGACCAAACATGAAATGAACATGCATTTACAAAAACAAGTGTTAAAGTAGAAAAATCAATAGCCTAAAAACAACCTAATCATGCTACATGGCTGAAGTCCCTCGATGATCATTTAGCCTTCGATACGTCAACGTAACTGATTCACCTCTGCCACTATTTCATGCAACATCTCTCATGGGGATCCCAGATCAATGCCGCCTAAAAGATAATGATAATTTCCGCCTTGTTCGAGAGCGCTGCATTATTGGATTACTTCAACATGCACAATAAATGGGAGTATGATTAAAGCAGGATTTTATCTTTTAGCCTTTTCCCCTGCAATTGATAAAGACGTCATTCATCAGATGTGGGCAAGAAAATCCTTCGCAGAGATGTAAAAGGTGTACAAAATGTGCTGACTCTTTTGCAAAAGTGAACAACATTTAGGAAGACAACTCTAATAGACTTTGTTTTATATCAGGTCATTTTCAAATTGTAAGTGCTCTCGGAAATATTTCACAGCAAACTGTCAGTTCTTACACGTCTTGTCTAAATAGTGACAATCATAGGTAAAACGTTTGCTAGAGCTTATTCAATTTACGTCTGAGAGAAACAGACATAACATCAAGAGGAAAATTGAAAATACGAGGACGTTTACCTACATAGGACGTAAATTTCAGCAAAGAAAGTCGTTTTTACACCTAAATATTATCTAGTGTTGTCACAATGAAAAAAATTGAGTAGTACCAATACCATTAAAAGCAAAGTAAAAATGAAAATGCTCTTAAAAAAAAGTTAAATATTGATATAATAACAAATTTAATTAAAATAAAACAATGCCATGTAGCCTTCAAGTATTTTTCAGGTACATTTTTGGCATAGATTTCACTTCACACTGGATTATTAGATACTTCTTTACAAAACAGCTTAATTTTGGAATTTGACATTAAAAAAAAAAAGTGTCTTTTTTCTGTATTTCTAACTTTGTGGTTGTGTTATCCAGCTAGGAGCTGTGAGAGGACTTATCAATATTATTATTTTTATTAATTTTAAGTTTCTACTTTCTACTGATATTTATATTCTTGTCGATACTGATTAGGTGATGATTATTTAAATGTTTTGCCCAATAAAAATTGCAATATCATAAACTGTACTGCTTTTTGAAATTAAAACATTACAAATTAAACTAAATATTCTGTATGCTACAAGGGAAGTATAAAGAGAGACAGAGAAAGATATTATTAAATATCTCTTTTAAAGTGTATATGATTTATATGATGTATATAATATATTAATACCTCCGTAAAATAGCATCTTGACCACTAAGTGCTTTTGATTCACACATGCAGCCATTACGGCAAACGCTTTCTTTCGACATCCAGAATCTAATGCAAAAGTTTTAATCTTACCTGATGAAAGAACTTGATGTAAGCAGTAAACTACTGCAAAAATTGCAGAATGACAGACAAAGTGAGATTTCCTTATGGTGCAGCAGCTCACGGGCGCACACAGCCAAAAAACCTTGACAAATGCATTTTGGCAAGAGTGAAAAAGGATGTAGCTGGAAGGCTCTCCATTTTGATTCATTAAAAATTACACTATAATGGAGAAACAAGTGCTGCTCTGTGCTCAAACAATGTGAGCACCTGCAAGTTGTGCGGAGTGCACACTTACACACAATACTTAAAAGAAAAAACCTTTTTGCTAATTTTTTCCTTGAATATCCTAAGCCAAATTCTGCTTCTCCCAGCCCACAATTCATTCACTGAAGAAAGTGGTTTGGATGTTGAAATATTTCAAATTAAATGTTAACATTATAAAATGTGATGAGATTTTGTCCTTCAACTGAATGTCCACTTTTTGTATTCATCTTCCTGAAGTATGTAAAACCATTCTGTGAATAAACAGATGCATAAAAAGATGTTTTGAATATTATTATTTTACTGGGAAGCAGAAGATCGTATTGCCTTGAACTGTATCAAGCATGACCTTGTTGGATTTATGGTAATAAATAACACTGCTTCTGATATCATCATATTCACTGAATTTTTTTTTTTTTTTTACAAAGAAACGGCACGTAACACGTTGAATTAAACATAAAGTAGAAAAAAAAATTCTTGTGAAACATACTCCAATAATCTTTATTTACAATTTCCAAAAACACTTTTTTTAAAGTGACGAGACGACTATGTCACTGAATACGCTTTTAGTCTGTAGTTCAAAACTTGCATGACATGAATGATCATGATTATGATCATCACACTGTTATTTTAAATGTATAAATCCCCCCTCCATTCTTCATACAGTATATGGCAGCTGCCAATCAAGCTGTAGTTCCCTGTAGTGGCCTGAGGCTCTGTTAACCTTCTGCACACATTACAGACGTGTCACGTCCACATTCATTCACTGCTCTACCTCTCTCTGCATACATGTGCGTGTATACGTGAGCGCTTTTGTGTTTGTGAGCTCAAGTGTGTCAGCACATTTGTGTTGCATGATAAGTGTGTGCCGCTGATAATACACCAGCACATCTGAGCCAGGATGTGCCCAAACATGCCTCAGTCACAACACGATGCCATTATATACTCTCTGCCACAACAACTCCAGAGCTCGGGATACGGAAGAGAGAAAACCTATGAGAGGTGACACAGAGAGCATTGAACATGTCTGTGGGGGCGTTTCATCACTGTCATTAAAGTGAACACATGCCTCCATGGTCGGATTGGAGTCGGACTCCATGGTATGATCATTTAAAACCAGGAAAAGTCTAAAAGTTAAAAGCGAGTCACATATACCTGCTATATGTTGAGAACAACATATAAACCTGCTTAGTACTACTGTGAGTAAATAGAATTAATGTAATATGCTTTTTGAGTATTGAACATATTGCATTGTTAGCATATGCTAATTCATATATTGGTTAAATAAGGTCTATCTCAAATAATGTTTACAAATGTGCTCTTTAAGAGGTTACTCTTTTGTGGTGGGGATTTGCATTTCAATAGCATATTTGTGTTCGCGCATCTTTTGTTGTAGTGCTGTGCGCTCCGCTCCGGGTCTCATAAGGTATAACACAGCCATTTGAACCATTTCAAAATGTCTAATACCGAAAACACCAATTTGCATGTTCATTAACTTGTCACTATTACATCAAACACTTCGGGATAATTAACAGATCCTTTCTGTGGAAGAAATCTAAATATGGTAAAATTCGTTGAAAGAAGTTGAGAGTACTACACGATAGCATTGTAACAACTGCAAAGGGCAATGGATGCGCAGAACTTTGTCTATGGCGAGGTTATGAATTATGTGGATAACTGCAGAGCTTTCTGTTAATTCAGTGGGTGCTGATTCTAAGAAGCTCTAGTTTTTCTTGTGGCATGTTTGCAAGGCCCTATTATTCACTGTAAAGCTGCTTTGAAATAATACATATTCTGAAAAGTGTTATACAAATCTATTAAATTGAATTTAGTAATTTAAACAGAAAACATATAGCTCAAATAATTAGGTCTTGAAAGAATCTGAGGAGAAACATATCAAGTTCATATTGAAAACTGAATTTTTCTGGTTTAAAAGTGAAAGCATGCCATTGTTTAAACCGCTAAAAAATGCTGAAATACACCCTGGAACCAGACCAATTATACAGGGCTCCCGATTAAGACTGATTAGTCAACTAGTCGTTCAGGCAACACACAGGCCATTTACACCTGGTATTAAGATGCATTTTGGTCGATCAGATCACAAGTAGACGAGGGAGACACATTCCCGTTTACACCTGGTGTTTTAATCCGTCTCTTTGGTCCACTTTCAACCACTTCTGTCCTGATTTCTTCGAGGGGAGTGTCTATGGTCTATTTTTTCAGATCTTTCGATCTAAAGGACGAAATAAGCTCACACAATTTACATATGAACGCGACCAGAGACGACAGAAAAACACACAGAGAACATCAGCTTTCGTTTCTGCTCTAAAGGCGCAAGACCAGCTGAACACTGTGAGTGTGTGTTAGAAATCAGGAATGGTGAGAGAACATTGTGCTTGTGCTTCAAATCTAACTTGGGTCTTCAGCCGACAAAGTTTAAATCCCGTCTGCTTCCCATAATGTTCACGCATTAGATCAGTAGACGGAGAGAAGAGGGTGTTTTGTGGCTGTTTGAACACATTCGACCACATGAGCGTTTACACTACGAAAGCAATCCGGTCGAATGCGTTTTCCACTACCTCTGGTAGTGGTCGAAAGTGGACAAGCTCAAAACGATTTAGACCCCGTTTACACCTGTGTTTAGCGTCGTCCACTTGTGATCCGATCTTAATAGCAGGTGTAAACCGGGCCAAAGATTAGCCGACTTTGAAAATGAGCGCATTTCTCTTTATCTGAACTTTAAACGCTGGGTTGGGAGGCCGAAGCAACAGCGCAGAACTTTCAGAGGTGCGAGATAAGTGGCTCTCCACTAACTTTAGCGAGACCGGCTTCCTACATCTCTGCCTCTGGTCACAAGCCTGTCAAAGCCAAAGTCTAGTGTGCCACAGCCTGTTAGAACACTAATTATCACAGCTTCTAAGAGGCAGGAATGTCACCTGTGGAAACAGTTGCAGCCTTAACAAATAATTGCATGTTCCTATCTGCCCGTCTCCAGCACCATGGAAATGGTCTTATTAGCGAGATAAAGGAGGAAGCAGGCAACAAGTCAATGCCATGGTGAGAGCGGCCCATGGCTGCGACACGCCATGATGGGAGATGACACTTATCGACAGATTACATAAACCACTCAGGTTCTAGCTAAGCAGGAATTTGGCTCCCTAAATGAAGAGAACCAATTTCAGCCATCGCACAGGGCCGGGGTAATGAAATAGAAGATGAGAGGTCTGAAATGTAATTTTCTGTGTGGACTCCTTTTGTGCCGTTATCTCTGAAGGTGCAATAATGGTTCAGTCAACGACTTTCGCTGACCCTGTAATGACCCGCAGTAGTTCAGGTCTCTGAGTGAAGAACAATAATTACCATATAATTACTAAATACCACATATTGTGCATTATTGCTGGGGAATTTTTTTTTTTCAGAAATGTCTGAAGAATTTCAAAGTATGCTTGTTTGGAACAAGCAGCGTCAAATTATGCATATTCATAGCAGCAGCGAGACATAACAGAGATTCCACACGCCGCATCCGTCCTCCGAACAAATTCATTATCGCTGGAATGTGTGAAACAACTTTAGTACAACACATGAACCTTGAGAGGTAATTTTACTAATTTTTAAGTCGAAATTGAATAGGACCATTCGATTTTCATTAACATTGTTTGCATAATAACATACTTTCACAGAAACCAAAGTCTACCGTGATCAAAGTCAAATCAAAATGCCAATTATCAGTTTCCTTGTTGCATATAACTTACTTATTAGTGTTGCGATATCTCTTTCTTTAAATATTAACTTTTCTTGTTTCTTATTCAAACATTTTTAAATTAAACAGGTATCATTAAAAATGCTTTTCCCCCCCAAGTCTATAACCTCTACAAGAATCTCTGGTTGCGCAGAGAGAAAATCAATTGATCTGTTTTGTACTGGATCTTTCTGCTGGTTTCATGAATAAATCTAAGGCCCTAGAGCGTTGATGAATCAATGACAGAGTCTCTCACGACCAATCTCCTGAAGCAGACAGCAAAGGTCCAGTGGAGTGGACGGCCACTGGCGCTCTCCTGCTGGCAAGACCCAAGCGTTTATTTCATGCCTCTTTAAACCGCCGGGGTGAGATGCGGTGAAACCGTCTGATAGGATCCAACTCAAACCTGAGGCCTGAAGCCTACCGCCTGGTGCTGCAACTACGGGCCGCTTTGGGATCAATTTCTGTTGGGCAGAGAGCTGGATTGATTTACAGGGCCTGTCAAAACAACTTTCTCCACCTGCCTCCAATGCGCCACAATTATGTGCAATGTTTGGCCCATCACACCGATGGCACAAGGAAGGGCAGAGGCAGTAGTCCCATTTCCTGCCTGAGGCTCAAAGTAATATTTTACACAAAAAAAATGAACATTTTGTCATCATTTACTCACCCTCAGGCCATTCCAAACCCCTATGATTTTCTTTCTACTGTTGATTTAAAGTATGCTCTTCTTCATACAAGGAAAGTGAATGACGATCGATCCAAAAAAATGACACTAAAAAGAAGTCTACACTGCATTCCAAGCTTTGTGTAAGGAATACACATCAATTTAATTTTAAATCCTATTCATGCAACATGAATATACACATATCACAAGACACAATAAACAAGTGACATGTTCTGATGCACTATATTTGAATAGACAACAATGTAATTATCAAGGATGAACCATGACATTTTTGCACAAAGCACGAAAATTCATTCTGCTAAATATCTGTGTGTTCCACAAAAGAAAATAATCAGATTTGGAGTGAAATTAATCTATTTAAATACTACCAACATAATGTGACAAGAAAAAAAAAATGAATTAAATTATACCTACAACCTTCTTTAGGATGCATAGGGTGACCTTATTAAAAAAGCATGTCTATCACAATACACTTTGAATTCCACCGTCCCAACTTGCGAAGGTGCTAAACTACCAAGGGTGGAAATAGTGCATATAAAAAAGCCAGGTAATAAAAGCTGTGAATAAAGCCTGCTTATCATAAGAGATTTCCCAGCCAAAGCCGAGGACACGGGCCGAGCGACATGCGGTGAGGCATGAGGAATGATATGGCAGTGATGAGCAGAGAGGCCATCTGCATTTCACAAGTCCCAGCATGTCAAAGACAGCGTCTGTTTGGAGTGCACCTCCATCTGTCATAAATCACTTCTTCTCACCACAGCACTAATGGCGGAAAGGTCACATGGAATTTTCTGACACGCTGTTTGTTTGTCATCCATCGGCAGAGGGATGCGGCCGTGTTTATTGGTGCCTCATGAGCAGCGGCGACCAGATGAGACCCAGCCATGGGCTCTGCGCTAACATGCTAGTAAACCCCCTCCTGCCTGGTCAGGTTAAGCAATGTTATTTCAAAATACTGTTTCAAAAGAGCACAACTTCAAAAAGTTCACAGACAACCAACCCTGACCGTACTACAAAAAAGTTTTTTAAAACCTTTAATTTAAGATCAAAGGCCCTGTTTACAGCTGGTATTAAGATGAGTTTTGGTCGATCGGATCACATTCCCATTCACACCTGGCGTTTTAATCCGACTCTTTTGTTGACTTTTAATCACCTCTGTCCTGATTTCTTCGAGGGGAGGATCTATGGGCGGGTTAATGCGTGTGTGTGGGGGGGGGGGGGGATGTCAGATATTTTAATGTAATGGACGAAATAAGCTCACGCAATTTACATATGAACGCGACCAGAGACGACAGAAAAACATACGGAGAACATCAGCTTTTGTTTCTGCTCTGAAGCCGCAAGCTGTGAGTGTGTGTTAGAAATCAGGAATGGTGAGAGAACATTGTGTTTGGTACATTTTTTGTCTTAAAACTTAAGTTGGGTCCCCAGCCAAAAAAAGTTTAAATCCCATCTGGCTAGAGCTCTTCCCATAATGTTACGCATTAGATCAGTAGACGGAGAGAAGACGGTGTTTTGTGGCGGTTTGAACACATTCGACCACATGAGCGTTTACACTACGAAAGCAATCCGGTCGAATTGTGTTTTCCACTACCTCTGGAAGTGGTCGAAAGTGGACAAACTCAAAATGTTTTAGACCCCGTTTACACCTGTATTTAGCATCGTCCACTTGTGATCCGATCGACCAAAACGCATCTTAATATCAGGTGTAGACAGGGCCAAAATGACAATAATTTCTATAAAGTGATAGTTCGCCCAAAAATGAAAATTTGCTTTTAATTTACTCACCGTCAGTCCATCCAAAATGTAGGCTATACCTGATCGAGAACATTAACAATTGGTTTTGTTGTTGTAAACTTATGTAGTATTTAGGTTGATTCAATAATGTTAAAAAATATTGTTATTCAACAAAAATTTTGAATTCTTTAATTTAGATTTGATCACATGAAGCACAATTTCTAGGATAACATTTTTAGTGTCACTTCTATAATGTAGATATAGGCAAAGTTTTAAAATGTATATCATGATCTGTCAAAATACTACATCAAAATCCTGATCATTGGTTGAGCCAAAAGTAGACATTTCGAGCTGCTCAAACAAACTGAGCAATGTTTAGAAAGCACCACTGTTTTACACAAATGCCTTACTTATAGGTGTCTCTGCATATTAAAAAAAGAATACTTGGATATATTGCATCTGACGCAGACGTTTATGTTTAAATAATTGAGAGAAGCAGAAATCGTGATCACAATGAAAATACGGTTGATCATGCAGCCCTAGAGAATTGTATGTAGTTCAAAACCTGAATGAAATTATTTTTTCACCGAACACAAAAGAAATTATGAAGAATGTTGACATCCAAACAACATTGGAACGCAATTTAAGACACTGAGATATTTCTCAAAATATCTTATCTCAGAAAGAATTTGGGGTGGAGCTAGCTCACCTTAAAATCAATGGCTGAATAGCATAGTAAATGTTTCCAGCAACTGCAACCTTTATATTAAACAAAAAACCCAACCCCTGGAACTCTTAGTATTTGCATAAGGCATTGGAGAGGTTAAGCGGTGTTTACAAAGCTGAAGGCCGCACTGTAGCAAGATTTCAAACTCATTGAGCAGGTCCACTTTGCATACTAATGTTCAGAGGTATCTTAAAGTCTGTATCTTCCCCCTGTAAATCCAGGCCAGCTCCAAGGCAAAGGGAATCTGCCCGGGCTCCTCCGCTCATGATAACAATGCAGCAGCAATTAATGAAAGGCCTGCTAGGGATTTATTACGACGGAGAAGAACAGAATACGGTGCCAGAGATCCTGGACGCTCGGCATTTGAATACAGGCCACAAATTATACACAGTTTCAGTAAATGAAGTGACTGAGTGTTTTTGTTCCACAGGCGTACATCTTCCTATTGCTAGCGAGGAACAGGGCACACTAACCACTAGCGTGGCCAGCTCTGGGAAAGGAAGTTATTGAAGCCTGGATTTCCTGCTTTCAGCTGTGGCCAAGAACTTGGAGGTTTACGGCGGTTTCAGGAACTGACTCATCTAATGATTCATGGATCAGAGATTGCTTTTCACATGTGTCTGGTCATGGAAAAACTAGCTTGAATAAGAACATACAACATTTAAGTATGCCAAAGACGGCTGAAGGACACAATATTATAAGATATAAAAGTCCTTCAGAAGTTTTTTTTTTTTTTTTTCAAGATGTTCAGACGCCATTTGCATCACATTAATGTCTTCCACTGAACTGACTAAGCCCTCCATCTGGTTTGAGTTACAAGGCTTTAACTTTGAAATGTTGTAACTGGTCTCGCTAGTCTTTTCAGGTTTAACAGCAAGCAAAAATGCTCTTGAATTGGCAGAAAATTTCTTCTATTACCAATGTTTACTTAGAGAACACTCCAAAATCATGCGACAATGAACTTCAAACTAAAGTGGTCTGTGTTTTTAAATTGCTCTGGAGCATATTAGTCCATCACAATCACCACCGCAGCTTACAGTCAGAATTTTTTATGCTGATTTACATTTTTACCAACAGTGAGGGTAAACATGAATAGCACTTGCAGAAATGGTCGTCAGGACCAAAAGTCAGTGTGCTCTGTAGCTGGCAGTCATTTTATGGCAGTTGTCCTGAAGCACATTTACTTACATGACGTCAGTGGCTAAGAGCCAGCTTTTCATTTTGGTGGCAATTTACCTCAGCTTCTTTACAGGCTTGTTATTACAACTAAACAGCAGACCACACTCAGTTATTCCCTTGGAGAATCAATTCACCGTGGGTCATGCTTAGAATCCAGACAACAGGTTTCGCAAAATTATGTAAAAATGCTCGTCTCAGTGAGCATCCTAGTAAACACAGGTGCGTATGGCTTATAGGTGCATTCACGCCATGTCTTAATTACCGCATGTTGTAATTAGTGGTCGACCGATGTTGTGTTTTTGTGGCCGATATAAAGCCGATATTATTTAAAAAAATATATAATTTATATTTATTTTAATCAATATTTAATATTATATGTTTAAAAAATAAATATTTTAAATAAACATGCTTATACTTTAGATGACAACTTCTTGAATCTGCATCACAAATAAAGTAATTGTTTAAAAATACATGATGAATATGTGAATAGAAATGTAGTAAACACTGTGAGAGGACACTCAGTAATCTGGTAATTGTGTGCGCACTGGTAATAATATTTCTTCAAATAAAGACAAGGTAACACCAATTTTTACATACAGCACACAGTGAAAATGATATGAATATGACACAACTGGATATAGTACAGCATATTTTACAATGAAGGATTTAAAGTATGTTGATTGCGTCTCAAGTGAAGCTGAACTCTCCTGTCCGCATTACCTTCGCACGGACCGACCGTCACGCACAGTAACACGTTCATGCAGGCTACCAATGCACACTTCACAAGATCTCACAGCCAGATTTAAATGCTAAATCTCACAGATGAAATTAAATGTTTATTAGATATTCAGAGATTTGTTTAAATGATATAGATGCGTATTTGCTGAATGTTGACTGTAAATGAGAAAGTATTGTAGCCTAAATGTTTGCCTTTCTATTACTAATAATATAAAAGCAAACGCTTTACTTTTTCGCATGCCGTTTACTTTCTTTGTTTAACAGTTCTGTCAAATAACGTATGACTGTTAAACAGAGACCACAAACTATCAGGCGCTGCCGTTCTCAGCTCTGCCAAAATAAAAGTCCCGCTTCTAACACATCAACCAATCAGAAAAACAATCGGCCCATGCCATTATTTTAAAAATGCCAAATAACGGCCTAGGCGATATATATCAGTCGACCACTAGTTGTAATTACCGCAATTATGTGATTTCAACTTGTAAAAAGCGTTCACGTTCTCGTAGAGCTCGTAATTACAACTTGTAAGATGGGAATTGTCTGAGAGCTACTACCACATGACTGCTGTACCACCTGATCACTGCAGATTCGTTTAGTCATTGATAGTGGTAATTCCCAGCCCGAGGACGTGAACAGCTCCGAATATAACATCACGAGGTGTCATCTCGAGACTACGGTAAATACGACATGGCATGAATGCAGCATATCATTATATTGGAACCGTGCATTCGGTCTTAAAGTGACAGCAGCCTAATATACCCTCTGCTGTCTGTGTCATTAATGTTAATCAAACAACAAAATACAAAAAGTAAATCACTTTTGCCGCTTTAAAGTTGTCATATGATGCTATTTTCAAAGATCATTATTTTGTGTATTGGGTGTAAAAGAATGTTATCATGCTTTAATGTAAAAAAAAACATTATTTTTCAGATACTCTACATTGTATGTACAGTATGCCCCTCCTTCTGAGAAGCACAGTGTGCTCTGATTGGTTTAGGGTTAGCCCCCCACACAGGCATTGTGATTGGCCGAACACCTCAAGCGTGTGTCGAAAACGTAACGGCCCTTACCATAACCGCGAGCTTCAGCTTCCAAAGCAATTATTAAAAACTAATAGTAATGTTGTCAGCTTTACCATATCAGTTCGAGCTCGAGTCGGATTCTGAAAATGCAGATGACCAAGCAGTTTGATCGAAACCAACTTTGCAAACACAACTTCAGCAGAACATTTCACAGTGGTAAGTTGTACGCTCTGCTTGAGCGACAGTGAAACAGAGCACGTAGTGCATCTATGTCATCTTTTCACCACAAGTTATAAGCCGAGAAATAGAAATAGCCTTTGTGCACAGTTTAAGAAATATGCATAGTAATATAATCAAGTTCATTATTGTGTTACATTATTTAGGGATATTCATATTTAACATATTTTAAAAAATTATTAGCATGAATTTTTGTGTGAGATTGAATTGGTATTGTTTCTCAAATTGTGGTGTTTGGCATTTGCTATAATAAGCCTAGTTATTTTAATGTGGTGGTATTTAACTTCACACTTCTCACTGATAATAGATAGGCTATGGCTTCTTACAAAAATGAAGTGTTAAATCTGATGGGAAAGAAAATCAAACTTAAAATACTTTTACATATAATGAGGAAATAGAGCAAAGGCAGATGATTTTGCAAGGTTTAACAATGAATAACAACCAAAATTAAATCAGCTGATGTGAACTATTATAAACAATTCCAGCACTGAAACATTAAAAACAGATTGACAGTAGCTTTGCATCACCTAGGCCTAAATGCATTTGGTTTAAAAAACATGCATTTAGTGAAGAACAATAGGCTACTTGATGGACGCTCATTTGTAAAACCTGTCATTGTAGCAGCTGCGGTTTGGATGCACATGGTAGCGAACTGTAAAAGAGTCAAACTTTAGTAAGTTTGATGTTAATAACCAACTTTCAACCAATATGACACACTTCCTTTTTTCTCCATCCAACATATGCGATTAATTTTCTTCGAAACATTGCATTGTGTTACAAACAAAACCAGAGGATCCATCCGAAGACCATAAAATCAATCAGGAAAGAGTGACCAATACTTGGGTTTGTATAAAACAGCATCTGATTTGTTCAGCTCTTTATTTACAACAGCTGTTTGCATTAGTGAGAAGAGACAAGAATATTGCTGCCAAACATATCCATCCTTGTATTCACTAAATATAATACAGAATTCCTTTTTAACATACGCCTGCTATTATGCCAATCATTCAACGAAGGACCTTCCGTTCCAAGGACCTCACGAATGTATAATATTTTCCATGGCTTTGATTTTTTTACCCCTCCCGCGATAATCTTGATTCCTGTTTGACCACAGATAGATTCTAATAGGAAATGATGCCTATGAAGAGTAAAACACACAGGACGTGGCTGTTTGTGTTGGTCTGTCTCCCAGCAGAGTTTAGTAGTTCACATTACCCCTGACCACAGAGCACAGCAAAGTGAGTTAGCTGCTTCTAGAAGTGGCAAAGGCACTTTTGTGCGGTTCATTCATATCTGTTTTAGCCTTGTTGAGGTAAACCCTATTTCATATGAGTCGCCATTATAAAACTATTTGTTCCATTCTACCCACCGACTGAACATGAATCAAATGCAGTCAATAAAAACATCTACATGTGAGAGAACATACGCCTAGTATCGCTTGTTTTCAATGTGCCAGGTGTTGATTCAAGAATAACTGCTAATTTGGACATGATTCAAAACAACTTTTGAAATGATTCACTAGAATGATGCAATGTTTCCAACGAGGGTGGGGGGGTGGGGGGGGGGGGGGTAAAAAAGAAGATCGACAGACCATATGCTCATGGAAGTCATAAGCTGCAGATTTTGATTTACACAAATTACTAAAAATATTTCAATTATCTGATTTCCATTAGAGTCGCTCGTACATTCGATTCACAACGGACTGTTAGCATTCATCCCACACGGGAACATAAAAAATACAAACCGAGGAAATGCTATTGTTTGCCGTGCAGGATGTCAGTCAGACTGAATATACTCTGACTTCAGCTCAACTTTTTGATCTTTCATCCTTTAGGATGAAACGACTTGGAACAAACATGTCAATGCTGGCCAACAGAAAGTTAGCGACTCAAATATGAAGCGATTTAAAATGCCATTGATAAGCTAAGTGAAGAGATATCTTATCTGAAGCATACATGGGCCATATGGTGCCACGACCGCTGCCGCCTGTTGCTGGCATAACAATAGCCCGACCTGGACAGCGGATGGCGGGCACAGGGACTCCCTGAGCGGTAAACGCGAGAGCAAACGTTCATATTTGCATTTTTTTTTTTTCTTTCTTACAGGTGCAGAAAGGGTCTTAACCAGATGTCTGCTTGAGCGCAAAACTGTTTGCCTTCTACAATTCAACAGCCTCACACACACACACTCCTCCCCGGCTCAGCAACAGGAAAAACAATAGCTTCTCTCTGTACGCTCCCATTCCCCCACAATCCTCCATTCCCAGAGGTAACCCAATCCACTATGTCTGAGCAATGCACCTATTCTCTTCTCATTTCACAACTGAAAGACTGCTTTCTTCCTGAGCCACGCCGGAGAGCACCACTGAAACAGAAAGTATTGAAATTAATGTTTTTCCCTCCTGATTCAAATTCATTATTTATGGACAGTGATATGCGATTTTCCTTAACAGAGATTGTAGCTTGAAAGGGCAATGCGGTACTTTTGCAAAGCTAAACACGGTTTCAAAGACATTCGGGGGGAAAAAAAACAGTAGTTTAATAACTCATTTAGAGTTTTTGTCAGCCGTGTTCTGATCAATAACTATTTAAAGCTTCATTATGTGTAGCCTAATACATACTCAATGGGCAATTTATATATTAGAGAGGCTGTACGCAATATAAAGATCACCGGCAGCGCTGGTTTACCTGAATTCATCTATCAGTGGTGCTCAAAATGACAATCTGTTCCTCATTCATAAATTATAATAATACAGTAACAGCACATACCTTACAATGAATACTCTCAAGCAATCTGGTTAACACAAATTAGCAATATACTAACAAACAGCCAGCTAAAGTAAAGGACAGGTTAAGTTTGAAACTTTAGTCACTGCATCATACAATTATTTCCACTCTCAATTTATGGTTTATGCTTTCCTTTTTTATATCCCAATGGCTAACTCTGATAAGGTTCTTCTGTTTTCTAACCACATCTGATCAAGAGTCAGATGTTCAACATCAACTGATGGGTTCAGTGTGAGACAATGTTTCATTCTCTGACTTAAAAATGTCAAGCAAGCGTGTTCAACAGGTCTATGCGCGCGCTGCATAACACAGAGCAAAAAAGCACTTATTCCTATGCCTATTTTACACAACAAGCAGATTTGCTTCTCATCACTGTGATGCTGTATGTCAGGGCGTATATCAGATAGAAGTCAATCTGTTTACTGTAGTAGTACATGATAATGGCTCAGTTAGAGGACACAAACAACACATTGTGTCGCTCGGACCCTTCTTTATAAAAGAGGCCAATGTGAAATATAAGACAATAATTAACTGCAAGAAAAGAGGTCTTTTCCCAAAACGCACAATAGGGAACTTGTTTTCCTGTAAAGAATTAAAGTCCAGAAGAGGGCAAGGGTCCGCAGTTTTAAACATTTTGCATTAGAAAGAAAAAGTGAAACATAGTACTCATAGTACACTGACAAAAAGTAAAAAAAAAAAAAAAAAAAGCTATTTCTACCTGCACAGTAATAGTCAATGTTTTCATCAATTCATAATCTTTTCTGTCATTTCTACTCTTGTAAGTATGTGAACTCAAATTTTATCATATGACATTAAATCAAATATGACATTTCAAGCGGCCAAAATAGTCAAATGACATGCAGGCTGTGTCTTTGGCATCACTGATCCTACTTATTCAAGGCAACAATTTTAGTAGGTTGACAGTGTGATCTGACCCTTAATGACTTTGAATTAAGTAGACAACTATAGTCAGCTTGATTCAGTCATATTATTGACTTGAAGAAAAAATCAAATACAATACATTTTTAGTGTAAAAAATAAAAAGTTCACAATGTATTTTAAGGGGACGTTGTTACAATGCAATTACTTACTGTTAAGTACTGAATAAGATTACTTTAACACTTTATTTTACAGTGTCCTTGTTATGTTACAACAATAGTATTAACAGTTAATTATGCATAATTACATGCAACTAACCCTCAACCAAACCCTAATCCTACACTAACTCTATACATGTACATGTACTTAATTAATATTACTCAGTAGTACTTAAATATATAATTGCACTTTAACAATGACACCATAAAATAAAGTGTAACGATTAATTATCTACATGTACTATGTTAACTAAAGAGTTACGATTAGGGGTTACACTTTATTCTAAACTGTCTATGTTACACTGTAAATATAATTTTTTGTAATTACTATTAGGGTTTTGTACAGGGTAAGTTTCATGTATGCATAATTTACCGTTATCACTGTGGTAAGTAAATGTAGCAAATGTAACAAGGACACTCAAATAAAGTGTTACCGTTTGGTTTAGTGTTACTAACTTGTAATTATAATTTACTGTTATTCCTAGTAAGTACATGTAGTAATATGTCACCTTAGAATAAAGTGTTACCAAATTCGGTTACACCTTAGGTGTAAAGTGTGGGTTTTAAGGTGTCTTTGTTACACTGTAATAATATATTTAAGTAGGCTACTGAGTAACATTAACAACATGAAGGCTACTTACTATAGGGTTAGAGTTTGGTTTGGTTTAGTTGCATGTAATTATGCATAATTTACCGTTATATTACTGTAGTAACTGCATGTAACATATGTAACAATGACACTGTAAAATAAAGTGTTACCCAGAATTAATATTGAAAAGTTAAACTCACAGCTCGTTTTATCTTTGAGTTTAAGCAGCAGGAGGTGCGATGCATATGTGATTTCATAACTAATGAATTCATAAATGGAGAGTGAAACTGTTAAAAACGTCAAATAACAATAATATACCATGGAGTAGTTAGTGTGGAGTTGGCAAAGCTAGTCATTGATGAATTGCTAGGCTAAGCTATGCTGTTACTATCGTTACATTCATAGTTTCGTTGCTTGTGATGAAACAGCGTTTCTGAATAAGAGACTTTAAAACACACACACTGTAACTGACACGCTATATTTTAACCGGCATTGTCGATTAAAAAGTCGAAACACAACACGCTGAAGTGAAGCACGACATTAGTCCATAAGAAACAGGGCGGGCAATCCCAACAAAGGAAATGACAGAGGAATAGCAGCCAGATTCTCAGTAGGAACATTAAAAACAATGTCAACTACTGCTAGAATTGTATAGCAGATTTGGACAAACTTTTAAACTGCACAACAGAGAACTAAAGTTTCTCAAGAGTAACTCTGTCAAGTAAAGTGCGGGTACACAGGGTTGTTGTTGTTGTTGATAATGTTGTTGTTTTTAAAATAAAAGAGACAGATATTAAAGCTTAAGGATATGATATATTTTACTGTCCGCGTTAAACAACGAAACAACCATGGTAATACAAGTAGGCTAAATAAAGATGCCAAGAGTTCACGTACAGTAGCCTAAGTCAAATACATAAAGAGGAGAAAAGTCAAATGTACTTACGGCTGAGATCTGAACAGAAGTTGGAGAATAAACGCCAAAGATGCGCGAGCAACAAGTCTCTCCTCGATATATTTGTGCACCGCTCCGAAATAGCCAACTATGGAGGAGAAAACAGCAACATTTGGATCCGTCATCTTGTCCAAAAATTCTTTTCATGCAATAATCAATGTCCAAAAAACGTTCCCCCAAAACGACGCGTATTGTTTCTGGTGTAAATGTGCAGGACTTACTGCAGAGCGCGAGCGCGCAAGGTCAGCTTCTTTAGCAAAAAAATGTGAAAAATGTCAAAGATTTTCGTGCTATGTCAGACTGAGTCAGTGGACAAAGTGAAAGCAGCACCCTGTTGCTGCAGCGTCGCACTAAAATCCCATTGAAAAGATACTTTGAGCCCGACCCCTCTGTTACATGCCTATCAATAGTCATAATCACGCATAACATTTTGTATTTGCTCGTCTGCTTTAACTTAATCCATACAATATTAAGCCATTAAGGGCTAATTACCTTCAAACTTACCTTAACGTCCGCTTTCTTTATTTATATCAACATTTAAGTTCGGCCCCTTTGTTTTTGTTCTAGTGTGGGTTTGTATAGTTTTTTTTGCAAACTGTGTTTAAAGTTATTCTTGTGTTTTTTTGGGGCCGGCCGGGAATGTGAACGTGAATCTCCGCCGCACCGATAGAGATGCGAAGAATGCTCGGAATGAGAGCAGGAATGAAATGAACGCGAGCGTCGAGTTTGCAGCAGGGCGGAGCGTCACTGGCGTCATCCCGCAGCTTCTCCCACATCCATGGGGATGACCTCACAGGACACGTCCGAGAAATCCTCCAATGGGAGACAGCGCTGGCTTGTTTATACTTTCTAGCCCACTTGTTTGCAACGTATCGATTCAGATCAATGTAATAATAGTTCTTTCGAGGTTTTAATTGTTTACTGTACATCCCTGTAGTCTATTCTTTGTCATATCACAATATATATATATATATATATATATATATATATATATATATATATATATATATATATATATATATATATATATATATATATATATATATATATATATAGGCCTATATATATATATATATATATATATATATATATAAACATTAATGTTTACAAGCATTAAAAGTTTGGAAACATCAATGTTCTTTTAATGTTTTTTGAAAAAAGTCTCTTAATTTCACCAAAGTTACATTTATTTGATCAAAAATACAGAAAAATCAGTAATACTGTGAAATATTATTACAATTTAAATTGACTGGCTTCTGTTGTATATATTTTAAAATCTAATTTATTTATGTGACGCAAAACTGAATTTCCAGCATCATTACTCCAGTCTTCAGTGTCACATGATCCCTCAGAAATCATTAAGATAATTTATTATTATTATCAATGTTGAAAAAAATGTTAGGTGCTTACATTTTTTTTTTGGGGGGGGGGGGGGGGGGCATGATACACTGCCTTTCAAACGTTTATATGTCAAATGCACATTAAATTAATCCAAAAAGACAGTAAGATATGAAATGAATGTATATTACAAAAAATCATATTTATAGTAAATGCTGTTCTTTTAAACATTTATTCTAAAAATTAATTGGAAACAATGATTACCATGGTATTTTTGGAGTGATATGTCCATTAAAGGGCATAATGTTTTAGTCTGCAATTGCATTACAGTGAGTGCACTGAACATTCTTCACATCAAGTCACATTAGTCATACTAATTATTATTACATAGTAATATTATTTAAACCAGGATATCAAAATGTATTGTAGGCTATATGATACAAAAATACACCAGTCAAAATATGTTTTAATGTTTTTGAAAGAAGTCTCTTAATCTCACCAAGGCTGCATTTATTTGATCAAAAGAAGAAGAAAAAAGTAAAATTGTGAAAAGTTATTACAATTTAAAAGAACCATTTTCTATTTCAATATACTGTTAAATTTAAGCACCATTTTCGGCATCATTACAGTCTTCAGTGTCACATAATCCTTCAGAAATCATTCTGATATGCTCGATTGTTATCAGATATTGTGCTCAGTTATTATTAACATTGTCAATGCTGACCGTTTTTGCTGCTTAATATTTATATGGAAATGCATTCATTTTTTCAGGATTCCTGAATAGAAACTTTAAATGAACAGCATTCATTTGAAATATAAATCTTTTCTCTCATTATAAATGTCTTTAAATCAATTGAATGTGTCCTTGCTGAATACAAGTATTAATTGATTTCCTTTTTTATTTTTTTTAAATAAAAAATCTTACTTATCCTAAACATTTGAATGGCAGTGCATCATGGTTTCCACATAAATATGAAGCAGCACAACTGTTGTCAACATTGATGATAATAAGAAGTGCTTCTTGAGCAGCAATGAAAGAATTATAAAGGATAATGTTACAAATGACAATATATTAAAAAACACAGAGGTTCTTTTATTTCACAATATTACTGTATTTTTTATTAAACAAACACAGGCATGGTGATGAGCATAGGAAACTCCATTCAAATCCATTAAAAAATCTTGATTGTTCAAATAATAATATTTTCCATTGAAACTTATATGTTTACTTTTCATGCCGTTCATGTGATTGACACATTTTTAAGCATACACTCCGCATGTGCATTAGTAGGCTTCTCTTTGACCATGGTAAAAGCATTACATGCAAATACAACAGCCTCATTGAAGCCCCTAAAGTTGAATTACTAGTGAATAATGACTTTTGCTAAAGTGCAGCGCTTCCCTTTCCCTGCTACATCTGTAAAATCAGCATCACGTCTGCTTTCCAAGGCTTTCTTATCTTATCAGCCGCTTCTCATCTTCGCGAATGGTGTCTGTTCCTTCAGTACCAAACTATTAAGCATCAAAAGGGAAAAGGCTTATCTATGCAAATCCAGCTCGCCCTGGAGGAGCCAGTCTGCCCCTTCCAGCTCCAACACCTGAGTGCAGTGATTCATTCCCCGTCATGGGTCATCTGCCAGAAGGGTTTCACAAGCTCCTTGTTAAACATTAGCTCTGTGTATCCAGGAAGCCTCGGCGAAGGATCCCGGCATAATAGAGGACTGTAAATGGCTTCATAGCCTTACATCAGAGCCTGTTTTCATTGCCTTATCTAAGAGCTGAGCTGCCCTGACAGATTGGATCGGTGGAAAGCGGCCATATGAAAATCCCTCCGTGTCTGTGAACCCAGGTGGAAATGTCGTCCGCGAAGAACAATGCCAAAGCAAACGATTGCCGTTGAATACAGGCGTACTGTAAACCTGTGAGCCCAACCGCGTTCATAGCTAGCAACATTAAAGGCCACATTTGGGCCCTTTGAGGAACAAGTACATCAGTCAATAATGCATTTACAGATTTTCGGCAACACAAAATCCAAGTAAATCAATGCTGGTATTGGCTAAAGTAGCTTTAAATCACCTCGCCGTAGTGCGGAACGTGGATCTGTCCATGTCGTGGACGATTTAAGAAACACACACACACAGCCTAAATGTATGGATGAGATGACATTTTTCATGATGGCACGGTTGAGGTGCACGCAGATAAAATGATAAAGTGGCTCATTTAAGAAACCAATAAGCTCTCCAGCTTCATGCAGCATTCTGCACTCTGATTCAATCAATTTCATACAAGGTACAATTGAGCAATATTCTCGCAATCCCTACGAATGCCCGAGGCTGATCATTCAACCGCAGTTTGATGTATTACAAACAATATGAGAACTTACACAATTTGGCGGAGCTTTGGCCCAGTTATGAAACTACGTTATGCAAATGATGACTCACTGTAGCATCTTGAGTTTGTAAACTTACACCCGAATGACATTCGTTATGAAAAGACACGGTTATGCAGTAACTCAACCAAAGAAGATAAACTATATCTAATTCTGCCGTCCAATATTTGGGTGTTGACCCGCATCAAGACGTATCGCCGAGCACAAAAGAGGGAGCTGCGCACAAATCAGAGGCCTAAAACACGCTCTCAGGTGTCTACCACACACACACACACACACACCTCTCCATATGCTCAAACAGCCAGCGCACACAAACACAGCTCACCTGAAGTAACACTGGGTGTGGCGACAGGACAAAGCGCCTGATGCACAGCGGAAACCTGAGAGGTTCTGTTGGGGAAGAAGAGGGAAATCACCTGCTAAACTCTGGAGATTCAATGATTCAACCCTATGTTTTCATTCAAATGGATATAATTGTTCAAATAAAGCAATATGGATATGCTCCTCAGTTTATTTTGGATGCATTTTGGGTGAAAACATTTTTTTTAGTGTTTGAAGAAACGTGCTTTCCTACATACGGTGTCGCTGTATGCAGTTTCTACACTGAATTTATACTTTGTTTGGACCAAAAATATTCCAAATTCATTAGGTTTTTTATTTATTATTTTTATGGTTTGGTTCAAACCTCGAATTTTGATTTAATATGAATTAAAAACATACAAAGTGAGAATATTATTTATACCATGATGCTCGATATATCAGCCACCATATCGGTATCGGCCGATACATGTTAATTTTTAATGTTATTGTTATCGGCCCAATAAGAAAATTTGGCCGATATATTAAAGCCAATAAATAATGAATTATTTCCTTCAGCTGAGACACCTCAGATGCGCACCGTTCGCCATGATAGCTTAAAATTGCTTGAAATATGATTGAAATCACTTCAAAAAAGAAAAATACAGTTCAGTGCAACATTTGCAGTGCTAATCTGCCATAGGCTGCATGAAATTATAATGACAACATTATAATGTGTGTTTGGGACGTGGCTTTTAATGGCGAGACTTTTGTTTTTGTAATCATGCAGGCTCTCAAAAATGATATAACAATTCGGTTTTGGATTTATTGACTAATATATCGGTTATCGGCTTTCAAATATAAAGAATTATCGGTTATTGGTATCGGCCAAAATGTTCATATCGGTGCATCCCTAAAATACTTAATCAATATTTTCTTTAGACATAAGGAAAAATCGAACTTAATGTAGGTCAACTTAATTTCACCATGAACAGAAGCTAAATTGGATATAAAATAAATACAGAAGTCACTCACTTAAGGATAAAACTGAAAATATTTTTGTTAGTAAATCTTTAATTTAGTTGACTTACTATAAATAAAGACAACTTTCAATGACCTTAATATTTATTGTGATGTCTTTTTAAAATATTTACTCCGGTGTCAAACGGAAATACTATTTGAATACATTTGATTTATTTTATTCTATGGGGAGTGTTATGTGCTTTTGGACAACCTGAACAAACAACAGAAACCAGGATTTTCGATAAGACTAATAAAAAATAAAAAAAGCACTTTAAATAAATGACACAACCGTTTGACTTTCTTCAGTGCAGTTTGCCCCAACAATCAGTGCGTTTACAGGCACACTCAAGTTTGATTTCAGTCAGACTTAAAGCTGTAATTCATCTTTTGTGCTTTAGTATTACAAAAATCGCAGCAGTATGGTTTTTACAAAGTTATGTGTTACGAGTCGGCCTTGATATTGTGCACGCACTTGCTCTGAAACAGGGATTCCCAAACATTTTATCATGTATTTCAGCCGAACCCCTCTGAAATATAAAATATTTACTTGAAGTTCCTGAGATGACTGAGATTTGAAGGGAATATTTGTTCAGTAATTCTCTCTTTCACACACACACACACACACACACACACACACACACACACACACACACACACACACACACACACACACACACACACACACACACACACACACACACACACACACACTAACATTGTGTTTTCATGTTTTACTTGATTATGTACTTAATGATTTTTATACTGTACAAACTGTATCCCCCTTACACTAACACAACCCTAAACATACCCTTCACAGAAAACTTTCTGCATGTTTACATTTTCAAAACACACACACACACACCTCTTTTTGGAAAATCCTGCTCTGACACTATATTGACATTGACAATGTTGCAGTTTAATTGATTCCTTAGTATTTTATATTATTTGTGTTTGTGTGTGTGTGTGTGTGTGTGTGTGTGTGTGTGTGTGTGTGTGTGTGTGTGTGTCTGTGTGTGTGTGTGTCTGTGTGTGTGTGTGTGTGTGTGTGTGTGTGTTTGTGTGTGTGTGTGTGTGTGTGTGTGTGTGTGTTTGTGTGTGTGTGTGTGTGTGTGTGTGTGTGTGTGTGTGTGTGTGTGTGTGTGTGTGTGTGCTGTTGTTTATGTGAGTTATGAGGACACAAATGTGTATAATGACATGTGTATTACACTGGTATTACAACTTAAACGTGGTTTATGAGGACATTTCATGAGTCCTCATAATTCAAATAGCTTAAAAAACAATGTTTTATTAAAAATGTAAAAATGTAGAATGTTTCCTGTGATGGGTTTAGGGATAGGGATAGGGGCAGTGTAAGGGGATAGAATATACAGTTTGTACAGTATTTTAATTTTAATTTTGTATAAAAACATTACGCCTATGGAATGTCCTCACAAGTATAGCAAAACAAACTGTGTGTGTGTGTGTGTGTGTGTGTGTGTGTGTGTGTGTGTGTGTGTGTGTGTGTGTGTGTGTGTGTGTGTGTGTGTGTGTGTGTGTGTGTGTGTGTGTGTGTGTGTGTGTGTATTTTTATTGTACGTAGGTATTGTTTGTTTTATTTTATCATGTATGTTAGTCCTGCCAGGGGACTGCGGATGAAAATTAGCCTTTGGCTAAATCCAGTACAATGCATGAAATGGAAACATTTATGTAAAAAAAAACTGTCCATTGTCCCTTTATAAATAAATAAATCAATAAAAAGGGAGGGGGGGGGATAGAGGTGATGTTTAATCCTTCAAATATTAGATTATGCATTGTCACTTGGACAGATGAATAAAGACAGTAGCTCAGCTGTAATTATAATGGGACTTTTAATTCATCACTCCATCATTCATATAAATGCAGGGTATTCAAACAATGCAGGGAAGATTTGCCTTCCAAAGTTTAATACTTAAAGGGCTAGTTGACTCAAATATGAAAATTCAGTCATCATTTACACACACCCAAAACTGTATAACTTGAAGAATTTTGAAGATGGTTCATACAGGTTTCCATACAATTCAATTCAATTCAATTCAATTCAATTGTGTAGCGCTTATCACAATACACATGGTTTCAAAGCAGCTTTACAGAAAATGCATGAGTCCAAATTACAATTTAGAGTGATCATGTTATCAGAGATAACTGTATTTTCAGAAATGTACACATACAAATCACAATTAGCTAAAAATGTATTAATTAAAACAATGCAATAATTGAATGCAGAAACAATGAGCTCATTGAAGTAATGAATACTTGTTTGTTAACAAATAATTATGACATATAGAAACCGGTTTCATGCAGGTTTGGAACAACACGAGGGTGACTGAATTTACATTTTTGGGCAAACTATAGCTTTAAGTTTAAAGGGTTTCTTCACAAAATAATGAAAGCATCATATACTCTTTAGTTGATTAGACAGAAGGCAAAATGCTCAGGGCCTTTAACGGACATTAACAAACACGTGAAACAAGCTGTGGCTCCTTTGCTTGATTGAGCGTCTTTTCCATGTCCATTATCAGCGGTGTAATCTGATGTGGGCAGATAAAGCCCAAAGGCCTTGTTTGTGTGTGTGTGTCCTCTTTGAAGACTGGAGTGTGTCAGGCTTTTTGCTCCAGGGGGCTAGAGGTGGAGCAAGGTGGTACGGCTCTGGTTTAGTTTACTCCGCTGTTGCCCTGTGACCTCACGTAATCAGGGGCCCCTGCGAGGCCAGGTGCACAGCAGACCCGACCCTAGAGCGGAGATAAGGGCCAGAACATTCACTGATAACAACACAGAGCTTCATTTCAATCAAAGCATGGAGAGAGAGAGAGAGAGAGAGAGAGAGAGAGAGAGAGAGAGAGAGAGAGAGAGAGAGAGAGAGAGAGAGAGAGAGAGAGAGAGAGAGAGAGGTCCTACAATCACAGCCACCACACAGGACTTTTCCATCAGATTTTTGGTATTTCTCTTTAATGGTAATGACTTTGAAATTAAGCACTTTCAATTAAACGAAAACACAGCAGCGACTTAAAGAAGATGCCAGCGTGGAAAATTCGTTTTAAACTGCATCCAGCTGGGCGGGAATTGCACGTTGAATTAAAATGCGTTTTGATAGCATGCCTGCGTGGACAAAACAGATTCAGTGTGATGCTGGACGCATTCCAGTTGTGGTTCAAATATGAGAATGAGTACTGTATATATATACATGGAGTCGCCATCTTGTGGTCAATGCTGAGGACTCACGGGTCACACTGTAGTAAAGGAGACATTTATAACACTATTTTTGAGAATAATAAACTAAAAATAAAAGTAGGAAGGAGTGAAAGATATTTTAAATACAGGGGGAATGTGTTTGGCACTGGTCAACAAATAACAGAATTAATCAGAGGGACGGTGTGTACGCATGCCGCTACTTTAGACAAAGAGTTCATTAGTGAGAAATGTTGATTAAATGCCTCATATTGTTGATGTTGCTTTTCATCAGATTCCTCTGCTGAACACCTGAGTAATAATTGACATTCAAAGTTGCTGTGGAAATAATGTTATCAAAATTTAATTAAAATTGGTGAAAAACAAAAGGAGCTGATATCTTGACGCCTGACAGATTCTTTGAATTCTGTGGTATGGGAATTGAATGTTATCATCGAATAGCTGAAGCTATTCATAAAATAAATAATCACTCTAAAAGAAACCAGATTTGTATATTCTCTAAAGGAAATGTATAGGCAGTCCTCGTGCAAAACTCGCTGCCACAATATTCAGATGTTCTGGATGGTTGGTGCAACACTTTAAAAAAATAAAGGTCCAGCGATGCCATGAAATAACTATTTTTGGGTTCCCCAAAGAAGTTTCAGTGAATTGTTCGACATGAAACAGAAGTCGCAATCATCTTTTGACGTATATCCATGTGAAATGGCTACTTGAACAAGAAAAAATGTAGGCTTGTTTGCTATTGGTCGATCTCACGTGAGTGACAGGTTGCCCCGCCCTCATGCCGGTGAACATGTCATCAGAGAAGAGTCTTGTTTCCGAAATGGCATACTGTACTACATTTGGTTTAAAACGTACTTTGCGACTGTTAAAAAAAAGTATGTTCTATATAGTGTGAATGTGAATGTAATCCGGACGCCATGTTGTCACTGTCATGTGACCTATGGAGTCAGATGCGTCACTTCACTGACATTCACAAATCCTCTCCTGTGGCATCATGGGATAGTGAAGCGTCCATCGAATGCAGACTTCAGAATCTCACCAGAAGAAGTAGATCATGCGGGAACTACTGTTTTATGAATTCGGACATGCCACTCGTCTCACATACTCTTTTTCGCCTACTATTTATATGAAAGTAGGGATATTCGGACTCACTTACTATTTGGTATGTTTGGTAATGTCGTGGCAAGGAGGAGGTGAAGTAATTCACTTACACTCCAATGAGAGTTAGTAGACTTGTAGGTGCAATGTGTCTTAAAGTCAACAGAATGTGTTAAAGGGACCATCAAAATAAAGTGAAACCAGTTATTTTGATTAAGTATTACAAGGGTACATGCATTTAAAAAAAATGTGCATGGATAAATTGTTTATAAAAAATACTGCAATATTCCATAAAAAATAAGAGTTGTCCATTTTGATTTCATGGCGACTTTAAAGCTGCAGTCCGCAGTCTTTCCTCTTTGTCGCCATCTCTGTTCAAAGCCTGTCTGGCTACCTGCTGTCTGCGTTGCAAGTCTCATACGAGCACCGTTTCACCATTTTCTAAGTTAATCGCTGATGCTAGTCTACTATGCCTGGTTTGTCGGACTGGTTTGTTTGTCGGAAAAAATGGGTGATAGTCACGGGGGCACATAATATTGGCGCTATTATTGGTCAGATCGCCTGTCAATCAAACTCTCTGCGAAGGGTCAATTGCAGTTATTCGCGGAATTATAAACATTACGTGAGTTGTGCCTCGGCACGCCACAGCAAGGATGAATCCAATGTTTTGAGGAGAATGTGCCGGTGTGGATACACTCTTTTTTTTATAGTCTATGGTGGATACTGGCATTCACAATCACAGATTCTACTTTTTGGAAGTATGACCAACATAATAATTTTCACCGGAAAATGTCATCTAAACAAGTAAGTAACATCCACTGTTCTGACCAACTAAGGGAAAAAAATCATTGCAATAGGCTAAATCTCACTGATTAAATCTAACGATCGCTTATCATATCACGTCAAACCATGCAAATTATACTTTGTTCTCAAATTGTAATGTTAACAACATCAGCATTGCGTGACTACATTCAATGCCCTTCCGATATTTATCCTTGTTTTTACATGGGCCGGTTGCAGTCTCTTTTTTTCTGTAGCCTCTCCGAAGTCCAAAGTCTTTTGCATTTTACAACGGGTGAATCTTCAGTTGTCACTGGTTGATTGTCATTTGAACCTTTCTGGATCCGCCATCAAATTAATAAGTTTAATTATATCAAGTGCTGTGAGAAAAGCCTATAAATCTCCACCTCCAACATCCTCACACGCAATATAGCCTACTAGCCGAGACTCTTCTTTAGATGTGACGTAATGAGCAATATAGCCGACTAGCCGAGACTCTTCCTTATGTGTACAGATGTGACGTAATGAGCAATATAGCCGACTAGCCGAGACTCTTCCTTATGTGTACAGATGTGACGTAATGAGCAATATAGCCGACTAGCCGAGACTCTTCCTTATATGTACAGATGTGACGTAATGAGCAATATAGCCGACTAGCCGAGACTCTTCCTTATGTGTACAGATGTGACGTAATGAGCAATATAGCCGACTAGCCGAGACTCTTCCTTATGTGTACAGATGTGACGTAATGAGCAATATAGCCAACTAGCCGAGACTCTTCTTTATGTGTACAGATGTGATGTAATGAGCAATATAGCCGACTAGCCGCGACTCTTCCTTATGTGTACAGATGTGACGTAATGAGCAATATAGCCAACTAGCCGAGACTCTTCCTTATGTGTACAGATGTGACGTAATGAGCAATATAGCCGACTAGCCGAGACTCTTCCTTATGTGTACAGATGTGACGTAATGAGCAATATAGCCAACTAGCCGCGACTCTTCTTTATGTGTACAGATGTGATGTAATGAGCAATAGAGCCTACTAGCCGAGACTCTTCCTTATGTGTACAGATGTGACGTAATGAGCAATATAGCCGACTAGCCGCGACTCTTCTTTATGTGTACAGATGTGACTTAATGAGCAATATAGCCGACTAGCCGCGACTCTTCTTTATGTGTACAGATGTGACTTAATGAGCAATATAGCCGACTAGCCGCGACTCTTCTTTATGTGTACAGATGTGACTTAATGAGCAATATAGCCGACTAGCCGCGACTCTTCTTTATGTGTACAGATGTGACGTAATGAGCAATATAGCCGACTAGCCGCGACTCTTCTTTATGTGTACAGATGTGACTTAATGAGCAATATAGCCGACTAGCCGCGACTCTTCTTTATGTGTACAGATGTGATGTAATGAGCAATATAGCCGACTAGCCGAGACTCTTCTTTATGTGTACAGATGTGACGTAATGAGCAATATAGCCGACTAGCCGCGACTCTTCTTTATGTGTACAGATGTGACGTAATGAGCAATATAGCCGACTAGCCGCGACTCTTCTTTATGTGTACAGATGTGACTTAATGAGCAATATAGCCGACTAGCCGCGACTCTTCTTTATGTGTACAGATGTGACGTAATGAGCAATAGAGCCTAGCTGAGACACAACCCTTGTTCGACTTGAACCGGCGCTGCACAGACCGATCGGTTTATGACATAAAAGTACCGCGAGAGCAATTCAAAAGCATAAAGAGCCGTCCACTCTCTATTCGCTCTCGCGGTTCTTTGATGTCATAAACCGATCGGTCTGTGCAGCGCCGGTTCAAGTCAAACAAGCCTATGTTCTTTATGTGTACAGATGTGACGTAATGACGCAAAGACATGCTCGAATTTGCCGCGGAAATCCACCAGTACCACTGGAATTAAAAACATTATTACAAGCTTACCGTTTTGAATCGAGCTAAGGCAAGCAGAGAGTTTTGAACACTGGCTGGATATGTACTTGCTCTAAAAAACAATGTTGGATCATTTTTTACCCAAAAAAGCTACAGACTGCAGCTTTAAAATGACCTCTAATTTGTTTTAGTGTGAAGAACATTTTAATAATATAAAGAACGTTTTTACACTATAAAGAACCATTTGATTTGTGCATTTGAAAGGTTCCAAGAATGTAAGAGTTGCTTACTGGTCAAAAGTAACAACAGCTTATCATCAAGCACCCAGATATGACCTGAAGCCTCCCTTCAATGTGTTCTACATCTATTTCAGCAATACTAGTCAGTTGGAAAAGTAGTAACACACCTCTCGCAATCTGAATCATGATACATGTAGATAATAAAGCATTTAATAGTGGCGCAAAATAAAAAAAAAAATAAAAAACACATTTGAATACGTCCTCTGAGGTTTTCAGATGTCACCGTGTTACAGTAGCATCCCTGGCTGCTGTGTTCTGGCTGAGAACCAGGAAGAGCACTAGTCTCCAGGCAACAGCTGAGGTTTTTGATGTCCAAATGTTTGTGGACTAAATGTCTCTTTAATTCAATTCTGTAATGCAGTGTTTGAAGATATGGATCAATGGCTACGGCCTTTGATGGTCCTCCTGGTACTCAGAGGCATGTCATTGTGACAATCCCACACTGCAGGGACGCAACAAATAAAGCTATGATCATATTCTGCTGCTGATGTTGCTCTAAGAGAGAAAAGAAGGGGGGTTTAATAGCCAATCCTTGCCAGAAAAGGATTAGCCACACATGCTATACGACAGACCAGCACGCTGAAAACGGGAACATCATAGTGTTCTTTTGTGTTGTCCCTATTTCTGAGAGCATGCTATTAGTTTAATGTAAGAGGAGCAAAGTGAAATGTGGAAGAGTGAGATTTCCACCTAATGACAGTCCATTCATCAGTGCCACTTTAAATTTATTTAAACATTGAAAGTCGCACTAAGACATACATCACATCAATTTGGCAAGAAATGATTTAATTAAGCAACTTATTTCCATTTTATATTCCTAAACCCTCAACGGTGAGGCTCAGAATGAGTTTTCATAAACAAACAGGATCTGTCAAGGCGATCTTAAACTGGGAATAGCTTCTGGCACAACTTATCCATTAAATATGATTAAAACCAGATGTGAGGGCTGATTAGATCAGTGACACAAGGCTACAAAAATGGCACGAAGTGAGTTTTAGCAACTACATTAACCACAACAGTGGCAAAATTATCATAAAAATGAATTTCTTGTGCATGTAATTATAAGTGTTTCATTTACATATTTTAAAAGGAACATATTTTACAAGCAAACATAAGAGGATGTGCTTTATTGTGAACATGGTTAAAGGGGAACTTCATCGCTGGAAAATGGGTTTTCAATAAATATATTTTGATATCAGTTCTACCTGACTAAAGAAAACAGAGAGACAAGACATGCTGCATCTGTACAATATAGCATACATGAATTACTGGTGGCAGATCTATACAGGTGGAGCTGGGGAGGGTGGAGGGTTTCTGAAAGCAACCCTAACCCTAACCCATGCAACAACTACAGCAAATGCTGGCCAGGTATTTGAAGGTTGAGCAGCGAGCTCATTGGCTACTGATACAGCACGAACCAATCAGCTGTGGCCTATAGGGAATGATGTGATTGCAAGCAGATTGAGTTAAGGACATATCAGCCCATGCCATCTAGAGTTTCATGACAGAACTTTGTATTTGTCTTCCATTTTTCCAAATATGTAGGAAGACTTCAACACTCATAATGCGCTGGGCATGTTGCCACCCAAAGCCATGCCCACCAGTCTGCGATGGATTCGCTTACCAGAGTTAAATACCACCTTACTTTAATAGGAAATACTTCTTAGCAGAGGATCCAGCGCGTTACAGGCAGCGGCTAAAGGCTGCAGAGAATCGTAAATATGGAGAGAACGCGGAGTGGCCAACTTTAGTGATTCAGGATTAGGCAAAAACATGGTTTGGAAGATGGATTCATTATGTACAAATTAAACATTAATGTAACAATATAGCTCATTAAACAAATTTTTTTACATTTTGAGTTACAAAAAATGCTAACTACCTAAACCACATGCCCACAGTCCGGTTAATAACTGTTTCATACTAAACTGCTTTCTCGAAGAAGAAAAGTAAAAGTCTGATTGGCTGATAACATGATCACGGTAACACAACGAGGCTGTAAAAGTTGATTCGTGTAGAGATGAGTTTACCTGTTTGGCGACATGACTTTTAATGTCTCTGACAAACTAGCCACTTGTTAGCAATGCATTTTTTTACGAGATAAGTAAAAATGGAGTACTGATGAATTTTATGTTGTAGGGGAAAAATGTGAGCTTGCGTTAACCACAGACCCTATTTTAGACATTTAACCAAAAACCCATTAAAAAAACCCATTGAGCTAAAAGGTTGACCTACAAAAATACCTTATCCCAGCAGCACTCAACAGAGCCAAGACCTTCAGTAATAAATGTCTTGTTACACAAGGCTATCTAAATCACCAAACAGAACCTAAACCAAACATGTTATGAAAAAAAAAAATTAAACACTAGCGCATTGCAATTTCTCTTCTAACAACACAAGCCCTTGCTAACAAAACGTAACATGTAAAAAGCTTCAAAAGCACTCTCTGGTGGGAATAAATGCCAGAGGCATTCTAATAATCCTCTAAAGACACTGCTTAGATGCTGGAATCAATTACTCGTAATGACCAGGATCTTTAGTACAAATCAATAGAAGCTCAGATCAGATGCTTGGCCAGTGAGAGTCAAGCATTTAGCAGCTATTTCCGTGGCTCCTCACCTCACCCCTTTGTATTTGTGAGTAAACAGCGGTTCTGGCTCGGTGAAGCAGAAACGCTCTCATGGTCTTGTTTGATATTATGAAGGGAGGGATCAGAAGGAAACTCAGGGGAAGGTAATTGCAGCGGGCTGCTAATGGCGGGGACACCACAATTCAGGACACCTTCGCGCAGGACGCTCGATTGCACAGGTGTTCTTCTCTGTTATTTCTGCTCTCAAAGGCTCTTCTGTGATGAAGACACTCGCCACTAAATCCCCTACCTCTAGTGATAATGGGGCGGCAGAGAATGCGTCAGAACAAAGGTTTATCGAAAGGCAATCGTTGCAGACTCTCCTAAACACACGTTTTGTATTAAACACCAGCACTTAACACCAGCCAAAGCCTACATGATAGGGAGAACATTCTTTTTTAAAACACTCGGACAGACTGCAATTTAGTAGCTTCACAAAAAAAAGGGACCAACAGACAGACAACCTACAATTTTTAGGACTGATCCGTTACTTTTGTGATTGTCAGTATGAGACTTTCTGTGGAATTATTGCACCGGACCTTTCTGTCTCACCACTCCACGTACATTGTTAAAAGTGGTAACATGCAATTGTTACCCAAAACCAATCTAGCAATTACTGTAAATTTGGCGAAAAATTACGCTCAGCAAATTTTGCTCACGTTCAACTTCACGGTCACACGATTTTGCTGCATTGATCAACAGAAAGTTGCTTGAAAACAAAAAGTGGATTTTGTGTGAGCACCGCACTTTATATTGACAAATGACCTTTTCGAAACTTTGCTGAAATATCGCTAATGTGACCGCCTGAATGTTTACAGGTCAATATTGAAAACCTTGAAATGAATTGAAAACATTGACAATAAATGTTTGTATGCTTTTGTTTTTTAATTGTTGTGGGTTCAATATAATATTTAATACATAGTTCAGTCATGAAACTCACAATCAGTTACACACGCTGATTGGTTCTTCCAACGCCAATCAGAAGTACTTCCTAATGCATGTAACCATATACAGTATCTCACACCCTATAGGCAATAATGAAAAACGTCTTTCTATCCCTCCTCCACCCCAGTGCACCTGTAGAGGTCGTACAGTAAACAGTAAAAAGTAACCATTGCAAAACCATTAAAACGTTACAAAAACATATTACAAAAATAACTGTAAGGGCATATGATACATAAAACTGTATTAACCGTTATTTTTTACATTTTTAAATACAATTTATAATTTTATTTTCACAAACTGTGTCACATTTTCATTAGTCAAATGTTTTCCTTTGTTCGGTTTTCCCGCCACTCCTTTGTTACCATGGTCACTATCATTATGAGTTCATTTGGTTCAGCTGTGTTTGAGTAATCATCATTATTTGTGTTTGCTATATAAGTTGGTCCCTCAAATCCATTCTCTTTCCGATCACTGTTATGTTGTGTGTGGATCAAACTGTTTGCCTGTCTTCTAGATTGTAATTAAAACTTTGTATCTTAAATCTTAATCTTAAATATTCTTCCTGCAACTCACTGTGACTATACTGTACACAGCTTTAAAAAAAAAGTTACTTTATGTTTCTCCTTTTGGAAATTGATATTTAGGCCCCGTTTACACGTACATGGTTATTTTGAAAAACGGAGACATTTCCCTTCGGTTGTGCCCCTCGTTTACACGCAAACGGAGAATTATCCTCTGAAAACGATTCTTTCTAAAAACTCCGGCCAGAGTGGAGATTTTGGAAAACATTTTCACGTTTGCATGTAAACTGAGAAAAACTGAGTTTTAGGCAGTCCACGTCACAGTATGCGACAGAACTTGCACTGCGTCAAAAGTGCGACCTATATTTTCGGGATTCTGATTGGCTAAAGTGGGCTTGAGCTTCTCGTTACACTGCCACCTATAGGTTTGTCATGCTCTTGACGGCATATACACGGGTTCGTGTAAACGAACACTTTTCTAAAAACGGAGAGGGGTGAAATGTCCGTTTATGAAAATAACCGGCCACGTGTAAACGTAGCCTTAGGCCTACTAATTCAGCTCATTATTTGGTATTTTAGGTTTAGTCAACACTGTAAAGAAAAAAGAAAAAAAAGTTGCTGCCTCAAATTTTTTAAATACAATCAACTTTGATGTTTAAGTCATTTCGACCTTAATTACATTAAACTGCATTAAAAAATTAGTTGAATTTTGTATAACTTATTAAAAAAAAATTGCTTAACTTATAGCACTGTAAATACGTTGTCAGAACGTATTGATAATATAATTGTTTACAGTAAATTGTATGTGCTTTTTGCAAATGTAATTGTTTAGTAGTTGTTTTTATTCAAATTGTGGTCTTGTTTCACTTCTCGAACCAGAAAAAAATGTAGGGCGGGACTTGATTTTGTCCATGGGGAATTGATTGGATGGTTGTGGTTTGCTATTGGTTGATCTCATGTGAGTGACAGGTTGCCCCGCCCTCATCATCAGAGAAGAGATGTCGCTGCAAGAGGGAGGGAGGTTATTTTGATTCAAAATTATGAGGGAAACATAATATAATGTTTAAATCTTTAATAATAAAAAAGACATTTCATACAAATATAAAAATGGTACAATTTTATTTCATGGTGACTTTAAACCTCTACAATAACAATTTCAGCGACATTTTAATTGAATCTATTTTAATTGAATGCCCATGATACTTTCCTAATCTATAGCAAACATCTTCATGCATCAATATAATTCTCCCACAGCCTAATTGTTCTCAATCCATTTAAAAAGAATAGGTTACATTTATATCTTCTGATCATAAAAAAAATACTTCATATATTTAAATGCATTTGATAGATAAACCCAAATAATCCAAAGTGACTCTTTGTTTTTGAAAAAATCTAGCCAACAAACTAAATACATTTACAGTATCACAGTATTGTGCATTATTTCCATATGTCCATTACCATATTCATCATAAAACATTATATTCATATTATATAAATAGGTCAATGGAATGATTGCTAAATATATTTCAGACTGAATAAATATATGCTCAATTTCAAACATAAAAGAAATACAAAAAACTACAACAGCAATATAATACTGATAAGGATGTGATCTCTACTGAGCATTTTGGCTTTATTAAATCAAGCAGTTTCGCTGCTTCTCGGTCACTACACATTCCTGTACTGGGTGAAGAGATTGTAGAGGACCCTCAGCGTGGACTTGAGGTCACAGTTGACAATGTCTAAAGAGACACATAAAAGATCTGAACATGACTGAGGAATGACTGTATACACTGTTCATTTCAATATAATGTCAAGTGCTGCTTCTAAAATGAATTGACATTGCACTTTTTAAGTGTATTAAGTAACATGGTCATGAAAGTATACTCTCTTTAAGCACACTACATGTGCACATTCAGTACAATTAAGCACACTTATGGCGCTTTTCCATTACCAGTACCAGCTCGACTCGCCTCGGCTCGGCTCGGCTCGCGTTTCGCTCCGTTTTCCATTGCATATAGTACTTCCACAATAGTACCTGGTCGTCATAGCGACGCGACACACACCCGCTACCCACACACACAGGACAATGGAGGAAATCGAGTGTATGCTGTTTTACATAATATTAGTAATGGGAATATCACACAATCTCTGGCAAAACTATTAAAAAATGTCGGGGTTATTCGGGATCCTCCGTCTGGCGCGTGCAATAATGACGCAGTGAATAGTGACGATTATCTCTGACCAATCAGCAGTCTGCCGTGTGTCACGTCACAGTTTAGTATCGCCTCAGCTCGGAAGCAGGTACCGGTACAACTTTTAGACAGTGGAAAACCAAACAAAGGCGAGTCGAGGCAAGGCGAGCCAAGGCGAGCTGGTACTGTGCAGTGGAAAACCGCCATTATACAGTGTTGCTAAGTAAAAAGAGCCCACATCAATATCATGTTCTGGATACTAGCTAATAGCTATATTTTAATCTCTCGCCCTGCAATGAGAAATAATAAAGATGCTTGCCTTAGAAATCACCACTAATAATTAACAGCAACACATTTCATGGTGTCAATGTATTTTGCATTAAACCTCATTTGGTAGCAGCCGCCCATAAGGCATATTCTCAGTTAGATCATCTGCGCCACATTAACCAGATGTTGTTTAAGCCTTGTGATCACACAGAGGAACTCTGTTGCGGCGCAATGAAAATGCAATTGTAAATGCAGCATGCGATTGAGGCATTAAACAAAGCCTTCGAGTAAAGCAACCACAGCACAACTCCAGCCCCATCTGCTGATTAGCTTCTCATTCAAGTAGTTCAACAGCGACAGTAGAGGAGATCAATTCAACTGATACACATGGCAACTCTTCTTAACTACAATAAACTACTGCAATCAGGCATCATGTCATGACTGTTCATTAGAAATCAAGCACTGAAGCACATTATTCATTACAAGGATTGCAAGACGCTGAGAGAAAAGTTTAATCTCACCCTCTGGCCTGGGCTTTGGCTTCTCCAAATCGCCATCTTGCATCAGTTCAAAGGAAAATGAAACATTGTGCACCTAAAACATTACATGCGAAACAATGCTGTGAGTCAGTGACATTGAGAAATCAATTATTTTAAAACAAATAATGGCATTAAAAAATAAAAACTGCCTTTTTTTGTTAATGCATTTTACTGTTCTTTATTGTGAACAATTCATTAGTGTATATCATTTTTTGGACCTTGTAATCTTTAAAAGGTACACTATGTCATTTTTGTCAATTATATTCTGATTAATTTCGGGTGGGTCGCGGGTGGATATGATAAATCATTATTAACGAAAATATCAACTACATTCTCTAAAATATGAGCATGTTCCATTACAGTTTACGTTTCAAGGGAGTAAAGCCTGTTTATGCCATTAAGAAAATGAAATTCTGTCAAATCAATTTTGTTTTAAAGAAATGTTCATTTAAAAGCAGCGCTCATTCATCAGTGTATTATACCAGAGATGCGCGCATCAACCGCCGCCGAGTCCGCCGTTGAATGTGATGATAATCAATTTATCCTCACGTGTTACAACACATAAGAATAATAGTAATTTGACCAACGGGTCCGGATACTTAAATCAGAGAAAATTATTGGTGCGGGTGAGTGGCAGGTGGATGATTTGTTTTTGGCTGTGGATTCGGTTGACGTTTTTAATGAAGTACGACTCGCATTTACTGGGGAATATCCGATTTGTCTGCTTACATGGCAGACGCAAATGCACGTATCCGATTCATATCTGATTTTTTTCCACATATGAGTGAGGCCTGAAACCGATCTGAGAATATCGGAATCCATGTGCTTTTTTCCTGCTTGCACGTTCGCCGGTCATATCCGATCTGTGCCACATGAGAGGAAAAAATCGGAATTGGGTCACTTGAACCATGCAGTGTAAATGGGGACAAAAAGTCATCATCTCCGCGTCGCTTTTACAACATTTTAAATCCCTCAGTTCTAGACATCCACGAAAAAGCCAAGCCGATGTTGATTCTTGTTTTGTAACGAGCTCTGTCGCATTGTCTTTTCTCTCCTCTGTTCGCTGGTTGTTTAAAACGGGTGATTTCCCGGAAGTTGGAGATTTAGCGGCTCCATGTCAACCTTTTTCACTCATTGTGACAACTAACCTATGAAACTCCATATACGCTTCAAAGTAGCCATAGCAACTTTACTCTATTTACGGATATGACCAGATACACACTGGCGAGTGATGTATGTACGGGATTTCCCGCCAAAAAAAAATCTTGCTAGGTCTAAAATATAAACACTTACAATATGCTTACCATAGTGAATCAGTGTAAGACAAAAACACGTTTTGGAAGAAGAATTGATGATGTATTGACATTAAATTTTTTTTTTTTTTTTACAAAAAAAGTTACGTATTATACCTTTAATAACACTGTCCCTCCATTAACAGTCCTTTCCACCCACATTTTCAAGCTTCAGAAAGTAATTATAAAAGTAATCCATATGAATCAAGCAGTTTAATCCAAGTCTTCTGAAGAGACTTTGTCGTATAATATGATGAACTGATGATTTATAATATGAGAACTTGAAAATGAAAGTGCAAACATTCTCATGCAAGCATGTTTGAGCTGCCATTAACCATATTTGATGTGCTCTTTGTACGGTATGTACATTTATAGAAAATGTAATCCGCATGATTCATATAGATTACTTTTACAATGCCTTTAAGAACTTTTTGAAGCTTGAACATTTTGGTGGATCATTAAAATACAGTGCCTGTATTGACAATGTAGGCATTGTTTTCTTTTCCAATAAGACATTTTTACTCAGAATCATGTCTCAAAACAGAGGTCAGTAGTAATTTCTATTTAATGCCTATTTTAATCTTATAATTATTAAGTATATTGTCACAGTAATGCACCTTATGATCAAAATTTTCAGGGATGAGGAAGAAGTTATAGAGGGGCACAAAGTATCCTTCTAGGAGTCCCATCAGTAAGACCAGGTACACGCCATCTGCAAACTGGAGGGAATCGCAAAACATTAAGATTTCGTTTTTTTGGATATGCACATACATGACTGTCTGTGATATTCTGTGAGTCAAAATCACGTTACCTGCGTTTCCAGGTCTGACACATCCAGATTTAACTTGTTTAAGTGCTTGTTCACAAATGTGTTAAGAGTCTGAAAAAAAGAGAGACCAAAAGTTCAGAGTCAAGAGTCAAAGCTCTCAGTGAGTAAAACCTCTCAAGAAATAGTGTGATGTGCTCTTGCCTTTTTCACTACATTCAGCTTATCTGGCGCATGGTCAAAAAGGGTATCGAAGGCGTCTCGCTCTGTTAGAGTAAAATATGACATGATTGCTCATTTGCAGGGAGGCAATAGAAAACATTTACAGTCAAATTTTATGTTGAGGTTTAGTACATCACATCAACTGTGAACGTTTGACAACAACAAAGTGTCTAAATACTTCTTGCAGGTACATTTTAGAAAAGCCTTTTTTTCTAATTCTGCTGCTCTGCATTGCTACTAAAATCACTTAATTTTTTTTCCTGTCCATTTAAAGTTTAATTTTATATATTTTGGATAAAATACTATATTAGTGTACTACATATTTAATGTTACTTTAAAGTCCCCCTGGAGTGAACATCAAGTTTTTAATGTTGTTTATATGTCTATGTGATGTATGCTTTAAGAAAAAAACATGTGCAAATTCATGTGTCAACACCATTGCTGAGTATGTTCTCCTTAAAACTGCAGTGAATCTCAAAAACGCGTTTGAAATCACTAGTGTTTCTGACATCACAAACTACCTTGTAACCAATCAGATCAACGTGTGATCGTCAACGAGTGGATCTCTGAGCTGGAGTGAGTGAGTGGAGGCGGGGCTCATTTGCATATTCATAGAATCGCGTATACTAAATGAGGAAAGGGTGTTGAGTTACATTCAAGCTATTTTAAGGCATGAAGACTTTTTTCAAGGGAAAAAAAAACTTTTAAATATGTTTAAAGGAACACTCCACTTTTTTTGGAATCTCTCCTAGAGTTAAACAGTTTTACCGTTTTCGAATCCATTCAGCCGATCTCCGGGTCTGGCGGTAGCACTTTTAGCATAGCTTAGCATAGATAATTGAATCTGATTAGACCGTTAGCATCTCTCTCAAAAAAATGACCAAAGAGTTTCGATATTTTTCCTATTTAAAACTTGACTCTTCTGTAGTTACATCGTGTACTAAGTGATTTTCTAGAAAATCACAACTTTTAATTTTGCGTCGGTCTTAGTACACGATGTAACTACAGAGGAGTCAAGTTTTAAATAGGAAAAATATCGAAACTCTTTGGTCCTTTTTTTGAGAGATGCTAACGGTCTAATCAGATTTAATGATCTATGCTAAGCTATGCTAAAAGTGCTACCGCCAGACCCGGAGATCGGCTGAATGGATTTGAAAACAGTAAAACTCAATTGTTTAACTCTAGAGGAGTTGTAAAATGAGCCTATTTCTAAAAAAAAGTGGAGTGTTCCTTTAAGGGATAAAATGATTGACTACAGTGCGACATTTTTGTTTACACATTAAATCAATTTGCTATTCAAAAATGTCTCATTTCATTAGAAAAAAAAAATCTATTTTAAAAATCTATCTATCTAATACAGATACATTCATACATTGTTCAAAATGTTATTCAGGCCACTGTAAATACATTTTAGTATAAGCAAACATAATAATACACACCATATCTTCCAGACAATGCCCTATGGGGGAAGGAAAAAAAGGATTATTATTTCAAAGATAATTTGAGCAACAAAAGAGACACACAATCTATTTATCTTTGACTGAAAGGGTTTTACACAAACAGTCACTAAATGGCAAAATAACAAGCAAAATCAGAGGGTCGTATCAAGAGTGCCAGGATGAAAGGCAAACAAAAAGATTAGGGGGGAAGGGGATGCTCCGGTCCCAGGAGCGGGCCGATCAAACAGAACTGGGTTCCAGGATATTGGCCTAGTGGACGTGTGCCCAGCAGCGGCTCCACAGTCAGTTCTGCCGGGGCAGAGGCATGTCTCAGCAGCTGCTGCCCGAGGAGCTGCTCTCTGCCTTATCTCGAGCCCGCTGGACCACTGATAATCAGCAGCAGCGGTGGAGAACTGGCAGAGCAACCTCTACAACCACTGCAAATCACACACACACACCCTGTACACCACTGCTACATGACTCTCATGTCACCGCATGATAAAGCCAGCGGATGCCTGATCATATTTTAACATGTAAACTAAACATATACACGTTAAACAATACAACAGACACTTGTCCTCTGCCTTATTGTTCATCTTCTCAATTTTTTTGTCCTGCAAAAGGGTATTAGGCCCCGATATACTCACGGCGAAGTACTTTTTTGCTCTTTGTTTAGGGGTAAAAAGAAATCGAAATACGCGACCAGCAGAAAACTGTTAGTGAACATCTCGACGACACCCACACTGCTGAGAGCAACGTTTAGATGTAAATATGTGCTGCGCGCTTTCCTCTCAATAACAAAATAAACACAACAAAAATGACAACGGTTAGAAAACAGAAGTTAAGAAAGCATCTGATATCGCGATGTGGATGTTTGTACCAGCTCTGCAATTCGGCACTCCAGTTAAGTCACGTCAAGCACTTTATACAGTAGATTACTTTAAAGCAGCAGCTTTACAGTATTAAACATGAAAAACAAGGTCAGTGACTTTTTGAATTAGAATTACAACTTCAGTTTCTACTATAAAGCGCGTGCTCCAGTGTGTTTATGTTTTCACTCACAGACATCTGACCTCGACGTGGATCAGACTCTCAACTGATCCACGTCTACCTATGCGAATACGAGGCCTATCACATCATCCATATATTAGCTCCTTCAGTATTATCAGCAGCTGTCGCGTTTCTCAGGAGCGAATTACCCTCCTCCATCCCCAGCTCCACCTCTCGTCAGTCAGGATTTGGCATTCAGATTCCCCTTTGAATCAGACTAAATTCTCGAATTATGTTGTACATTAAAATCTTGAATTAATGATATCTGCAATACATTCATATTGGTTCTGTATGCTAATTGTCAATCGTATTTGACGATAGTGGTCCTGACAGAACTTAGTGTTGGCCTGATTTTGTTCGAAATGACGTCACACAGGTTCATTCTGCATTTTCGCTTGAAGTATATCGGGGCTTTTAGCATTATAAATGCATTTATAGCATATCAAGTTTTTTTATAGATCAACATTAGTGCATTCTCATAAACTAAGAATAAAGAGTAGCTTATTTTATAGTAGAATTTATTCATCTTGTTAATGTTTATAGAATATATTGTTGGTCACAGTTAGTTCAGTGCATTAATGCTAACTATTGTGTTAATGTTAACATGTCGTTCTGTAAAGTGTTACTCTTTTATTTGCAAGGCCTGTTATGAATAAAAAATAAAAACATACTCTATGTTGCCAGTAATTTCCTCCTGAATCTGCCGAGACTGAAGTATTCCCTCTCGTTTCTGTTGGGATAGAGAAACATTTGACTAAATAATGTAAAAAGCAAGGGCAAGTTTTTAACATTTATCAGAAATTCACCATGGCAAACAAAGCTTCTGTTATTGTGATTACTGTAACATCACAATAAAATAAGATACCAAGTTAAAACAGTATTACTATGGTGTGTTTATGGTCAAAGGTTATTTAAAAAACGTGATCTTGTAGCTCATTCATGAAACACCAAACAGAATGAATATCCTTGTAAATGTAAAATTATTCAGTCAATTGCCATATTGCAACAATATGGATTTATGACTATTTACACAGAACTTTTACAAAGGTTGTTGCTCATGTTTTCATTCAGGTCCATTGTGACAAGACCCTTATATGTGAGTAAAACAATATAGCAACTGAGAAGCTTAAAGCAAATTGATTAGCTAGAAGTTATGAACGGAGAAATAAAAGCACCTGGACCACGACTACTTGAATGGACACATGGTCTGGCAGTCTGATAGGGGCCCGGAAATGCTGAGAAAGAGCCACCAGCAGGTGAAGAATGGCCACACTGTTCTTCGCATGAACCGCTGAGAAAAACACAACAGAATAAACAGCAGAAGCAACAACAGGAGGGATCTAATGCTTTCGAAACTAGCTTGCTATTTCTGGCCGCTCCTAAATTGCCTATAAGCAGAATCAGTGAAATACCCAGTGACCACAATTGACCCGTTGTAGGAAGTTTGATTGACAGGTGATCTGACCAATCATACTGACCATCCGCCAATTTGTCCGACAAAGCAGTCAGGAGAGTTAGTGTATTAACATGGGAGGATTTGAACTTGAAAAAACGGTGTGTACTGACACCCTTTCCACGGTTAAACAACATTATTCTTGTCATTCATGTTTATTTGATGCTATAAATGAACTAGAAGGAAGAGATGATCGGTTCACGAGCAGCTTTAACTGATGGTTTACAGCAATCTGTCAGACACATTAAAGAGCCACAAAACGGTATTTTGTGTTTAAATTTCTTTTTTAAAAATGACCAAATTTGAAAGGTGAGACTTTGTTTAATATCAAAAGTAACCCAAAAGTAATCTGGTCTGTCAGCGCGTTGTCAGTGTCCTCTCTGCTCCGCGATGTTTTGCTCAATGCGTGAGAACACAGTGTGGCGTGAGAGCGGCGTAGCTTGTCAGACATAGCAACAGTAACTAAAGGGGGCGGGTCTTTGCGAACGGTCAATTGGTGTTAAAAAGAATAAAACGAACTGTTCTGGTGGCAAAAAGGGAAAGACAGCTGAGTGATGAACAGTGATGAACAGTATAATATAGCGTGCCAAATAGAAAAGAAGCCAAAGCTACAGTACATACAGTCAACATTCCATTTAATGTTCCTGGAGGAAACTTGGAGGGTGTCATTGATCTTTTCCAGCACAGTCTGCAGCTTCTGTTTCTGAGCGATCTCACACTGAGTCATCTCAGCCACATTCAGCTTCTCTCCCTCCAGTTTCTCTGGGAATAAATACACAATACATTACTGGGTCTTAATGGAACAACAATAAAGGCTCTTTTCCAGAACAGATTCCTCACCGAAGAGTTTTTGAAGAACCTGCCCATCGTAGAGGTCTTCAGCTAGATCCTTAACAATGATTCTCTCTCCCACCAACACGTCATTGATCCAATCAATGAGCACCTGCCAAGAAACACCGGAGAAGTGGGATCTTTGAAAAATGACTAATTGAATATGCATGTTAATACCGTACCGCAAACTACCCTTGCGAGTTGCAATCATCCATGCATCACAAAGTATCATGGGATTTGGTTATTAGTACCGTAAGTGAATGTCTTGAAATAATGTTTCACATTATTCTAAGGATGATATACAATTATAAACATATATACTGTACTTTGATTTCTTTTTATATATAATTTATGTTGTGAATGCCAATGTGATCTTTTGAGTCTGTATTTTACTTTGATGTACACTCTAACATAAAAATTATTTATAGTAGAAAAGGTTGTTTGCACAAAGAAAAATTGGTTATTTTAAGAACTTTTCATCTTTTGTTTTTTTGGGGAACCAAAAATGTGACCCTGGTCACATGTCGCACGGCTATATTTGTGGCAATACATTGTATGGGTCAAAATTCTAGTTTTTTCTTTTATGCCAAAAATTATTAGGATATTAAGAAAAGATCATGTTCCATGAAGATATTTTGTAAATTTTCTACTGTAAATATATAAAAACTATATTTTTGTGAGTGGATGCAGCACAATCGTGAACATAAATTAACAACTTTAAAGGAGATTTTCTCAATGTTTAGATTTTTTTTCACCCTCAGATTCCAGATTTTCAATAGTTGTATCTTGACCAAATATTGTCCTATCCTAACAAACCATACATCCATGGAAAGCTTATTTATTCAGGGTTCAGATTATGTATAGATATCAATTTTTTTTTAAATTTACCCATGTGACTGGTTTTGTGGTCCAGGTTCACAAATGTTTTTTTTTATGGCGTACAATTACAGGGTTTGAACAATGAGTCTCTTTGCATGATAGATGACATCTGTCCCACTAGACTAACTTGTTACACTTGAGAGTTGCAAGTCAAGAGAGTGAACGAAAAAGGCCAAAGCTCTCGAAGAAGAAGAACAGTTGATTTACCTTCATCAGCTCTTGGAGTTTGGGATCATTCTTTGAGTTGGGATCAACCATGGTACGGACTTCATTCTCGTCTTTTGAGAGAAATGGGAAATACAGCCGCTTTTAGAGGCTTACAGAGGCTGTGTGGTTGAACTCTGAATTAGTAATGTTGAGAAATGTTACCAAGCATGGTGTCTTCAGGGCCCAGCTCAAAGGGTGTGGGGCTGAGGGGCAGATTGATCGCATTCATACCCTCCTCCTGGAGCTCAGACACTATGAAAAGAAATGCACCACAACACATGACATAAAAAGATTTTCTCTTGAACCACTTCATGCTTCAAGTCATGAAAAACTGAATTTGCCTTCACAAGATCTCAATGTACGATGATATATACAGTATATCTGAACTCAACCCTGAACTCAAGACCTTTCATTGAAGCTGAACCTCTGCAACTTTCTTATGTCAAACAAATTAATAAATGAACATCTTTATATGCCAAGCCTCGTCCGTTCATAAACTTGGTCCATTAGTCACAGCCAGGTTAAAAAAAGAGAAAAAATTAGAAGCAAAATTACTTTGGATACTTAGTCTTGTTATTGAAAAATCATCAGTGTTTTGATGCAAGAAACCTTGAGTAACTTAATATTTTCGCTCAAACTATTATAATGTTGTATGATATGACCTCATAAATTGTAGCATCATCTAGCAGCAATACTCAAAAAACTGGCAGAGCTGAACACACATCTCTTTTAAAGCTGTGCCTCTCATCACTGGAGGTCAGTTATGCAGTATTAGCCTCACCGGGGAGGGGTGAGGCTAATACTCTCATTTAATGCTATGCATTCATCCCTGAACACGTTCAGATTAACAAAAGGACTACAATTCAGACCTTCAATCAATACAGCAATATTTGCCCAAATGAAGAATGTTCAGAAACCAGTACAAAATATCTAAAATCCCATTTCAACATTATGTTGAAGATGAAGAATGTATTTTTTATTAGACTAAATATTCTAAATTATAATTATATCTATATTATAACATGAAAAATATTTCTAGCATTATTTTCTTATAAATCCTGATTTTGCCGAGTTAGACGCGTTCCTGGGTCAATATTGGGTTTTGTTGATCCTGAAACAACATTTCTGCCTGAAAATGTAAGCCTATAACCCCAAACCTAGAATGAATGAATGAATGAATGAATGAATGGATGAATGGATGAATGAACGAACGAATTAATGAATAAATGGATGATTGATTGAATGAATGAATGAATTAACAAAAGAATGAACGGACTAATGAACAAACGAATGAATGAATGAATGAATGAACAAATTAATGAATGAACGAAAGAATGAACAGACAAATGAACAAACTAATGAATGAACGAATTAATAAATTACTGTAGGAGTGAATGAACAAATAAATGAATGAATGAACAAATGAATGAATGAATAAATGAATGAGTGAATGATTGATTGAATGAATGAGATGAGGAGAAAAATGTAACAAATGAATGAACGAATGAATAAACAAATGAACGAACAAATAAATTAATGATTTAATTAATTAATGAGCGAACAAACATGAATGAATGAACGAACGAACGAATGAACGAATGAACGAATGAATAAATGAATGAACGAATGAATGAATGAACGAACGAATGAATGAGGCATTTATATAGTGCTTTACAATGCACTACTGTAAGCACTTTACAATCATATCAGGGGTCTCTCCTCACTAACCATGTTCAGTATCCAAATGTATGAAGCACTTATCTGGTTGAAAGCCTAAATTTGACATAAACTGTAAACTTGCCCCTCAAAATTGATTGATTGATTTCTGACTGCATATCTCGCAATTCTGACTTTATATTTTGCAATCGTTGAGCACGTTCGCACATGCGCAGTCTTCAAAAACGCTGCTTTAAATCTCTTGACAAACTAAAAGACGTAAATTACATTTGTATGTATTCTAAATAAATAACACGGGTTGTACTGAATGTCAGCTTGCTTATTTTGCTAAAGATAAGGATTTATTCAGTCTACATCTCATGTAAACTAAACTCTGCTTCTAACCACAGCTCGAGAGCTCTCGTTTCAACCACACAAGTTTGCGATGCTGTTTGCGAACGTTCGTTGGAACGATGGTTTCGGGAAACAACAAATCGTTGAACTATGCTGATAACGACGGAACTTGCGACCATAGTTGGCTAACGATGCTTTCGGGAAACGCACCCCAGGTCGGACTTTATATCTCACAATTGCAACTTTATATATCGCAATTGCAACTTTATATCTCACAATTCTGACTTTATATCTTGCAATTCTGACTTTATATCTCGCAATTCTGACTTTATATCTCACAATTCTGACTTTATATCTCGCAATTCTGTCTTTATATCTCGCAATTCTGACTTTATATCACGCAATTCTGACTTTATATCACGCAATTCTGTCTTTATATCTCGCAATTCTGTCTTTATATCTCGCAATTCTGACTTTATATCTCACAATTCTGATTTTATATCTCGCAATTCTGACTTTATATCTCGCAATTCTGTCTTTATATCTCGCAATTCTGACTTTTTTATCTTGCAATTCTGACTTTATATCTCGCAATCCTGACTTTATATCTCGCAATTCTGTCTTTATATCTCGCAATTCTGACTTTATATCTCGCAATTCTGTCTTTATATCTCGCAATTCTGACTTTTTATCTCGCAATTCTGACTTTATATCTCGCAATTCTGACTTTATATCTCGCAATTCTGTCTTTATATCTCGCAATTCTGTCTTTATATCTCGCAATTCTGACTTTTTATCTCGCAATTCTGACTTTATATCTCGCAATTCTGACTTTATATCTCGCAATTCTGACTTTATATCTCGCAATTCTGTCTTTATATCTCGCAATTCTGTCTTTATATCTCACAATTCTGACTTTTTATCTCGCAATTCTGACTTTATATCTCACAATTCTGACTTTATATCTCGCAATTCTGACTTTATATCTCGCAATTCTGTCTTTATATCTCGCAATTCTGACTTTTTTATCTTGCAATTCTGACTTTATACCTCGCAATCCTGACTTTATATCTCGCAATTCTGTCTTTATATCTCGCAATTCTGACTTTTTTATCTTGCAATTCTGACTTTATATCTCGCAATCCTGACTTTATATCTCGCAATTCTGTCTTTATATCTCGCAATTCTGACTTTATATCTCGCAATTCTGTCTTTATATCTCGCAATTCTGACTTTTTATCTCGCAATTCTGACTTTATATCTCGCAATTCTGACATTATATCTCGCAATTCTGTCTTTATATCTCGCAATTCTGTCTTTATATCTCGCAATTCTGACTTTTTATCTCGCAATTCTGACTTTATATCTCGCAATTCTGACTTTATATCTCGCAATTCTGTCTTTATATCTCGCAATTCTGACTTTATATCTCGCAATTCTGTCTTTATATCTCGCAATTCTGACTTTTTATCTCGCAATTCTGACTTTATATCTCGCAATTCTGACATTATATCTCGCAATTCTGTCTTTATATCTCGCAATTCTGACTTTTTATCTCGCAATTCTGACTTTATATCTCGCAATTCTGACTTTATATCTCGCAATTCTGACTTTATATCTCGCAATTCTGTCTTTATATCTCGCAATTCTGTCTTTATATCTCACAATTCTGACTTTTTATCTCGCAATTCTGACTTTATATCTCACAATTCTGACTTTATATCTCGCAATTCTGACTTTATATCTCGCAATTCTGTCTTTATATCTCGCAATTCTGACTTTTTTATCTTGCAATTCTGACTTTATACCTCGCAATCCTGACTTTATATCTCGCAATTCTGTCTTTATATCTCGCAATTCTGACTTTTTTATCTTGCAATTCTGACTTTATATCTCGCAATCCTGACTTTATATCTCGCAATTCTGTCTTTATATCTCGCAATTCTGACTTCATATCTTGCAATTCTGTCTTTATATCTCGCAATTCTGACTTTATATCTCGCAATTCTGACTTTTTTATCTTGCAATTCTGACTTTATATCTCGCAATCCTGACTTTATATCTCGCAATTCTGCCTTTATATCTCGCAATTCTGACTTCATATCTTGCAATTCTGTCTTTATATCTCGCAATTCTGACTTTTTATCTTGTCATTCTGACTTTATATCTCGCAATTCTGACTTTTTATCTCGCAATTCTGACTTTATATCTCGCAATTCTGACTTTATATCTCGCAATTCTGACTTTATATCTCGCAATTCTGACTTTATATCTCGCAATTCTGTCTTTATATCTCGCAATTCTGTCTTTATATCTCGCAATTCTGACTTTTTATCTCGCAATTCTGACTTTATATCTCGCAATTCTGACTTTATATCTCGCAATTCTGACTTTATATCTCGCAATTCTGTCTTTATATCTCGCAATTCTGTCTTTATATCTCACAATTCTGACTTTTTATCTCGCAATTCTGACTTTATATCTCACAATTCTGACTTTATATCTCGCAATTCTGACTTTATATCTCGCAATTCTGTCTTTATATCTCGCAATTCTGACTTTTTTATCTTGCAATTCTGACTTTATACCTCGCAATCCTGACTTTATATCTCGCAATTCTGTCTTTATATCTCGCAATTCTGACTTTTTTATCTTGCAATTCTGACTTTATATCTCGCAATCCTGACTTTATATCTCGCAATTCTGTCTTTATATCTCGCAATTCTGACTTTATATCTCGCAATTCTGTCTTTATATCTCGCAATTCTGACTTTTTATCTCGCAATTCTGACTTTATATCTCGCAATTCTGACATTATATCTCGCAATTCTGTCTTTATATCTCGCAATTCTGTCTTTATATCTCGCAATTCTGACTTTTTATCTCGCAATTCTGACTTTATATCTCGCAATTCTGACTTTATATCTCGCAATTCTGACTTTATATCTCGCAATTCTGTCTTTATATCTCGCAATTCTGTCTTTATATCTCACAATTCTGACTTTTTATCTCGCAATTCTGACTTTATATCTCGCAATTCTGTCTTTATATCTCGCAATTCTGACTTTTTTATCTTGCAATTCTGACTTTATACCTCGCAATCCTTACTTTATATCTCGCAATTCTGTCTTTATATCTCGCAATTCTGACTTTTTTATCTTGCAATTCTGACTTTATATCTCGCAATTCTGACTTTATATCTCGCAATTCTGACTTTTTTATCTTGCAATTCTGACTTTATATCTCGCAATCCTGACTTTATATCTCGCAATTCTGCCTTTATATCTCGCAATTCTGACTTCATATCTTGCAATTCTGTCTTTATATCTCGCAATTCTGACTTTTTATCTTGCCATTCTGACTTTATATCTCGCAATTCTGACTTTTTATCTCGCAATTCTGACTTTATATCTCGCAATTCTGACTTTATATCTCGCAATTCTGACTTTATATCTCGCAATTCTGTCTTAATATCTCGCAATTCTGTCTTTATATCTCACAATTCTGACTTTATATCTCACAATTCTGACTTTATATCTCGCAATTCTGACTTTATATCTCGCAATTCTGTCTTTATATCTCGCAATTCTGTCTTTATATCTCGCAATTCTGTCTTTATATCTCGCAATTCTAACTTTATATCTCGCAATTCTGTCTTTATATCTCGCAATTCTAACTTTATATCTCGCAATTCTGACTTTATATCTCGCAATTCTGACTTTATATCTCGCAATTCTGTCTTTATATCTCGCAATTCTGAATTTATATCTCACAATTCTGACTTTATATCTCGCAATTCTGACTTTGTATCACGCAATTCTGACTTTGTATCTCGCAATTCTGACTTTATATCTCGCAATTCTGACTTTGTATCTCGCAATTCTGACTTTGTATCACGCAATTCTGACTTTATATCTCGCAATTCTGACTTTATATCTCGCAATTCTGACTTTATATCTCGCAATTCTGACTTTGTATCACGCAATTCTAACTTTATATCTCGCAATTCTGACTTTATATCTCGCAATTCTGACTTTATATCTCGCAATTCTGACTTTGTATCACGCAATTCTGACTTTATATCTCGCAATTCTGACTTTATATCTCGCAATTCTGACTTTGTATCTCGCAATTCTGACTTTATATCTCGCAATTCTGACTTTATATCTCGCAATTCTGACTTTATATCTCGCAATTCTGTCTTTATATCTCGCAATTCTGTCTTTATATCTCGCAATTCTAACTTTATATCTCGCAATTCTGTCTTTATATCTCGCAATTCTAACTTTATATCTCGCAATTCTGACTTTATATCTCGCAATTCGGACTTTATATCTCGCAATTCGGACTTTATATCTCGCAATTTCTAACTTTATATTTCGCAATTTCAACTTTATATATCTCAATTCTAACTCTGTATCTTGCAATTTAGACTTTATATCGCTCAGGTCGAACTTTATATCTCGCAATTCTGACTTTATTTCTCGCAATTGTGAGAAAAAAAGTCAGAATTGGAAGATGTAAACTCGCAATTGTGAAAAAAAAAGCCTGAATTAAGAGATAAAAAGTCACAATTATCTTTGAAGTTGTTTTATTCCGTGGCGGAAAAAAGCTTTCATAATTATCTGCCAGTAGTTTTTTTGTTAACTATTTAACTAATAACTAATTATCTGGTAGTATTGTTAGTTTTAAGATTTGAAGTACACTTCAGGTGCACATTCTGCACAATTAAGCACACTTCTTTTTCACAAGGGATTGCAATTCGCTCTATGACATGAATATGCCGTCAGCGGGGAATTGCTATCATTAGTTAGCGTGCTACTGTTATAGTGGACATAGGACGTGTAACTCTCAAACCTATTAACAGATCAGTGTTATTAATGCTTATAGATTAAGCCTCTGAATCTTGCTGTTCCATTGAATCCCTCATTTAATTGACCCTGTCTGCCATCCTGTGAATCAGCACATGGTGTCTCAAGCAGGTGATCTTCTAAACACCCTCTCCGTCTCCATCTGCCCAGTGGCCCGTCGATACTGGCCGATCACTAAAGCAATGCTGGAGCACATCTCTGTGAGAGCCAATCCAGAAGAAGAATCGGTACAGATCCCTAGAGATATCGACATCCTGTTTTTAATCAACGCCGAATCCTGCCATCGCTGCTGCTTCTAACAGCGGAGGGCAAGGAGAAGCAACTTCCCAATGAACTCTCAGGTTTAGCACTTATCCATAACAGCAGATTTACAGCTTGTAAATGAACTTTTGACAAGATTTTTCATTTCTCTCGGGGTGCCAGATGCTACTTCCTGCTTGCGGTTCTTTCTCTCAGTGAAAATCTAAACCCACAAATAAACATAGCTAACTAAATATGTATCTGCCACATGGGACCAAAGAAAAAAGAAAAGAAAAAAAGACAAACAATTCCATCACTCCTATATATAGCCTACTGTAATATATATATATATGAATGTCAGATTATCTGCAGTGACATTATGAATGAGCAATGGATGTCAGCATACTCAGAAATACACAAACAACACACTTCTCAAGTTTTTTTCTTCTTATGTTTGGATTACAGATTTTTTAGGAAAAATTAAGAAAACAAATATGTTGTTATAACATCATTATGAAACATTTCTGACAGTCTCCTGATTATATTCACAACATAATTTGGTTACTCTTTATTTTAGGGTGTCCTTTTTACAGTGTAATTATACGTTTAAGCACTGAGTAATAATAATTAGCTATATGTACTTATAAAGGGTTAGGGTGGTTTAGGGTTAGTTGCATGTAATTATGCCTATTATAGATATTACTACAGTAACTACATGTAACGTGTAACAAGGACACTGTAAAATATTACCCAGAATTCTTAATGTGAAAATAGGCAATAATTTTCACATGCATATCCTTTAAATATTTACCCAACATCTCACAATGAGTATTTAAAACACAGCCACTTCTCTTCCTTATATGGTCACAGCAGAGACGTAAACATTCACTCACATTGTTAAGTTTATATCAACAACACTGTACAATTTACATGGTCAGAATTAAACAAGTAACATGACGAAAGAAAGAAAGAAAGAAAGAAAGAAAGAAAGAAAGAAAGAAAGAAAGAAAGAAAGAAAGAAAGAAAGAAAGAAAGAAAGAAAGAAAGAAAGAAAGATATCTTAACTTAACTTATGCTTAGCCCATATTGTATAATTTATACAGTATATAGGCATATTATTAGATTGCACTACGTAATACACTGTAAAAAATCTAATGAAACAATAGTGCAGGTGTTCAGCTATACAGTATTATAGCAGACAGATGCATGCTTTAACATCAGTGAGCTTTAGAGAGCAGAGAGATGTATTTGACATGCATAGAATCAAATATTAGAAAGACAGCGGCTATCCGTGCAGTTAAGTTGAAGTCACACCTTCTTTTGCCTTTTTTCTTCTTGCTAAAGTTCCACCAAGTTTTCCAAGAAAAGACTCATCTTTTTTCCTGGAGGAAGGCGACTTCGGTGTGGGAGCTTTCGGCGAGGACGGTGATTTCTGCGGTGAAGACGCCATTTGATAAGCAATACAGTAAATGTGCCTCTTGTCTAGACGTGCGGGTTTAAAGTTGAGGAGAATTATTGAATTCCACTGAACGGAAGCGGAATTCCAAACATTAGAGTAATGACTCCCTGTTGCTTCCATGCAGCGCGAGCGCGTTTCCCAGACCCGCCCTGGGGTGCGTTTCCCGTACAACTATATAGCTCACTGCTTAACTACCATAGTATGATGCATCGTTGGAGAAATCAACTAGCTCGTCACGACTGTTTCCCGAAACCATATGTCGCAAAGTATCGTTCAACCACGCTGGTTTATGACGTCTCGCACGTGGTGGACTAATAAATTATTTTAATTAATCTGTTTGAGATCGAATTAACGCTAGATTTTGTCATATAAGTTACAGACATGGCATCTGAAGACCATTTCTAATTTTTCTCAGTTATTTTGCTTTATTACCAGACTCAATATTTGGCTCGTTCTTACATAGTAGAGCACGTTCGCACATGCGCAGTCTTCAAAAACGGTGTTTTAAATCTCTTGACAAACTAAAAGACGTAAATTACATTTGTATGTATTCTAAATAAATAACACGGGTTGTACTGAATGTCAGCTTGCTTATTTAGCTAAAGATAAGGATTTATTCAGTCTACATCTCATGTAAACTAGAAACTATGCTTCTAACCACAGCTCGAGAGCAGTCGTTCCAACCACACAAGTTTGCGATGCTGTTTGCGAACGTTCGTTGGAACGATGGTTTCGGGAAACACCAAATCGTTGAACTATGCTGATAACGACGGAACTTGCGACCATAGTTGGCTAACGATGCTTTCGGGAAACGCACCCCAGACTGACTGACTGACTCAACGATACTTTCGCGTTTTTCATATCCTAATCATATGTCGTGTAACTATTTAAGTTAGTTTTCTTTTCAACATCACAATTAAACTAGCATAGGATGAATAAGTTTGAGTGGCTGTAGCTACACTACATTCTTGACAAACTGGAGATTTATTAAGAAATATTCCATGTGTTTATTAATTCCTTTCTCTAAAAAAAATAAATCACTTTAAGGACAAGAAATGACATCCTCCTACAGGAAGTGACATCCTTTTGGTGCTAGTAGCTATTAGCAGTAGCCTAGACATGGTTAGTATAGGCCTATATAATTGGAATTCTGGATAAATCTGGTATTTTTTTGAATTTTTTTGTCTTATGAAAAATGTATGTCTGGATACAAGTTGAGCACGGCATAATGTTATTTAAAGGGGAAGGGGAAATCCCTTCCCCTTTAAATAATATTATGCCGTGCTCAACTTGCCATTTAAGTTTTAGTAAGAGTGACACCAAATAACCTGATTTGATCTTAGATGGAATAAGAATAGCCTATTTAACAAAACAATTTAATGATAAGAATATTCGACAAATTCTTCATAATAAAAAATACACTGTTCCTAAAGGCAAAGTTTATAGACTGAAAAGAAGCCTGGTTGCTATTGCACTCCCAATAACATTCACAAAGTAAATTTTAAGATCTTACATAAAATATATCCTGTGATAGGCCTACAGTAGACTGTGGCAAAATACCTGAAATAATTATATATTTTTGTGAAAAAAAGAAAGAATAAAAGTTTATATCTTCATAGTGAGCACCTTGATTCTTCCGGATCCTTGTTAAAATGTAATTAAATTTTGGATGGACATTTTTTAATTCATAAGCAAACATTTGCCACTGATGCATAATGTTTTCCTCTGCATGAAGTTATCTTTTTGTGTGTTATGAAACTTTACATGAAGATTTGATGTAATTTCATTCCTGTAGTGGTTCTATCAGTTCTGTCTTTTCTATCTGTTTATTGTTTAATGCATAATAATAATAATAATAAGCTATTAGCAGTAAATTTGATAAATTCTGTGATGTTTTTTTATTATAATAGATGTTTTGTCCCATTTTAAAATACCTCAAGTTTGAATGAAACTGAAAAAAAAAAAATTATGACCATATTAACAATTCAAAACGTAAAAAAACGAATCATCCTGCTAATTTTCTCACCAAGTGCACTGTCAATAATCAAGGTATAATTAATAAAGCTAAAGATTTACATACAGATATACTTCCTTAAAATATCTAAATTACAGCTATTTAATTTCTTAAAATTTTCTCGACCAGACTTATTTGATTCTGTTTGCTTCTGTGACATTTTTTGAAAAGATGTTTCCAGCAACTTGTCCAAGTTGTCTCCTCAAGACACCTAATAATGAATTTACACTGACTGAGCACCAGACATTAATGTATTCATCTGTTTATTTACATCTTTACTGTCTCTGAAGTGCTACATGTGTTGTCATTTTTCTTTCTGTGTGGTCCTGTACCACCTTAGCGGAAGTAATCATTCTGCTTTTCACTCATCATTTAGCCATGACTGGCTACTTACTCCTCTAAAACTCATTTAGTACAATGAGAAGCTTGGCCTAACAAAGACCCCATTCAGTTCGTAAGCTTTTTCTCCCTCCCTCTGATACAATTATCTCCACAAAGCCATGTAAACAAGAAGCACAATAGACACAGCCTTGCCCTGGGCTGTCATTACAGCAGATTTTCCATGCAGTTATGCTCTAAAATCTTATGCACGGCCCTTTTGGAGACTGGGAGGAGCCCATGCCGGGTATAACTCTTTCATTGCAAAACAAGGCCGGCGCTCTGCCTTGACACATGGCCTGACCTTTTATCTTAGGACACAGCTTTTATCACAGAGCTGAGATCAGTCACGCACACAGACGTGAATTTGAGTGGATAATAAGTCTAATATAAATGCACAATAAATTGTGTAGAGTTGTGTTATGTTTACCAATGATTTCTGGGGATGAGAGAATGTAATGTTAGGTTTTTCTGTGCCCGCCTTTGCAAAAATAAACTGTGGTGCAGCTTTAAAGATTAACAGATGTTAAAGAGGGCCTTTTCTTTTTTCTTCTTCTTTTTTTACAATGCACAAAGGGAGTTATTCTCTTTATCAGTCTTAAGTTTTCTTCCAGGAATGCAAACGCCACAGTATTCCTTATTTAAATAATTCCCTTCTGAACTTCTGAACTGGTTGCAGTTCCACTCTGGCTCCACATGAGGGCGCTCACAGGACGAGTGCAGAATGAATGGAGGTCTATGGAGCTATACCCCTCAAAATCCACTTTTCTCCGGATATAATTTTTTGTCTAGTAATTTGAATGTTGTATTCGGTAGGAGATGCAAATCACATACAACACAGCGAACACAGAACACAACACAGCGGACACAGGTAAACACACAACACAGCGGACACAGGTAAACACACAGCACAGCGGACACAGGTAAACACACAACACAGCGGACACAGGTAAACACACAACACAGCGGACACAGGTAAACACACAACACAGCGGACACAGGTAAACACACAACACAGCGGACACAGGTAAACACACAACACAGCGGACACAGGTAAACACACAACACAGCAGACACAGGTAAACACACAACACAGCGGACACAGGTAAACACACAACACAGCTGACACAGGTAAACACACAACACAGCGGACACAGGTAAACACACAACACAGCGTACACAGGTAAACACAACACAGCAGACACAGGTAAACACACAACACAGCGGACACAGGTAAACACACAACACAGCGAACACAGGTAAACACACAACACAGCGAACACAGGTAAACACACAAAACCGCTGACACAGGTAAACACACAACACAGCGGACACAGGTAAACACACAACACAGCGGACACAGGTAAACACACAAAACCGCTGACACAGGTAGATACACAACTCAGAGGACACAGGTAAACACACAACACAGCGGACACAGGTAAACACACAACACAGCGGACACAGGTAGATACACAACACAGCGGACACAGGTAAACACACAACACAGCGGACACAGGTAAATACACAACATAGCGGACACAGGTAAACACACAACACAGCGGACACAGCTAAACACACAACACAGCGGACACAGGTAAACACACAACACAGCGGACACAGGTAAACACAACACAGCGGACACAGGTAAATACACAACACAGCGGACACAGGTAAACACAACACAGCGGACACAGGTAAACACACAACACAGCGGACACAGGTAAACACACAACACAGCGGACACAGGTAAACACACAACACAGCGGACACAGGTAAACACACAACACAGCGGACACAGGTAAACACACAACACAGCGGACACAGGTAAACACACAACACAGCGGACACAGGTAAATACACAACACAGCGGACACAGGTAAACACAACACAGCGGACACAGGTAAACACACAACACAGCGGACACAGGTAAACACACAACACAGCGGACACAGGTAAACACACAACACAGCGGACACAGGTAAACACACAACACAGCGGACACAGGTAAATACACAACACAGCGGACACAGGTAAACACAACACAGCGGACACAGGTAAACACACAACACAGCGGACACAGGTAAACACAACACAGCGGACACAGGTAAACACACAACACAGCGGACACAGGTAAACACACAACACAGCGGACACAGGTAAACACACAACACAGCGGACACAGGTAAAAACACAACACAGCGGACACAGGTAAACACACAACACAGCGGACACAGGTAAACACACAACACAGCGGACACAGGTAAACACACAACACAGCGGACACAGGTAAACACACAACACAGTGGACACAGGTAAACACAACACAGCGGACACAGGTAAACACACAACACAGCGGACACAGGTAAATACACAACACAGCTGACACAGGTAAACACACAACACAGCGGACACAGGTAAACACACAACACAGCGGACACAGGTAAACACACAACACAGCGGACACAGGTAAACACACAACACAGCGGACACAGGTAAACAGACAACACAGCGGACACAGGTAAACACACAACACAGCGGACACAGGTAAACACACAACACAGCTGACACAGGTAAACACACAACACAGCGGACACAGGTAAACACACAACACAGCGGACACAGGTAAACACACAACACAGCGGACACAGGTAAACACACAACACAGCGGACACAGGTAAACACACAACACAGCGGACACAGGTAAACACACAACACAGCGGACACAGGTAAACACACAAAACCGCTGACACAGGTAAACACACAACACAGCGGACACAGGTAAACACACAACACAGCGGGGACACAGGTAAACACACAACACAGCGGACACAGGCAAACACACAACACAGCGGACACAGGTAAACACACAACACAGCGGACACAGGTAAACACACAACACAGCGTACACAGGTAAACACACAACAGCTGACACAGGTAAACACACAACACAGCGGACACAGGTAAACACACAACACAGCGGACACAGGTAAACACACAACACAGCGGACACAGGTAGATACACAACACAGCGGACACAGGTAAACACACAACACAGCGGACACAGGTAAACACACAACACAGCGGACACAGGTAAACACACAACACAGCGGACACAGGTAAACACACGTGCTAGAAGAGTTTTTGCTAGAAGACATTCTGGTCCCGCTTCGGATGTCATCAAGCGGTATCTCTGGTCATAATCAGTCCTTCACTGACCAATCAGCGTTCATTAACAGAATGCTAGCATGTTATGGGCAACAACAACTCAACTTGTAAGAAATCGAAAGGACATAAGTACTCGTTCATTCAACTTTCGACCTATAACCTCGAACTTGCAAAACCTACAATCAAATCTGAGATTTCTCAACGGCAATCGGGTGAAAGAGACACATTTAGCCGTCTAGCTCCATAGACTCCCATTAATTTTTGCACTCTTTGGCGATCGCCCCCAGTGGAACTCTGGTGGAACTACAGCCAAAATTCGGTACAATAGGACTTAATAGGGAGTGGCCAGGCTCTCCGTAGATGGGCTCTGGTAGTGTGTTGAAACATTTCCCAAACATGCTTGAAGCGGTTGACCAATCAGAACACACAGATCAAGACGGCCAATCAGACCCCATTGCGCTTTTTGGAAGAAGGGGCTTCGTAGAGACAGGAACTAAACAGAGCGTTACTGACAAACTGGGAAGAGAGAGGAGCTGCAACAATGTCAAATATGTGGAAAAATAATGTGTTTTTTGAACATTCAAGCATGAAAACCTATTCTTGTAGAGACTAGAAAAATCAAGACTTTGAAAAGGGGCACAAAAGGCCCTCTTTAAATTATGATTGTGTGTTTCTTTCTGCCCCAACTTGAAGTATGTCCGCCTCATCATACGATGCAATTTCAACTTCATTTCATTTTTGAATGCTAATAGTTGTGCTGTGCATGTCGTATATATATATTTTCACCTGACTATTCAAGTGAAAACATGAAAATCTCCCCGGATCCATCTTCAGATGTAATGTACTATACAAGAGAGGACAAAAGCAAGGAAACAACCAGGACTATTGACCTCTGGAACAGCTTCTAGTTACGCTACACAACAAGCTTCCCTCGCTATTTTCAGTGCGGCGAATGACAGCATGAGGTCAGACTGTGTGCTCTTGACACCTTCACTGTGAGGTCAATACTTCACTCTTCCACATGCCATTTTCTGCCACAGTGAAGAGCATGAAAGAGGCCGTATGGACACTGCTTCATATATATACTCCGTATGAGTCACACTTGTCTCTGGGGATGTGATGAAGATATCGTTGCACAGACAAACGTGTGGAGGATAAAATAACTGTATAGGGAATCCACACCTGGACAAACACAACACAGATGTCAGGATTGTGTTTATAACCCTTCGTTCTCAGTTAACACTAATTCCCAAGCAGCTTTATCCTCCAACTGGAGTCGGGATATCATGAAATAAGGCGAAGAGATGATACAGAAAACAAATGGCTGATTGGCCAGGCTCCTCGACATGTTGCAATAGTCGTGATAGTCTTCTCTTTTCTATTGTGACATATATCTGAGTGAAATGGCTTCTTGAACAAGAAAAAATGAATGGCGGGACTTGATTTTGTCCATTGGGAATTGATTGGATGGTTGTGGTTTGCTATTGGTCGATCTCGTGTGAGTGACAGGTTGCCCCGCCCTCACGCCAGTAAACGAGTCATCAGAGAAGAGAGGCTAGGGGAAGTTATTTCTATTAAAGATTCTAAGGGCAAAAAAATTATCTGCATATGCATGGATAAATCATTTATAATAAATACTGCATTATTCCATTAAAGGGCACCTATTATGGAATTTTGAAATTTACCTTTCATATAGTGTGTAACATAGATCTAAGTGAACAAAAACATCCTGCAAAGTTTGAAATATGAAAGTGCACCGTATATAAAGTTATTGTCTTTCAAAAGTAAGAGTCGACTCGGAGTCATTTTTATGAATCGTTAGAAGACCAAAGCTTTTTCTCTGACTAGTTGACGTCAACTTGTCAAGTTATTTGAATACGATACGCCCACTTATTGCGCTCCAAGGCCAGCAGGGAAAATATCATGGCGACGAGACGCTGTGTTCTGAAGTGCGACTCAAACTCAACTTTTTTCATCTGCCCAAGGAGGAGCATTTGAAGACTAAGTGGCTACAATTCATATATATAACTATACCACAGAAGTATAGTCCGAGCCTTGTGCTTTGTTCGCGCCATTTTGAAGACGATTGCTTTTTAAATGCACTCAAACTTGGATTCGCGAGCTGGCTGATATTGAAGGAAGGTTCAGTTCCAAGTGTATTTGCATCAGCTTCCTCCTCCGTATCACAACCTGTAAGTGTTATTAATAATTGTTGCTTTTATGTTTTATGTAGCATGCTTAATAATTATTTTGTTTTGTTGTGTAAGCACCGTTTAGCTTCTAGGTCTTCAATGACAATTGTATTGAGATATGTGAAGTGTTTGTCGTTGTTTTCGGAGTTGTCTTAAAGAATAGAGTAATACCTCGTAGTAACGTAACTGCATTTTTTTTTTTTTGTAAAAACGTTATGTTTATGCATCGGGCTAATGCAAACAAAGACTGATTGTGCTTTTACAATATGAACTCTGGGCTATGCTCGCTAACATAACATTAAATTCTTTATCTTATTTTTCGTTTTTTACTACAAACTATAAAGCAGTGGACTATAATCATTATTATAACACGATTTAATTGATAAAAGCATCATTGTACTCCGTGTTAAAAATAAGTATTATCTCTGTAAACACTGCTGGGTCATCTGACCAATCAACGCAGATTAGCGTCGCGCAAAGGAGGGGTTTGAAAAACGAGTCGTTGAACGAATCATTTGGGAGTCGGTGAGCAAATCAGGTAAAAATGAATGCATATTATACGAAAACAAAAGTGTTTTTTGTCATTGCATGCATGTAAAACTGTTGTTGGGGACTCCCACAACAACATTAGGAACATTTTAAATGTCATAATAGGTGCCCTTTAAAAAAAAAAAATAGTTTGATCAAAAATCTTGATTTCATGGTGACTTTAATGACTTTTGTTTATTAGCTACACATATGGCTTCCTAACCAAAGGTGCTTTGAAGCAATATTTTGTGGTGTAATAATAAGTAAGTTTGAGCTTATGCTAACCATTTTTGATGTGCTCTGTGCGTTGATCGATGTTTATATGTGAATAAATGTCTAATTAAATCGGTTCACCACCAATTTACAAACATGAATTACAATGAACAATAGAATTTATTACACTTTTTGTAATGTTTGTTTATTATATTAATTATAATTAGAGCTTTTTTATTAACCTACTTTGATTAATAAATGCTGTTGAAAAAAACATATGCTGCTGTGAGCAAGTAACATCCTGCTTTTGTACAATATAGTGTACATGAATTACCAGTTGCAGATCTATACAGGTGGAGCTGGGGAAGGTGGAGGGTTTCTGAAAGTGCGCTCAAACTTACTTAAAAGGCAAATGCTAGCCATTTATTTGAAGGTTGAGCAGCGAGCTCATTGGCTACTGATACAGAAGGAACCAATCAGCTGTGCCCTATAGAGAATGATGTGATTGCAAGCTGAGGTGCATTTCCCAAAAGCTTCGTAAGCCAACTATGTTCGCAAGGTCCGTCGTTATCAGCAGTTCAACGAGTCGGTGTTTCCCGAAACCATCGTTCCAACGAACGTTCGCAAACAGCATCGCAAACTTGTGTGGTTGGAACGACAGCTCTCGACCTGTGGTTAGAAGCAGAGTTTCTAGATTGTATTACATGTGGACTTAATAAATCCTTATCTTGAGCATAATAAGCAAGCTGAAATGCAGTACAACCTGTGTCTTTAATTTAGAATACATAAACTATATTACCGTACTATGGTAGTTAAGCAGCGAGTTATGTCGTTGTACAGGAAACGCACCCCAGATTGAGTTAAGTTTTATGACAATACTTTGTAGGCTATGTATTCCAAGAAGTTTATGCTAACATATGAAAACGTTTATTCTGAATGTTAAAAATAAAATAATGTTTTTAATGTTTTAACATTATTTAAGACCAGCAGGGGCCGGTTTTACAAAGCTATTTTAGACAGGTAGACAAGTCTAAAATTTGCTCATAGACTAGTCTAATGCAAGTTAGACTGTTTCACAAAAATAAAGACTGACTTAATCTAGACCAAAAAAATTAAGACACCTTACCCCCAGCCTAACTTAGGTCTAAGACTCTATGTTACCTTGGCAATTAGCAGTAACAATCAGTTACATTACAAACAGCCAAAAGAAAATGGCTCATAATTTGTGGTTTGCTGGCGACGTTATGGAGAGAGCTATGAGAAGGGAAAGGGTTTTTAGGGGCCGCAGTAACCACCTGGAAACATATAATAATGAGGACTTCAATGGTCGGATTAACGCTGTTAACTGTTGTAGCAATCTTTTTCCAAATGAAACATTTCTTCTTGTTACTAGGCTACATTCTTCGCTAAATTTCCCAAGTAAAATGTCCTTGTAACTGTTATACTCCAACAAACACATATTTTCCGCTGGGGTAAACTGCACTGAGCGGTTGAATGCGCTTACTCGATCCGCCATGTTTTTTGTTTTGAAAAGTGTCTTATTTTACCCAGAATGCATTGCAGTGTCATCCTATTTAAGTTAGTCAAAGTCTTAAGAGCTTTGTGCAACGGTCTGGTTTAGATGTATATCTGAAGTCTGACTATCTACTATATCTAAGCCATAGTCAAAGTCTATCTTTGTGAAACCGGCCCCAGATGACATAGTCAATAATTGTATCCCTTAAAATTCATCTTTGATCATAAAAAATACATATTTTAATGTTTTTTTTCCTGTGGAAAAAAAATATTCATGCCATGAAATAGCTTGAATGCAAATCTACACCCTTGGTTCAATTAGTATACGCGGTTCTATGAATATGCTAATTAGCCCCGCCTCCACTCTCTCTCAATTTATCGATTTCAAACCACGTTTTTTCACTGCATTTTTAAGGAGAAAATACTCAGCAATGGTGTTGACATGAATTTGCACATGGTGTGTCTTAAAGCACATTAAAAACACCACATAAACATATTTAAACAAATAAAATTATTGATTTTCACTACAGGTGGACTTTAAATGTTAACTTTGAGAGAAGAACCTTGCCAGAACGTTAGGGAAGTTCTTAAAACATTCCCTGTCAGGTGGGTATGAGTTTTGCATGGACAAACACATATATTCTTCAGAATAGTTAAAACCAACATGTTTGATCAAATGTTTTCGCATTATATATACATATAAATGTATCATTTGTAAGAATAACAGTTTTTTTCGCACCTTAAAGACCCACACTAGCCCGTTGAAGAGTCCAGTCTTTGAGAGTGCTGTAGGATATGATTGGTATGTTTGAAACACTGTATTTTTGGTCCTCCAGAGGCCTTTGTAGATGTGTTTGATCTGCTATTTTCTCCCTCCACTTCAGTGGGATCCTGCAGAGCCGCGCAGTCAGAGCAGCGCACCAGAGAGAGGAGGGTTAGTGCTTTCACTCACATCCCGGATTATGGCTTCCGGCCGCCCGTGAGCCTCTCACTGCCTCCCCGCTGAGGTCACTCTGGCCCAGGTCAGGAACAGAAAAACACCTCCTGACACTACAGTCTCTCTCTCCCTCTCTGGGTCTCTGCCATCTACGCCCGCTGTGTACGGAAATATCCAGTGGGCCTCAAGGTCAACTCCGGCGTTCCCAGACAAAGTCCCTGAATGCTGCGCTCTAGCTGAGCCAGTCTGAACTAACAGCATGTTCCTGTGTGGAGCTTGAAATGAGAGTAAAGTGTTCCGATTTTTGACAACCTATTTTAAGAAAGAATTCACTCAAAAGTAACATTATATAGACTCACCATCAGGTCATTCTGAACCCATTCATCTGTGCAACACAATAGGAGATATTAGGAAGAATGTTCATGCTGCTTTTTTCCATGCAATGAAAACGAAAGAGAATTTATAAATGCTGTTGAGTTCCAACGCTGCAGACAATTCTCCATAAATAGTCCATAAATATACTTGTGCAGTCTTTGTGTGAGGAAAAGACCCACACTTCACGGGTTATTTGCTGAAATCCCTTCCAATGTAACTGTCGAATCTCATTTGTGTTGTTCATGTTGATTATGAATGAGATTTGAAAACAATATCTGAGATTTTCAGTGAATATCAATCATTTTGGTCTGTTTCAAGGTTATTAAAGTTAACTGAATTTTTTTTTATGTTACTTGAAAGAAAATGTTAACTGAAAGAAAATATACAAAAAATATCTTTCAAAAATATTTTAAATTTAGTTTATCTTGACTTACTAAAATAACAAAAACTGAAATAAAATGTATTAAAATAATGGGTTTGTTTGCTTTTTAAAAGAGACTAAAACATTAAAATTATACTTTTAAAATGCTTTTTTTTATTTTATTTTTTATTCTTCAGCACCCATACACATGCTTACACTGTACAAAAATACATATTTTCTACAAACAAAAAAAAATCCTTATCTTGTGTTTCACTAAAAAATAACTTTTGGAACGACATAAAGGTGAGAAAATAATTTACCTTTTCAGGTGACCGGGTGATCTGGATGTGAAGGACAGCTGTAAAATACACACACACACACACACACACACACACACAAATATTCATAAAAGTTCCCAGAGCTTGTATAATTCTATATTGTTGACCTTTTTTTCTCTCCAGTCTCCAGGCATGTAATGCTGCACGACTCACACACCACTTATCCAAAGCAAAAGAGATCATCTGCCCAACATTATTGGGCTAAATGCTTTTCGACTGGATATCTATTTTCAGGAATTGCGTAAGCAAGGAGTGTTCTGTTTTAAATGCTTCTGTAACGTATGCCCCCGTATCGCATAATTGAATTGACCAGCACATGTTGGTGGAAGGACATGAAACCAATCCGCAGCGTACGCAATCTGGTGTGGAGAACTGAGCCCAGGCAAGATTACATAAGACGTGAGGCGTGGAAACTAGGTGAAGAAAGAAAGCATGAATTAGATGAGTAGATAAACAAAGAAGCGGAAGAGGGGGGAAAGGAAATAGTAAGAAAAGCTGAACCTAAACAACGTTTCAGTTTTGACCTTTTGACATGTCTATATTCATATGTTGACATCGGTAGTGAGATGTTCATGAACAACATTAACCTTTTCATTGTGTGGATGACATAAAGAGATAACCTTCTGCTTTGGAACGTCTGCTTGTTCTCCGTCTTATCTGCTGAGTTCAGAAAGGGCTATAGATAAAGATTCAGCTGGCCTACACTTTTATTTGCTTCACTTTTCCTGAGGGATACTGGAACACAGTCTAATATTTGCTTGTAATACAGATAAATGCTTTAGGCTACACTTTGATGTTCAGTTTGTACAAACTAAGATTTAAAATTTACATAAATTCTTATTTGCAAAAAATGTAACAGGTAATCTTGTGTATGTGTGTATTTGAAAAGGCTAATGCAGAAACCAGCCTCACAATAAAGATTGTAAAGATATTCATGGCATAAAAAAAGCAGAGCAGTAGCAACAAAAACTAACAAGTAAAGACCTAAAATACAGTTTAAATCAAGCAAACACAGCAGGTTTACCTTTGAAGCAGACTAAACAGCCGTACATTCACATCAGTCACATGTTGTGGTTTATGGTGGTCAAAATCGCCCTCTGGTGGTCAGAACTGTCTACATACACTCGCAAGATAGGAACCATGAGAATATAAGAGGATGGGATGTTCAGGGGCTGTACTAAAGCAGCGATGTCCGAGATACCAAGTTCCAATTACAATCTATATCACACCAAATTTGAAGGCAGGCAGAGGTGGACCACTATCAGTTTATCACACGCCACTGCAAGGATGCCAGGGTCGACTACAGGGACTTTAAGCACAAAGCTCTTCCTATGGACACAGTCGGTTCAGCAATCAAGTTAGATGTATATACATCGCACATTGATCACATACTCATTCCTATTAGAGAAGGAAAAATAATATAAGAACAAAAAAAAGAACAAAAAGAGAGCAAGCACTCAATTTTTATACTCTCTTTTTCAAAGTACTTACATTTTAATTATGTATTGGTATATGAAGACAGTTTAAGCCAATTTAAAAAAAAAGTTATTTAGACAATTCTTACCTACACACCCTTTAATGCCCATTTTTGAGCACTTGTGCTTAACTGAGACTTCACTTGAGTGTTTGTAAATTGTAGATGTTTAAGAGGCTTTTGTGTCAACTTTGATTTATTGCTATATTTATTGCAATATTGAGCTGTTCAGGTTTATTTTGAGTTTAGAAAATAAACATGTGATTGCTCTCCTGGCAAAAAAAATGTATGCCAGGAGATTTTTTTTCACTGTTTTTCACTGTCATGTAGCCTATTTTAGTTGTTGAGGACTTGTGCCACTATGAGGACCAGAAAAATACCACTCTTAAAGTCAGATAGGCCTACTCAAAAGGTAACCTACGTTTACACGACAACGATATGCTTAAAACTTCAATAAGCCTTCAAGATGCATTTTGTTGTTTGTCAGTAGTAACGAAACAAACATTATGCTATCCTCACCTCCAAGCATGTAAAGATATTATATCATTCGTCGGTGCGTTGGTTGGTTGAAATATAAATGTACCATATTTCCAGAATAGTTATGCGGGCATATTTGTTCACAGATAGCGTGTAAAGCTTATTTACTTGTGCAGTTATCCATACACAATGACAGACATCAGAATTTGGATCATTTGATTTCATTGTAGGGAGAGTTGTTATTATTCAGCATATTTCTCACAGGCATCGCTTTGGAAACAATCTGTAGCCAATCAATGGAACAACAAGATCCAATATTAATTTAATCATCATGTTTGGCTGTCATTTATTTTAATACTCGTTTATAATTAATATTTATTCATGATATGTTTTATTATTTTAAGCTGACATGTACAGTACTACTCATGTATTTTCTTATCTTGTGCTCTTCTGTGTTTTAAGGACGGTTGTGTAACCGATTGTCCTGCTCTTGTTAAACCACTCGAGGGCGTAAATGGACCATATTTTCTCTCTCCTGTTTTTGGCTGAAAGCTAGAACACGAGGCTTCAGGGAATATTGTTTTTATTTATGATTTGATCTTTATTAATGAATGTCTCATTCATGTGTTAATCAAATTGTTCAGCCACGGACATGACGCGGATAATCCGCTAATAAGCTACACACCCGGATAAATAAACAGAAGAATGTTTTAATTCAACTGAACTAGCCTCATGCAAGCATAATGTTTTGTGTATGTTGAGATAACTGAAAAACTGGAATGTGCACTCTAGTGTTATTTGCAGTCATCACATTTTAAAAAAGATTTTAACAATAAACACAGTCACCAAAAATATGAAGTCGTCTATAGTTGTATGTTTTGTGTGATGGATGGTATTCATGCTGAACCACAAGACTAACTATGGAGCCAGATAATGCACTGATGAAGACTGTGTGTGACGCATTATGTAGGCCTTGACCTCACCCCCCAAAGCCTTTATCTGTGTAACGTCCAGCTAGACTGAAGGTCTCGTCCAGGGCCACTCTGAACACTTATCAGCACTCGCAGGGTCTTGAAAGCTTTTTTCGCACCCACTTGAATCTAGTTATGGAAAGAATTTTAGAGTTCTGGAGCGATCAGGATTACATTGTTTTACCATACTAAGAAGAGTTCTGTGAATATGTAAAACAACATGTGAATTTATTCATGATCAGTATGTAGTATAAAAAAGAAATAGGCCTACTATGGAAGTCAATGGGTGCCGTTAACTGTCTGGTCTCTGGTTACCAAAATTATTTAAAATATCATCTTTTGTGTTCAACAGAGGAAAGGAACTCACACAGGTTTGGATCAACATGAGGGTCAATTTGTTTTATTTTTACTGTTTTATAAAACATACTGTTTTTTCATGCACTGAGCTATTTTGCTTCCATTATATGCTTCTTTTTATTCCGTTTTTTTTTTCCCGGATAAAAAATATATGAAAATCCCTCTCTGAAATCAACTTTATCTCTGAATAAATCAAGAATTTTAAACCTGGCTTTATCCAATGTTCAGATTTCTGTTCTGAGCATTTATTCAAATTACTGCATATTAATGATAACGCCTCATTTGAATATTTTAACCTAACAATGTAGAAAACTTATAATACATACACAATGTCTTAATATACAGTGATTAATCAACAGAAGCATGGTGATATCTAAAAAAATATATATGTAAAAGAAAATGCCAGACACAAACCAGAGAGCTCTTCCTAATAGGATTTGTTTTGGGATAATGTCCGACTGACTACAATATTGCACATATTAAACGGCTATACCCAATATGAAATCTAATTTAAGCTTAGCTTTATAACATTGTCCATCTAGATGGACAATGTTATAAAGTTAAGCTTAAATCTAGATTCTAAGCCTTTACGGGTAATAATAACCTAAACAATATGACAGCTTCTTATACAACTGCTCAATAAAGAGTTAATATGAAGTAACTTACTTTTTAGACATCATACAGTAAGTAACATAAATCAATCATTACATCTCAAAGTTAAACATGTATCACTGCTGTACGAGGTGAAGGATTGAATTACTCAAAGTGAGTCACTTGTCGCCACCTACTGGTCTAAAGATGTAACATGCAGGAAGACTCACTTAAATTAAGCATTAGTTGAGGGATTTCTTTCCTTGAGAAAAATTGACTTGTGCTACTGTACCTGATATCTCATCTTGTGAATACCCAGCCCTAACCACTAATGAGAACATGTTTAGTATATCACACGCGTGTATGTAACAGATGGCTATGTAAAAATGACAAGACCTTTTATCTTTTTTTATTGCAAGAGTATGGCTTAAGATAAATAAGGCAACAATGTTTCAAATGGAAAACGTACAGCAAGAAACTCTTCAAACAGTTTTACAACATGTCCAATAAAAGGTGCAACTTTAACTAAAGGCCATTAGGGAACTAATGACCCGCTGTCATTGGCACAAGGGCGCCTGGCCTGCGTGTGTGCTTCTGAAACGTAAGCCACCTCTGAAACAAAGAAACGAAGAAAAGACAGAGACCGCGTAAGCAAATCATTAGCAGGCCTTGAAGACAGACAGAAAGGAGACACATGTCAGACGTGACGAGGCAGGCGGTTAGTCATGCGTTTCCAGAGACGTAACAGAAGGTGAAAGACACTACAAGAACAAGCAGTGACCTCGCGGACGGTCACCTTTCAGCCAGCAGACGCAGTGGACAGCTTGAAAACACTACAAGTGCACGGAGGAGGAATATAAGCGAGAAGGGAATCACAACGCGGCCTGTAAACGGTGTTCTGAAACAAGCGGCTAATGCACACAAATGGATTTAAGTGAAATATCCATGCTTTATTTTCATGCATGTCATTTGATGATCAATCTGCAATCGCCATCCATACCAATAAACATCACACTCGAACAATCACCTTCCAGTGTCAGCTAAAAAAAGTATTTTTCATATTATTAATAGTTCTGACTGGGGAAAAATGTAAATGTAGGAACTGTAAATGTGTTACTGTAAAATATATAAGTACAGTATTACCCTGCACTCACACAGTACATTATAGGTAGCAAATGACATGTAAAGAAGCCACAGTAATAGTCCAGTGAATCAGATGAAGGGGTAAAAGTAGTGTTTCTGTGTTTTGCATGATTCAGAAGTATGACAAAAACATTCATTTGAACGATGGTTTGAATATGGCTGCTTTTCCATAGTGTAAATGTGATCATAACTAGTGGCTGTCCATGAGAACTACACAACTAAGCCTGAGAACAAAGTATAATACATACATATTTGCTCTGATGTATTGTGCATCCCTGTATGCAACAGTGTCATGCTGGTCAGTATATGTGACTTTTTAATGTTGTCTGTATCAGTCTAATTCAAATAAACAGATACACAGATATAGCCAAATGATATGGAGGCGTGTTTCCGCCCTGGAATAAAACAATTAAAAAGATAATTTCTACTTTTTATCTCACAATTATGACTTTTTTTCTCAGAATTGCAAGATGTAAACTCGCAATTCTGAGAGATTCTGACTTAATAACTCGCAAATGTGAGAAAAATTGTCAGAATTGGGAGATAAAAAGTAGCAATTATCTTTTTAAAAATTTTTTTATTCTGTTGCAGAAACAAGCTTCCATAAAATGATCAAAGGACCCCTAATTAAAAATAAAAACAATATATATAAATATTTTTTATTTCTTATTATTTTGTTTGTATATATATATATATATGTATATATATATATATATATATATATATATATATATACACACACACACACACACATATATATATATATATGTGTGTGTGTGTGTGTGTGTGTGTGTGTGTGTGTGTGTGTGTGTGTGTGTGTGTGTGTGTGTGTGTGTGTGTGTGTGTGTGTGTCTTATTTATTCCAATGGATCCAATGGATTCCAATGGCTCTCAATTTGTTAAGAGATTGTGGAAAAACAATCATTGTTTAAAAAAACAACCGTTGCGCCTGTTTTAAATCTGGATTTTTAAGGTGGCCGTTTTTTTGTAATCAATCTCACAAAATGTAGTTTGATATGTAATATCAGCCAATATATCTATTGGCTTCAAAATGTCCATATCGATGCATCCCTAGTTACATATACACAACACGAGTAAGAGCAAAGACAGTCTTTAAAGCTTAAAGTTAAACTTTAAATTAATCTCTATGGGCAACATCTGTGAAATACTGTTTAACAGAGATAATAATTGCAAAACCAAACAAATATTATATTTACAGTAATGCACTTTCAATGGAACTATATAACAAGACATTACATGGGGGAAAAAATTAATTCCAAAATGATGATATTGTTTTGAATGTACAGCTGCAAGACAACACATTATGTGCTAGCGTGCTAAACCCGGCTACATTTTACACTAATTTTATAGCTCGTTTGTTTTGAAGAATTACTACAATATAAGCGATTTGATAAAAACATACTGTATAAGTATGAGTAATATCTTGTCCCCTAGACTTCCACTGTAATACAGACACTACTACTGAAGGAAGAGATGGAATTATGTTCTGTGGTTATCAACATTTCACAGATGATGTCAATAGATTAGCTTGTGTTGAACCCGGCATTCCTGTACAGCTATGCAGTATGATTTTCATAAGAAGTGTAAACACACGAGAAGGTTCATGAATGGTTAACCGAGTAAACGAGACGTGTTTGCAGCTTGATCAGTCAGGTTTTGTAAACTTGCAGACAAAGAAAGTCCATTAATAATTAAAAGCAGAACGTCTCTTTTAATCGTGCGTATGAAGGCAGCTCACTCAATAAAGTGCTTTAAGTTCACTCCGTTTGACACTCTTTTTTTTTCTCTTTTTACTCAAACCTTTGGTAATTTGCACACACTCCAAACCAAGCAGTTTCATTTCTACCCTCGGAATAAGTTGGACATGCATGTTGATGTGCCAACATCTCAAGTTCAGACCGTTTTGTCCATGAAAACATCTCGAGGTTGTTTTTCAGTTCTGAACGAATGTCCACTTACTAACGTCCGTCTCACGCTAAGAGCCAGTGGCCCACGTGTTCTTCCAGCCAGTGCTGCAGAGGCTGTAGATTGAGCGGTTCGGTCTCCGCGTACATCTGGACGAGCTGTTCGTGGAGCACGGCGAGCAGAGGCAGACTCACGCTGAGCAGCTCGTACAGAAAAGCGTAATCCCCAGCGTTATCCATCAGGTGAACACCTGCGGCCCACACTTTACCATGCAGCCAGTTAAACACACCACGGGGCACAGAACACACAGACCGGCTCACGTGCAGCGGCCAGCGCAGGCTTCTCTTCAGAGAGGACATGATACCTGGAGCCTCGGCCTGAAGATGCGTCTCTCGTTCCTCTGGACTCCAGCTAGAGCTGTCGGGGGATCCGTTATTACACGTCTGAAGGAGAGATGTTAAGGAGGATGCGCTGTAAGATTTTTTAAACTATTGAGGAATTACCAAACATAAATGACTGGCAGGATTGTGTTTTTACCGTATGTAGATTGTGTGATCTTCCATTCGTCACCAAGGATTTCCGTTGAGCAAAGTGGAGTTTGCAGTACAACTTTCCTATAGGAGGAAAAGAAACCGTTAGTGTAAAGGTGTGGTCACATTCGGTCACTTTCGATTTGAAGTCATTGAATCATTCATTCAAACCGATTGTTAAAAATAATGATAATAAGGAATTCAAATTTGTTAAATAAATCTGCTCTACGAAATTTTGTGAGTAAAATCTAGTCATTTCACTAGGAATCTGCGTTTTCTGGAGTTTCGCGTTAGGGCGAAAAAGTTTAATTCAAATTCTAAACTAAATCTGTTCATCATATAAAGCGATCGAGTCTCTTCAGAAAATCTGGACTAAACCGTTCAATTCATATGGATTCGTTTTAAGATCTTTTTTTGAAGTTTTTGAAGCGTCAAAGTGGAAGTTGCGTAGCTGTCAATGGAGGGACAGAAAACTCAGATTTAATTTAAAAGATCTTCATTTGTGTTCCGAAGATGAACTTAAAGGGATAGTTCACTTTGAAATTAAATTTTGGTATGTTTTAGCTTACCTCAAGGGCATCCAAGATGTAGGTGTCTTTTTTCCGCAGTAGTCTCAATTTTGATATTTTTAGGTCAAACCGTTCTTGTCTGACAGTCATATCATGCAGGTCTATGGTCACTGTCTCAAAGAGCATGCACAGAGAAGTCCAAATTAAAACAATTCCCCATCGTCCAAATTAAACAATTCCCAATCGTAAGTACACTAAGACACGAAACGAGCGTTTGTGTGAGAAAACGAACAGTATTTATATAGTTTTTACCTCTTGTAACACAGCCACGTCCAAGTGATCTGAGGGCGCGGGCGCTTCTGTGTGACGTGTGCGCAGACTGGTGCATAGATATATATACACTAGATTTCGCATTAAAGACATTCGTTCCAATGAACTGCCGTAGCCAAGGCGAAATCTAGTGTATACTTCTATGCACCAGTCTGCGCACACGTCACACAGAAGGAAGCGCCCGCGCCCTCAGAGTACTAGGACGTGGCTGTGTTACAAGAGGTAAAAACTATATAAATACCGTTCGTTTTCTCACACAAATCGCTCGTTTCATGTCTTAGGCCATCAATGTGTACTCACGATTGGGAATTGTTTAATTTGGACGATGGGGAATTGTTTTAATTTGGACTCTGTGCATGCGCTTTGAGACAGTGACCATAGACCTGCATGATATGACTGTCAGACAAGAACGGTTTGGCCTAAAAATATCAAAATTGAAACTACTGCGGAAAAAAAGACACCTACATCTTGGATGCCCTTGAGGTAAGCTAAAACATACCAAAATTTAAAAGTGAACTATCCCTTTAAGTCTTACGGGATGACATGAGGGAGAGTAATTAATGACAGAATTTTTCTTTTTGCGTGAACTATCCCTTTAATAAACTTGGATGCCAACCAATGTTTCTGATCTGGATCTCGTTGTGATTCTCCTTGTGACCACCAGGGTCATTGTCACAAAGAGCTGACCTATTCTTGCAACGCAAGAGACGAATGCTTGAATTTAAAGAGATACAGTAGTTCACCCAAAAAATAAATGATTTTCACATTATCTGATGTCTGGAATATAGTACAGCTTCATGATTTGTTGTTTAAGATAGAGATCACGACTCTTCCATGATTATGAATAGACTAAACTAAACAAAATAACATGTCTTACTAGAGGTTCTGACAAAATGTTAATTGTTGCAGTCCATTTAAAATATTCAATAAATTTGAATTCCTTATTATTATTATTTTTAACAATCGGTTTGAATGAATGATTCAATGACTCACTTAAAGACTTCACTTGTTTCATTGCTGGATGAATCAGCATTTTTTAACAAATCTCTTGAACGAATGATTCAATGACAAATACATTTTTAACACTTGTCGCCACCTACTGGTGTAACAATGTAATTGATAATCTTTCATTGAAGCGTCAAGTAACTTTCAAAAGGTGATTTACTCGATTTTGATCGCTACAGTAGACATCAGTGTTTATATCCGAACTATAAACTTTGATCTCAGTACTTAGCTTTGAGCGACATGAGAGTGAGTAAATGATGATTTCATGTTCATTTTAGGGTGAACTACTTGTTTAAAGAGAAACCGTGAGGATGCAGTACAGGCTCTTCTCAGTACCTTCCACCGAATCGAAGGAATGTCCTCCCTGGCGCAGCGGAGCTCTGCATGTGTCGCAGCGGAAGCATTCCCTGTGGAAGTGGAATCCCTCAGCGCTGAGCCTCTCCACTACAAACACACGCTTCTTACACGCGTGACACACATCTCCCAGACCAGGAAATTCTCTTTTTAAGGAAGACTAGGGGATAAAAAAAGGATAAAAATCTGGTCAAGATAGTGTGAATTAAAGTATGCTGGAAATAACCCTGAGAATAAACAAACACACTGTGGAAGAACGTATAAAATAAAATAAAAATACTGTGAAAAACACAATGCGATGAAACATTCACAAAACTTTGCCTTCTTTTATGACCAATCACTTTGATAAATACAGGAAAATACTGTTTTTTTTGCAGCATACGGTGTGCATCGAAGGATGAACAACTGCAATCGCCAAAATTTAAATAACATTTATTTCTGAGATTATAATATAGATGACTTAAACATGCAAAATGTACGTGAGATTTGATATGGTGTTGCATTTCTTCACCATTACCATTTTTATAAAGTACAGTAGTAGGGCAGTGTACAGTATATACGGTGTAGTATTAGCCTGGGAAAACCCAGACCACTCTCAGTTGTAACTGAGTTAGGGTCTGGCAAAGCTCCATAGACAATTCATTTCCACAGGGGCGTCACCAACGGACGTCGCTCAAATGGCTCTGGGCGCAATTGGATAGATCTAAAACCAATCAGAGCGATGAATGACATGACGTATGCAGAGCGACGGAGAAACATCTGAGACTCTCAGCAATTCTCTGTTTGTGTTAACGAAAATGACAATTTTAAATCGCTTGAAACAGACGCGATAGCTGATTCGAACGAGTGATGTTGTGATGTTCCACGGCGGCATCCATCTTTGTAATGTACAAAATCTGCGTCGCCGTCTCTGCTCTGTCGTCATCGTGTAAAGCCCGCCCCAACGTTTCTGATTGGTGCCGCGATTTCGACGGATTGGAAATGGGTTTCAATGGGCTCTTTGCCAGACCCACTTGCAGAGCAAATCTAAATTTGCCGGAAGTGGTCTGGGTTTTCCCAGGCTAGTGTAGTATGCAAATCTGTATGAAATTTTTGGTTGCACTTTATTTTACATTTTGTGCACTTACAGCATCTAAGAAATGACTGGGAATATAAGGTAACTACATGGGTTAAGGTTAGGTTTAGGGGTAGATTCACGGTTAGTACATAGTTATTGCATTAATATGTACAGGGGGAACAGGACTGTAAAATAAAATGCTACCAAATTTTTCATCTAATTGCTCAATTTAGATGCGTAACCATTGTAACATGTTTGGAGCTTAACAGTTCCAGTCCCCAGTCACTTTCATTGCATAGAAAAAAGCAGCTTGGACATGTTGCCTAAAATCTCCTGTGTTCCAGGAAAGTAAGAATATCATACAGGTTTGTAACAAATGAGGGTGAGTAAATGATGACAGAACTGAAATGCATGAGATGACCACATGATCTCATAAAATCCCTTTTGTTTTCGGTTTAAACAATGATCTGAACAGCTGATCTGTGGCTTACCGGAGTGCCCGAGCTGCTTGGCGGAGGCCTATGATCTTTCTCATAGAGCGTAACCAGAGCGTCAGCTCTAGCGCCCACTAGAGACACTCTGCCTACGGTGCGCTAGCAGCCAACGGGAGAGCAGGGACAGAAAGTGGAGAAAAGAGAATGAAACAGAAGGACTAAGCAATTATAAGGCAAAGCATGAGAAGACGTGCTGGGGAAATAGAGAAAAATAGAGATTAGAGAAAAGAATTCAGAATCGCTACATTTGACGCCTATATGTCAAACAGTGAGTTTGATCGATTAGATTCATTCTAACTGCTCCTGATCTTTGAAACAACGACTGCATTGCTCTGTTCCATAACCCAATGACTGTCTAAGCATCACATGCATATGTTACAAAACTGGCAATATACATAAAACACAACTCATTTTAGGCAAATTTTAACGCAGTATTTTTGCACAATCGTATTGCAGTCCTTATACCATGGCAGTTTCAAAGTGATGTCCTATGACTGGCATGTTAAATTTAGTCCAGGACAGTTAAAAACATGACACTTGCAACATTTTATGTTGTTTAATGCATGCAACTCTACCATTACTGATAATGTGAGCAAAAACAAATCAGATGAAAATGCATTTGCTGAAGCAACCATGCCATTTTAGCTTCCTTCAGCGAAGCTTTGAGCTTTAGACTTGTGTTGGACCCGAGCGGCCCGAATCACATGTACCAGGTGAGCTACACCGTGCAAGTTTATACGTCAGAAAAGCCATACATATGGAGCTGGTTATGTGATGCAAATGTCAAAATGTATTAGTTCACAAAGCATGCACTATGGAGTAAGTGTTTTGAGGTCATATCATTGGTGTTTTACAGCCTTTATTGTTAAAAACTGCAGTGAAATATACGTATAGGTACGTTTTTTGGAGTTATTCAGCAATATAGAGTCACATATTTTTCACCTACGCCTGGGTTGGGTTTATAGTATGTAGGCGCCTCCCCATGTTTGGGAACAGAACCCATGTCTTTTAGCTCAAAATGATGGTTGTCAGTCAATCTTGAGAAACTAAACCTCCACAAACTCCTATGATCCAGTAACTTCGAACCGTTCAGTGGGTGGAGCTAGAGTTTCAGGTCAAGCATCTGGCAATGGAAGAGAGGAATGCTCTCTCTCCCTGTGGTCAGCTGGAATGTGAGGATGCTTACAGCCAAGTGTGTGTGTGTGTGTGTTGTATTGGCACGTTCTCATTACAAAACCAACCATGTGAGGAGAGACAGTCCATCAAAGAGAGCTGGGGCACTGATCACTGCTCTCCAGTCCTGCCTACAACATGCCAACAATCTCACGCAAGACTCTCGATCCAGCCAGAACATGCGAGTCCTGGGAGATGGTGGATAAGCCTCATTCCACTGGTCATGTACCTGTTTGGGAGCATATGGGTCTCCATTTGATTGAAGAATGTCTGTTTGTTTTCTTACAGTAAAGGATGCTGTGCTACTGCTGGTGTCAGACTGAAAATGTTGATTTGAGAGTTTATTGAAGCAAATGTTGTGATCCTCTTTGATTAAGTTAAAGGAATAATAGTTGACCCAAAAATGTAAATTATGTCAATTTACTCATCCTAATTCTGCTCCAAACTTGAATGACTTTCTTTTTGCAAAGGATTACAAAAAGAAACATTTAGCAGAATGCCCAAGCTGCTATTTTCCAAGAAAGCATTCTTGTTTAATTTGAGCTTTCAAGCTCCCAAAATTATGATACCAAAAATATCAACATTTGTGAATAAAACAATGACAATTGGAGTATGTTTTACTAGAAAATACTACTTTAGTCTTTCTTAAATTGCATTGGTAACACTTTTTTAACGCTCTGGGGACGGATTGGGCGGTACCACCCAAAATTGCATACTTTTACAAATGTGTAATTATCTTAAAAACTATTAATGATAGAGAGGTGCGTCCTTTTTTGCCGTCTTCCTCAGATTCCGCTGAAAACAGTGGTATCCAGTTTGTATATATACATGTGGCACTAGTGTTAAGTCATTGAATAGAAATGTATTCTAATTTCACATTTTCGTGTTTGGGGTAATCTATTCAGACTAAATTTCTCTGCTTGTGCCTGAAGTCTGTCTTGGACTCCTGTTTGGTTACTTTAATAAGAGATCTGCAAGAAGGGTATTTATTTATGTGTATACAGCGGCGTAACTTATCCAAAACGCCAGGGGGAGCTCTCGCTGAGATCTGCTCCAGAACGTGTAAAATAGCAGTTAATGCAGAGACGAGCAGATAGCTAACACAGAATTGAGACGCTCCACTTGTGATTGACTGTGAATGTTATATCTGTCTTGCAGGTAAGATTAATTCAGTTTATTACAGGTAAAAGGGGTTCATGAACCGTAATGTTTAGTATTTTGTTTTGTTAAGTAAGTTTTGAGCACAAAAACTGTATTGTCATTACTCGTGGGTAGAGCATAATCAGAAGCAACAGTAATGAAAGCTTATACGTGAAACGCGAGTCTGTATTGTGCACAGATATGAAAATACATTATGCACAGCAATGTTTATTTAGTTAGTGTGCGATATTGATGGCTAAAGTTAGAGTTTAAGGGACGCGAGTTCAGTAACGCACGTGGAGTTCGCGGGTGTCCGCCATTTCGTGTAAATAGTATGCCGCGGTGGCAGAGTTAATAAACTCAAACGACGTGGTTTGCTCAGTAATGGTATAAAAGAGTTGTGAAATGTGACATAAGGGAATATTAAAGTGTTATTTTGTTATTTAGAGTAAGCAAGTCATGTTATTTAGAGTAAACAAGTCATGTTGGAAAAGAGAATGTAATCTGGAAAATGTTTAATAGACAAAGGGAATGGTATGGGTCCAAATTAAGTTTAACATGGTTTATTTTTGATTTTATGGTGCAAGATGGGTGTTCAAGTGCTTAATATGTAAACTGTATCGGCAATTGAAGGATTAGTAATGATTAGTTTGTTGAGCCGTGGTATAGAGAATGTTATGAGTAATGAGAAAATGTAATATTGAATGAGATCTGCTCCAGAACGTGTAAAATAGCAGTTAATGCAGAGACGAGCAGATAGCTAACACAGAATTGAGACGCTCCACTTGTGATTGACTGTGAATGTTATATCTGTCTTGCAGGTTTGCATACCAACATTTTCTTTAATTAAATGTGTTGCACCGGAATCGACGCCTGCTCTTTTCTATATGTGTAACATACACACTTCCTTGTTGCGTAATACCACAGCGTAAGAAGGCCAATGAAATCGATATTGTTAGGCAGATTCCACGTGCAACGACAATGGAAAAAATTGCCGCTAGGAGGAATATTTTTCTTACCCAATCAGAGGAAGGTTACCATGATGTATTCTAGCTAATCGGAGGACTCTGTAGCCTTGCAAGGGATTGTACCATAGTAAGGGACAGCTATGTACAAACAGCGTCGAGCGGAGAAGGAGACAGAGAGCGAACGGAGCCGAGTATTACAGAGCGCAAATGTGCGCAAACAATTACAAATGTCTGTCAAGCAAAGGGTTTGAAAATATATGTTTTTGTTCAAAAACTGTTCACTATTGTTGTGTGAGGTGTGATTTTCAGTAATAAATGACACAAATCTAATTTTCGTTTTTGAAATTCTCTAGTTTTTCACATTTTTCACTCATACTTCCTTTATAAACACATTACATGCATGCTTATGTTAGCCTAGGGTCTTCTGAATCCATAGATACCAAACACATTGTGTTCCTAAACTAAAGTGTGACCATTACGTTTAATGCAATGGGTTACTTGACGTTTCTTTGTTATTATTTGTGTTACCAGCGATTTCTGGGTGAAAATTGTAAAGTACACCAGATTTACTTCAGTGTAGAAACTAAAGTCATTCTTCACTGAAAATCTCAAATCTCATTTGAACATCCACATATTAAACTAGACATGTGGCATTCAATTATTAAGAGATATTTATTCTATGGAAGACAGAAGTTACAAAGGTTTGAATCAACAATAGGGTGAGTAAATAATGATAGCATTTTCATTTTTGGGTGAATGTTTCACTTTCACTTCATTAATGGAACAATTATCTTGATGAACACTCACCATTTGTGAGATATTCTTTGCTTCTCCTTGCATGTTTATGCCATAAAGAATTTCTGGTTTTGATTTACAGCTTTAAAAGGCACACAGTAAGAGTGAAATGAAAAAGTATGTTAAAAAGTATCGACTCCTCAGAACCATTGAGGACAAGCAGGAAGTATGAAGGTGAAATCACTTCTTTACCTTAATGAGAAAGCAGAGGAGAAGGTAAAGGAAAGATGGAGAGGAGCAGAGCATTCTGGGATGGGGTGAAATATTATGGAGTTAGAACGATGAGGATCGCCAGCGGAAGAACTGGTCTGTTAAGAGCAGAGATAGAGAGAGATCAGACAAGAGCTGATGTCTTTGATGGTGTGTTATACAGAACAGCAGTAAACTGCATTTTAAAGCTGGGGATTTTTCAAAGCACTCTAATATTATCAAAGGATCAATTAGTAATTTTTGCTCACTGGCCTTAGACTTTATACTGACACTTACTGACACTTGGTGGATGCATCATGCAGTCAGTGACGCCATTGTAAATTTATTTCCTAATCACATGTACATTTGTTTATCAAGATTAATTTATTCGGGATCTGACAAGTAAGGAATAACTGATGACAGACTGTAGAATTATTGGACATTAATTGCGTAATAAAGTGGTAATGCCACTATACCTCAAGTGTGTATTAGTTTTCAATAATTTAATCGTCTGGAGTCAATTATTACCCTGGCTGACACGTGTACATATATCTATCTCAAGACATTTTTGACAACATTTGTTCAAGACACGTGTTTAGCATTAGCCTGGATGCCAGCCGAACTTAGCCCCGCCCACAACATTTGAGGTCGGGAAGTTCGGTCTGGACGTGATCCCTTGTTGAGCAACTTTGCTCAAACCAGAGCTGTTCGGACCAATCAACTTGTCAGGGCAGGTTTTATACGATGATGGACAGATGATCAACAGTAACGTAATCATCCATGTCACCAAAGAGCGCTTGGGTTGAATCAGAGCCATATAGAGGCTCTGGGTTGAATACGTTTACAACAAAGATGGCTGCCGCTGGAGAATTGAGATGTGTAGGTTCCGCCATCACGTCTGTTAAAGAAGATATCGACAGCACATTCCTTTTAAAGGAGGAACAGAGAACCATGATCAAGGCATTCAACGGACGTCACTTACTCCGTTGCTCTGATTGGTTGTAAGTATATCCAATTGAGTGCAGGGGCATTTTCTTTCCTGGTTCGGTTGAAACACGGCCCATAAATTACAGCCCTATGGAGCAGTATCAGACTCATATTCTGACTAGCATCTGAGTATGACGTCTGGCTAGTTTGGCATGGTAACGGATATGACTATGTTGGTATGTTTGGTCTTGGCGAAATATATCTGCTACGCTGCTGCTGTACAATATAGCGTACATGAATTACACATAGCAGATCTATACAGGTGGAGCTGGGGAAGGTGGAGGGTTTCTGAAAGCGCGCTGCAACAACTACAGTAAATGCTGTCCAAGTATTTGAAGGTTGAGTAGCGATCTCATTGGTTACTGATACAGCAGGAACCAATCAGCTGTGGCCTATGGAGAACAATGACAGAACGTTGTACTGTATGTCTAAAATTCACTCATGTGTAGAACTTCCCTATACCACCAATTAAGTATTTTAAACTGCATATATTTTTCAAAAGTACTAATCAATTCTTTAGGGTTAAAATTTTGACAGTGGAAAAATACACTTGCCATACCTTGAAATAAGAGACTGTCTATATAACATGCAAACATGTTGGTTTAGCTATCCAAATGTGTTTCATTTGTACAGAACAGGAGGTTTTAGATGGTGCCATAATACCTTATCATGGACTTTAAAGTTTCTGTTTTCCTTTGACTGGGGGATCTCGGTCTCGTTCCGATGGCTAAAATGAGACGTTCTGGGACTGCTTAACTGTAACCACAAATTAAAGCCCATTCAATATGTCATAAAGCTGCACTCCAAACATACAATAATGATATCTAACCTACAATTAATCAGATTGACTAAGCTGGTTACCTCCAGCATGCCAGATGTCAAAACACTTGTAAATCTCTCTCTACTGTAATTATGTTTCCTAACTTAGCTGAGCGATGAGGAAACACTCACCAGACGGGACAGACTCCCTGTTTCTCCCTGTATCTCCTGTTTAAAATGCTGCATGTGTAACGGTTTGGATCTAGACATCTTAACCAAATGGATGTCGATGGAAGAGGAGAAAAGGAAAGAATTAGAAAAAGTTTGCATGCACAATTACCTGCTGAGAGGGACAGGAGGAAGTGAGAGGACGAGGACAGGAAGTAGCAGTGCATTGTGGGAGACACAATTCATGAAGAGAGAGAGAGAGAGAGAGAGAGAGAGAGAGAGAGAGAGAGAGAGAGAGAGAGAGAGAGCAATGTATTCTGGGATTGGGTGTGGTGGGGTTAATGTGGAGATGGACTGGACGGTCAGACAGACAGCAGAGGAGTCAGTCTGTCCAGAACAGAGATAACTTTAACATTCAATATGAACTGAGAAAAATAGATTACAGGGAATTGCAGAGAGGTTGTTCTTTAGCTCAGGAGGCCTAATGGAGTTCTTAGTTATGTTTAACTGAAAGTAAAGAATTTTATCTCGGATATGCAGTATATCCTGAAATTCCCTCCTAAAAAACACACACAAAAAGACATAGTATAGAGCTATAATTAATATGGATAGCAGCTTGGATCATTCGGTCTTGGAGTAAAGGTGAAACTCGAAAAATATGAATATCGTGCAAAAGTTCAATTATTTCAGTAATTCAACTTAAAAGGTGAAACTATTATATTATATAGACTCATTACATGCAAAGTGAGATATTTCAAGCATTTATTTGTTATAATTTTGATGATTATTTCTTATAGTTTATGAAACCCCAAATTCAAAATTAGAATATTGTGAAAAGGTTTTCATAAGCTGTAAGCCATAATCATCAAAATGATAACAAATAAAGGCTTGAAATATCTCACTTTGCATGTAATGAGTCTATATAATATACGAGTTTCACCTGTACTTATTCGGAGTATCTAATAAGACATGTTTGAGTTCATATTAAGATCTTTGAATTTTAATAACAGACTTTGCTATCTTAATCTGAGCAAAGTTTGAGAGGTTGAGATCTACTCTAAACTCTAGAGTTGACGCAGAGAAAATCTGAAAAGCATAAGAATGACATTTTTTTTATTATGTTATCAATTAGACACCCTCATGTCGTTCCAAACCAAAAGACTTTTGTTCATCTTCATAACACAAATATTTTTACTAAAAAGTGTGAGATTCATGTCCCTCCAATGAAAAACCATTCGGCCAAAATTGTGTTGCTGTAGAAAGAAATCTCTCAGGGTCCATTAAAAATATCTTCTCTTGTGTTTCTAAAATGAATGAAAGTATTATGTCTTTGGAACAACATGAAGGTGAGTAAATTATAACAGAATTTTTCATTTTAGGGTGAGCAATCATTTTAAGTTTGCTTTTGCTCTTAATTTAATCTCGTTTGCCTATGAAAAACAACTGATTTATAAAACACACCTCATTTGTGCTTTCCATTTGTGTGCCTTCCTATGGGTTACGTATTATGGGTAAATATAAAACTTTGTGCACAATCAGGAAACCTGCAACATATATTTGATGTTGATTATATAACTTACTCTCTTACTCTGTGGAACATTAAAATGATTCATTCAGATTTAGTTGTTGTTAGAAGGCATGTGACAACTGTTGGACAGTTACTCACTCTTTTTAAAGTTTTAAAGGTTAAATACACTCCTGGGCAAAAAAAATGGACCCTTTAAAGGTCTCAACCAATTTAAATCACAAATCACTGATCAGAAAATTAGCAAGAATTGCACAAATTGTAGATAAAGTAACTTGGCCTTCCCCAACCCACAGACAGCTTTTTACAGGAAAAATAGTCAGTGTTGTTCTACTCAATGTTAATGGCTCCAAACAGTTCATGAGTAGTTGAAAAATGTCTCCTAGTTAGTTTGAGTTTAATGTTTAAGACCAAATATTCACTATAGGGTTCAAATCGAGGTCAAAAGCCACTTCTTGGTTGTCTTTGCAATTTAGGCAGGATAATTGTCTTGTTGAAAAATAGCATCTTATCATTCCTCTTCATATAACAACTTTGCATTTGTGGGAAGCAAGCCATTCTGCAATATTCTCCTGTACTCCGAAGCATTAAATGACTTTTCACAGTGAAGTACAGTAGATCACCAATACCAGCAGCTGAAAAGGCTCTCCACACTATGACACTCTTCATTCATGCTTCACTGTGGTAGAAATACGTTAATTATTATATTTCTCAGCAGATGTTCGAAGACACCGCTCTGGAGCATCACCATGCAACTCGTGCTTCATTGTTATTCATAACTCCACACACACACACAACTCATTTTCTGACCAATAATTTGTGGTTAAGACAATTAAAAGCTTAGTGTTTAGCCATTTTGGGCATTGGCCCAGGAGTGTATACCCCGATGGGTTATAGAAATTACAAGGAGGAGCATCTGGCCTACACTTTAATGACAAAACTCAGAACAAGCGTGTTACATATGAAGCCAGAGAGATGCACGCCATCGGTCAGTGGGGTCACTTTATTAACTGAAAGTGCCGCTATTATGCTATATTCATGCAGTGTGTAATATAGCTGTCTGTGAAGTCTGCAAAGTTGTAAAGTCGAAAGTGCACGATAAATAAAGTTATTGTCTCCCAAAAGAAAGGAAATATAATGAATGCACAGAGAATGAGAATGTCTGAATCATCTGTGGACACCTGGACTGATTGTTTCTCCTGATGTGAGCAGTAAAAAAAGCAAAAAAATCTTCTCTCCCAGTCCGAGAGATCAATTTACATGCTTACAGGAGCCCTGAGCAGCCCAGACCCCTTTATACAACCAAGAGAGTCATGCGAAAGTCAGCAACCCCCTCTTGGTTCCTCTCACGTGCTTATAAAAGCTCATAAAAGAATAGAGAGAAAACATTTATTCCAACAATTTCTTCAAATCCCACCTAATATGTTTTTACTGGCATCAATGCTCTGAGAGTTATGATGTCCACTGGCATTCATTGACTTTATTAACTCTTTTGAAAGTAAAACCAAAGTCGTTTGAATGTATATCGAGCACTAGTGTGTCCTCAGTTGACCCACATCTGTTCTGCAAGAGAGATTATTAACCAATTATGGCGGAGCGGGGGGGTGCAGGGAATTAATTACTCAGAAAGCGATGATATCTGCAAAGACTGCAGGTGCATGACATGATGCTCAGTCACTCAGTGATCAGAGGCCAGAAGCGCACGACATGCAACCGCAGCTGAGTGAGGGAAGCCGACACACACGCAGGGATATAGTCACCTGATGCGCCGGAGAGGAGACCTCGCCAGAGAACAGAGCGCTCAAATGCACAGCCTTCTCCTTTATGCTTTTTTTATGAAACTCCCTGGCCTTTTGAGTCTGGGCTTTCCTCTGAGCGAGGCCGGTAGAAAGAAAACAGCAAGAAAGGGGGGGGAAGAGATGAAAGATTAAGCCGGCGGTGAACAGGAAAACCAGTTGTTAGATCGCTGTCCAGTAGTATTACTTTTTTTAACTTACTGTAGAATTAGGGCTGTCAATAGAATTGCGATTGATGTAGTTTTTTATAATGCCGTTAACCTGATTAATCTGTTTGAATTTGTTGAAATTTTCATTCAAACATACATATTCTGAAACGTTTGTATTATATGTGACATTTATATTTCTGTCATGACAACTCTTTGGCATGGTAATGGATGTGGTAATATTGATATGTTTGGTTTTGGCGTAATAGATTTGCTACGAGTACGGGACTTGCTTCAGCCAATACACACGACACACTGCTGTGCGCAAGTAAGACATGCTTCTGCTGTACGATATAGCGCACATGAATTACCCGAAGCTGATCTAAACAGGTGGAGCTGGGGAAGGTGGAGGGTTTCTGAAAGTGTGCTGCACTAAATGATGACCAGTATTTAAAGGTTGAGCAGCGAGCTCATTGGCTACTGATACAGCAGGAACCAATCAGCTGTGGCCTATTGAGGACCTATCAGCCTGTGTCATCTAGAGTTTCATGACAGAATTTTGTATTTCATACTTGTGGACTTTTTATTTTTGTTAAAGTTCCCAGCTGGAATTGATTTATAAATACATTTTCTGTTAAGAAGACCTCATAGCACATTTAAGAACATTCTTTCATAGCTCAGTCTTTAGAAAGAGGACAGAATTGTTTTTAATGCCAAAATAAGTAAATGCATTAACTGGGACGTTCTATGAAATGGGCGCATTTTCTACTTCGAAAAGATGATTTAAAAATCAATTTCTGTGAGATTTTTTAATATTCTACAGACATTCTAGAAATGTTGTTAAGTGCAATAAATATGGCATTGTGCCATTTTAGCCAAAATGTATAAAAGTACCTTAATATAGGTTGGAAAATTACTTTTCCTTTAGAAAAGAGCAGTTAATAGTAACAGGGTTGACTGTGTTACACTTTTTCATTTATAGCCTTGTGATCATATTCATGACACAGCAAGGTGCTTATTAAAATAGAATTTAATTTCATTAAATATCCCTTTTTCAATAATCAATTATTGACTGTAAAAAATCATGGTAATAGGGTTGATATTTTAAGATCTGTCCAATTTTTGCGTTTAAAAGGAGATATTTACCACCGTATATTTACCAACTGCATTACATTAATATACAGATTAAATATAATATCTGAGCATGTTTCATTTATATAAAAAGATGGCACTTTAACTATAGGAGCCCTGCTAATAATACAATTATTCGAGCAGAAAGAAGATGTTGGTGGGTCACCTGACTAATCTCATCTTCCACCCTCTGGAGGCGCTGGAGCATTGCTGTCATGGCCAGCACTGCTGCTGAGTGACCCGAGTCCGAGCCCGAGCCGGCTGTGTTCTCTGCCTCTGAGTGTGTGTGAGTGTGTGTGTGAGTCGGGTGAAGTGGTTTCCTCTGTGGATTCAGAGGACTGGAATGAAGCGAGGGGAACTGAGGAGCCGAGGGTGGAAACTGTGAACACACGGCACATGTGGGCAGCGCTGGATATAGACTGTTGTACTGATAATACACAAACTTATTGGGGAAATTTTGAAGTTTTAAAGAGGACCAATTCTGCTTTTTTTTAATGTGTAATGTTGCTGTTTGAGCATGAAAAAATGTCTGCAAAGTTACAAAGCACAAAGTCACTCCAAAGGGAGTTATTCTCTATATCAGTCTCCATTGTAGTCTTGAGTTTTCTTCCGGGAACGAACACGTCACAATATTCCTCATATTAAATAATTCCCCCCCCATGGCATACGCCAAAATTAAAGAGGCGTGGCCTGGTTGAGTTGTGTTAGTGTGTTGTTGCCATGTTATGGTAAGGGGAGTGACGTTAACCAATCAAAACACACTGGTCCAGCCAACCAATCAGAGCACATTGCTCTTTCCAGAAGGAGGGGCTTCATAGAGACAGGAAATAAACAGGGGTGCGTTTCCCGTACAACTACGTAACTCGCTGCTTAACTCCCATAGTACCATGCATCATTGAAGAAATCAACTAGCTAGTCACGGCTGTTTCCCGAAACCATATTGTCGCAAATTGGTCGTTCAACCACCTTGGTCTATGATGTCACGCACCTATTGTAGTAATAACTTCTTTTAATGAATCTGTTTGAGATTGAATTAACGCTAGACGTTTTGCTATAAATTACGGACATGGCATCTGAGTCTATTTCGCGTTTATCTAATTTATTTCCAGATTCAATCATAGGCTCGTTCTTACGTAGTAGAGCCCGTTCGCACATGCGCAGTCTTCAAAAATGACGCTTTAAATCTCTTGACAAACTAAAAGACGTAAATGACACTTGTATATATTCTAATACAGATTGTACTGAATGTCAGCTTGCTTATTTGGCTCAAGATAAGGATTTATGCTACTAACCTACTATGCTACTAACTATGCTACTAGCCTATGCTACTATGCTAACCACAATGCTACTAGCCTATACTACTATGCTAACCACTATGCTACCACAGGTCGAAACTATGCTACTAACCACAGCTACACTGTATGCTACTAACTATGCTACTAACCACTATGCTACTAACCTATGCTACTAGCCACAGTTGCTACTTACTGTGCTACTAACTATGCTACTAAAGTACTATGCTACTAACCACAGGTCGAGAGCTGTCGTTCCAACCACACAAGTTTGCGATGCTGTTTGCGAATGTTCGTTGGAACGATGGTTTCGGGAAACACCGACTTGTTGAACTGCTGACAACGACGGACCTTGCGAACAGTTGGCTAACGATGCTTTTGGGAAACGCACCCCAGAGCGTTATTGACAGACTGGGAAGAGAGGAGCTGCAACAATGGAGAATATGGGGAAAATTATGGTTTTTCAACATTCAAGCATGAAAGCCTATTTCAGTAGACCCCAAAAACAACAACGTGCATAATAGGTCCTCTTTAAAAGGTATAAAAACACAAATATCACCAAAAACAGCGTATATAACGGCTAATACGAGGTACTGAATTGTACTTTAATTGGGGGTGTAGATTAACTTTGGAGGTTCTACCTGTTTTTTAGGGGGTGGGGGTGGAGGAACTTTCTTCCTGATAATGTGAAAGAGGGGGCTATCAGTCATATCAAGCGATGGAGGTCTTGGAGGCCTCTCACCATTACAGTCAGACTGAGATCATTATACCAGGAGCAGTTTCAGAGAAAGGAAGCCAGGGTCAGAAGCACAGGAAGAAGAAAAGAGAAAGAAGAGATTAACTAGACACAGAAATACTCAGATCAGCCCCAGGAAAGTGATTCTCCAGAGCCAAAGTTTGAGATCATTGTTTAAAAGAAGAGTTAACCCCAACATCTTTTATGCTGTTTAAAAAAACTAGGGCTGCGCAATATTGTAATTTTTTTCCCTGCGATAAATATTGCGAAAACAACTTCACCGGATGACTTGACTTGAACTTGCGCTAAATATCATGACGCAACATTTCAATGTTTGTGAAAAAGAGCAAAGATTTTAGAGCAAATAAAATTGCATTCTGTTACAATATTAAATTGTATGGCTTTAGACAGCTTGGAATATATAGAAATCATTATGCTTATAATATCTTAATATCTCCCCGCCTTATAGTTGCATTTAGCAGATTAGAGCTGATAATACAGTTTACATTTTGCAACAATATAAGCAATCGTGCATCAGAGATTTGCTCGATTATACCGCTTTATGTGACTATAATGTGATGTAATGCAATGCATATCTTCAGACAAAGCGGTCTTTACCTGCCTGCGAATAGAACAGCTTGCTGTGCTGTCCTCAAATTTGGCTAGAAGTTGAGTGGCCATAAACTTGACCTTGTTTTCCTTCAGTTCCCGTCTCTCACTGGATACAGAAGAACTCTGATTGAAGGATTTGGCTGTCTGGAAGAGAAATTGACCAATCAGAAATCAGTTACAGTTTCCCATGCCCGTTTAACATTACTATAAACTATCATACAGTAATACTGACCTCTTCTAAGTAACTGATTTTCCTTCTTCTCTTGTATATTGCATCGTCGTCTTCAGACTTTTTTTCATCCTAAGATGCACAGGAACAGTATATTATACTTTCAAGGCTGTTTTTATTATTTATGATTATTCATAGGGCTGTAAATGATTAATCGCGATTAATCGAATCCAAATTAAAAGTTTGTGTTTACATAATTTATGTGTGTGTATTGTGTATCATTATTTTGTGTATATATATATATATATATATATATATATATATATATATATATATATATATATATATATATATATATATATATATATATATATAATACACACACATGCTTGTATATATTTGAGAAATATTTGCATTTATATACTGCATATATATTTTTATATGATTTCTATTATATATAATAGAACTATTTTATATATAAATAAATAAAAAAATCTTAAATATATACATGCATGTGTGTGTATTTATATATACAAAATAATTATACACAATACACACATATATTATGTAAACACAAACTTTTATTTTTGATTCGATTAATCGAGATTAATCGTTTACAGCCCTAATTATTCACATTTCATATCACATTTTTTATGCCTGATTAATTATAATTTCTCAAAAAAATATATGCACGTTTTGAAACAATAAGTTACATTTGCATTCCATACTTGTCGACTTTATTTTTTGTTAAAGGTCCCAAATGGAATTAATTTATAAATCCATCAAAATATTAATTTATTATAAAAAATAAAATAAAATAAATAACTAGATGGCATGAACAAAATAAAGTCCACCAAACACAAACCGTAAAAGTGCTTGTAATAGAACAAACCCATTGTATACCTTGGGTATGCGTTTACGCGGCTGATGTAAACTCAGGGACCTGTAAACTGGTCTGGAAGAATCTGGTGGACATTTCTCCTTATTTGCATCACCATCTCGCTTTGAATCTACAATAAACCACATGATAGAAATTTGCATGACATTTGACAATAAACAACTACAACAAGCATTGTAACCAAACGCAAATCTCTTTGTAACATAAAAGCCTCATATTGCAGCTTGATCGAGCCATCTGAATCCAACATGCTTCTGCTGTATCGCAGGCATGACATTTAACTTTATATAATGTGGCATATTTCTGGCCTCCTCCAGTGCGGTGATGTGCAGATCTGCAGGGCGGAAACCTGCTTTCAGACAGACATGCATTCCTGGCATGACTGTGTGACTGAAGGAATGGTGTACTAGTGCGAAAGGCCAGATAAAATGCTCTGTATGTTTCCTTAATGGACACACCTTATGTAAACTCAAACTAGAGTTTGAAGACACCCTCAGAGTGGGTAAAAGGTTTTGGACCGTGGTAAAGGTTGTGGTCTGTGTCGATGTGACGATGACTTGACAATGTATGAAGTGGAATAAAAGCCTACTGTAAACTGCACAGTATACACTACATATACTAGCATCCTAGATTGTTGTCATATACGCTACATAATTAATTCAGCAAATGCCATCCAATTAATTCCCACTATTAACTAGTTGCTTATCAGCATTCATATTACTAGGATATTGGCTGTTTATTAGTTCTTATAAAGCACATATTAATGCCTTATTCTGCATGACATTATTCTACATCCCTAATCATATCCAATACCTAAACTTAACAACTACCTTATTAACTATTAATAAACAATAATTAGGAGTTTGTTGAGGCAAAGTCATAGTTAATAGTTAGTTAATGGTGAAAATTGGACCCTAAACTAAAATGTGACCTATGCTTTTTCTTGTTTTTCTGTGCATATTTTTGTATAGTAAGATGTAGCTGTAGTTTGACTTTTTTCCAAATAATTTTGTCAGAGAAATACCTTAAACAAGCAATAATAATAATGATAAATCAGAATATTAGAATGATTTCTGAAGGATCATGGGACAATGAAGTCTGGAGTAATGATGCAGAAAATGAACACAGGAATAAATGACTGTCACAACTGTGTGTTCTGTGTTCTAGGACTTTTATTTTTAAGTGTATTCTCTGTTCACGTCCTGTTTGCCTTTCTTTCTATAGTTACCCTGGTTTGCATGACAATTCATTACCCACACCTGTGCATTGTCAAGCCTCTTGTTCTCCAGTGTGTATAGTTTATACCCCTGTGCTTCAGTAGTCTGTCGTCGTCATGTTTTTGGTAAAGCTGATGCGTTTCCGTTCACCAATGGGTTATTACATTCTTGTTTCTAGTTTGGATTATTGTCTTCCCTGTTTGGATGATCATTGTTTGTATGTTTATTCAATAAAAATCAATAAGATCAAATAAATGCAGACTTTGTGATCTTTTGTGATTCTGCATAAATGGTAGTATGCAAGTATGCAATTCCAAACAAAGTCAGTGATCCTTAATGAACTGTAATGAAAGAGTTGGCGATCTACCTGAAGGAGGCAGAGGTGTTCCCCGGAAAAGCTCGTAGAATTTGGAGAGGTATGTGCTCATGCTGGTCTTGTCCGGCTCCTGTCCTGACGCCAGCTCTTTCCCTGTGATGAACGGCTTGATGCCAAACTCCTTCTCGGACACATCAAATGCCAGCTGGAGGTTTTTGGCACAGTCTTGCTCATTCAGAGAGTCGTAATCGCTACAGGAAACAATACGATAACAACAGAGAACATGGGACCTGAATTAAACAAGCTGACCTCTTGACATGTGTGCTATGAAAGGACAATCGCAAGTTATGAAAGTTCTCTGGTTTCCTTCAGCTACTTTTGACAATCTCAGATGACAGACTTGAAAAATGGCTCCTGATAAAGTGTGTGAAATGTTGCGCATGGTTCAAACTCTTTCTCAGCCAAGAACGCTCAAGTTTAAGTCACAGTTTTGATGAATCAGTAAGAAGCTGTAAGACGGGAAAGTGGTTTCTCAAGAGGTCAAAGTGCATTTTACATGTCCGGCTCATGTTTAGGCTTACACAATTACTAACTGTGCGAAGGAAGGCGCTAATAAACACACGAGAGTTGACTGGATCTGTTGCCAGCACAGAACAGGATTTGTGGGCATGTCAGGAAGCAGACCAAATATTTATGAAATGTGCTTACGGGGTAATTCCATTGCTTATGTTTTACTCATCAGATGAACATTATCAAAGTGTCATGTAATTACGGTTTTACTAGGGACTGCCATGTTCATTCTTTATAATGGGCAATATTATGAGTTACATAATGTATTTCATCAAATACATTCGTTATATATTTTTTCTGGATATGGTAATACCATTGTTTTCAGAAATGTGCTATGCTTTTTTTTTTGGGGGGGGGGGGGGGGGATATAATACCAAAATGTAATACAATGGTTGTTAAGAAATGGTACTGTACCATGGTAATATTATGTTTTTTTGCACATGGTAACCATTGCAAAACCAATGCCATGATTTTTGGATATTGTACCATCGTAATACTATGGGTTTTCTTAGACTTGGTACCATGTTAATGCCATGTACCATATTTATGTGTACATGGCACCGTGGTAAGACTGTGTGTTTTACAGTATATATGTATTTTTGGTAACACTTTATTTTACAGTGCCCTTGTTTAGCATGTTTCATGTAGTTACTATAGTAATAACTATACATTATGCATAATTACATGCACTTAACCCTAAACCAAACCATAACCCTATAGTAAGTACATGTTAATTATTATTACTCAATATAATTACACTATATCAAGGACACCTTAAAATAAAGTGTGATTCTACCGATCAGGATATGAGATACAGATTTTTAAACATTGTAAAAGATATGAAGACAATGCGGATGAGAGACGACGTAAAGAATCTCACATGATCTGCGGTCTGAAGTGATGAATGAGAGCACAGAGAGCCAGGCCACTGGTCCAACAGGAAGTGAGGTCAGTCACATTCACACCCCTGTAGCCCTGCGTCTGCTTCTGACACCACGTCAGTAACCGGCCCGGCCTGATCTCAGACTCTGTTGAACACACAAACACAAGCAGAGGGAGATGTTATTTTGAAACTGATCAACCCGAACAAATATTCAAGGGATGATCTGGACTGGAAGTGGAGGTGACGTCTTCTCTCTGTCAGGTATCTGAACCTGACTCAATCTCCGAGCAGAATAATAATCCTTTTACGCAACACACACATTTATTTATTAATGTTTCACAGTAGTGTGTCACCCTGACAGCTAACAACTGTTTTTAGGAGCACTAAAGCCATGTGTCAACAAGCACAGTTGCTGTTTAAAGGAACAGTTCACCCAAAATGTTTAATTATCCTATAATTTACTCACGCTCAAGCCATCCTAAGTGTATATGACTTTCTTCTTCCAGCCAAACACAATCTGAGTTATACAAAAAAATATCCTGGCTCTTCCAAGCTTTATAATGGGAGTGAGTAGAGCCTGAGATTTTGAAAACCAAAAAAGTGCATCCATCTATCATAAAAGTAATCCATACGGCCATAAAGTGGATTAATAAATGCCTTATGAAGTGAAGTAATGGGTTTTTGTAAAAAAATAAATAAAAAAAATAAATAAATCCATATTAAACCTTTATAAACTATAAATCACTGGCTTCTCGTAGAGTTGAAGGGTGAACTCTGACCTGACGAATTACTGTACGTATGAAGTAGTAATAATGCATTAAATTGATAAAAGTGATGAATGAATGAAAGTAACAGCATGAGCATTCTTCAAAATGTCTAGTTTTAAGTTTCACAGAACTAGTTCATACAAGTTTGAAACAACATGAGGTAAATAATGAATTTCCATTTTTTTGGGTGAACTATTCCTTTGGCAGCATGGCGTCCCTCACAGCAGATTTGTTTAGGGTAGCACTCTTCTCACTTTGGCTCTGCTGGTAATACCAAATCTCAGTCTGGATCGAATTCCCTCAGCAGAAATAAACTGTGCTTCCCCCTGAACCTGTGCAGTCGCTCTGCTGTTACTGTATCTGCTGGATGCAGGAATGCTGTAAACACGTCTGAGCTGTGATTATCCCATGCAAGTCTCAGCGCTCATATACAGTACTAGCCTGGCAACACTTGAGGAACTGGAAGCTGCAGTCAAAAGTAAAAGAGCAGAGGATAATTATAGACACGTGTTAGTCTGATAAGAAGGTTCTTCTGACCTCGCCGGGACAAGTTGACAGGACGGCGTATCGTGGCGGCCCGTTCCAGAGAGCACGACTTCATCTCTCCACAGATATAGTTGTTGCGGACCTGCAAAGGAGGAAAATAAACAGTAATGAGAGATCATTTCAATGAGAGTAAATGATTCTCATTAGATGAGCCTTGTTAAACAAAAAATGGCACATGGTAAAATCACTATAACACAGCTTAACGGAGGTTATCGCTTTCATAAAACAGTGACAGCATAAAAACTGGAAAAGAAACCTGTGTACAACAAATGGTTTAATTTATTAATAATAATAGTTTAAATGTTTGTAATATATATATACCATTCAGTAGTCTGTAGGCATTTGTGGTTGCAAAGCAACTTTGTCTTTTACTGTACTATGAGCTTGACAACTATATATTGGCTATTTTATTATATTATTTATGTGTTGTGTTTATATACGCTACTGATTAAAAGTTTGGAATAATAATAACATGTTTTTGAAATATGTCTGCATTTATTAAATCAAAAATAGGCTATGGTAAAACATTCATAAATACTAATACAATGTAAAATAATTGTTTTCCATTTTTATATTTTACATAATTTATTCCTGTGATCAAAGCTGAATTTTCAGCATCACTACTCCAGTTTCAGTGTCACATGATCCTTCAGAAATCAGTATAATATGATGATTTGCTGCTCAGTTATGATCAATTATTATTGGTGCTCAATTTTTTATATTGACTCTTCTTATTATAAATGCTGCTTAATATATTTGTGGAAACCTTGAAATAGGTTTTTCAGGATTCCTTGATGAACAGGAAATTCAAAAGAACAGCAATTATTTGAAACAGAAATATTTTGTAACACAAAAATGTCACTTTTGATCAAATTAATGCATCCTTGCTGAATAAAAGTGTTTATTTTCCTCTTCTTTTTTTACCCCGGTTTCCAAGAAAATATTATGTATATTTAATCATTATGCAGCAAAAACAGTTTTCAACATTGATAATAATCAGAAATGTTTATTGAGCAGCAAATCAGCATATCATAAAGATTTCTGAAGGATTGTGACTGAAGACTGAAAGAAATTTACATCACAGGAATACATTTAAATTTTAAAATATATTAAAAGAGAAAACAGATATTTTAAATTGTAACAATATTTCACAATACTACCGTTTTTACTGTATTTTTAATCAATTAAATACAGCCTTGGTGAGCATAAGATACTTCTTTAAATCTCATTTTTTTAAAATCTTAATTACAAACTTTTATAGTGTATTAGTTTATTTAGGGTGATTGTCATAGGTGTTTTATAAAAGCAATAAGTCACTTGAGCTTGTGAATTGCAGTGATTTTTTTTATGATAGTTTATTGTGCACAAATAGAAATGCCATCTCACCTGGTGTGGCTTCACACAGTTTGAATTAAGGTTTGGATAGCGTGTTCCTGGATCTATGGTGTACAAATCAAAGTTTTTGCCAATGTTTTCAGGTTTTGTCTGAGGTAGCAATCGGTACAGACTCTCCCTAGAAAAACAACAACGAAGCAACTACATAAGCAAGCTATTACTGGTATTATAAGTGCCTATGAAGGCTTTCATGTATGTTTCAGTATTCCTCTAGAGTTGTATGCGATTGTCTGTGCATTTACTGTTTGCGCATTTGACCTTCACTGACCTCTCTGCCAGCACCTCGAGTGCATTTCTACCCTGCGCCCAACTTTTAACCATCCACGCCGTGTCAAAGGCTGCCAGGAACCCGCGGGCACAGCCTGTCCCCATAGGCCAGAAGGGCTACAGTTACACAGACAACCACAAACACATCAGAATCTAACATAACAATATCAAGCATAAGAAGGATGATTATTTATCATAAGTGCACAGTAGTGTAATCTCCTCACCTCTAGAAGGCTGTCTCCCACTAGTGCCACCAGTACACTATGACCAAACCTCTCCCTGACCAGAGCAGCGTTTTCTGAGGCGTACATGCTGGTGAAGTCGAACATGGCCACATCAGGCTGCCCGCAGTGGTTGATGGCGTAGTCCAGCGTGGGCAGCTGGTAGTGTGTGGCGTAGTCGGCTGCCTCTCGAGCATACGCCAGCAAAGCCTCTTGATTCACGTTCTCACTGTTCAGCAGCGCCTCGGAGTCGATATAATCCTGGCGAATGCAAAAACTGATGTTACTACACCAAGCGAGCTGTGATACCTCATTCTTTAACTGCTGTAAAGTCAACATGAAACGACATACATGGTGCATTTTACTTCTGAAATGTATAATAGTGAAATACAGTATTCTGAGAGAGAAAAAAACATAAAATATATGAAGAATTAAATCCTGGGAAAAGTGATTATGTCATACAAAAATATACATAAATAAACAATAGAGCCAGCCCTGAAAGAGTTTACAGTTTACTCCTTAAGCACACATGTTACATGTAACATAATTTTTCAAATTAAATTAAAATGTATGCAAGAGTTAAGCCTCGATAAAATCATTACATTTGTATTTAATGAAATATTAAGCATTGAAGCAGTTGTTAAAATGTCAAATATCAAGTTGTGTAGTGTGAACAACATGGAGGAAATTAAAATACATTTACGAAATTTAAATTTATTGTCAAAATCAATGAGTCTTATAATATCAGATATAGGTTCAGGTTGTAAAATTACTAATTTTAGTTCAGGCTGTAAAATGTCCAATTCAATTTGATTTGGTTTTGATTTATTTGTAAAATCAAGGTACAAACCGCCCAAAAAGAATTGATGTTTATGAATTAATATATTTTAAAATATATTTGAATACTGTTTTAAAATCATTAAGAATATTAAGGTGTGTGTGTGTTTATGTATATATATATATATATACGTATATAAACAAAATGGTGATGTACTGTGTTGCCAGATTTCGATTACAGAAAACCATCTAAATGCAATTAATTCCAAACTAACCAACTGATCAAATATTGAACTATATATAGTTCATGTTTTCCTCAAACAAAATTTGTGAAAATTCATAGAAAACATATTCTCCCACATTTTTATAAGTATAGGTTACATTATCTGGCAACATGTTTTAACAACGTACATTTAGATCTATACCTGCCGTGGTGTTTCTTATTTGTTATCTCCAGTCAGGTTTGGGAAAAAAAAAGCCTAATTTTATCGGGTCTGTCTTGTTTGGGGGTTTTCTATTTTAAAAATGAAATCATGCAGGTTGGGTTGGGGTAGATTCGGGTCGAGAACAGATCTCAGGAGGACCAGAGACACACTCAGTTCTAGCACTGTTGACTCGCTGTATTAATAAATCAGATCAGCACGAATTGTGCACACACTAATGAACGTCAATGATGAGGCATAAGTACTGAGACTGACACGGAGCGTTTGTGACTGTGTAAAGGTGTTTATAAGCCTCTGGACTCATTGGCTATGTTTCCATTCAAAGTTGCTAATTTAACTTATGCACAAAATTGGAATATCTCATAAAACATTTACAAATAAAAAACTGTTTCCATCTCAGATGTTCAAGAGAACAAAATCGTCACTTCGAGGGAAACTGGCGCAAAATATATGTAATAAAAATTGAAGTTGCTGCAATTGGGGAAGAAACTGTGGCTCTTTTTTCTTATATTATAAACTGCTTGCACCGCAGAGAATGCAACCAATGAGACGCAATAAACGCTGTCATATTATCTTATGTTCGGAGGCACAATTATGTGTGGTCATTATACCCAACAATTTTGATGACAGACATTGGCTCAGGCCTTTCAGAAAGACCAAACCAATATTTGAGATGTTGTGCAATGCGATTGGTCCACTGGTTTGTCCAGTTTATCCAATCACATCCTCTGTTGTTGCACATTAAGGGGTTTATTCAGTAAATGTGTCCAGCTTCTTATCAGATAAAAATGATCCGCCTCAAATTAAGCGCATCCGTTTTTTTATGCACATTTATGCGCATCTTCGTTTCCATCCAGCATTTTTTATGCAATATCCCAAATATGCGCATAAAAATAGGTGGATGGAAACATAGCTATAGTTTCTAAGTGCTAGAGTCTAGAGCTAAGTGTTCACTCAACACTTGCCAAACTCACATGAACGATGACACCCTTGTCCAGCAGGCTCTGCTTCTTAGCTGTCATGACAAAGTAGTGTGTGTTGTCTTTGTAGTAAACGATGTTCTCAAGATCAATCCCTGCGGAAGAGACAAAATCGTGGTCTTACATGAATCTGTGTCAGAGATGTTCACCTGTAACATTTTCTTGCCTGTAATATGACAGTCTTTTGAGGTCAGTGTGAGTTTAAGACAGGATTTGAAAGGAATTCAGTTTCAAAGGGGTGCGAGTCACGACAGGTACACAAAGCTTTTTGGAGGGAGGAAGCCCATAATCCCCTGGAGGATAAACATTTACGTGACGAATCAGAGCAAGAGGATGATAACTGATATATGGCCGCTCCTCACAGCAGATAACACTGACACGCTAACGGAAAACATTGCGGTAAATACCAGGATGGGGTGAAAGTTCATAGCTGAGATGGTTGGTAGATATTTATCTATTATCCATGGAGCTGAATGCCTAGTTCAGAGTAATATGGTGTATTTTTAGTTGCTAATGTGTCGTATTTTTGCTCACCGGTTTCTTGTTTGAGATCCAGAAAGAATTTCTGGTTGAAGATGAAGGCAACTCCACTTATCTCCTCAACCTTCGCCTCAGCGGTGGTGTTTCTGTTGATGAAGTTTGCCGTTATGGCGATGGCCAGTTTGCCACGAAATTCCTTCCTCCTGAACCCTGACAAAGAGAGGAAGAGAAAAAAGTGATGTTCTGGCCCTTACAAAATGTCCCTCCTACAATGCATCACAATTTCTAAAGCAATAATGTTCCTGTTTGACAGGGGTCCACCAATGAAGCGAAAATGTGTCCTTAAAATGGAGAAAGGTGTCCCTCAAGGCTCTTCCTTAGGGCCACTTCTATTTTATTTATTTATCAATGATCTTCCTCTTCCTCAATTGCTCAGACTGTTGTGTTCATCAATATGCAGATGATACAGTGATCTACACATCTAATGTGTCTGCCTCTAAGATTCAATCCTCATTGCAATCTTACTATAATGCTATTCAACTATGGATGAGGGAGAGCTTTAGTGAGTGTGGATGTACATGTGCTGTATTATCTTTGTCTTTGTCTTAAGGACCCTCAGAAACGAGATGCTTCATCAAGGGGTTATCCTCCCAACAATAAATTTCCAATTTCAAATATCACACAAGCCCATTATTTTAGGCTCAAAGACACGCTAACTAACCAAACAATGAGGCAGGTTTCCAGGAACAAACAGTTTGCCTGTCCATACCAAATACTGCCCAGATATTTTAGGGTTTACAGCACAAGGGGGTTAAAAAGACAATTTATATTCTGTAATATGGATTTTACTGCACTGACACTAACTGACCTGAATCGAATCAACACTGAAAACTGACTTGAGCTGAAAAATGACACTATTGTCTTCTGTAGACCTGCTTTATAGCTGAAATCCAATTTGTTTTACAATTGATTGAACATTATCCCTGTTATTTTCCTGTTTACTAATGTAAAGCTGCTTTGAAAGTTCTACTGTATATAAATAAATCTGATTTGGCTTGACCAGGCTTATTATCATTTACTAAACCAAAAACTAAAACCATACTGTAAAAAAAAACATTACTTTCAATAACTTAAATAAACATTAACTGAAAATAAAATACAATAAAAACTGATTTAATTCAGCAAGTTCGACATTAGTTATTTTAGTACTTAAACTAAAAAATAAGAAAAGTTAATAAACTAAAAATAAAAACTATTAGTTGATAAAAATGACAAATCAACAATGAAATTACTCAACATTTTAACTAAAATTAGAACAGAAAATATGAAACTGAAATCTAATCCAACGTAATAACCAAAAATATATCAGTGACACTAAAATAACACTGGATTTGACTTGAAGATATTTGATGTTTAATGAACAGATATGAACAGCAAATTTTGAACCAATGAGATTTCACAGTGGTCGTAGCCCCACCCACACAAATACAATATGCTTTCTTTACATTTTGGCCTCCATCCACACATTAGCAGCGTTTTAGGTTTTTGAAAACACTTTCTAAAGTGAGGACAGCATTTTCTCTTAATGCACATGAACAGGTGGAATGGAGATTTGGTGACGTGGTCATGAACAATTTTCATTTTCCGGTGAACTATCCTTTTAATCATTACACCACTATATGGCAGAGTCTGTGAAGTAAATATCTCCATCAACAAATGCCTATTATATTCATCTGTGGCTTTTAAAGCTCTTTGGCATTTTCGTATAAATGGTGATTTCTTAAGACACTTGGCGTGCAGAAACTAAATGGAAGGCAAAAACTTCACAAGAGGAGAGTCCCACGAGATCCACAAACTGTTTCGTTACTCACCACTCGGAAGAGATAGCTTTCAATAAAAGTGCCTTGTTAGGAAGTGTAATGCCTGCTACAGACTGCGATTTCATCATTACAAATCACACTGTACGACATGGATGTAGACTGTACGATGATGATGACAGCCATTGAATCGTAGGCTACGACGCAAGAATAAAATGTCATCAGCATGCGCTAGTGGTAAACAAATAGAGCAAGATGAACCGCACTTTGGCAATCGTTGTTTTTAACTGTGCTGAAAAAGAGGAGGAAGCGTGAGAGGAATATGGATGCGGTCTTGGCTAGGGAAAAGAGGCCAACTTAACACGCCAATTTTGCAAATGGAGCTTGAGGAAAGTAGTTTTAAGTTTTAGCGCCATGTCACGTTGATCAATACACCATTTCATGTTGCATTTTTATTGGCTAGTCAGTAGACGTAGGTCGTAGCAGCAAACACTGTAAGATGATCATGCTAATCGAAGGCCGTCTTTGAACCTCTCACTGTACAACGTACTGAACGTAGGACCACCGCTTAGAAGCCGCGACCACAGAAATCGCCATGATTGGTCATCTTTCGTCTGGGACAGCCCAAAATCATACAATGTGTACCGGGCATTAGATGCTCAGTTATGAAAGTGGAAGAAACTTAAAGTGGCTTTTAATTAGCAGATCTAAACACTAATGGCAAATAAGTCCAATCCTTTCCTGGCAAACTTTACAAAAATGGCACAAGCCGTTCCTTTTTTAATAGCTGTCGAGTGGGTTGGCTTGGCTGTAGTTTGTCTACAGAGCTCCTCTACGAACAGAAACACATTTGATTAAGAGCCAGAACTGTTCAATTACTGCCATGTTGTTAACTTGCTAAGACATCAACTCTCCTCTTCATCATGTGCGTTACTCGCTCCAAATGTAGCTGTTTTCGTCTGACCGCTGCTCTGCCTCAGATTGGGATAAATTTAACATTCCCTAGATGTCCTGAACTAGCTCACGCAATGTCCAAAACAAGCTTGGGTTCTTTTCCCCTAAGGTTACTCATAATTGGGCAATGAGCTAACATCTCATAGTTTGGAGGGCCCCACAAATGCCCTTTTTTGGAAAAAGCATCTGATTAGGGATAAGCGCAAAGATGACGAACCTGGAAAACAGAGTCCAACGGACACACATCATCAACTGAAAAGTGTTCAAAAAACCCTGAGAGCTCCTCAAGAGCACATGCGGATTCGCTGAACTCATTTGTAACCGGTGGGCGGCTGGTGACATCATGCGGTATCGCTTTTCACAGCACAACTCGATTTTATGGCTTAATATCCTTCTTGGATGAAACGATCCATTCTCGGGACTTCAGCCAAGAGCGCAGGCCAAATTTTTAAGAGTGGCTGAGATAGGAGAAGTAACAACGAGAGGTTTTGGGTTATATCTGGAGAAGTTTTATAATGCTGTTTAAAGGGTTAGTTCACCCGAAAATGAAAATTATGTCAGAAATTACTCACCCTCATGTTGTTCTAAACCCGTAAGACTTTTGTTCATCTTCGAAACACAAATTAAGATATTTTTGATTAAATCTGAGAACTTTCTCACTCCTCCATAGGCTTCTATGTTATTGAAACTAGCCGGCCCAGAAAGTTAGTAAAGACAATGTTTAAAATAGTTGAGTAGAGTAGTGTAACAGCGCAGCGGAGCGCTTCTGTGTTGTACGTCAGAACGTAGGCTCACTATTGGCCAACGCTGGTCACGTGTGTGATGTGTGAGCCTCACATGAACTCTACGTCACTACGTGTACTCACTCAGAGGCCCACGCAGAAGAAAATAAATGGTTGAATTAAGTCGTTATTTTCATTTTTTTGCGCACAAAAAGTATTCTCATCGCTTGATAAACTTATGACTGAGCCACTCTTGGACTATTTTAAACATTGTCTTTACTAACTTTCTGGGCCGGCTAGTTTCAATAACACAGAAGCCTTTGGAGAAGTGAGACCGCTCTCAGATTTCATCAAAAATATCTTTGTGTTCCGAAGATGAATGAAAGTCTTACGGGGTTGGAACAACATGAGGGTGAGTAATTACTGACACAATTTTCATTTTTAGGTGAACTAACCCTTTAAGGCTAAGGCTAGCACCAGTTTTGCTTGTATTTAGCATTAGAGATTTGAGAAAAAGTTAAACTCCGGTACGTAATCCATTCTGCACCGTTTGTGCTGCAGATGTGAAGGATACCTCAAATTGTGTGACTTGTTGAGTGTGCTATTAGACCATATGACATCCTATTTTAATGTACATGCTCTCATATTTTAGGTAGGTACAGTTTTAGTTACTGCTGGAACAGTTTGTAATCATAGAGCAAAGATTATTATAGCCTCTTAGTTACTGTGCAAACAGAGAGGGCTGCATGTGTGTTTATTTTAGTGGACATAATATATGTAATTGAGTATTTCAAATCTGAACCGTTTTTTTTAATGGCAACTGAGCAGCAATTTCATCATCCTCAGTCATCCGAGTTCATACCTTCTAAAGAGTTTCGTCTCCCATCGGCTCCCACCACCACATCAAAGTCGAAGTCGGCCACGGGATGATCCGCAGGCCGGATCTCTACCCTCCAGCCTGGCCCTGCAGAAACAAACACTTTCATTCAGCCTGAGAAATACAAATGACAAATCACAAATGAAGGTTTCCTTAGCTCACTTTTTTTCTTATCAGTGCAAAAGAGACTAAAATAACTCTGTTGATTTTTTGGTCATACATGCAAGTGTTATACATCATTCAAAACTACTTTTATTTGTGTACACTGATAATAAAAACAAAATGTTCTGCTTTTTGTAAAATAAAGAAAATAAACATGATGCGTGTTCTGCCGTCTCTCTCAGTGTGAAGTTGAAAATGAACTGTAACTCAGTGAATACTTGCCACCCACAAGTGTGAGTTTACAAAGCTTGGAGTATTTTGTTTTTAAATGATGTGATTCATATTGAAAACAAATATTCTCTGTTAAAGTAATCCGTATGAAAGCAACGAGAGGTAGTTTCTCACACGAATGTGACCACACCCACGCGTGCGAGAGCAATTGACATGCAAATCGTCAACGCGGAAGTGAACGCCCTCATCACCTCTAAACAAAGCATGAAGAGAAACTTCATTTTTCTGCTTTTCATCGAGTTTGGAAGACACGCTGTGAGTTTATACTGGATTTACCTCAGAAGAAGAAGAACGCGATTTGAAGATACGATTTTTAAGGTAAGAAATGTATTCCCATTTATAATAGTTAGCGTGTTATTGGTGTATAAACTTCACATTGTACTAGTTGAACTGGTGCCAGACAGGAGTAGTTCAATTTAAAATGAAAATCAGCCCATGATTTACTCACATCAAGCCATCCTAGGTGTATATGACTTTCTTCTTTCAGATGAATACAAAAAAAAATGTTTTTTTTAACCTTTATAAAGTAAAATAACTAGCTTCCATTCAAGCGGACACACGGATTCCACAAAAGTATAAGCGCAACGTATACGCGAGTAATGTGACGTACTGCTGATATTTACGCTACGTCATGACGCACTACGCTACTTCTGACATCATAAGTTGCGCTTTAGGCGTACTGTAAGCAGACTGCGTATGGCCGGAAGCTAGAATTTTACTTTGTAGCGTGTTAAATATTAATATTTTTCTTACACAAACTCATCGCTTTGCTTCAGAAGCCCTTTATTAAACCCCCGGAGCCACGTGGAGCTCTTTTATGATGGATAGATGCACTTTTTTTTTTGCTTAAATCTGATGGTTGCAATCCACTGCCATTATAAAGCTCGGAAGCGTCAGGGTGTTTATTAATATAACTCCGATTGCATTTGTCTGAAAGAAGAAAGTCATATACACCTAGGATGACCTGAGGGCGAGTAAATCATGGGCTAATTTTTATTTTAAAGTGAACTGCTCCTTTAATATTGCCTTAATAATTCCTAGAGTGCAATGAGGTCAAATGAGCAACGCCTCACGCTTCTCAGATGTTTCCACTGAGAAAACAATCCTATATAATCTCCACGTGTTTCCTCTTGAGTTTCAGAAGATATCTCAACAGTGTCTCAAACTGTGATCGGGATTAGAAAGATGTCATTGTCTGCAAAAGTCTGAATCTTAAACATGAACTCAAACATTTCTCATTATCTGTGCCGCAATCCACATTCATTGTACAGCTGTATTCTCTGTATACTGTATACACATACCAACAATTCATTTATTTGTTTCTATTTTTATGTCACCCAAATAACTTTAGAAGAAGCATCTGAGAGTTGATACAAAACTGGGAACTGGGAAGTCTCCCAAGCTGTGAAAGAGAAACATCTGAGCAATATTTTTTCCTCAGGGGAGGACAGGAGCTGGGTGGAGCAACAGTACAATAAATACAAATATGAAAATATTTCAAAACACGTCATCCAAGTTCACTTCTGAGGGACCGTTTCTCGTTGTAAGCGAACCGTACGTTGTTTTAAATAAAAATAATCTGCTAAATGGAAACAGATTTTTTTCTAACAGCTGCATATTTCAACAAGTCTAGGTAATGTTATTCATGTAAGCATTATGCAATCTTGCCTAGAACACTAAGCATTCCAAAAACATATAGTCACAGCAAGCCATTCAGCTATTATTAATAAAAGCCAACCATCAATGTCACATGTTCGGAGCACAACTTTAGGGCAAATAAACCAGGACTGTCTAACAAATACAAGATCCAACTGAACTATATCCAGGATCATGAGTATCACTTCAAGGCCACAGTACAGGGTCACAGCGAGCACTCGTTCTTAATTTAGAAAGCTCTTTTGTTTTTATCAGCGTGCTGTCATTGCTTCTGAAGGGAGAGAGATGGATTGCTAATGGTCTAGAAGGCTAGAGGTCCAATCACAAGCTTGTTGTTCTTCCATAGATGACCGAAGCGCACACATATGGAAACACGCTACCTCACAGAAACAAGACCTGGAACTATGAGATCTGTTTCGAATTACCATGATCAACTAATTGTTTCTTCATTTCTCTGATCTCTGTGTTGTTAAATGTGAGTGCGTTATGAGTGAACGCTATGCAAGCTGTGGAGTCATAAAATGACTACTTGGATGCGGGAGGGGAGAGTGATGTGGATTTGAACACTTTTTCCATGTGCATTAAAAGTGCATTAACAGCTCTGCAGGTGTTGTTTGGTTGTCATGGAAGCAGTTATTATAGTGAGGCAGGAAGAACTACATTCGTTCATCTTCCTGATAATGACAGATTGGCCCTAAAAAACCGTAAACTGCTCTGAACAAAATGCTGTAATGCAGAGACAACCAAATCAAAAGAGCCAGAATACCTCAATATTTCAATATGAAGCTCATGTGATGTCTGATTAAACTGTGGGATATGAAAGTTATTCAATCAAAGTAATGGTATATTCAGGGTAGATAAAGCCTTTTTTGTTTATTCAACAAGAAAGACTGAACAATCAGTGCATTTATAACACCAGTGAAAAGTTTGAACATGCTTGTCTTTTTTAAATCAACGCTTAAATGCCTGAATTTTAAAGTATTTTCAGACCTGTAGATCGTTTGCTTTGTTCTGAAACAAGGCTTTAATTCGTTACAATGTTGCATTTTCTTCTTGGTTCCGTTCGCTTTCACAAGGCAACATTTCAAAGTGTACCAAAATGTGTTTATGCGAGTCACATGTGAGGAAAAACTGTCCTCTTATTGGTCAGAGTTTCCTCTGTGTCATCCATCAAGACAGATTGACTAAATGTCATCTTAGCTTAAATTACTGATTGAAAGTGTAATTATTCTTTTTCTTTTTTTTCAGTGGCTACTGCGCTATGTACAGCACTTTGGTCAGCGCGAGCTGTGTTTAAATGTGCTATAAAAATAAATTTGACTTACTTATTGGCTTTATCTGTACACTTATACGAATGTAGTCATCATTCTCGCTCTAACTAATAAATTATATATTATATTTAAAATTAAACAATTTATATTTGTATATATAATTTATAATGCAGTTAGGCTTCAGATTTCACTTATCACGTGAAGATAATAAGGAGAGATGTAACAGGAGGATTTGGTGAGCAACAGATCTTGAGCGTGAATGACAAATATCTAATCTTGTAAAACTTATACACGGAGAATGCATGATTGCAATTTGTAAACAGAAGTAAAAAGCGAGCGTGCATTCAAAAGCGATTTCAATACCCTGCATATTGATAGTGGCTCCCTGATGGCCAAGGCTATATACAATATAAATTACCAAACTATATTAAAGCATTGAAATATATTTTTTCCTTTTTCCATCTCATATTTTTTTTCCATCACCATGTCCCTTTAGGGGCTCCGTAGAATACGCCATTTCCTTTCCGAACATAGTATTCGGCGTTGGACATCCCTAATATATATACGTAAATATTAGGGCTGTCACAATTAACATGTTGAATTTTTTTCAGTCTAAAGCGTTAAAAATATTTATATACTGTATGTATGTACTATCAAAAAACTGTTAACAAACTAAAAAAAATTAAGTACTATTAAAAAAAAACTGATTTACAAAGGGGGACTCTTACAAGAGGATCATCATATTTAGGTCTGTGACAAAGTTTTAAAACATTTGATCCAGACAAAGGGCAGCTAGCCTGAAGAAGCTAAAACATTAAATCATTTTGTTAAAACATTTCTTGATAGCTGCATAATTCCCATACTTTCATATATGTTATTCTATAGTTTTGATGACTTTTCTAGAATGTGTGAAGCAGCAGTCAGTCATAAACAATGAGAAGGGTGTGTCCAAACGTTCGACTGGCTCTGAACGCCCGACTGCTAGTCGTGAGAACGTTTGGTCTGGATCTGGGGTCCTCAGTCTCACCCTCATTCTCTTGGTCCTCTGGAGGCTCCACCAGCTTGACGAACTCCACATTAACGTGAAACTCCACACCGAGAAGCAGAGCGATCTTCAGGAGCATGAGCTGGAGCTGCCGAATGCCTGCCAAACCCAGCCAGAGCAAGAACCATTAGCCTCACAGTCACGCTAACACAGCATCGCTTACAAAAACACACACACCAGTAAAACTAACAGATGTGAGAACAGAAATATCATCATCGGAGTGGCAGGAGAGTATTTTCACTCAGAGATCTATCCAAAAATGAACTTTCTATCGTCGTCTCTGTTCCATACGGTGAAAATGGATTAGGACTGGGCCTGTCAAAGTCTTAAAAGGACAAAAAGCAACATAAAAGTATGTCATATGACTTATGTGCTATCATATTCTGAATCCCAAAAAGCCATTCGATAGCTTTGCGTGAGGAACAAACTGAAATGTAAGACTTGAACACCACTGGTCATCATCCACATCACTGTATGGAAAGAGCAGCCTGGACATTCTTCTCTTCTTTTGTATTTCAGAAAAAGAAAAAGAAAACTATATATTTTGCATTTGAGTGACAGTGAGAATGAGCAAAACTATTTTGTTCATTGATGAAATGCGTTTAAAATGCTGTTAAGTCTATTGAAGTTCAGCTATGAACCATGTTCATGCTTTTTCATTTTAATTATCATTATTTTAAATATTACTATTTAGGTATTTTTATTTACGTTTTAGCTAAATATTTATATTTTAGCTTTATTTCAGTTAACAAAACTGTACTAAATATTTTTAGTTAAAAGGTTAGTTCACCCAAAGATGAAAATTCTGTCATCATTTATTCATCCTCATGTCATTCCAAACCCGTAAGACTTTCTTTCATCTTTGAAACACAAATGATGACCTTTTTGATGAAATCTGAGAGCTTTCTGTCCCTCCATTGACAGCTACGCAACTACTACTTTAACACTTCAAAAAGTTTATAAAGAGATCGTAAAACTAATCCAAATGAACTAAGAAATGTTGTCCAAATTTTTTGAAGAGACACGATCGCTTCAAATTATTAAATGATGAACAGATTGAATTTAAGCTTTTATTCACATAAACATTCTTCACAACACATCGGTTGTAAAAGAACCAAATGAACCAATGAGGTTCAAGAACCAATGAGGTTCATTCTCGTTACGCAGCACGTCTGAGCTTCTGTTAATGCTCGCTAATCAATGTTTATATGTGAATAAAAGACTAAATTCAAACTGTTCATCATATTAAGTAATTGAGTCTCTTCTGAAAATTTGGCCTGATTCATATGGATTAGTTTTACGATCTCTTTATTAATTTTTTGAAGTGTTAAAGTGGTAGTTGCGAAGCTGTCAATGGAGGGACAGAAATCTCTCAGATTTCATTAAAAAGATCTTCATTTGTGTTGAACGAAAAGATGAACGAAAGTCTTGGAACGACATCAGAGTGAGTAAAAATTAAGACATAATTTTCATATTGGGGAGAACTATCCTTTTAAAGGGGTCATGACATGTTTTATTATTATTATTATGTTCCCTTAGGTGCAATTATAGTATTACTATAGTTTTTTTTACAAAAAACTTTTAAAATGTAGTGATTTATGACCTTTCCCCACCCTGTTTCTCATCCTCTGATTCAAACAGTCTGTTTTGGGGGTGTTTCCCCTTTAAGAGTTCAGTGTTAACGCCCACTGTTATGATTGGCTAACGTCAGTGCCTATGCATCAATTATTAACGCCCCCAGCCAGAACATATGCGGATTCGGCGCAACTGTTTATTAGCGGGTGATGCATGCGAAGCAATGGCTCTTGCAATGATAAAACCTTATTATGTTTGAGCCGGAATCAGAGGAAAATGAACCATCACCACAACAACGAAGACTGGATCAGCTCGTGTCCACATGGAAAGTAAAACTATTTTGAATTAATAAAAAAATTGTAACCCGAGACACTTGAAACCGGATTATTGTTGCATAATTATTCTATAGCTTAATTTGCTAACAGTTTAACATTATTTAACTAATTTCAATGAAATGATAGTGTGTACCACGGACAAAAATGCATGCACAGGCCATCTTTGAAGATGCAGCATTGATAAAGGCAACATTTTTAATTTTCTATCACATGTAGGCCTACTAGAAAGGCGACATATTTTCAAGATTCTCTTATACAAATCTGTTTATATTAGCCAGTGATAAAAAGTAAGTTTGCGTCGTCGTTGTTGAGCCCAGAGTAGTCGGCACGGACTTATCTTTGAGCAACAGTTTTCTGGCAAAGCCAGCATCACATTGGGATTTTTTTCCTCAAAACAGTCATCCTTAAAATGTAAAACATTATAGAACAAACGCTTAAATTAACACTGCCGTGACTGGGACGTCCGCAAAAAATAAAGTGCATCCATTTTTCCCTGACGACTGGATCTTTCGGCAGCGTATTCACAGATGTTGTTTGTCCACAGCCAGGAACAGCACATCTGCGGCATCGTAATTTCCCTGTACACAGACCCACTCGCTGTCCGTCGACTGAACACTTGTAGGCGCGCGGGGCGACAACGATACAAAATGCGCGTAGTTGTCTTGCGCTGGAGGCTGTCATATGCAAACGCTGGTACGTCACTTCGCACCGTGACGTCACTTCTTACCATGGATCCAGAACGAGCTGTATTTAGAGCTTGATTAAATAAATGATTCGTTTATAATGGGGAGGACGTCTTAAGCTATGAAACTTGCAGGACGTTTTAATGGTACAAAGACCTCTTATATACCAAAAGATCAAGGCAAATTTGGTTTCTCATGTCATGACCCCTTTAACTACAATAACCTTGCTGAGTTGTTCTTCAAATCATCAACCCATGAGGAAGGATTAACAGTATAGATGTTATTTCTCTGTAAAAAACTTTACACAATAGTCACATATACTGCATGTGTACATAAAGGAAGGGCTGTCAAAAAATGAAAAGGAGAACTAAAAATGACTTCTGCTTTAAACAAGGAAGTTTTGATGCTTATAATTTGATTACATGAGCATAGAGAATGAGAAGTTAGTTCAGAACTCACTGATGTGGTCTATCGCTCCTGCACAGAACTTTCCATAGAACTTCTTGGCTCCTAAACCCCTGAGGTCATGAATGGTGTAGGGCCAAAGATGCAGGACGTTGTTCCTGGAGAAAGTATCTCTCTTCTCGATCACCACCACTTTGGCTCCGAGGAGAGCTAACTCGATGGCGGTCCGCACGCCGCACGGGCCCCCTCCAATTATCAAGCACTGAAAGGTACATTTCGAGATTGAGAGAATTAGCAGGGCAAGAATTGAACCAAGGTCACTATTTTCTTTTTCTTTTTGTTCTTCTTTTTTTGAACATGAACATCAGTCAGGAAAAAAAGAAAGAAATTTGTAACAGTGACACATTTTGGTTTTTACCTCTTACCCCGACTTGATCAACCAGCCCCCGAAAAAAAAAAAGTAATAATTTAGGGCAGTGAAACGATTAATCGCGATTAATCGCATCCAAAATAAAAGTTTGTGTTTACATAATAAATGTGTGTACTGTGTATAATTATTTTGTATATATAAATACACACACGTGCATGTATATATTTGAAAGAAAATTTGTTATTTAGATTTATATATAATATAAATTATATATATATCTATATACAGTATATACATGCAAATATTTCTTAAATATATACAAGCATGTGTGTGTATTTATATATACAAAATAATTATACACCGTACACGCACATTTATTATGTAAACACAAACTTTTATTTTGGATGCGATTAATTGCAATTAATCGTTTCACAAAAGTACATGAATAATACTTTTAAAATAAATTAATTGCATAATGTAGAATAAAATGTATAAAACAACAGCACAGGTAAAAGGAAAAATTACATAAATACCTAGAACAACGCAGAGATAAAAAAAAAATTTGAGTTTTGAGAAAGGGACCTCACATTATCATAAATGCATCACGACGACCTGAGGCTCTAAATATTACACGTTCATAACCAGCAATATTTGACATGAGTTCCATCCATTCAAGGTCACTATTTTCATTTAAAAACAGAGGAAGTACGGGACAAAGAAGTGATGATTTTGTTTTCACTACCTTTCAAATTCCACACGAGAAGGGAATAAAGATGTCTAAGACATGTCGTCCTCTATTAGACCTTTGTGCACTCTTTAATATATTATTCTTAAACTCAAGGAGCCTATTTTACTCAACAGTGAGCAAACAGCTCTTGGCCACACTTTCAGGAAGTATCCTTGAAAGAGAAAATCCTAGCAAACAAGCTCAAAGAAAATGAAGCACTAATGCAAATGTTTATCCAAACAACAGAGCTAATAACTGGAGGCGCGTGTGTGATTTCATCAGCATTAAATCATAATTACAGTTCTGTCATATCAAAGGCATGATTCATGCATCAGGCTTGTGCAGATGCGAGAAGTCACGACGTCAGGTTCCAGGACGTGTCTGGGAATGCCTGCTGTGGGTATGACTTCATTCCCTCTGGTTTGGTGATGAAAGATCACCTTTTATGTGGAGAGATGATCTTCACACACACATCTATTCTCGAGTCACAGAAGAGAGCCGCACTCATGCAAAGCTTTAGCTCATTTTTAGTCCAGATGGTACAATGTGACCTTTTTCTTCGTGGTCTTTTAATTTCCTAACCCTCCTTTTGATTTCCCACGCACACGGTCAAACACGACTTCAGGATGGTCAATTGACCTCAAAATAAGGAAGCAATAGTGAGGGCAGCGAATGCTTCCTGTCACAGTGTGTGTGTACAGCAAAGACTCTCTCAGCCTGTGCTGTGATCAATATTGTGATACACTCGGGTTTCAGCCCCTCCTGATCCTGGAGCTTCTCATGTTTTTATAGACCTCGATGTCTGTGTGTCCCTGGTGCTGTGTCAGCGGTGGCTATTTACAGATCCCAGCTCGCTAAAGCACCGAAAATGTCATTAAAAGGCCTTCAGCTTCCATTAATAAAAAGTAAGACAGCTTTTGTCATAGTGTGTGTGTCTGTGCCTGGTAAACCCTGCATTGTGAGGATCAAATGTCCCCACAACAATAGTAATGGCCGACATTTTTGACCTTGTGGGAACATTTCTTGGTCCCTGTGAGGAAAACAGCTTGTAAATCACACTAAAATGATGGGTTTTTTTAGGATCTGAAAAAGAAGAAAGTTCTCTGTGAATGGTAGGGGGCTAAAAAACGTGTGTGTGTGTGTGTGTGGTTTCCCCTTATGTTTTGAGGACCAAATGTCCCCACAAGGATAGTAATGCCAGTACATTTTGATCTTATGTGGACATTTTCTGGTCCCCCAATGAGGAGAACAGCTTATAACTCATACTAAATGAAGTGCAATAATCTGACATCCCCCTGGGGACAGCAAAAAAGATGCAATGATTCATAGACTAGCATAATTCCTATTCTAAAAGTGCGAACAAATGTTAATCCGCTTTAACTAATACAATAAGAGACATCTATCTCATTTATATAGCTATGTATTTGTGTATTTGTGTCTTTGTAAGTAACATGGTTGAAAGTATCAATAACAGTATGTCTTTTAGTTTAGACATGTAAACTTAGGTATGTCCTCAAGATGGAAAGTGTATTGTGAGTTACAGAGTTGAAAGCATTAGTGTGTGTGTGTGTGTGTGTGTGTGGACAGTGTCAAATGGAGTCTACAGTATGTACATATTTTTTAATAACAGGACATAGTGCACCAATATGACTGTGTGTGTGTATATTTTTGAGTAACAGTTGAAACAATCAATAGGAATTGTGTATTTTTAAGCAATAAGTGTGCAAGTATTAATGAGTGTGTTTGTGAGTAACAGATGAACGCATCAATATACAGTAGGACTATGTGTGTATTTGTGAGTAACAGAGTTGAAAGTATTAATAGAAATTGTGTATTTTTTAATAACCCAAATTGCAGGTATTAAAGGAGCGTGTGTATATTTGAGTTACATGGTTGAAATTATCAATAGGACTGTGTGTATTTTTGAGTAACAGAGATAAAAGTATAAATAGAAACTGTGTATTCTAACGTGACAAGATTGTAAATATCGCCAGAAATATGTTGGTATATTTGTGAGTAACAGAGATGTATCAACAGCAGTGTGTAGCAGTGTGTGGCAGTGGTGCAGAAAGTGTTGGGTTGAGAGACATTCAGAGAAAGTGAGCAAGTATTAAATGCCTGAATGGAAATCTGTTATTCATCAGTGCCTCAGGTATGAGATTAATATCTGTTACTCAAAAGTACACACAGTCCTATTGAGATTTTCAACCCTGTTACTCACAAATATACAGACACACTCCTTTGGTATGCCATTTGGTTTCTTAAAAATACAAAAATGTTATTAATACTTTCAACATGTTACTCAATAACACACACACACCGTCCTACTGTATATTGATGCTTTCATCTGTTATACTGGACGGACCAGTTACCTCCAGCACAGACTGACAGGCCAGGTGCACTGTCTCTGTTTGACTTTACCTTAACTAAAAGCCACAGAGACTGAACAAAGGCAGCCTATTCAGAACAGACACAGAGGCACACAAGCACTGCGGGGAGAAGATTGACCATCCCCACAGACTAATGAAACGCTCCATCAGTCAGAGATATGAACACAATGATCACTCTTTTGTTTCTGCTCATTCACACCCTGAAACTGAGCCGAGCAGTAGTCCAGAGGTGAAGTGTCCTGTGAGTCAGCATGGCGTGTTTTCCGTCCAATAGTGTGTGCTCAAAATCAGTTCAGGTGGTTTTTTTCCCTTTAATTTTTTACAATAGTTGCCCCTAATAAAGAAAAATAACAGCTGACAGCTCTTTAAAAATTTTAATACTCAAATCAAATTGAATACAATAATCGTCATACAAATTGTAGTAAATCTGAGACAAATGTAATTATAACTGAGAACATTAAATCTCCAGAGTGATGAAAAAAACATCCTTTGAGCAATAAAAATCCCTTTTTTTTTCTTTTTTTTAATCCAGCCAATCACTGTACAAGGCCAGGCCAATGTCAGCTGCAAAATCCCTTCACACCGCTGCCACTTCAGGATGGTTCAGCCTCTTTTAAATCATGGAAAAGTCAGCAGGATAGGAATTGACGGCATGACCTGCCAGATGAAACTTCCTGGTGAAAGCCACGGTATGCGTTGAAGCAACAGTCACTTTACACAAAGCCCAGAGGAACAGAGAGCAGAGACCACCTCACGGCAGGACCAATAACTTGAACCCATACACACTTCTAGCACACAATGTGATCACAGTTTGCTTGAGCAGTTTGCTCAATTAGACAACACACCACTTCGAGAAAGCTGCTCGATCGACTGAAGCAGACCACCTGGAGAGAAGCCTGGCCTCACAAGCATTCAGGCCCGCACGAGAATAAAATCATTTAAGGATGGCGAAATGGACTATAATAGCGGAACACAAGTCCTGGTAATGCCACTGTATGATTTGTTGACATTGCCCAAGCAATCATGAGTCATAAAGTCACAGCTGTAAGCAGACTGCACACATGCTCAAACACACACACAAAGAGAAGAACTTGACTTTCCCAATGTGAAAAACAGTGCCTCTTTGCGTGGGCTCACAGAGTCTGGGTCAGGAGCTCACACCGCTCAGACTGAGGAACGGCTCCAAGTATTTACCACAGAATCCGGGAGTGAAACCACTACACCAGCCCTGAAAACAGCCAAAAAATGTATTAAAAACTAACTTTTTGTGTCAACTTCATTTAACTGCTGCCCAATGTGAGACTCCATTTACTGTAGGAGTCATTCTGTGAAATGGAATGCAAATTTAAAGCAAATTTTATAGAATTATTTTATTTTATAAGACAATTAATATATGTAAGTGTTAAACAAATTGCACTGTGCCATCTCAAACTAAAATTAATAAATACTAATAACATACATTTTGACACTATACCATTCAAAACTTTGGGGTCAACTTTTATTCAGTAAGGATGCATTAAAATGATACATTATGACAGTAAAGACTTTTACATTGTTACAAAATGTTAGCCTAATACTTTCAAATGCTGTTCTTTTAAACTTTATTTGCAAAGAATCCTAAAAAAAAAAAAAATCATGCTTTCAACAAAAATATTAAGCTATATTAAACAGTTCTTAAAATTAAATTATATATATACACACACGTGTGTGTGTGTGTGTGTGTATATATATATATATATATATATATATACAATATTATACTGTTTGTTTGTTTTTACTATATTTTTGATCAAATAAAATGCAGCATTGTTGAGCATGAGATACCATACAGCAATAATAAAAGAAAACTAGCATATCTAGAAATACTCATAATCAAAATCAACTATTCCAAAAAGTTTTGTAATAATAACTGATCCTAAATAATTTCCATATATGTTTATAAAAATTAGACAGCAAACAAAAATACCACGGCATGAAAATACAAAATCACTCACTGCCCGGTATCTACAGTGTTAAAATGATTTTCGCATGTCTAGCCTGAATGTCTAAACTTCCAGATAAAGGCTCTGATTGAGTCTCTGCAATGGTAATAAAGCCCGTATAAAACAATAAAACAGGCAGCGGCGGGCTATCCCGCTGGTTGATAAAGAGAGATGAGCTCATATCCTGGACAGACTGTGAATCTGGCAGACAGTTGGAGGCTGGTGAGCAGTGATATCATATCACTCTTCCTAAAACACACCTTTTTTTCCAACTCAAGTCAAGTCACAACAGGATGAAGGGGCAGATGGTCCATTATTCATCAGGATGTTAAAACACATTCGCGATGCCAGTTTAATGTGCAGAATTTCCTAAGTAAGCCATTTGTATGTTGGCTTTCCAGAAGAGTAAAGACACTTTGTGTCACTTTCAAAACATTACATTGTCTGTTTCAGCAATTCAGCATGTCAACTTGCTCAACCAATGGTGTGCGTTTGAGCCAGGACAAGCTGTTGTCTGATCAATGGCAAATTATCAATGAAAGGGGCTCCAGAGGTGTGTAAACAGTAATACGCTAAAAAAAATGCTGGGTTCAGCATGTTGGGTCATTTTATTGGGCTATTTTTAATATTTCCGTGTAGTTTTTTTGTAACGGCTGCTGGGTCGTTTTTACTGTCAATTCAAATGATGAACTCCTAACATACCTACCCAGCGCTGGGTCAATGTAACCCAATGTCTGTGCCAAACTGGTTAAAACTGGATACATTTGTCAATGGTTATTTTGTGTTCTGTTCTGAGAGAAAACTTCCTGAATGAAATTAAGGTTTGTATTACAATGTATTCCTGTCAAATTTTTACTTAAGTTTCACATTTTACCATTTTTGTTTACATGTACATCGCAGCTAACCTCTGCTGGGAACGCTAGCCTTCTAGGCCACCGGATCTACACTCAAAGTGAACAACGCGCCGGTGCCACAATGGCAAATAACCTAGAAATTGTTTTTAACCCAGCATGTTTTAGAATGTAGTCATTCAAGTCTCATTCAAATAAAAAAGCATCTTGCATGCAAAGTTGTGTTAAAATGGTGAAGGAAGGAAGGAAGGAAGGAAGGAAGGAAGGAAGGAAGGAAGGAAGGAAGGAAGGAAGGAAGGAAGGAAGGAAGGAAGGAAGGAAGGAAGGAAGGAAGGAAGGAAGGAAGGAAGGAAGGAAGGAAGGAAGGAAGGAAGGAAGGAAGGAAGGAAGGAAGGAAGGAAGGAAGGAAGGAAGGAAGGAAGGAAGGAAGGAAGGAAGGATGGATGGATGGATGGATGGATGGATGGATGGATGGATGGATGGATGGATGGATGGATGGATGGATGGATGGATGGATGGATGGATGGATGGATGGATGGATGGATGGATGGATGGATGGATGGATGGATGGATGGATGGATGGATGGATGGATGGATGGATGGATGGATGGGAGTCAAATGCTTATTTAAATACTCCTATGATCCGTCATGCAGTTACTGCATACCTGGCTTTTCTGAATCAGTGCCATTAGGCAACGCTGCCGCTGCGCTGGCTTTGATTACAGTGTGCAGAACAGCCTTTAGTCAGGACTACTGTACATAATTACCACCTTTATTACAAAGAGGTAAATTGCACTCTAAAAAGAGCTGCATAATTGCACTGCTTCACATCAAAAGCATTAGTGGGCTGTTTATTGCCCGTATGAAGTGAACTTGTTAAATTATGCTCTCTTTGAAATACTTCAAACACTTGCTAACAATAAGCTGGGCCTGACTCAAGCAGCCTTTCAAAGTGTGTGTGTGATGGGGAAGTTATCATAATGAACCGGCCAGTTTGATCTCCTAAAATAATCATATCTGCTGAGTGATGCTGTCTTGATGAGTGTAACTCACAAGCATACTGATCCCAATGGAAGCCAGCAAACAAACTGAGTCAGAGATCGCAGATTCTACCTGAACCTTAAAAGCCACGTCATCATCCATCTAAAAATCTCTTCGAACAGGAGCATATTAAAACAGATAAATCAACTCATCAACTTTAATCACCTTCCATTGTCAATTGTGCTCACTCCTGTTGCGTGTCGTAAAGTCTTGAGGCTAAGGAGAAGAGGGCGGGAGAAACAACTCTCTCCGATATTTTGAATTTGGATCACAATACCCATTTCAACTGCTAGCTGTCAATATTACAAACTGCACCTTTAGTGAGATACTGGGCCCTATCTTGCACCCAGCGCAAATGACTTTGTACACCGACGCATGTATCATTCCTATTTTGCACCCGCGCACAGCGGACTTTTCCCTCCACAGATGCACGTCGGTGAATTAGTGAAAGAAGAGGAGGCGTTTTCCGGCACAAACGTTCCCTGGTGCTATTTTGCAGTTCCAGAAAACAATTCCGCCACTGACCAGGAAAAACCTAGTCTAAAGTCAGTGGCGCGTTATTCAGATGCTATTTTAAGGGTGCATGCTTGGCCATAATGTAGCGTGTGCACAACACACATACACTTTGCTTCTCTCATCTACACAGACACAGCAAGTGCCATTTTTGCAAACCATACATAATTACAAGGAAAAATATTACCACACGAGGGAAATCAATGTGGTGTCCATGAAGATGTGAAAAAATAGGCATAAATCTAGCTTACACATTTACCCAAATTATTCAGGCTAATTGTAGTAATGACGGATCAAACCTGTTTGATCAATAGTGGCAAGACACATCGGTATATAAGGACATCTGACAAAGTGGGCTGTCCGTCAAGAACCAGGAAAATAAACTCTGAAGACTGCGAAATCACCGTTACCATCATGTAAGTTGCGTGCGCTGGCAAATCCGCCGTTATAATAGCAATCCGCCATGGAACAAGCGCGTCTGCTCTTAAAGGGAATGTGAGATGCCGCTCTGATTGGTTTATTTCACGTTACGCCCAAACCACACCTATGAATAATGGAGCTACTTTAGACCAACCCATTTTAGATTTGCGTCGGGCGCAAGAGTCATTTATCCCTCAATAATAATAGCAACAGAGATCCGCCCACAAAGTTACTTGCGTTTCGCGTTTGATACTTGCGTTTCAGATCGTTAAAATAGGCCCCACTATTTTTTACGACTTTTACGATACATCAAGCGTAGCGTTAGTTCTGGCAGGTCATGTTAGTCAAGCTCGCATCAGCTGACTCTCAGCTGATCCACATCTACCTATAGGAATACGACGCCTATCACCATATACATATATAAGCTCCTTCAGTATTATCAGCAGCTGTCGCGTTTCTCAGGAGCGAATTACCCTCCTCCCTCCCCAGCTCCTCCTCTCTTCAGTCAGGATTTGGCATTATGATTCCCCTTGAATCAGAATAAATTCTCGAATTATGTTGTACTTTAAAATCTTGAATTAAATATATTTGCATACATTCATGTTGGTTATGTACTGTTTACCCTAAGGGGGGTTATTGCTGCTCTCTCCATGCTAGGCTGCACGGATGCGCAGGGAGTTCTTGCCCAGAACGGAACCATACCGCCAATCCAAACTGTATGCTAATTGAATCACATTTGACGATAGTGGTCCTGACAGAAATAAGCTAAGTGGAAGGTACATTATTTTGTGTGTGAAATGCAGGAAAAATGATCTGCAGCTATGCATTGGGATGTTATGAGTGATGCTAAAACGTTTCACTCAAAAATAAAAATTGTATTATCATATACTCATCCTCATGTCATTGTAAAGCCACAAGACTTCGTTCATATTCGGAACACAAACAATGAATATTCTCACAATAAAAATAACAATTTTTGTCCATCCATTCAAAGTCCACGCAACGCAACCACAATTTTCACGATTCAAAAACTACATAAACACACTGTAACAGTAATCCATATGAATCCAGGTCTTCTGATGAGACACGATCACCTTATATGATGAACAACAGATTTAATTTATGCATTGATTAACACACATAGAGCACATCAAATATGTTAAACTGAAGCTCAAACATGCGTTCCTGACATGGAAGAGCCAATGATGTTTGTTCTAAAGTGTAAAACTTGCATATTTGAGCTTGAATGACATGAGGAAGAGTAAATGATGACAGATTTTTGGGGAAACTAGCTTGTTGATGATGTGTATTGTGTGAATCTAAACTAGACACTACATCCGCCATGTTGGAATTGTCATGTGACCTACGATGTCAACCACCTCAATGTTCAACAGCATTTTTCCGTAATCAGTAGGTCAGCTGTTAGGACATTTTACATTCTTCTTTTCACATAGTAGAGGATTAAACTGGATCGATCTATGTGATTGCATCATCTGGCCGGCAAAACAATTTGTCAGATGAAAAGCCTCACTTCAACATGCCACACAATTTGAATATAGAATATATAATCAATAGTATCATTCATATTATATACTTAGCAAAAATGGTGACTAGCGTGTCATATGAGCAATAGCAGTGATGTTAGCCTTACTGCACACACACACACACACACACACACACACACACACACACACACACCACTAATAAGCTCATACAATAAAAGAGGACGCCACTAAAACCAGAGAGCACTCGTCTAACGAACAACATGTGTCTATGATATCATATGAAGATGTCATAGCATACAAAAAAATCAAGGCCCAAAATCAGGGAAAATCTATAAATGTTTGGTTTACAAAAGTTTGCCAGCTCATTTAAACATCATAACATATTCCAGTATTGTTATTGTCTTGGCATTCTGCAAGCTCACCTTAATGCCCTCACAGGCTTTGCCTTTCGCGTACTCTTTGAGGCTGGCTCTCTTGTCCAGTTTACTCCACAGGGCTTTGGCTTTCCAGCACGTCATCATGCTCTTCAAACAGCTGTAGAAGGTGCTGTGCTCCAGAGGGTCCAGCTCCAGGTAACTGCACATTATATTGAAGGCCTGTAGGCTACTTTTACAGTCAGTGGCCTGAACAAAGTTCTCAAACAGACGTCCTGCCTGGTTCTTCTCATCTTCAGCTTCGCCCATCGTCTCCTTGGTGGGAGTGTGGACGCTTGTGATATCTTGCTTCTTGCTCCAGTGAACAGCTACACCCACACTACGGTCTCCTCACTCATGGCCAAATCTGGAAAAAAAAAGAGAAATGTTTATTAGTTCAAATACTTTCTGAATAAATTAATTGGGCTTGGCTATTCACAACTCGTCGCCACTGCTAAAGTTGGGTCAATGACTTGACACTGTTTTTGTTTTTGTTTTTCTATGACAAACATGTTTAATCTCTACATTCAAATTCATTTGATCTTTGGGAGGGCACAATAAAAAACATCTCAGGGGGGGTTTGTGATTTTATATAGAAGTGTTATGATATAATGAAGAAAAATATCTTCGGATCATTTGTTATAATTTTTTAGAAATGGTTTTAATCATGATTAGTCACATCTAAAAAAAAGTTTAGATACTGTGTGTGTATGTATATGTGTATATATGTGTGTGTGTGTGTGTGTGTGTGTGTGTGTATATATATATATATATATATATATATATATATATATATATATATATATATATATATATACACACACACACTGTATGTCATGGTGGGTTGTAGAAAGAGAATGGATGTGAGGGACCAACATATATAGCAAACACAAATGAGGATGATTAATCAAACACAGCTGAAGCAAATTAACTCATAATGATGGTGACCATGGTAACAAAGAAGTGGCGGGAAAAATGGACCAAAGGAAAAAAATGAAAACAAACTGTGACATTATATATATACACAATTTTATATATTACAAACTTTTATGATAGGCTATATATACACTGTGTGTGTGTGTGTGTGTGTGTGTGTGTGTGTGTGTGTGTGTGTGTGTGTGTGTGTGTGTGTGTGTGTGTGTGTGTGTGTGTGTGTGTATTACACAACACAACATGTTTATGATTTTTTTTAAGTAGCCTATTAAATGTAAACTTTTTTGAAAATGATATACAAGTTTTTCAAAACAATATAAAACCAACATGAATACAAACTAAACTTTTTAAAAGTTTTTTAATCTGCTGAATGCAATTTAGGTTGCCATACTATACTATTCCCTAGGGCAGGACTCCAAACACACTGAGAAACCTATCCTTCAAATGTCCGTAATCTGATACATTCAAAAGTACATCAACAACGACAGCAACAGAAGATGAAATATCTTATTCTTGACAGGCCGAGCCTGTATCGGTTACATCTCGACAGCGGTTTGACGTCAGATACCCGAGTTCATCCATCCGCAGAATCTTGCTGTTGACTGGAGAGATAACTGATGTAACCAGACTGCCAGTCATGCACTTTTTGCAGAGCGCGTAGAAAGAAAAACTAAAACTGTTTGTCTTTGCCCTGCTAATCCGTGAACGGGACAGAGGTGCGCTTTTGCAGGCAGTTGGGGACACGTCGCTACCCTGGCAAGAAACTCCGGTGGTGTGTATTTTTAGTGAACTCCCCTATAAGATTTCAAAGCCCTTCCACTTCCTCAAGATAACAAGCACACTTTAAAGACACCACAAAACATAAGCACACTTTCAAGACTAAACCTAACACTACATAGAAAGCGAGACCTTTACTGTAATTATACACATGCAGTCTGTAAATATTTCATTAGATACAAAATGTCTAAATGTTCATAATATGTAAAGTGTTGAAAATGGGATCATGTCCTTTCTGTTTGGAAATGAACCCGAGAGATGCCTTGAAAGCACATGAAAGCAGACGGTTTGCTTTGGTAATACTAGACTCGGTTTACTCCAGAACACTTTTTTTCTTTGGGATAGGAGGACATCCTCTTGATTTTGTGGTGAGCTAGAGTCAATGCCCTGAGGTGTAAAGGAGATGACAGAGCATATTTATTTATTGCTCTTTCATAGCCCTCTCTTTTTAAAGGAATAGTTACTGTATGACTTTCCTTCTTCTGTGGAACACAAAAGGAGATATTTAGCAGAATGTCCAAGCTACTCTAAGCAAAAATAGATACTAACCACAGGCTGTCAAATAGGGTGTGAGATACAGGTATTACAGGTGAAACTCGGAAAATTAGAATATAGTGCAAAAGTTCATTTATTTCAGTAATTCAACTTAAAAGGTGAAACTAATATATTATATAGACTCATTACATGCAAAGAGAGATATTTCAAGCCTTTATGTGTTATAATTTTGATGATTATGGCTTGATAATATGACAGTGAATGTGTTTATTTATTACACGTACAGTACCTTTTGGTGTTAACTGGGTTATGGACATTTTATTGTATTCACTGTAAAACTTTTTTTACTCTTTCTTATATTATCTTAACTGTTAAAAGCTCTTCTAGGGACAAGTGTTGCGAATTAGCCATGGCTATAAACACTGTGATACAGGCATCGGATTGTTCTTTATGTAATAATCTATGTTTCTTTTGTATCTGTCCCTATTCAAATAAACAAATAATAATAATAAATGCTTATGAAAACTTCAAAATTAGAATAATCTGAAAAAGTTTTCATAAGCTGTAAGCCATAATCATCAAAATTATAACACATAGACATAAAGGCTTGAAATATCTCACTTTGCATGTAATGAGTCTATATCCTATATTAGTTTCACCTTTTAAGTTGAATTACTGAAATAAATGAACTTTTGCACCATATTTTTGAGTTTCACCTGTACTAACAAAAACAATACTTTCTGGGATTTTGTCAATAACTAGACAATATTCTGCAGTTATAGTTGGTGCCTCCGGGAATACAGACTTACATTCCTGTCTGTTCCTCACACAAAGCGCTATGGTTTGTGCACGTCACAAGTGTTTATGGTGCTTTGTTGTCTTTTGAGAGCTTGAAAGTATGGGTGTGTGATTTGTATTGTCTACAATAAAATCGGAATTGTCGTTTTAACTTTAACTAGGGATGCACCAATGTTATCAGCCGATAAAATCGTTTATTTTCACTATCGACCATCAATCGATTATTTAAAAACAGCCGATGATCAGGGCCAATTATATCCTGTCAATCAAAAGAAACGTGCAACTCATGCTGTGTGTGAATAAAATGTCTCTTGTGTTGAAGTTAGGGCTGTTAAAGTTAAACCAACACTAATGGCGCTTTTCCATTACCAGTACCAGCTTAACTAGACTCGACTCGCCTCTTCTCGGCTCGCTTTTAGCTCGCTCAGAACCTCGCTGAAGGTGATACGAAAAAAAGTATCTGGAAGCAGGTACCGGTACAACTTTTACACAGTGGAAAACCAAACAAAGGCGAGTCGAGGCGAGCTGGTACTGCGTAGTGGGAAAGCGCCATAAATAACTTTTCCTCTTCGGTCGCCCTACAGGTTGGAAGTGGAATTGTCCATTACCACTGTCGTAAAATAATTTAGCCTACCCGCAGCTACTGTCGCACGCACGCTCGCTGGTTATCCAGCACCGGCTTTGGAATGAACAATGTCCACAGACAAGGTAGAGTATGTTGCATGATTTCATGAAAGTATGATGTATTGCGGCATCAGAAACGAAGAAAAGCTAAATAATGACTATTGCAACGCTTGACGTAAAGCAAGTCAAATTTGTAGTTTTCTTATGTCTCATTAGAACTACAGAAACGCGACCCGGTCTGGCAAACTTACATAGTGCGGTTATAGCAGATATAGGGCCGCAAAGCGATTCCAGAAGTGCCTTTCACCCTGTTACGACTTGATGAACCACTGATACAATTTTGGAAACATTATTTTAAGGTAAAAAAAAAAATCTTTAGTGTTGCTTTAAGGCAATAACTCATTAACAGTTAAAAATAGCGAAGTTAAAGCAGGCTCTGTTCACTCTTATTTCTCTAAAGGTACAAACCAGTCAAGGTACTAGCACAAAAATACATGTTTTGTGAACAACACGAGGATGAGTAAATGAAAACCAAACTGTAATTCTCAGGTGAACTACTACTTTAAAAATTGACATGGAGCTGAAATATGGGCAGGAGTGAATGCATCTCTGCAGTTACCTGAATATTTCAGTGCTTCCATAAAGTCCTTCTCTCTCTCTCTCTCTCTCTCTCTCTCTCTCTCTCTCTCTCTCTCTCTCTCTCTCTCTCTCTCGCTCCTTGTATATAAATATCATTAATACTGTTATAAACTTGCAGTCAAATATCCACTTCTACAGTGAGGCAGGCAGTTCAGTCAGCATTAAGGGGAACGGTGGCAGTTCTAGGCAGGCCAGATCTCAGTGCCGGTGTGTTTTTAGGACTCTGTTTTGCTAACGGTGGACTAAGAGAGGGGATGTGTCAGCTCTTGTCATGTGGGTGTTAGACGAACTCCCTCTGGAGACAGACGCGCTAATGCTCGCGTTCACTGCATTCCAGCAGCCAGACGCCGAGCATAGCTGTGCATCAGACCACACCTCTACACGCTTATTTACATGAGAACAGGCTCTGCAGATACTCCACGCTGACGGCAACCCACAAATATGAGGCTGCAAACAACTTAAACTTACTGGTATGTCTTATGAAACTACGGGATTAAGATGTAATGCTCTCAATGCATTACAAAGTTATTAAATCATGTGATCTACATACCAAAAGACAGCCAAAAATATTTTAAGTTCTATTACTTCCTTCTGAATATGAATTCTGAAGAACCATAAAATAGTCAAAACTGTGTTATGTTGCATGTTTCATTGAATAGGTTGCATCCAGTTCATCTTGGAAATAAAATAAAATTCTTTTGATTTTTGTGTAAAAATTACAATGGCCCTCATTTATCAATCTTGCGTCGAAACGGCGTATATGTTGGCGTAAGATTATGCTTACACTCCTCTCACCGCCTGATTTATGAAACTGTGCGTACCTTTGAAATTCAGGTGTACGCAATACCTGCCTCTTGATAAATGCAGCGGCTGAAAACGATCGTCATTAGATTAACACGCCCCTATATATTCACGTCTCCGCCTCCCCCACGCCCTCATTTTACGCCATGGACACACGGAAGACGGCAAAGAGGAGAAACTTCTCCGGTGGAAATCCAGTTTAAATCGCTGGTTGGTTGAGCAAATTACCTATCACAATGCATTATTTTACAGCACGTGTTTTGAAACTATTAGCGTTGAATTTCGCATGACGTCACATGTAATGGGGTGTACAATAGTGATGATGATGTGAATAATTGCATGACAATTTGTAATATTCTTCTTAGTATTATGATTTTGATTATTAATGACGCCTATTGTTATTTAGAAGAAGAATGTCTTTGTTATTTATTATTATTTAAAAGAAGAAGAATGTCATTTTAATTATTTTGTCAGTCTGAATTATTTTTTGGTCATTGAAAGCCTTTCATTACTGAACCCAGTCCGTGCGCACCTGCCGGGCTTAACTCACAAAAATAAACACTGAAGTTTATAATTTCTATGTTGTTGTTTTTTTACAGTGGGTCATAATATATCATATCTTTAGTTTGTCAGTGCGTTTTGTGGTGTTAGGAATTGTTTTTCTGCGCATTTCAGCACTAACTCAAAACGTGCGTACATGTACACCACCTCCTGAGCTGGCGTAGGATTTGAGCGTGCCGTACGCCAACGTCCATATTGATAAATCGCAAAGTCACCGTGGTTTTGGGTGTACGCCAGGTGTACGCTGGAAATTTGGTGTACGCACTTTTCATAAATGAGGGCCATTGAGCGTATACGATAATGAAAAATAAAGGCTAATTTGTGCCAAGTTATTCTTTGTACGTTTTGCATTCATGTAGTTTTTATTCAATTTTGAAAAACTTCTAAATTAAAAAAAAAAAATCTAATGCGTCTAAAAATGTCATGTGGTGTAACCCTCAAGTAAAGCATAATATTGCAGTTTGGACCATCCTGATTTTTTTACTTTATGCCTCCCAAAATCAAAATGCATTGTTGTATCTCTGTTGTAATGTATAGGTAATGTACAAGTGATCCATGTTTTCAATGCACAGTGTGCAAACTTAACAAGCCTAAGACGTTCAGCTGAATTATTTAATTACAGAAAAGCTTGTTAAAACATCATAAACATGCAACCGCTTCACCACAATCACATCTACTGCATCCAAACCCAAGGCAATATGTGGCCTTTTTAGTATGTAGCCTACTCTTGGAAAGCTAAATTAAAATGTGTCAATAACTATAACTGAGCGTTACTGGCATGTCAGACTTCATGGATGGAGGAAAATGGCTATTAGATCAATCTGTTGAGGCATTCCTCTTGGGCAGTGAAAGGTAGCGCATACTGTCCCCTCCGTGTGCGCTCTCAGCTGAATCCTCATTGTGCTGACTTACATACCATGACTTCACCATCTGACCGAATGGAAAGGGCCACTGCGGGCAGACGGCACTAACCCACAGATCTCCAGTAAAATGTGTGCGCACGCACACACAGTCTGCACACGGGGAAAAAACATTACTGGGAATAATTGTGGCAGTGCACTCTTTAAAATACTGTTAAGTCTGCCCTTTAATGTGTTGATGGGAATTCCAGTGATGTTAAATATATCCCACAATAATAACACCAAAAGCAAGAGCCTCAGACGGCATCCATTTCTACAGTATGCACTAATACATTTCAAGTTGTGCATTATGAACCAACTACAATGAGCATTATATATCAGTAAAAATATGATTTTTAAATGTTTTTGAAAGAAGTCTTATCCTCACCGTGAGGTTTTCATTTTGTACCATACAAGTGAAATATTGAGTAAGTTACAGTAAGTCAATTTCATTGCAATTAACATGGTTCTGGGTGTGGGGCTCAGTTCCCATCATGCATCATCAAAAGGAAAACAAGAATGATTGAATTACCGCTTTATTATGTTATTGTAATGGTGGTGTCTATGAACAAATAGTCTAATTTGTATTATTTTATTTTTAACTGCTAAATACAATTTATTTCTAAGCATTAGGGTTTACATTGATTGTAAAAAAAAAAAAAAAAAAGTGTGTCTCCACTTCTTTACACTGCGGAAAATAGAAGCCAAAAATATCCCATAAACGGGATATTGTGTAATTTGGAGGCTGAGTCTGCACAGTTAGTGATCGTGAGGTGGAGCCGTGGTATCAAGGTCCAACTCAATCGCAAGTACAGGTGCTGATCATGACGTTACACACAAATTATGAATTACACCCAATCTTATTGGCAAAACGAACATTTAAACATATGTACAGTATGTCAGCGTGAAAAGAACTATCTAAACTGTCAATAACCATCTTTGGATTTTTTTTTTTTTTTTGAAGTCTTAGTGTAATTGGATTGTTTTAGTTTGGCTTGCCCTGAAGTCAATGGGTTTTTTGAATGGGGTTTTGGTTAAATGGCTGAAATAAGGTCTGTGGTGAACAACACAAGCTCAAAACTTTTACCTTTTACTCTACGACATAAAATACATCAATATTACAAGACTCGTGATTTTTTTTAAGCTGTTATGGTTGCTAATAAGTGGCTAAATGCTACAGACGCTGTCAAGGAGATTAAATGTCATCACGCTGAACTTTCACAGCATCATTATGCTTATAATCGTGCTTGTACACTATTCTAACTCAATCTTTCTGGGAAAATGTTTTTAGATAAAAACTGAAAGAGTTGTCGGAAGCTTAGAGATGGTGACGTTGAAGTCATGTGACCGTGGTGTAGTTTGTTTATAGCCTTAGCTTTTTACTTCTGGCGACTGCATTTAGGCTTAAAAATTCATAAAAGTTGTGTTCATCTGTTATAATTATCTTGATGGACAAAACGTGGAAGTATCTTAAACTTTAGTTAGTCACAGAGCTTGTTTTTAGCGATAATCCAAAAGTAATGGAAAAATCCTATACATTTTTTTGTCGAGGGAACCAGCGTGATGCTAATGCGATTGGCCTACAAAGTGGCATCAGACCTGAACCACTTTATATTATACATGGAGAGGGTGGGGTTTATTACCTATACTGCAGCCAGCCACCAGGGGGCGATTGAAATGCTTTGGCGTCACTAAATCGCATGGCTATTATTCATATATGAGACACTAATTTAGTTTTCACGTTTGGAGCCAATTTGATAAATTTAAGTTGTTTCCACACCCCTTTATTATCATGAAAGCCTTTTTATAGGGGACAGAGTCCAATAAGACACAGTCCAGCAGCGAAAAGCAAATGGCTGCTAGAAAAACAGATCCCAGGCATGAAGTGTGCAGCCTGCTGTTGTTGCAGTGGAGAGCTTCCCGCTATCAGACCAAACAAAAGGAAGCTGATGTCAGTGAGGAAACAGAGGGAAAGCTGGGAGCTAAATGTAATTGTTAATTGCCACCCTATACAAAGAAAACCAGGAAGGAACCCCCATCCGATAAGCAGACATTACGCCTGCTAACTGCATGGCAATCTCAGAAAACAATGTTTCCCAGCATCCCTCACGGGCTTAACCTTTCCCCAGTGCAGCAATCACACTCCCAGTGTCTCATACTCGCAGTAAAGACATTGCTTCACGAACGACTGCCAAAACAAAAGGAAGCCGTCTTGGACAGAAGTACAAACAGTGTGTTATCTAAGTGGCCTCGGTGAACGTCTCATGAGAAAGTCATTAATTCACACAGAAGTGAGAGTGCGAGACGGAGCAGCTGCGGGCCGTCTTAGAGGTTGCCTGACCCTTTAAAAAAGGAAATTTATCTTAGGACACTCATGTAAGTTTGGCAAAGCACTCTGGAGAATAACCATTTGCACAGATGATTATACAAATAGTTGTATAAGCCTTGTTCTTTCACGTGTGTGGTTTCGAGTTAGTGAATATGATGAATGTACCATTACAGTAATGATCATTTGGACAAAAATGTGCTTATTAATATTAAAAGTGAAAAAACGTATGGCATTTATTTAAAAACTTATTTTTTTATTACTCAAACTGCTTGCAATCACATCATTCTCTATAGGGCACAGCTGATTGGTTCCTGCTGTAGTAGTAGCCAATGAGCTACCTGCATTTGCATCACACTTCAGAAACCCTCCACTAGTGCTGGGTATCGATTCAAATTTCAAGAATCGATTCGATTCCGATTCTCAAGATCTTGAATCGATTATCATTATTCGATTCGATTCGATTCGATCCGATCTGATCCGATCTTATATTTTTAAAATCAAAAGTTTTAACTGTTCATGAACAATCAAGTGTTGGTATTAAATAACATTCACAAACATACATTAATGTTGTAAAAATGTATTGTTCACTCAATGTATTGATGTTAGATAAGGCATTAATGTTAATGAATGATGTATTAATGTAGTGTTACCAACTAAACAGGAGATAAAACGTGTTTTATTTGACTTAATTGACTGTCCTTTTATTTAATCCAAAACTGCGTTCATATTTAAAAGGCCTTTTAAACTAGATACAACGAACCGCACACGATACCACTTTAGGGGCCGTTCACATATCGCGTTTTATGCGCGTGCAAATTCAGTGAGAAGCACTTCAATGCATCTCAACAGGTCATGTGACAAAAACCAGCGGCCTTTCCGTAACAACATGGAGAGCTCGGCCGAACAGCTGATCATAGCTGTACAGGGCGGCTTTTTATTTCTCATCTCAATGAATATATCTAGTAGTAAAGCTAATGCAAGGGCTAGAAATCAATTAATTATTTGATGATACTTCCTCGTCATCATGGAGAGCGCAGTTTGCACGAGTTTGCACCGCTTTCTCCTCTCCACAAGCGCGTGCTCTCCCGTTGCGTCTGCCGTTGCTATGCAACCATGAACAGAGGCGCGCCTGGAAAACGAATTTGCACGCGCAAAAAACGCGCTATGTGAACGATTCATTCCTCCTTTCTGGTCAACAAGTGGATTCAGAGAAACCACATTAGCAGCGCCGCCGGTCGCCGTGTCTCAGTGTGTTTATGGGGAAAATGTAGGCCTGTTATTAAATCGATCCTCTGAGTTACGGATCGATCTTTAGAAATTAATATGAAAATCGATTTAGAATTGGTGAATCGATTTTTTCAACACAGCACTACCCTCCACCTTCCCCAGCTCCACCTGTATAGATCTGCTACGGGTAATTCATCATGTACACTATATTGTACAGCAGCAGCATGTCTTACTTGCTAACAGCAGCGTGTCGCGTGTGTATTATTGGTAGTAGCAACTCCCGTACTTGCTCTATAGCAGCAGCACCAAAAGCATTTTTATCTGTCACTTGATTTTGTTAGCACTATCGGTTAGGTTTACACCGTGTCCTAACTACACGTGACGTGATAAAATTCCAGCGACAGCAAGTGTGTCTGTCCACACTAGACGCGACGCGACTGTGAGACACCACACGTCAATCAAAAATCACAGCCATTCAGAACAGCGTGTGGGCGGAGTCTCTCTGTGAAAGCGCACTGCTGGCCCGCACTCGCATTGGAAATGGGTAAGGACATAATCAAATCAAGAAATAACATTATTAAAAATCAAAACATTAACAAAATATACTCATTGACTAATTTTGTTATGAAGTACAGTTGTATGTTTGCATAGAATTCAGTTTGAACGCTATATTATATGCTTTCAAAATCTGAGGTAAATTATCCATTTGATGATTAAATATTCATGACACGCAGAACTTCCATCCAATGAGATCTCTGTGTGGGCGGATCTGTCAGCCGCGACGTCGCAGAAATAGGAACCGTTTCTAAATTAGAAACTTCGCGTGTCGCCGTCGCGTCTGGTTAGGACAAAAACTCTGATTAACATGGAAAAGATACCTTTTATTGTGTGTCGCGGCGTCGCGTCGCGTCGCGTGTAGTTAGGACACGGTGTTACGGTCGGGTTTAGTGTAGGCGGTAGCTTATGTTATTTTCAAATGCGATAGAGCATTATCCTTTTATCGCCACTCTCTGGATATTTCATTTCTAAACTGCCATTATACCTACAACATTCAACGTAATAAAACGTTTGGCATATTCACCTTCGTCTGTTTTGGATAAAACTGAAACGCCACTAACTGGACATTTCACTTTGAATGAGTCGCAAAACTTGCAAAACGCAACGTAATATTTTGCAGTATTTCCAACAAGGCAGCACTTGATTCTGACACGTAATAAATGCTCCGATCAACCGCACGTCCCCGGTCAGGACTAGCATTGACTTACAAAATGACATAAGCGTCCTGTGGTGGGCTCTGAAGGTCAACTTGCATTACAGCAGGGCAGAAATAGTGAGGCAAAAGAATTGGGGCTCAGAATAGACAGCTCTCGTGTTCCAGGAGAAAAGAAAAACACACAGCCATGCAGATCAACCGCTACCTGAAGCCCACCGTAGCTCCTCACTGAGCTCCTGAGGCCAGTAGATGTCAGTATGATAGCCGTCCCAATCATATAGATCGACAGAAGCGAGTGTTTTTGAACATCTAACTATAAATTACAGGAACTGTCTGTCTGTCTGTCTGTTATTCGCATATCTCTCGAACCATTAGTCCGATGGATTTGAAACTTGACAGGTGTCTTGCTACAGGCATAAGTAAGTGCAGTGCCAAGTTTGACGTTGTTTGGATAAGAAATCTAAAATATATCGGTAAATATATCGGTAAAAGAAGCACACATTGACTTTTGCCACTCTAGTTTAAGTAAATAGGCAATAAACAGGCAGTTAGCCAGATACACACAGTGTTGATGGTTTTGTGTATCCTTCATGCTGTTGTTGCAGAGTCAAAAGCTTTTATTTTTTACCAAAGTAATTGTCAGTTCCTCTACATGTCATGCTCTCCAAACATATGTATCTGCTTATTAATGAGACTTCATTATATTTTTGAATAGAGTCTTGCACATATTTATTCACCCACCTGGAAGACCTTTCCAAAAGCGCTGACCAGGAAACATGGACTCATGGAAAGGTGCTTTTACAGGGGAAAAGGAAAGTTCACAGGTCTAATCTAAAACACGGCTCCAGCCTGACGTCTCTGCTACATGTCAGGGTTTTTTTTTATCCAGTTGCCACGGAGACCCTAAATATTTTGTTGAGCGTGATGTATTAAAACAATTTATTGTGCTAGTTGATGATGAGCTCATAGAGAAGCACTGTTGATGGCTTATATAGTGTAACCGACTGCAGTTTAGAAACCGTTTACAAACTCCCTGAGCAGCAAACTTGTGTTTAAATCAAGCTTTGTTGAAAACCACTAATTACAAACTGAGACAGAGCTGCCAGTAAATGCACTTTCAATCCAACACTGAGAGGACTTGCAACAGAACACCCTCAATGGCTCGTCATGAAACACCAAAAACCAAATACATGCCAACAGTTTTAACTTTTTTCAGTTTTAATGTTGCTAGATGGATGCTAAGGTGGTTGTTAGGACTTTGCCAGGTGATTTCTCTTTTCTGGTCCCTAGATATGCCTCAGATCCCTCCTTCAATGAAATTGTAACTGATTGCTTAGAAAAGTAATATCACAACTCTCTCAACAAGCCGTATTATTCAAGCTTTATACTACAGGGCTGTTGAAGGCTTGATTCTGATTAGCTGATGAACATTCTAAAGTGTGCAATAATTGTTTTTCAGGAAATGCACAGCTAAAGTAGTTCCAGGCAGGTTTTGACCGCATTACAGTTCCATATCACTTCACCAAATGATTTCAGGTAGTGTCTCAAGCCTCCCTTATTGTTTTGGAATTAGCGACTGAGGCTTTGGATGAGATGCGTAAGAAATTAGTCCGACACACAAGAACATGTTAAGGACAAAAATCTGACAAATGTCTTGAAATAAAACATGAGCAATGTCTTGAGGCGTGGCAAATGCAGAGGTGGCCTGTAGTCGGCCAGAGAGAGAGAAAAAAAAAAACATTGTATGCAATGCAACTGAAATTGCTTTATCTCTGTTATATCTACAATGTTATCTCATATTCACTCTTAATAGTGTATTTATAAATGCATGATATATTTGAAAGCCGATAACCGATATATTGGCCGATAAATCTAAATATAAAAATAATTTTTGAGAGCATGATTACAAAGTTTAGATTACAAGTAGCCTAGTTTGAACCAGTGTAAGTTTATTTTAATAAATTTTACACTCCTATGGCCAACTTTCTTTAAAAATCAAATGAATCATATTTCAAGCATTCAAAACCATCATGGCAAACAGTGAGCATCTTTGTCTCAGCTGAAGGAAATAATCCATTACTTATTGGCTTTAAAATATCCGCCAAATCTTTTTATTGGACCAATGATGATAATATTAAAAATGAACATGTATCGGCAGATGCCGATAAGGTGGCCGATATATCGTGCATCCCTATCTTTAACCAGAACTATTGTTACAATCACGACTGAAAACAAAAACAGCGTTCAGTCTTGCACAATAAACACACTGCGTGCTATAGAGACGCATTTAGTGTGATCGGGTTGATTAACAACAGGAGAAAATGGTAGACAGTGCAAAACAAGGTTCACCAACTGCCCTTTTTTTTTTTAACACACCAAATAAGGGGACATCATTGGCCAGTGTTTAAACAGAGTAGCCTATAAAAACAAATTTATAAGTATAACTGATTCCCAATATAAAGATATACGTACAACATGATTGGTTTCATGTCTTGCCAAAAAAGCGTTCTTTCCACACTATTTCTGTGCTTATATCAACATGGCAAAGCTCCTCAGTAAAAATTCCTTATTTAACAGTAACACATGGACTAACTTTTGACAAATGAGGGTGTCGGAGTACACAGAGTTCAGGACACACAACTGGCAGAGTGAGCTTGTCGGTGTCTGATGTAGAAGATATCTTCAGATGGACTCAGCACTGCTGCTCTAGTGGACAAATGCACTGACCGTTATTGAGGAAATTCCACCCAACCTGACAGAAAGGTGGTTTAAATAAAATGTGATGATCTGTCTGTTGAATAGGAATGCACCTCTGTTGAGGGGATTTCAATGCGTTTGTAATAGGGCTGTGTAATCATATCATTATACGATATGCTGGTTCATTTTGTGGACGTGCAAAAACATGAATCTACTTACAGATTTAATTCCTCTGACGGAATATTTTTTTTATGGCATGATTTTTTAGATACCAAAAAAATAATTCTGCTTTTTTATTAAGAAGTGTGAATCATCTTATGAGGTAAGACATACATGTATTGCTCATTCACAGAGGAAGTTGACACTGTTTGGTTTGGCTAGTGAATCACAAACCTCACAGGGCTTTACCAGAGTTCAACTGCATGAACACTTTACTTGAAGTCTATTTATAAAGCATCATAAAGGTAATCTTATATAATAGACATTGTGGTGATGCATTATGTTGTTTCATAAATAACTGTAACTACTACAGTGCCACAGTTCAAATACACCATACTATTTATGGTTACATTTTTAAACAGTATGTCAAATTATAAATGTCAAATATTAAAACTAAAGGTTCTTCAATGGTTCTTTGTTACTGAGATGACTACATGGATCAGAAGAACGTCAATATCTATCTTGATTGTCATCTCCAAAAAGCAAACTTCAGGTTGAGCGTAAACAATTCTGTGTTTAAAGTCCAAAAGGTAAAAATGTGTCGAATATCCAAAGGGTGAATTTACCGCTTTCCAATATTCACTGTCTGGATTATATATTGCTAAAAGTCTCATTGAGATCTAGACAAAGAAAACTGTGTGAAAATCAAGTGGTGTAAAATCAACAAAACTTCACACAAGTTCAAGTGCAGGTTACTGAACGAGCCACTGATTCCATGAAGAAACATTAAAAGGAGTATTATCTTTCTCACACTGAGAACAACCAATCATTCATCTCTCTCTCTCTCTCTCTCTCTCTCTCTCTCTCTCTCTCTCTCTCTCTCTCTCTCTCTCTCTCTCTCTCTCTCTCTCTCTCTCTCTCTCTCTCTCTCTCTCTCTCTCTCTCTCTCTCTCTCTCTCTCTCTCTGAGACAGAGTGAACAGCAGTTGCATTTTAAATCAAAAGATAAGAGACTTAAAGGGCTGGTATAATGCCCCTTTTTACAATATGTAAAATAAGTCTATGCAGTCCCCAGAGTGTGTATGTGAAGTTTTAGGCCAAAATACCCCACAGATATTTTTTTACAGCATGTTAAAATTGTCCCTTTTTGAAGGTCAGTAAAAAACGCGTCGTGTTCTGTGGCCCTTTAAATGCAAATGAGCTGCTGCTCCCGTCACCGAGGGCGGAGCTTCAAGACCTTAAATCTTGAAAATCGCTTGTGTGGAAACTGTAGTAAGATGCCTACAGAGTGACATGCTATTGCATTTGTGTTACGTACTGAAAAGACGGATGCGACAGCTTGAGCAAACTCACATGTGCTCGACTACAACAACTCTTCCTCTTCTCAACATGGACTGCGCGTTCCCGGGGGCGGGGTTTATGTAAATTTTAGGGTTTGTGATGTCACAAGGAATGTCTTGTAAAAAATTTATTTAAAAGAAAATATCTCCCTTTGCTTTGAACTTTGAGCGTTGTAACTTTGCAGATGTTGTTTATGCTCAAACAGCAACATTACACACTAACTAAAGTTAGAAAAGTGAAATCATAATCAACCACCCCTTTAAAAGGATTAGAAGGTCGCAAAACAAAAGATGAAATGGATATGCATATAACATGACAAAAGCATAATGCTTTTTTTAGATTTCATACCGGATGTGATTCTATTAAGAGAAGTAGCCTAAGGTGCAAAACTAATATTTCATATTTTCTGTATAATATTTTATACACAGTGGCCCTGAAAAGTTTGGAAACTTTTGGATACTAAAGTCACATTTGGCTCGTTGTCTTTGCATTAGAATTGCAATGGCATCTGCAAACAATGCTAGAGATCATTTCCAATTCTTCACTTTTTAATTTTGTAATTAAACCAACAAGCCCCAATTTTCATGTTCCACTAACATTTGACAAAAAGTATGTCGTAATTTATAAATAATATTGGTTAGACAATATTATTTTAGAATTTAAACAAAAGTTGCTATAATGCTAAGATATTAAGACATTTTAAGTGTGGCTTAAGTATGAATACCGTTAGTGTCACTGTACTTCATCTCTCTCTCTCTCTCTCTCTCTCTCTCTCTTCTCTCTCTCTCTCTCTCCTCTCTCTCTCTCTCTCTCTCTCTCTCTCTCTCTCTTTCAGTTGAACTTGTGCCTGGTGTCTCTGTGTCCAATAACTGACATACACACTTAAAAATAAAGATTAAAAAAGGTGTTTTTGCAGAGATTTCGAAGAAGAACCATTATGGGTTCCCCAAAGTTTAAAACAACCACTTTATTTCTAAGTGTGAAGAACAGATATAAGATACAACCTCTTTTTTTACTGTAAAGAAAGTTGTGTAATATAAAAAGGTTCGTGGATGTTAAAGGTTCTTCATAGATGCCAATAAACAACCTTTGTTTTTAAGTAGCTCGAACTGCACCCTTAATAACAATTTGTTTGATTATGAAATAACAATGAAAAGAATGTCATATAAAAACAGGTCAAACTGACGTTTCAAAAATGAAGAAGAGAAGCAGCTTCTCTATATGGAGATGTCCTACTAAACTATTTTAGGCTACTTTACTGAAATTGAATAAACTAAAAATATGTATCAGATCACGAGAGCTAATCTTTCATAAAGAATGAGACAGCTAAGCTAGTTTGCTTCGTCAACTTAACTAATCGATAAATGAACCAGACGTATCGACTCCGATTTGTTGTGGCGGCACTGTTTCATAATGTTTGTAGACTAAAAACGTTTTACAGCAGCGATGTAATATAGGCTACATCGCTTTCTGCCGGTGAAATTGAACCGAAACAACCTGTCATTAGAACTCTAGTTATGATTCTAACGTTACTCAGAGGAAGAGCGATTCAACAATACTGTTCACAAAATACAGGCTTACAGATACAAAAAATAAGTATTTCAAATAAGTAATATTCACCTACTTTTCATGATTAGTCCGTATGGGATTGAAGGCACAGGTACAGACAGCGATTCCGTGTGACTGACAGTCAGTCAGAAGTGAGAGGCAGTGAAGCGCGCGCGTGTTGATCTGTTGAGTGACTCTAGCTGGAGGCGCGCGCGTTTGTGTGTGTGTGTGTGTGTGTGTGTGTGTGATCCGCAATCAGACCTTCTCTTTCACAAGACACACAATATACTGGCTATCATCCACAGTTTTGAGGACATGCGAGGAAGGTTTTCCTATTGGCTGTGTGTTGGCTATTTTAAATAGTGGAGGCAGAATACTGTCCTAATGAAGTGTTATCCGTGTTCGTTCAATTTGAAATCACTACAACTCTGAATCACTTGCTGACATAAACCAGCGATAACGAATGAGAGGTCGGGTATTTCACTCGTCCTATAGGTTTCCGGAATAGGCTAATGTGCAACAGGTTCATGATGCTTTTTCATACATTTATTTAAGGACTGATGAACGGGAATCACTGATACAATCTATCGTTACCTGTAAACTGAACACTTTAAATATTTCAAATGATTCAAATGCAGTGATATTAACTGAAGTTGCAGTTAACTGAAGTAGTCAGATTGGGCTATGTGACTATCAAATTAAACAATAGCGCCACCACGTGGATCAAACATGTAATTAATGTGCCATTCAGGAGTTAAAACAGTTAAAGCAATAAAAGCAACAGCTGATTGTTTGTGGGTATTTAGGGATATTATATATCCATATATGATTATGGATATTTTATGCTATTTTGAGTCAAATCTGTGTCTGAATGATTCGTTCACTAATCTGACTGATTGAGTTATCCAGTTTAGTTCAAAAGATAAGAGACTTAAAGGGTTGGTATAATGCCCATTTTTACAATATGTAAAATAAGTCTATGCAGTCCCCAGAGTGTGTATGTGAAGTTTTAGCCCAAAATACCCCACAGATATTTTTTTACAGCATGTTAAAATTGTCCTTTTTTGAAGGTCGGTAAAAACGCGTCGTTTTCTGTGTCCCTTTAAATGCAAATGAGCTGCTGCTCCCGTCACAGAGGGCGGAGCTTCAAGACCTTAAATCTTGAAAATCGCTTGTGTGGAAACTGTAGTAAGATGCCTACAGAGTGACATGCTATTGCATTTGTGTTACGCACTGAAAAGTTTAGTTCACTGCCTAGTGTTTCTCCTATAAACATATTATTATTTCCATAAACACTTTTTGGTATTCTGGTTGGAAGTCTCTTCACATCCTGATAGCAGGGTCATTCCTGGGATTCTGTAATATTTTTATATATGACTTTTTAAAGTGGTATTTCACCAAAATGAAATATTAAAAGCTTTCCACAACACGTTGGTATGTCCATTATAAATTAAAAAAAGTATTGCATTTAAATCATTTTTATACAAAAATATAGTCTTATTTCTATTGTAAACTAAGCATTTTGTCAGGTCCCTGAGGTACTTCACTGAATACTTATATATTAACAAAAATATTTAACAAAATGTACACAGTGTAAAAAAAAGGCAATGTTGTAAGTATTTATTTGTGTTACTTTCTTGTGAAAAATATATATATTTTTTAAAGTGCAAGATATATAATAAAAACCACCAGACTATAAAGTGATGTCCCTCAGTCTGAACTCAACCCGGTCACACCAACTAATCTCCGTCTAAAATTATTTAGACTCCACCCATATGTGACATCATTTACCAGAAATTACATCAGTCTTTTTAACAGTGTTGCATAAGATGGTAAGTAGTATCATACTTTTTATTAATATTTTTGAGGCCTATTATAGTCAAGGTCAACAACTCAACCCCATCACATAAATATTAAGATGGAAAATTATTATTTTTCTAAATTTTATTTGAATCCACACAATGTACTTATTTTATTGCTGCCATATGATCTACTCTCACTACAAGAGGAGCAGTGGCCATTTTGTGCAGAAAACCTCAACCCTGTCACTTATCTGTATATGTATCATTGTTTCGGGGTTAAGTTTTTCACTTAATTTATGGATATTTTTAATAAAACATTTATAAAACTGTCATGTTTCAGTAAATATATACATACCAAATTCAAACTCATAATTGTGTTAATATTTGATGTAATGTGTCCACTTTAAACACTGACAAGCATCTTATCTTAGAAACGGCAGCCACATCAGCGGCAGAAAGACCGTGTTATACATGCAGACATGTTGATCCAGAAAGAAGGGCACAATATGAGAAAGAAAAAATTCAAGGCAATGCCTCACTTCAAACCGGTTACAGTCTGCAATCCCCTTAACACTATTCTCAACCTTGTCACATTAATATTTTTGTAAAAAAATAGGGAAGGCAATTAAAAATGAAGGCATGTATTGCTGATTACCATGCATCGACATGTTAAGGACTAAGAGTTAAGTTAAACATCTAAATTGATAATATTTTTTTTACAAAAATAAAGAGACCACAGACACACAATTTGTCTATTTTTAACTTAATTTTTTTTAAAGTATCATAAATGTTACATTTGTAGTTATTAAATTGTTATGTTGGACACATGAGCAGTATGTAGATGTTTGTTTTATAGCAAGTTTGTGTACAATCCTCTTTAAACCAAAACCATTTTGTCCGTAATAAAAGGTGTTTAAATCTGAAAAACACTGAAATTAATATAAGGTCTTAAATGCCTGAGGTGGGAAAATACGTTTCTTTTTTGGAGGTTTAATGTGCCTAATGATGTGGGCTGTTTATAAAATTATTTATATCCAAGTTGAAATGTTATCGAATCTCAGGAATGACAGTAATCAATGGGCCTAATAGAAGTGGTTTAAATATGAAAAAGGTGTACTTACATCTTCTGTGGAAGTCTCAAGACCAAAAAATGTCCGTCCAATCATTGCATTTGGTCCGAATGCAATGATAGGATGTCCTACCTGCATGTCAACATGTATTTCCATACCTCCACCATGCTAAACAGTGAAAACCGATTGTTTTTATTCGATTATTTTAGGACCTCTTGTTAACTTCAACTAATAATGTTTTGCGTATACATTCAGTTAAATGCAACAAAAAAAAAAGAATAAATTAAAAAAACAGTAAAAGTAAGTAACTATATTGTGCATCACAGTTGATTTGCATGAGGAATGCGCGCGCACACGCACTGAATGCCTGGCATATGCAGTATGTGTGTGTGCAGCCAGAGATGCACAAGGAGGATTGTGTGTTTGAGTGGACGTGCATCACATCGCATCGCACAGCTGGAGCTCCTCTGATCACACACACACACACACACACACACTGTACAGCTCCTCTGATCACACACACACACACACAGACTGTACAGCGTCAACCGCGCGGTCAACATGTTTCTGCTCGGATTCAGCCTGTGCCTGGGCATCGTCCATGGAATTGTCCCCGAAATATCCAAAACAGACATGGACATCATTGCAAACATGGAGACAAATGCAGTGCAAGGACAATCGACACTGAGCGATGTGTTCAAAGAGGTGGAGGAGCTGGTGGAGGACACGCAGCAGAAGCTGGAGGACGCGGTGCATCAGGTTCTGCTTTCAATACAATACAGACCATATACGCGTAGATCTGGATAATCAAGCTTCTGTCATAACTAATAGCTTAGTTTTGATAGCATCACTGGTTATGGTACATGCCAAATCAGATTTGACTTTTCTTAAAAATGATCTATCACATCTTAATATTAGATAGTGTTGTGTTCTTCTGTGCAGACATGATCACATATTGGTATACTATTATTGCATTATGACCAATCAATTTTCATACAGATGCACATTTTCAAACTATTTTATGTGAACCATATTGTTCGTGTTATTCTTCAAAGATCCCCCAAATATGTAATTTATCATCAACCTGATATTAAAGAACTGATGACAGATTATGTTGAAAAGTGGATCAGTAATTCATATTTGTTAATTTGATTATCTGTCTATTTTATAGGCATTTTACCTCTACCTCAAAAATGTGTAGTCAGGTCCGTATGTGCTTTATGTGGCGAATTTTGAACTAACTGGTTTTATTCAAGTCAAAAAGCATATTTATTATTACTGAATAAACATTAAAAAGTAGGCTACTCACTGTAAGGGAAAATCATTATAATAAAATGTGACAGAATTATAACGTTGCAATTTTTTAGGCCTGGAAAAGTCATGGAAATCATCAAATCTTTTAGTTTTCCTTCTTGCTACGCTCAGATCTTTGTGAGTGCAATCTATATAATATTTTTTTTTGTTTAATTTTAACCAGTGATCATGAACGGGTAAAGAAAAAAAGTCAGAAAATCAGTGAAAGTGATTTTTAAGAGCCAGTGCATGTCGAAATGGCTCGTAAGTAATTGCACAGTTTTACTTCTTTTTTCTCTCTTTCTCCCTCAGATGGACAATGAGACCGCAAAACCAAGCCTCCATCCACACAACGTCTCTTCAAACCTACAAAATGACAGCAGTGTTAAAATCATAGCTGGGAATCAATCGAATTATATCGCTGAGAGAATCAATATGGTAGGTGAAGAGCTTTAGTACGACTCAGTAATGCAGTCGGCCACTTTCCAGACCTGATTCTGACTGGTCAAATCATTTGGCATAATGACCACTTAAGAGTAATTGAGTTGTTCTAGACATGCTATTTCTCTTGTGTGTTCTCACATTGGCTAGATGTACCATCCTTCTATGTGTGTATCATGTTTCAAATGCATGATAAACTCAGCGGCTAAATGCACATCTGTCTTATTACTCCCAGACAACAGACAATCCTGCTGAAGACACCAACACCTCAACAACCCTGCGGCCAGGAGAGAAAGAGACCAGCATTGATCCTGACCACGTAAGCTGTCTGTCTGTCGGCTGTCTTTATTGTGCACGTTTTCTCTGAGACGTCCGGAAGAATAGTGTTCAGGAAGAGGATTCCTACCTTCCCGTCCGACTGAATCGAGTCTGGTTTCATTGACCTGGTGTGTTAGATGACAGGGTTCTGGATCTGAGGTGACAGTTCAGCTGATCATCGGCGGATCTCCTCTGAGGCTTTACGGATCCATTTGACATTTCAGATCTACTCATTCCAGATGTCCAGGGAGTTCAGACAAAGAAAGCGAATGCTGAATAATTGAGAGTGGTCTGCTTTTAGGCAGTATAAATCCATTGAGCAATAGAAAAATCGGTTTGTTTCATTATAGCATACGATCGCGAATTCAGTTCTGCTATTGCTAGTTTAACGCTTAAATTACATAATGTTTAAATATGTAATTTTGGTGATGAAAGATGAGTTTCAAGGGATAAAATGATTGACTACTGGGGGGACACATTTCAAGGGCTCCGCCAGTAGTGGACACTCGTGCAGCGGAAACAATGACGGACATCCGAGTGAACGAGACGAAGGGAAGTTAGCGAGGGAAGGGCATAAAAATTGACTCAAACGCAGCTATTCTTTACAAAATATTTGCCATTTGCTAGTCAGTTCCAGGTGGTTAAAGGGGAGGGACATTTGTTCTAGACAGCATTTGATTGGACAAAAATATGTGTAGTGTAGGATGAGTCATCAATATTTTTGGTCTGTTTTTCCAGATGAGATTGTACATTTCAAATGCATATATTTGCAAAATAAATGCAAAATAAATATCACAATTAATTACAAAGAAATGGCAAGAAACACATTTAATTAATTAGATGTGGATTAAAAGCAACAATTAAGGACCTTAAAGGATTAGTTTACCTCAAAATGAAAATGTCCTGATAATTTACTCACCTCAATGCCATCCAAGATGTTCATGTCTTTCTTTCTTCAGTGGAAAAGAAATGAAGTTTTTTGAGGAAACCATTTCAGGATTTTTCTCCACACAATGGACTTCAACCGCAACCAACATGTTGAAGTCCTAATCAATGCAGTTTCAAACGGCTCTGCACGATCCCAGCTGAGGAATAGGGTCTTATCTATCGAAACGATCGTCATTTAAAAAAAATATATATATATATATTAGAGCCGGGTTAAACATTTTTAACGCATTTTAATCGCACATATTTTTGCACCGCGGAACGTTTCTCACTGGATGAGTTTAGGCGGACCGATTATACTGGAGCACCAACTAGCGTTCACAACTTCCATAGACAGTATATAAACGATAACTTCAGACAACAACAAACCACAGTGAACATGAATAAAGAAGCTGACGAGACCGCTTTGGTTGGCCCCGTGGATGGGACATTTTGTTATAAAAAACAAACGGATGGAAGCGTCGATAAGAGCATGGTTGTGTGCAAGCTATGCAACAAGGAATTCGGAACGGCTATTGCTACACTTAATGGCAAAAATAGCACTGGTCTGCTGGACTTGGTTGAACAAAAATAAACAATATTTTGTTGCTTAAGCTTATGTATTCAGTCATTATTCAATGGTATACTAAAAATCCATGTGAAAAAAATTACTTCTCACTGTTCTCAGGTCAAATATTTATATGCAATTAAAATGCGATTAATTTCGATTAATTAATTACAAAGCCTCTAATTAATTAGATAAAAAATTTTAACCGAGTCCCGGCCCTAATATATATATATATATACTTTTTAACAACAAATGCCCGTCTAGTACCATCTCTGGATGCGCTACGTATTACTTCATCACGTTGGAAAGGTCACGGATTTAAAAAAAATAAATAATAATAATGAATTAAAACAAAGATGTCGGACGATTTTGAAGTTGGAAGAGAAAATTAGATGAATTTTTCGCCCTTCCTTACCTTTTTTAACCGTAGTACACAGACAAGTAACTTGGACAGATGACGTGCACAAGACGAACAATTGTAGTTAAAAAGTATAGAAATGTTACCTTTTTTTTTTTAGAAAATGACGATTGTTTCGCTAGATAAGACCCTATTCCTCAGCTGGGATCGTGCAGAGCCGTTTGAAACTGCATTGATTTGGACTTCAACATGTTGGTTGCGGTTGAAGTCCATTGTGTGGAGAAAAATCCTGAAATGGTTTCCTCAAAAAACTTAATTTCTTTTTCACTGAAGAAAGAAAGACATGACCATCTTGGATGGCATTGGGGTGAGTAAATTATCAGGAAATTTTCATTTTGGATCAACTAATCCTTTAAGTATAATTTGTAATAATATAATTGCAGTGGTTGTATTTAAAGCTGCGTTCACACTACAAGCGACAAAGCGACACGTTACCATTCATTTCAATGGGGAGTGGGCGATATCCGACAACACGCACGACAGCGACCGTTGGCGACCGGATGGGGCGTGTCTGGCGACGTGACAAAGTTGAGATCTGTTTAACTTTATGCAAATGAGAGCGACTTTCGGGAGCGACAACCAATAGGAGTGAAGTCAGTGGAGCGCGCGTGATCCGTCACTCTCTGACAGAGGCAAGTTGAACGAGAAGCTGATTTTAGCAGTCAGAAACTGTCCTATAAGTTGTGATATATCTCTGTGTACATACAGTGGTATTCGCAGTACTGACTCAGAGCCTGATTGGTTTCATGAACCCAGATAGACCGGTATTTACCCGTTTGCTGCAGTTAAATAGCCGCGATGGCAAAGAGCACTCGCTGTTTCTCGTTCATCTTTAATATTATGCATGTTATACTGATTCCATTTATATTTAGACTTTTCCTTCCAACATATTTGTTTGTAGCAGCATGAAAACGGATTTGTTGTCTACAACATGAAGTAACATCCGTGAATGTCACTCACAAACATTACTAGGCTACCAGTAGTGGTTACGCCCACTAGCGTCCCACCGGCAGCCACTGGCGACCTGCAGCGACAAAGTCGCTTGTAGTGTGAACGTACCTTAATAAGTGTAATATATTTATTTCTTCTAAAGATAATGGAAGGTATGACTTTTTTCCTCTGTTAAATATTTATGAACCAGGGTTTTAAAAAAAAGAAGGGAAATTAAGCATTAAGGGATAAAACCCATCCTTCTAAAATCCTGTGAATGTTGTTTTAACTCTGTGGTGAAGTATAACACTGCTATTGGTTAGTTATGTGGACTCAAATCTCCTCTGAATGCTTTTTTCTTGTGTCTCTCAGGAGTGTGTCATTGATGAAGACTGTGAGAAGGGCAGGTACTGTCTCTACGAGACACACAGCTCAAAGTGTCTGCCCTGCAAACAGCTCGATGCGGTAAGAGGTTTCACATTTCACAGACCAGGCACACTGCAAGGTACGCTTAACCTCCAGTATTATCCAGAATAAAAGATTCTCTAGTGTGCTTAGTGCATGCTAGGTGTTCAGCCTAGTCCCTAGTTATTTCCATTCGGGCCAAAACTGCACAAACATTGTACCCTATAATGTGGCTTTCCAACAATATGATGCAACTGAGCCTGCATTGTGACTGCATTGCAGTACGAGTGCACCTGGAATCTGATATGCTGGAGCGTTTCTCCTTTGGGTTTCACATCAAAGTGCACAGATTGCTAAATATGAGCATCTCCGGCCCCACATAGGACACTGAGTTCACCTCGAGGCACAGGAAGCACGGGAGCCAACTAAGCAGAATACAGATGTGCATTACTCTTACAGGATACCACACAACTGTGCATGCTTGTTAGAAAGCCTTGTAGATCTGTTTTATTGAAATTTAAAATGATCTTATTAATGGAAAGCACAGTGAATGCAATTCTGTGTTTTTCAATGTATGAATGAAGGGAATCGGTATGGAATCAGAATCATAACACTTCTCAAACGATTACCCAGAACCCCTTAGAAATCACAACACGCTAACATCATGGTTGCAATGATTTGCACAGCCAGATACTAGTCTTAAAGTCCCCCTGTAGTCAATAACTGTATCCCTTAAAATCATCTTTGATCACCAAAATGACATATTTAAATGTTTTTTTTTCCTTAAATAGCTTGAATGTAACTCTACACCCTTGCCTCATTAAGTATAAGTGGTTCTATGAATATGTAAATGAGCCCCGCCTCCACTCACTCACTCAGCTCAGAGATCCACTCGTTGACGATCACACGTTGATCTGATTGGTTAAGGTAGTTTGTGACGTTAGAAACACCAGCGATTTCAAACCGCGTTTTTGAGACTGTCTTTGGTTTTAAGGAGAAAATACTCAGCAATGGTGTTGTCTTAAAGCATATTAAAAAACACCACATAGACACATAAACAACATTAAAAGCTTGATTATCACCACAGGGGGACTTTAAATGTACTGTTTAGATATTAGGAACGGTTCATATTAGTGTTAGTTGTGATATCTGGAGATGCATTGCTGCAGGACGACCTGTGCGCTGATGTGCGGAAAGAAAGAATCGTGTTTGATTAAAACATAAAGTGTAACATGAAAGTAAGTAACTCAAAGGCTGAATAGCCATCTCAAGGCGCTCTATGTATGTTTTTCCCCTCAGACGTGCACCAAAGATGGGGAATGCTGTGCGGGACAGCTGTGTGTGTGGGGTCAGTGTGCGAGGAACAGCTCAAAGGGAGACGCGGGAACCATCTGTCAGTACCAAAGAGAGTGTAAGGAGGAGTTCTGCTGTGCCTTCCATAAAGGTAGGAGCATCTAGCATCATAGGAGCGTGCGCGTCATATTATCGGTTACATACTTTGGTTGGTATATGCTGACACTGCTTGATAGTGCAGATTCCTACTAGTGATGTATTGTTCATCGTTGTTACTTGTTAGTTTTTGAACTAATCTTTTAAGTGAATGAATCACTCTCATTCACTTAGGCTGTGTCTGAAATCGCATACTCTCTTGAGTAGGTACTTACTTTGAATAAGTATATACTTTGTGACTGCTAAAAAAAGTGTTCTAGTATGAATGTAATCCGGACGCACTACATTCGCCATGTTGTCATTATCATGTGACCAACCAGCGTCAGTTGTGTCGCTTCACCGCCATTCACAAATCCTCTCCCGTGGCCTCATGGGATAGTAAAGTGTCCATCGTATGCACACTTCAGAATCTCGCCGGAAGTAGTAGGTCATCCGGGTACTTTTTGGCTACACTTTTACGAGTACTGTGAATTCGGACATACTACTCTTGTCGGATTACATCTACTAGATTACATCGGATTACATCTATGGACATACTACTCTTTTCCGAATTACATTCATACTATATAGAACATACTTTCTTTAGCAGTCACAAAGTAAATCCTGTTTTTCACCTACCATATAGTTAAGAAGTATGCGATTTTGGATGTGAAAAGGGATTGTATCCCTTAAAATCATCTTTGATCACCAAAACATCGGATTACATCTATGGACATACTACTCTTTTCCGAATTACATTCATACTATATAGAACATACTTTCTTTAGCAGTCACAAAGTAAATCCTGTTTTTCACCTACCATATAGTTAAGAAGTATGCGATTTTGGATGTGAAAAGGGATTGTATCCCTTAAAATCATCTTTGATCACCAAAATTACATATTTAAATGTTTTTTTTTCCTTGAATAGCTTGAATGTAACTCTACACCCTTGCCTCATTAAGTATACGTGGTGAATATGTAAATGAGCCCCGCCTCCACTCACTCACAGCAGCTCAGAGATCCACTCGTTGACGATCACACGTTGATCTGATTGGTTACAAGGTCGTTTGTGACGTCAGAAACACCAGATTTTGGATGAAATTATATTTAAAGGTCCATTTTGAAGTGTGTGACCTCTGGTGGCTTCTCATGCCTGTAAAGTCCAACTTTAGCACAAACCAATAGTATTCAAGTGTGGGTTGTGAAGGAGCATTTCATTGGGTTGGTAGCTTTGCTTGGACCTATTGAATGAACCTCTCATCTTTCACATTAGCAAAGTTTCTGATCAACTTTTGCAATACAATAGATCTACGGTTTTGTGAGGAAAACACTTGGTATAGATGATTTGTAGATGCACAAATTTAAATAAAGGATAATAAGGCTTGTTGCAAAGACTATCATGACACTAATTTGTCACCACCTACCTACTGGCGTAAATACGTAACACCATTAAACAAATCAGTTCGACTCTTTTTGGTGAACGGAATCAAATGACTTGATTCACCAAGATGAATAATTTTCACCATTGATTCATAACTACTAATGTATTCATTTTCCAGCCTTGCTATTCCCAGTGTGCAGCTCTAAGCCAATAGAACGCGAGCGCTGCATCATTTCAGCCAATCACCTGATGGAGCTGCTGTCATGGGACATGGAGGGGGAGAGTCCTCAAGAGCACTGCCCGTGTGCTGGTGACCTGCGGTGCCAACATCTGGGGTATCTCATGCTGAACTATATATTATTGTTTATAAACTACCAGTCAAAAGTTTGTGGAAAGTGTTTGAAAGTCGTCTCGCCAAGGCTGCATTTATTTGATTAAAAATACAGTTAAAATCACTAATATTGTGAAATACTACAATTGAAAATAACTGTTTTCTATTTTAATATGTGAAAATATAATTTATTCCTGTGATGCAAAGCAAAATTTTCAGCATCATTCCTCGTCTTCAGTGTCACATGATCCTTTAGAAATCATTCTAATATGTTGGTTTGTTGCTAAAGAAACATTTCATATGATCAATGAAAACAGTGTGATGTTTATGTGGAAACCGTGATGCTCAACATTCACAAGTTATGAAATACTGGTTGTTTTTGCTGTCTTTACCAGACGAGGCGCTCTGTGCCTGAAGAGCCAGAACTCCAGCGAGGAGGACCTCGCTGACACCCTCTACTCTGAGATCGACTACCTCGTGTAGTGACGGATGAACACAAGCTGCTGAACCACACATGAACGCTTCATCGTCACTCCAAAGCTTTGTAGGAAACGCATTCACTTTAATCACCCAAACTTAACTTACAGGCTCTGAATCTAAGAGCGTTCACACTGACATCGATTTGAAAGTCGCCCGGATGTCATTCAGTGCGAATGAGAGTTGGAGATTTGAGGTGACCTGGGTATTGATGCAAAGTTCAAGTGACGCAAGATGATTCACGTTCGACTCACGCACTTTGTTCGATTGGAGTTTCAAAGCTATGACCAGTTATGCAGACCGTAACATTTGGGCATCAACCAGATCTAGTTCATCAAATCCGTGTGTCAGTGTGAACAGCCCTCAAGTGTTAAAGCTCAACTGTGGCTTTGTAGCATGGGAAGGAAGCACACATTATTAATGTAAAGTACTAATGCTTCAATTATATGTATGGCAGAGAAAATATGAGGACAGCTCCGATGAGATCCAATCCATCTTAGTGTAGTGTAGTAGCTAAAGTGACGCACCCATACAACAAACCTCATGTAATCTCCCCAGCAATAAATACAAAACATGCTCCAGAAAATAAAAGCTCAAAAACATGTTGTTTCCATCTTTTCATATGCAATGTATAATCTTAACCAATGAGGGTTTTCTCTTTATTTAATTGGTCCACTTGTATGTTATAATTAATTTCATTATAAAGGTGACACCATATTTAGGCAAAATTTCGTAAGTGAAATCATTTTAATGGGAATCCACACACATTTCGTGTGAGAGCGAAAGATTTCCCCGGTTCACGAAGTCGCCACGTTGACGAGAAAACTGCTTGGTTTGAAAGTAACTTCTTTGTGAGATTTGCTTCATACATCTCTACACCTCTTTTGCCCGCAAAATGTCGCTAATGTGACCTCAGCTGAAGAATACAAACTAAATCAAACAAAAGTGAAATTCGTTTTGGAAGTTCGCAACAGCTTGCCAAAGCAAACTTTCTAAAAAAAAAAAACTCACTCATGCTTGTAAAAACCTTCAAACTAGCATTGGCTCATGGCGATGATGTAATAGGTAGGTGTGGCTCTGAGGCTCCGCCTTCTTTGACATGAAAAAGTTCTCCGGTTCATTTCTTCTGTTGAGTCCGTCGAGGTGATGAGCAATTTCTGCAGTTTAATTTAAATAGACAATATTTTTGAAGGATTAGTTCTCAAAATTCTATCATATACTCACCCTTAAGTTGTTTCAAACCTGTATGAATTTATTTCCTCTGCTGAACACAAAGGAAGATATTTAGAAGAATGTCAGTAACCAGACAGTTTCTGGTTCCCATTGACTTCCATAGTAGGAAAAAAATATAATATGGAAGTCAATGGGAACCAGAAACTGTCTGGTTACTGACATTCTTCTAAATATCTTCCTTTGTGTTCAGCAGAGGAAATAAATTCATACAGGTTTGAAACAACTTAAGGGTGAGTATATGATGACAGAATTTTCACTTTAAAAGTGAACTAATCCTTTAAGTTTTGAAAGTTCTGACGGTATGTAAAGTATAATTGAATAAATACTCACAAATCATTTGCAAACTATTATAGTTAATTCATAGTTCATATATTGTAGTCTCTACATTGTTAATATATGAATAGGCTATATACACATAGTTAATTTGTAATTAACAAAATTATCATTGTTTAAAAAGTGCATATGTAAAGAGTTAGATCATGTTTTTTATGTGTTAACAAGTAGTTCTCACTTTAGATTAGGTCACAAAAAATAGGAAATTAAGAAATGAAAATCTACACACTCCATCAATTAGGGTTAAAATAACTGTTGCCAAACATATAATATGCTAGAAACATAATAATCACTGCAATAATGATCCAATCATGGATTGCCTGCCCTACTTAAATCCAAACAGCGACTTTTTTTCAGATATTTCGATCTGATGGACAAAATAAGCTCACACAGTTTACATGTGTACGCGATCGGAGACGACGGAAATATAAACGGAGAGCATCAGCTTTAGTTTCTGCTCTGACAGTCACAAGATCAGCCAAACGCTGTGAGTGTGTGTTAGAAATCAGGAATGGCGAGAGAACATTGTGTTCGGTACGTTTTTCATCTTCAAACCAAACTTGAGTCTTCAGCCGACAGTTTAAATCCCGTCTGGCTAGAGCTCTTCCCATAATGTTCCCGCATTAGATCAGTAGACGGAGAGAAGACGGTGTTTTGTGGCGGTTTGAACACATTCGACCACATGAGCGTTTACACTACGAAAGCAATCCGGTCTAATGTGTTTTCCACTACCTCTAGAAGTGGACAAACTCAAAACGCTTTAGACCCTGTTTCCCTGTTTTTACAACTGTATTTAGCGTCGTCCACTTGTGATCCGATCGACCAAAACGCATCTTAACACCAGGTGTAAACAGCCTAACATGTGAGATCTTCATATATACGTCAACCTGGAAGCAGGCAAACAGAGATTGATTGTTGCTTTTTATTTCAGTATTGGCATGTCTACTGTGAACAGCTTGTGGCAGCATTAGGAGCCCAGAAACCTGCGTCGGTTCAGTCGAGCTCAAACACCGGTGTCCGAACCCTCCACTTCCAGCTACGCAAAAACAGCAGCGAGAAGCATTTCCGCACATGCACACACACACACACGCCTGCCACATCTGAACCCACAGGCTCTGTTCACATTGTGCAGAAATAAAAACGAAAAAATGAAAAATAAACACAGGACATGTCTATATGGAAAAAGAAAAGCCGAGTACAGATCATAAAAATTAAAACACGTGCCATTAAAAGTCACTCACAAGACCTAACATCACCTTTATCAGTCTGAAGTGAAATAATTTACATGAAAAAAAATAAATGAATCGGGTGAACAAAGCGCACTACTTGATTCATGTCGCCCTACTCTTAAAGGCTTGCAATTCATGTGTACCAGTGTCATAAGCCCCAGTAGGAAGTAGTGAGAGGAGGAGCTTCAGCAGTCAGTGGGCGGGGCAACAACCGCTAACCACACCCACACACAAAAGGAAGCATAAACTGCGAGAACAGAACCTGTTCAGCCAGAAAAGAAGCATTTAATTTCACAACTATGTGTTAAATAAACAGAAGGAGAGATATCCCAATATTCAAGTGAGAGCATCATACCCAAAATTTCAAGTGAAAGTGTCATACATCGACTGGAGTCGATCGAAGAGCTCTCCGAAATGGAAGATGAGCAGTGCGGGCGCTTGAAGGTGACTGGATACATTACGCACCGTGCTCGAGTGACTCGGGACGATGAGAATTTGACACGCTGGATCGCATCTCAAAATTATAGAGTGAGTGTTGGACAAACAGGAAATGCAGAGCGACGGGACGAAAAATCAATGGAGATGGCGCACCGAGAGTGCAAAATCAAGAGGCCGATAAAATCTCTCCCAAACTGCCCCCCTTTCTTCTAACAAACGCACCCATCTCTGTATTATTAAATCGATTTATCTGAATGATATTGAACTTGAAATAGCTTTTGCACTTCCCTTTAAACTTTACAGTACAATAAACTATGGTGCACAATAGTACTCTGAGACGCGCTATGCGTTCTGGAGCTCGAAGAAGAGAGCGTCAGCCGGACAGCGCTGGTGACGTTGATTCAACGTGTGGCCCAAATGCCAGGGTGGCTGGCAAGGCAGCGCTACACTGCAGCGGGCAGGTCAGATAGAGAATAGGGAAGGATAGCCCCCCCCCCGCCTCTCAGTCCTGTCCTGGGTCTTTGGTGGGCCCTCCGTCCAGGTATATTTTGAGGGCCTTCTCTTTGCGGGGGGAGTAGCTGACCCGGTGGCCCGTCTTCAGCAGGCGACTGCTCTCCTTCTTCATCAGTTCGTTGCGCTCCTCTTCAGACAGATCCATGAGATCCTCAGTGCTGTCCCTGTGGAGGAGGGAGCCAGGGAACGCGTGAGTGAAGAGTTGACCAGCAAGCAACTGGTCAATCACTGATTAAACTCATTCATTTAGTTAATTTTAGCTTTAATAACGACATGTTAAATGTTAAATTAAAGCAATTTTAATAACATAGCATAACCAGCCTAACAAACCTAAAACGATAAAATCCACATTAAAGCAATAATTAAATAATAAATCAATTTAATCAAAACAATAACATAAACATAATATAATATACCAGCCTAACATTAACTAGCCTTTAATTATACCAATTGAACTAGTCTGACAACTCACTGACCAGTCGATTCTGAAAATGTGCATTTTTAAACTTCAAACTGTTTAAAAAGATGCACATAGTATGTCTTAAATAATGCTATTTTAAAGGTTCCTGATTTCAGTCTCCTACAACAGGCATCCGAGGTCAAAAAACACTTAAATTTTCTCATAATATCCATTGCAGCATCACCTCTTTTCTCACAGTGTCTGAAACAGTTCGATAAAGGATTCAGTTTCTCTAAACCCCTCCTTTGCTAGAGCTTCCTCTGCTCTGATTGGACAGATGGACCCAGTGTGTTGTGACTGCTTACAGCACGTGTCAGAAACTAAACGGCCATTACCATATCTGAATTTCACTTCCTCAGCACTAGTAAACACAGTGATATAAACAGTTATTGCGCCGGTTTTACTGGATCAATTTCATCTTTTGGAAGTGCATCAAACTGGATTTGCTTTTGCAGCGCAGAAAACAGCGTCTTCTCAACATGTCGACCACATGAACCACACTCTTCCAGGCCTCAGCTACATCTACAGTGTTTGGAGGGGTCAAAGTAGACAACGTTTGCGGACAGCCAATGAAGACCATAGGTTGGCATTATGCAAATATATTACAAACCTACGAAGGTTCGTGCAAGAAGTGAGACTGGAATTACTGACGACTCATTTCAGACAGTTCATAATAAAATAATTGGGAGACACTAACTCCATTTATCCATTGCACTTTGATCTTTGAAACTCTGCAGACCTTTTACATTCACAATCAACTATATTACACACTTCATGAAAGGTAATATGTGACCCTGGACCACAAAACCAGTCACATGGGTCACAATTTTGAAATAGAGATGTATACATCATATGAAAGCTGAATAAACAAGCTCTCCATTGATGTATGGTTTGTTATGATATTAATAGGCCGGGATACAACTATTTGAACATCTGGAATCTGAGGGTGCCAACAAATTGAAACATTGAGAAAATAGCCTTTAAAGTTGTCCATTTATGTTCGTGAATTGTGCAGCATTCACTCACAAAAATAAATGTTATATATATATTTACGGTAGGAAATTTACATCTTTATTGAACACGATCTTTACATAACATTCTAATGATTTTTGGCATAAAAGAAAAATCGATAATTTTGACCCATACAATGTATTGTTGGCTTTTGCCACAAATATACCCGTGTGACTCCAGACTGGTTTTGTGTTCCAGGGTCACATATATGAAAAAGCATAATAGAGGCAGTTTAAAATAGAATTTCCTTTCAAAACATAGAGACTAATTGCATTTATGAAAGGGAAAGGCTTTACCTGTAGAAGATCACAGCACCGTCATCACAGATGTAGAGCGGCCACACATTGAGGGTGGAGACTTTAGGATTCCAGTCTAAATCCTGATGGATCTCCAGCACTGAAATGTCACAAGGAAAAGTTCCTCGTCCCTGTAGGAGAAACAAGACACTCATATCTGAGGCACTGCGAGAAGGGCATCTGAAACTCAACTAAATCTGATCCCAAAAGACTGCCGTACCTTGGCAAACTCCAAGTTTTCTAAAGGAATTCCACTCATTTCACTGAGCTGAGGAAACAAAGAAATGAGATTAGCACTCAAATGACAATTGACCCTTCGCAGGGAGTTTGATTGACAGGCGATCTGACCAATCATCATCCGCCATTTTTGTCCGACAAAGCAGTCAGGAGAGTTAGTAGATTAATGTCGGTGGATTAGAAGTTGAAAAACGGAGTGTACTGACGCCTTTGCGCGGATAAAACAACATTCCTTCTGATGTTCATTCATGTTTATTTGATGCTATAAATGAACTAGAAGGAAGAAATGATCAGTTCACGAGCAGCTTATGATGCTCTACAGCGATCTGTCAGACAAATGACCAAATTTGAAAGTTGAGACTGTTTCATATCAAAAGTAAGCTGGTCTGTCAGTGTGTTGTCAGTGTCCTCTTTGCTCCGTGTGTATTTTTCAATGTGTGAGAACATGATGTGTGGCGTGAGCGGCGTGGCTTGTCGGACATAGCAACAGTAACTAAAGGGGGCGGGTCTTTGCGAACGGCCAATTGGGAATTCTAAGCATTCATCAGCAACATTTCCATATTCCACACACCTTCTCCTTGAGCTCCTCGACGCTGCTGCTCTCCAGCACCACCTCCCGAAAGGCCTCGAGCTTCATCTGGGCAGGACACCAGCGGCGGGTCAGAACCGCTAACTGAGACATGGACTTCATCCGCTCCGGTTCTACAAGCAAGGAAATCAATGATGGACAAAATACAGTAGTCAACATTTGAAGTGGATCAAATAAAGTTCATCAAAGTTGTCCTCAGACAAGAACGGGTATTGTTCAAAATTCATGTAGAACTTTGATAAAAGTTTTGATCCACTTCAAATGTTGACTACTATATTAGGCTTGGAAAATGTATGATAAACATGTCTTCACCGTCAAGGACTTCCAGGAACACCTCCCAGTTACTGGAGATGTTGATGTCCTCCTCATAGACGTGATAATCCAGAAACACTGTGCCTGGGTTCTTCCAGGTCTTCTTCCTGAGTCTAAACCTGCGACACACAGAGGCACACACACATCTAGTTTGTATTCTGAGGCGTTGATCGTCCTCTGCTGTGAGTCAGTGTGTTTAAAGGTCAGTTGCTGCAGTGAAGCATTGAGATGTGACAGAATGTGGATGTGCGTCCAAAACTGTTGCAGGATGAGTCAGGCCCGAGACAACAACAGTCATCTCAAACACAAGAAAACTGGGATTTCAGATGATTCACCATGGAAAAATTGCAGTATTTATTACAAATGATTTATCAGTGCATATAAATTCAAGTGCCTTCAGAATCTTTAATCAAAATGACTTTCCCAACATCTCGGAATGACATCTCTTCTCTGATGAGTAAGGGCGACCAATAGTCCAACATGTTTTTGAAGCGTTGATCATTGTAGCCAATCACAGACATAATATGTTGAGCACATGAACACAATAGCCAATCAGAGGTGTTTAAGAATAAGTTCAACGGAGCACAAAATGCTGGTAATGTAAAATTTTGTACATTTCACCGACTTGGTACCGAAGTCGGTACTTTTGACAACACTAGTCTGAGATGTCTTTATGTGGGTGCATGTAGGTGGAGGGCTGGAAAATGTTCTTTATCTACAAAATGGAGGCCAGCAGAAAAGGTTTGGGAACCACTGGATTAGCCAATGATAAAGGATGCTTACATAGAAGTCTTAAAGGTACAGTAGAATAAATCATGAATGATTCTGGCGTAAAACATCTTGACTAAAATAAGTAACCCTGTCCAAAATGTTTGATATGAGCTCACCTGTCTATGCTGAGGTCCAGTTTGCACTGGTCTTTGAGTTGAGGCAGCAACTCCTCCTTAGACTGCCGAACAGTCATTCCCTTAGCGAACACAGTATCCAAAAGGAACTTACAGGGCTGTCGAAACAAAACAATACATGTTACATGTGCACAATGATTTCAGAAAAATCGTTGCACTGTAGAATAGGAAAAGTACATCCATTTCCAATTGCACAAAAACTTTTGTGGCTCACCTCTGGGTCATTAACTAGCAGCTGGTACACCTTCACCCTGTACTCTCCTTTCTTCAGTGCACGTCCCAATCGAATCGTGATCTGTTCAACAGCAGAGCAGACGTGCTTATCAATATGTACGCTGTAATTTATGTATTCAATCTAGTGGAATTGCAAGGACACACCCCAGTATGGTTGTCTTTGCATGTTAAACTGGGATTGGAGAAAGTGCAGTTACAAACTCACCTTGTTGTCATCCGAAAAAGAGGAGAGCGTCTCATTGAGCCGCACGCTCTCAAACTCCTGGTTGTTGGCATAAACCCGGAAGACCTTAAACTGAGTGGAGGGAACGCCGACAAACGGCTCGAGATTCTGTTTGAATGCAGCCAGTGTGATCCTCTTGTCAACATGGACAAGTAAACCTGAAACATACCATATTACCAACGTTAACTTTCAAGAACACAAACCACTGTTCTTTTGAACTTCCTATTTATCAAAGAATCCTGAAAAAAATGTATCATGGTTTCCACAAAAATACTTGTTTTCAACATTGATAATAATAATATGAAAAGTTTCTTCAGATTATTAGAATGATTTCTGAAGGATCATGTGACACTGAAGACTGGAGTAATGATGCTGAAAATTCAGCTTTGATCACAGGGATAAGTTACATTTGAAAATATATTCAAATAGAAAATTGCAATAAAATTATTCAAAATATTCAAAATTTGCTTAAACCAGCCTAAGATGGTTCACTTGTTTAACTGGTCTTCCAACCTGACCAACTGAACAGACTGGTTTAATCTTATTTTTTCTGCTGAGGTAAACATTGCCCGGCGCTTTTCTTTAGTTTAACTGTTTGACCTTTCTTTGGTTTTGCTAACATCTGGAGAGAGAAAAAAATGGTAACTTCACTTCAATACAAACTATAAAGTTGTAGTTCTTAAAAAAGTTACCAGTCTACGACTGCATGATATCGGAGAAAAACTGACATTGAGAAATTAGATTTTTCTGCAATCTATATTGCGATATGAAGCAATACTGCAATTTTCACCAGATGACCTGAATGGTTATATTTGAAAAGTATTAATTCATCTAGAATAATCAGGGTGATTTTGTAGGGCAGTGCATCTGCATAGGTAATAAAATATATTTTAAAAAGCTGCAAAATGTTTTTTTTACTGTTTATTTACTAAAAATAATAATTCTGGGGGGTATTTTATAGTATGAAAACTTTGGAATTTTGATTAATACTATAAAATAAAAACAAGGAATTTAATTAATCAATAAAAAATTTATTTCTTTTAGCACACTATGAAATTACAATACTAATATCTTAATTTTTTTTTATGTTAAACCATGTTTCTTGATTTTATTTGGCAGTTTGCGCGGCACTAAAAGCATGATATGTACATTGTTATTGTGATATGTTTTAATGTGATAGACGTATTGAGAACTCTTCGATTTAATTAAATAAATATACGCCCTGTCATTTAAGTTTGTTTTCACAGCCATACAAGCATCTATGTCTATTTCATGGCAAGATCGATGTATTTAAAAAATAAAAATAATTAAAAAAAAATGTTGGTCCCTGCGGTTTAAGAGTGAAGCTGTGTTCATTTACAAGCTGCAGCTCATTAATGTTTTTCTAGTGTCTCAGAGTGACACAGAGTGATGTTTTTCGCTCTAAGACACTGAAAAACACCATATCATGAGCTTAAACAGAAGAAGAAGAAAAACAGAGAAACTTTACTTTTCTGTCCTTCTCCAGATCCTTCCTCCTGAGAGTATGGCTCAGTTTTGAAGTACAGGTACAGGGCGTCAGCTTTGCTCTTGCCGTTCTCGTCGTACTCGCTGTCAGTGCCCGAGTCTTCCTCCGCCGTGTCCCACGTCTCCTTCTTCCCCTCGTGTGCTTTGGAGCGGCGGCTGCTGGTGATGCTGTGCGAGTCGAGGCCGTTAGCGAGCGGAAGCGGGCCGCTGTCTGCGTTACACAGCGTGTCGCTGCTGTGGCTGGAGCTCAGGATGTCACTGTCCACAGAGCTGGTGCTGCGGTCGTTGTTGACGTCCGAGTCCGAGCGCTCCTCAGAGGGGAACTGGTTGTCCGTGTCCGAGGCAACCCGCGTGGAGTTCTCCGTCTGGGAAGGCTGTGAGACAGCGTCCAGTTCCTGTGCTGGAGACTCGATGTGCTCGAAGTCGCTGTGATCGGAGCTCTTCTGACTGTCACTGTTGCTGGAGGTTTGCTGCTGCTGCTGCTGCTGCTGCCGTTGTTGTTGTTGTTGTAAAGAAAGGTTCTTCAGTTTCTCAGTACTCTCTTCAAGAATGGCCTCCACTGACTTTCTGCTGCCCTTTGCCCCATCAAAAGAGTCCACAGAGTCAGCGCTAGCTTTGGGGCAACTAGTTCTATTGGCCAAAGAGCCTGGCGATTGCTCGGGCAGGGAGACAAACAGTCTGATCGTGTTCCCGTGGCGATCCAGAAGCTTCCACAAAACAGAGTCAGTGAAAGCCACCTGATGATCTGTTGAGTCTGAGCTCTCCACGAAAACCTGAGAATAAACGAGAATAAAATGTACTATTTTAGCAAATATAAGTGAGTGTCCTGTATTTTGTGCTTAAAGTATCATGTAGTCAGTCTAGCAACATTCTAACAGCAAGTTCTATTGGAATTAACAGAGAGATAGTGAAATTTCTCATACACATAATGGAGCAGTGATAACTGTATGCCAAGGTTACGCTTTATTTTAAGGTGTCCTTGTTATTTAGGGCTGCAACTAACGATTATTTTAATAATCGATTAATCTGTCGATTATTTTTTCGATTAATCGATTAATCGGATAAAAATACAATAAAAAAAAAGCATTCATTCCCAACCCTTTATTCAAAAACAGAACTGACAGTGCAAATTCACAGTGCAAAAAAATCTTCAGAAAGTGCACAAACAGGTCGCTCCTTAATAGGGATGCACCGATACCATTTTTTCAGAACCGATCCGATACTAAAAATTCTGAGTATCGACTGATACCGATACCAGGGCAGTTTTTTTTTTTAAATCAAGTAGAATTTCTATAAATGTGTGTTGAACTGATAATCACTATTTTGTGTCTTAAACACATTCTACTTAATACAGACAACTTCATTACAAAAAAAAAAAAAAAAAAAGACCAAAGACCATAAATGCTATTATAAACTAGAATAGTGGATAATTAAGCATACAATTTAGTCTAGAAAAATCACAAGTGCACAATAATTGTATTAAATCTGAACATGAAAAAACTTTTAGTGAGGAACAAATATTAGAATAAGTGTAACACTAAATTTGGTAAAACGTTACACATTGCTCTTTGTATTGTTGTAAAATACATTCATGAAAAACAAGATAACAAAAATCAAAAAGATTAATTCTTTTATAGCCTACAATAAAATTGAGACATGTTTTAAATGTATAGCACATCGGTTTAATGAGGCAGCAACATGATGGATAGTACAGAACTAGAAAAGCTATTAATAATCGTTCATTGCGTCGCTGTATTATGATATGAAAGGCCCCAGTACAGTGCGGCACAAAGCGCTTATGCGCATCCCGAGCGCAGAATGATGCGCTTGAAGCAACACGAGTCACAGCGCGCAGCGCGTCGAGTCCGCGTTGAAAAGTTCAAATCACAAAGGAAAGACATATTGATGCGTAGTGTATTATACAATATCTATCTATCTATGCATTAGTTTATTGAGCATTTTCTTTTAACAGTTTTAAATGTCAGTTACTGTGCGCGTGAAGAACAATTATAGTGCTCTGACTCTACTGCAGTGTTATGAGAGACACCCGGTAGAAAGTAGTTAAGGTACAGCAATAAAGTCCAGCAAGATAAAGTTGTTTAATGCAAAACCATAGACCTTTATCTACAGATCAAGTATAATTATAGTAACATTGAATCATCTTGGAGAGAGTTGTTCATCGTGTTGACCGTCGTAACCGAACGCGACGCGCTGTTTGATGCTGAATGGAGAATGACTGACAGCCGCAGCGGAGGGAAACGTGTACGTGATCTTGAATTTAATGACTTAAATATTAATTTCTATCTCACATTATACTATATAATGGCTTCAGAACACTTATAATATAGTGCACGACAACTTTATGATGCTTTATAATGTTTTTGTCCCTTTTGTGGGGCTTAACAATAGCACAGAATATAAGCACAATTTTTTTTTTACATCTCCGTGTCGCGCGACACAACGAATCGATAATGAAATTCGTTGCCAACTATTTTAATAATCGATTTTTATCGATTCGTTGTTGCAGCCCTATTGTTATTAAAGTACTGAGTAACATTAATGAACAACTAGTGGTGCACGATATACCGGTACTAGAAAGGTATCGCGATACCCAGCTATTAAAATCGGTACGATATGAAATTTCATTAGTACCGGTACTTTAAGAGTGACGGCACTCTAAATAATAAGAGCAGTATTTCTTTATTTTGCGTTGATGTGTGACACACGGAGTCAGGATGTGTGTGTGCAGAGCTCTGCTTCCACTGTTTTCATTCACTAAACAACGGAAGCAGAACAGTAAAATATATACGCACAGCGAAACATTCATGCATGAGAAAATAAAGCGTGGGACGTGCTTGCGCGGCCGGGCTCAGACCTGAATGCCTTTCACACAGCATGCGATCGTGACTTCAGTTCTCTTTCGCGCATTATTAGGATTGAACAATCAAAATTCTTGGTAAAAATGTACGTCCTGGCGACTATTCACGTAAACGCAGTCAGGTATGTCTTTAGTGAACGAAAACCGTTTGTAAAAATAATCGTATGTGTTCCATTGGGTAGCCTACGTTTAGGTCTTAAAGGGCCAGACCAGCTGCCTAATATTCTGTGTGATTAATGTTAATGAAACAACAACAGAAAATAGACAAATCACCCAATGCTTGACTGAATAAATTTGATCTATTTATTAAGAATCAGTCTATAGTTCATTTATAGAGTAAAGACTTTATTTTTTTCAGCTACAGTACACTACTATTTAACAGTATCATTCAAAAAAGAAATTAAGCACTGTTAATTTTATTTGTCTCTTATATTATTTGTCATTTTGTTTGCAATTAGCTTTTTTGCTTATTTTTAATAGCAAATATATAATTAAATGAAATATCTATATTGTAATTATAAAATTACATTTAAAAAATATTAAATAACTCGTTTCAAAGAAATAAGATTTTGGTCATCCCAAACCTGTTCAGAATTGTGAAAGGTTAGCAAATGTTAACATGATTGATAACACTGTCTATGTTGCAAACATCTTTGCAAGGACGTGCACACTGGCATGTAATTATTATAATTTTATTTTATAACGGGGAAGGAATGGTCAAAAAGCAGGGCAGGAACAGAGTTAAGTTTTTTTTTATTAATTTATAAAACCATTGTAAGTTCATTCATATTTTTCAATTACTTTTACAGTTTCAGTTTTTTTCCCATGGTATCGATTCAGTATCGGTATCGAGGTATTTTAGTCATAATTTTGGTATCGTGACAACACTACGGCTGCACGATTAATTATTTTTATGAAATCCTAAAGGCTTCATTTATTTTTTAATAAAAGTGACGTACGGCTCTGTGATCCGTATAAACGCTGCTCCATCTGAAAGCACTGCGAGTTTGAGTCACTTATAACATGCATTTGAAAAAGCAACATATTTCCAAACATGAGAAGCATTTATGAACCTATTATCCAACAAAAGACAACTAAACAAATAAAGTGTTAGTCGCTTATGAAGAGCATTTAAAAATCAGTCATGTTCTACTTTGGTTAGGATGTGGCAGTTTCGGAACAGAGCCAATGAAAAGTGAGTGTAATGCTAGTTAACCTTGTTACTCCTGAAGAAACCTTCTGCTTTCAGAGTCTTGTTGGGCACGTAGAGGAGCCGGAGGTCATTATAGCAGCGCTCTAAGACAACGCGCATCGTCTCCGCACAAAGACCCGCGGCCTGAGAAGAACACAACCAGGAGACAACAGGTTAGATGGAAGCAGAAGTCCGTTTCAACTGTCTTTGGCACTTTACACAAATAGAGAACAAAACAGTGCTAGAAACTCCTCAATTAAATGATATCTGGCATATTTTTTCTTTTTCTACAAAGTATCAGTGAAAGCAGGTGCTTTACCTTCAGAGAATATTCAGATATTGGTGTGAAGAATTTAGATATTAGACAAATATTGCATTTTTGCTAATCTAATATGGGTCTAAATAGTTTAAAAGCCTCCTTTTGTGTGATTATTTTTAAGCAAATAAAACAATAAAATTAAGATAAATAAATGTGAAAATTTGAAACTACAAATAAAATATTTAAAAGAAACAGACAAAGGAAAAAAATTAAAAAGGTAAAAGGACTGCAGATTTTGCCTAAATTAGTCATTTTGGCTTTGGTAATTCAAAACTAAATTAATAATTTCTTCAATGAATTGTAATATCAATCTAACAGATTGTGTCAGAATTATCATATTGTTGTATGGTTATTTTAGGGAGGGGGATGTAATTACATTGGTATTATTTAGAGTTAGATAACGGTTTATCTAGCATTTATAATCGTTCTTTTTCTCAAGAACATCGGACTTGGACCTTCATTGCTTAAGGCGAGACGCGGCAGGCAAAAACATCGTTTTTTTTTTCACTGGTCAATTTTGAGATTTTGGGCTATTTGTCTTCAATAAGATGTTTTCTTTCAGACTTGTGGTGAAAAAAAGTCCAAAATACACATTTAGGTCTTTATTTTACTACACTTTGTCTATTTGCGTCAGTAGATTTCTCTGAAATTCAACAAAAGTTGCCGTTCTAAATCAACGCGCTGCTCCGCGATCTCTCTCTGCTTCCTTTTACACGCACATGGCTGGAAAGCTCTCTCTCTTCTGTACAATGCTGTCGGATCCAAATATGGTCATTTCCTTTTAATCAGTAACCAATCGTGAAAGTAAAATGGGCATTTAACCCTAAAAGCGAAATCTCATTGGCTGATGTCAATTTCTGACAACCTGATTCGTTCAGATGCATCACGTGACACGCTCTGACACTCAGATGTGTGTTTTTGACTGTTTTTCTGCTCAGTTGAAGGCCATAAATGCTGTGTTTATAAGTTTTGATGTGATTTAGGTCGTTTGTATTGTTGTTGCTAATGATTTGATAAGATATTGTGTCAGTAAATAGTTGTTTCCACTAAAAAAGTATGATTTTTTACATTACAAATCTTTAAATGCCTTTTTCTCAAAATGACTTTTCTCTCATACTCCAAGTCCGAAATCTCCTCTTCAGTAGCACCTATACACACCAAACTTTCCAGTCTTGTACCTAGTTATATTATGAAGACAATTACAGAGGGATTTGTAAATATATTATTCCTAGCCTGATTTATATAACATTTTATTCCAAAAAACATTGTGAAAATAAATTTTTTAAGGCTATTGACAGTATATTCTGTTTTACAGGATAACAAAAGTAGATATCCATAAATCCCTCTGTAATTTTTTTCCCATCTAATATGTGAACACAATGAAAAAAGAATTTTGAACCTGGCTTTATCCAATTCTGAGATTTCGTTTTTTAAAATATAGGCAAATTAGCGCATATTTAATTAGATAATGCCTAATTTGCATATTTAAACAATAAATTACAGAAAACTTGTAATACATTTTTTTCTCATCTTAATGTAGGTAATCAACTGGGAAAGTTTCATGGTGATATCTGCTAGTTACAAATATTTCCCTATTCACCTATAGTGTCTCGCCTTAAAAGACAGTAATGGGCCACAAATGTGAACCCTATTCATGGAAAGTGCCCTTAATATGTGTTCAGAAATGAGATTCTGTACCTGTGCAATGAGTTGCTTAAACTCAGTAATGGTCTGGTTGAGATAAGCCCTGACACTGACTGGAGCAGCAATAGACTCGCTCTTCAGATCCACCACATGGACCTTCACCATCACCTCTGCAATCAACACACACACACACATTATCAGCAGTTTACAGTGAGGAGGTTTCCGGTCAACCATGATGAGAATTATAGAGATCAAAGTCATTATGCATTTGTGTCATTCTTTCATTGAGACCTTGGTTGTATTGTAAATGTTCAGCTGAGTAAATACCTCCAGGTTTGTATGGCTGGAAGGCTTGGTCAGGTCTGCGGATCTCCAGGAGCAGGTCAAACATGTATGAAGATTTGACCCCGCCGAGCAGCAAACCCATGGGCATGTCTTCCTCACCTTCATACGAACGTTCCAGGTATTCATGAAACTCGTCGTATTTGACCAATCGACAGCAGTCCAGTTGCACCACTCCGTCCAGATCCATCAGCTGACAATCACACAGAACACAAGCAGTGATAACTTCAGAGAGACCAAGCTTGCTGATCTGTTTTTAAGGTTAATCTATCAGGCTAAAGACCAACTTAGCCTTAGAAAATCTGATGCAGAGGTGAAGTTTAGACACCAGTATGTAACACTACTCGCCTTGTAAGCCATTTCGGTTGCTTCTCTGAGAGTTTTGTCCTTGTGAACCTCCAGCTTATTCTCCATCATCATCAACTTCACTGGATGCATGCAGAATAGCTTGATCTAATGGAAGAAGACAGAATAATAAGGTTTGGTTCTAAACACTGACTCTCTGGCAACTCAAGAAGCATCGAAAACATCAAGGAACCTCAGTAAAGTGGATCACATAAACAGAGATCATGGGAAAGTTGATTCAAATTAGGAGTTTCCCATTTTCCATTCTTATGCACCATTTTGTAGTATGTATGTACCTGCAGTTGTGTGACACTGTTTTTATATCGTTTATGTAAGAGTTCAACATTAGACTTGAAATGTCTATATAGTCCTACAGGGATGATTTTTATAGGCCAAACCCCAGAAACGCTCTTCTGGTTCTATCATCCTGAAGTCAATGGTTTTTTTGGAACGGCTTTTGGTTAAATGCCTAAAACGAGGTATGTGGTGAACACAAGCTCAATATATTATCACGTTTTATTCTACAACAATACATACATCAGTACTACCTGATTTTTCCTTAAAGCGAGACACAGCAGGCAAAAACTTTTTTTTTTTTCACTAGTCAATTTTGAGATTTTGGCATATTTGTCTTCAATAACCGAATAAGATTTGTCTTCTTCTTTCAGACTTGTGGTGAAAAAAGTCAGAAATACACATTTAGGTATTTATTTTACTACACTTTTTCTGTTTGCATCTGTAGATTTCTCATAAATTCAACAAAAGTTGGCGTTCTAAATCATCCCGCTGCTCCGCGATCAATGTCTGCACCCTGTCATTCACACACACCGTTAGCTATCTCTCTCTCTCCTGAACAATGCTGTCGGATCCAAATATGGTCCTTTCCTTTTTATCAGCAATCAATCGTGAAAGTAAAAGGCTGATCTCATTGGCTGATAAATCTTTAAAGCCCGTTTTCTCAAAATGACTTCTCTCATTCTCAAGTCCGAAATCTCCACTTCAGTAGCACCATTATATACACCAAACTTTCCAGTCTTGTACCTAGTTATATTATGAAGACAATTACAGAGGGATTTGTAAATATATTATTCCTAGCCTGATTTATATAACATTTTATTACAAAAAACATGGCGAAAATCAATTTAAGGCTATTGACAGTATATTCTGTTTTACATGATAACAAAAGTAGATTTCCATAAATCCCACTGTAATTTTTTCCCATCTAATATATGAACACAATGAAAAAATATTTTTTAACCTGGCTTTATCCAATACTCAGATTTGTATATATATATATATGCAAATTAGCACAAATTAGATATTGCCTAATTTCCATATTTAAACATTAAATTACAGAAAACTTGTAATACATTTTTTTCTCATCTTAATGTAGGTAATCAACTTGGAAAGTTTCATGGTGATATCTGCTAGTTAAAAATGTTACCCGATTCACCTGTGGTGTCTCGCCTTAAGGACTTTTACTTGTCTTAAAAATGGCGGTTGTTAAAAAGTGTCTAAATGGAACTACAGAGTCTTGTTTGTTTTTGTATCTTTAGGTTCGGTGTTAAAAATTACATTATGAAAGCTAAGCAAGCCAGGGCTAAATGTATAATTTTCTTTCTTGCTCTGGACCAAACGAACCAAGAGAACCGAACTGCAAGTGTGAACACACCCTTAAATAAACATTTTAGATAATTGTGCCAATTAGGGCTGTTTTCGACTAAGGATTTTCATAGTCGAATCTGATTCGTTAGATTTTGCCATAGTCGACTGATAGTCGAACCTTTTTTTTTTTTTTTTTTTTTTTTAGATAGCAGCTAGATTTTTTCCATTTCAAACAAAAGAGCTAAAAAACACATATCACACATATATCATAACATTTCATAAACATGAGGAGCAATATGAGAGAGAAATTTGGTGATCGTTGTTTAGGTAGGCTACATTAAACCACGTAAAGCTTTTTAACGCACATGAGAACCGCGTGGAGTCAACTCACAGCCGCTCCGCAGCCCTGCTGAAAATGTGAAGCAGAAACGCTTAATATCAGATAACGTCCATAATAATTGGACTCCGGGTTCGATTTTTTTTACCATTTTCAGTGGTCATGAGGAGCAATATGAGAGGGAAATTTGGTAATCGTTGTTTAGGTACATTAAACCACGTAAAGCTTTTTAACGCACATGAGAACCGTGTGGAGTCAACCCACAGCCGCTCCGCAGCCCTGCTGAAAATGTGAAGCAGATTTTTGAATACATTTTTATTTATTTACATTAGTAAGCTACAGGACATCGTCTTTCAAAACATGACCTGCGCGAAAGCGAAAAAATAAATAAAATTGTACCCAGCCCTTCTGAAAATGCGAATGCGTCTCTGTCCCCAGCACATTTCAAACCAAACTGACGCCCATGTATTCGACTATGAGGTTCATAGTCGAATCAGACCTCTCCGAATCGAATCGTCGAATCCTCGACTATTAGAAGTCAGCCCTAGTGCCAATTAGATAATTGTGCCAATTGTGCACTGCTTGGAACAGCCTTTGCGTAGAGAGTGATGCCAAAAATGCTGTCTAGGTAGGCAGCTCATTAGGGTTTGGGACACAGCCCAAGTCTCCATGGCACGCAGTTACAGAACCGAGCACTGGTTGTGCTGAGCAGAAACGTTACCTTGCATGTGTTGCGCTCGATCTCTCTTTGCCTCTTCTCCTGCTCCTCGGACTCTTTCTCTCGCTGCACCAGTTTCTTTATGTGCTCTGGGAAGTCGTCCACTTCCAGGAATTCTGCAAACACACAGAGAGTACCGTACATTAAATTCCAGCATCTCGGAAAGAGGGAGCAAGATCATTGATAATACTTTTTTTATATGGAGGGTGTAAAAAGTATCCATGTCAGTTCCCTTACTTGCATTTCTGGAGGGGTCTTTCAGTCTGTACATGAGCATGTATGCATTTGTAGAGCTGTTGGGGCATAAAAGCAGAAGATTTGGTAAAACTTTACTTTATAATGTGATTTACAAGGGTATTTTTTCGTTGGCATCACAAATATAGGACTAGGAGGATTTAAACACCTGGCAAAGGCACTGGAGTAATAGCCCCTGCTCCCTGAGGATCCGCCATATGTCTTCCGGATGTCATCCTGCGTGATCTGGAACACACACACGATGGCCATAACACAATTTACAACCCTGTATTATTTTCTTTCTTTCTGTGAAAAACAGAGATGTTATGATGAGAAATCTAGGACCATGGGTCTCATTCACAAACTGTGTGCACGTCTTGCGTACGAACATTTTCATGAATAATTCATGATTCATCAATAGCTTATACACACACAAACAAGTGTTCAACTAATATAGACAACTTAGAGTTCGACTAATATTGGAGTGAACTCAAACATCCAAGTTCTCAGGTAAGAGAATTTCACATTTCAAGCTGACTAAACTTAAAAGTGAAAGTTGATAAATTACAGCGATATAAACATCATGTTTTGCTGAGAGTGGTGAAGGGCTGTAAAGGAAACGTTGTGCAGAAAGTCCTGATATGAAGATGGTTTGGGCATGTTTTATGCAAATGACCAACCTAGAGCACTCGGTTGCTTAATTCGAATACTCCAAATTAATTAGTGCATATAAATACCAATAATCCGCACAATTATAAGTGAATGAGACCCAAAGATTTCATTTTTGGCTGAACCATTCCCTTTTAGATTGATGCTAGCCTGCTGACCTTGCTGACGTGCTGGTCATTGAAGCTGTACCATTGGCTGTCACTGAAGGACTTGATGCAAGCGTAGTAGTGCCCACCTGCAGCACTCCCAGAATGCACCATGACCGAGAAGAGTTCAAAGGTCAAAGAGCTCTATAAAGGAGACAGAAGAGGCATGCTTAGAGTTCAGTACAGCACTTGAGCATTTGGGTTCAGATAGATAGATTGTTTTTTTTATTTAATACCATGTCAGCATCTAAGGCTATTTTCATGGCAAAAATTTAATTACAAAAATACAAATATCATATAAATACAATAAAACAAACACAACAATTTTATTTATTAATCATATGATAAAAAAAATCCAAAGACTTTTCAGGATTTTTCTTACTAAATAAGTCCTTAAGTGAAATAACTTCATAAAAGAGCATTCTACGTGTATAAAACCCAGGACAGTCCAATAAAATATGTTTTTTTGGGGGGTTCAGAGAGGACGTGAGGTAACCTTTGGTTTGAGCACCCGCTCTGCAGTGCTGGTGTTATCCAGACAGATGCCCTCGTCCACGCCATCATCCGTGGAGAAATCGTTGCTCATCTGGTCACTGTGGCAGCTTCCTTCATTCTCCGCACCACTGTCAGTGCAGCTCTCGGTCTGAGGTGACTTCTGCAGACAAAACATGTCATTAATGCATCAAAATTATGGTTTTAAATAAGTGTTTTCTAAGGAAGCCCTGAATAATTAGGCAATTCGATTTGCATTAAGGGGCATTTACACAGGATGTGTTCAAAAACAACGGGTAGAGTGCAAAATAATGGAACATTATGCAAAATGTTGTTTTTGTCATTATGTTTTGTCAAATGTCATTATGATTTTTAAAGTTACTATTTTGCAAGATTGGAAATAATCCAAGATATTTGAAAGGAACAAAGACATTTGCTTTTCATCCCCTCTTCTCTAAAGGCACAGCGGTGCTGATAGTGATCTAGGTCTGTAGGCCAGAGGTTTTGGACAATGGGGGAAGTTGTGATTGTCTGATTGGTCAGTTTGAATATCGCACACCTGGGTGTTAGTCACATAAAAACAAATTGTCCAGAGCAAAATTGGAAATGTATAATAAAAAATAAATCTATATATTGATCAAAATGTAATCAACTTTATTTGTAAAGCACTTATAGAAACTGTAGTTGACCAAAAGTGCTGTACAGAGTGCAAAAATGCCAAACAGTAGGCACACAATGAAGACAAATGAAACATGTCAGATACAATGAATAAGAGTGCATTGAAGTCAAAACAGAGCAACAAATGGTAAGACACAAAACGTTATTTTTTTCGTCTGTGGGTTTTCGTTTCAAAGGTTGGCTCACTCCTGGTAAAAGTCGCCACATAACAGCTAATAAGCGTCCGCTAGCGATGCAATGTAAGCGATGCAATGTAACTTTACGAAGTTAGCTGCAGTACCAGCTAGCAACAGACCGTCTCTAGTGCTCCAAGTCGTGCGGCACTGTTTACCTTACGGCCCCCGAGACAGTGCAGCGAGACTTGGAGGCGGAGCGCTAGAGACGTTATGTGGCTAGCTAACCTCATCCCCAGATTAGTGACTGGACAACACAACAACTCCGAGCCATCATGCCAGATATTTTATAACATTACAAAATGCAAGTGTAATAAACATTTTATTACATTACTATTTTGGTATGATGAACATTCACCTGCCAGTGTGGAGGATAGCCTTTTGAGATTTACTCGCCAAACGGAAAATCTACCCGCATTTGGCGCTTGGCGGGTGTTAATTTCGGACCCTGGATGCAAGCAGTTTATATTTATTATACGGTATATATTGCCCAGTGCGAGTATATTGTATGAATGCAAATAAAGTTGGACATAAACATATCCAACTTTATATAAAATGCATGGCGATTCTCATTTTGCAATGAAATAAATTATATACACACCGCGTGTGTGTGTGTGTGTGTGTGTGTGTGTGTGTGTGTGTGTGTTGCATACGCAGGTAAAGTAGAATGTATTATATATCCAACTTTTAATGTATTGCTAGGCGATAATAATATTTACATTTTTAGATGATATAACAATCAAGCTGTTGAGATTTGCTAATCATTTCATATTTCAACAGAACCTAATTAATACTATCGTAATTTAACCATTTTCTTTCAAACATGTTTAGTAAGCCTGACATCAATATTCATCCCACTCTAAAATAAAGTGAGGCATGAAGTCAAAATCAGACATTGTCCCTCGAATTAAAAAAACAATCACAAATGGTGACCAGAGACACATTTGAGATATTAATACCAGATGTGAAGAGGGCAGGAGAGACCAGTTCAGCTTTCTTTAACAAGAGGAAAGAGATCATAAAGCCGTGTCTCACCTCGTCCTCGACGTCAATGAAGGGGCTCATGTCCAGCTCCTCGGGGAAGGTCATGCGGTCGTTGAGTTTAATGCGGTGCATAGTGGTGTAATCAAAGTCGAAGCGCTTCAGCTGCAGAGTCAGCAGGTACGGGAAATGGAGAAATCTCAGGCCCTGGAGAGAGAAATACTGCGTAAGAAACTGAAATGTGGTGGAGGACTAGACAATCATCGTGTCTGATCTGATTCACCTTGCGGGCGTCACATTTCTTTTTGCAGCGCTCACAGAAGTATTGGTTGGGCCCGTCGAGAGTCTCAGGCTGAACGAAGGCCTGCAGGGCTTCTTCCTGTTCAGCAGAAAATGAGTGGATAATAAGGACAAACATGCTTCTCTTTCATTAACATTCAGCAACTGTGTTCTCATTAACATAGAAATAACTTAAAAGTATATAAATAACACTGTTTAAAGAGGACCTATTATGCCCTTTTTCAAAGTCTTGATTTTGTTTTTGGAGTCTCATTCACAGAAATGTGAATGCTTCTCACTAGATCTCGCAGCGATGTTATTACTTCAGTGGCGAATGCAAAAGCTTTCTTTACTGGATCTCTTAGCGCTGTGTAGTAACAGTGTCGCTTGATCAAGATCGGCTCGCGCTGCATTGGTCCAAACTGATAAATGGTCCGTGAACCACAAAATAATGAGTAGCACAGTTTTGTTACGCTTTCATTACGTTTGCCGTTTGATGTTGGGCAATGTTGTGGTCGCGCCAGCATCTCTTACATTATGAGCGCACGCCTATATTTGAAATTTTGGTCGTCAGGAAAAATAGTCCAATGAACCGTTCGGTTTGTAATAAGTACTGAAACGAAAGCCTCGTATCGAACGATTCAATACGAATACATGTATCGTTACACCCCTATTGGTCAACCGCTTCAAGCGTTACCATAACCGTTAGTTTCAACATTCACACTACTTACTAACTCAAACAGGCCCCGCCCTTTTATTTTAATGCCATTATGCCTTGGACGGGAATTATTTAAATGAGGAATATTGTGACGTGTTCGTTCCCGGAATAAAACTCCAGACTACAATGGGAACTTTGCAGACCTTTTTTATGCTCAAACAGCAACATTACACACTAAAGAAAGTTGAGAATGTAAAAAAAAAAAAAACATAATAGGACCACTTTAAAATAACTTTAGAGCACTTTGGATGATATCCTGACTTGTAAATATATTTTCTGATTGGCTGTGACTGTGTTTTGCTGTAGTGTTTACTTCTCTGTGGAGTCCTGATTTCATTTTCCATTGAATCAAATAGCATATCATTATTTATCTTATAGCAATGGTCATATTTCCACATCAAACAATATTAAAATCATCAATTAGCATGTGTGAATACGTATGTCTTGTTGGGAAATAAAACAAATACAATTAAAAAAACTGCTAATGGCGTAATGCCACATCTCCTAGTTCACAGCTACAAATAAATGGTCATAATGATGCCCATACGCACCACGCTGCCAAAAGCCTGGCTGGCCCCGAAGGGCCTGATGACCAGAGGGATGTCCAAATACGTGTCAATCCTCCAGCTCTCATAGCCACACTCCAGACAGCGCACATAGTCCTTCAGTTTGCCCTGGTAAAGCTGGTTGATCAGGTCAGCCTGGGAAAAACAAAAGACAGTCCATCAAAACAAGTTCAATAAACACACCCATTCTTTCATTCAGAATGAAAAATTATTGTTTGCATTTTTTCTATTACAAATGAGATGAGCATAAAAAAAAATGAAACTGAATTTCAGAAATATCTTTGGGATGTCCCTTTTTGTGTTAACTTAATAGCAGCACTTAAGCTGCGTGAACTCAAAAAGTTTGTGTAAAACCTGACGATCACGTTCTCCAGCCCGATTGGAGAATGAACTCCATCTGAATTACTGTAAAAAGTTCACACGATCAATGTTAATCAGAATGGTTAAATCATTTTATGAAATGTTTCTTCATTTGAAATTGAGATAAATAAAAACCTTAATCATTTTAAGCTTCAATTTAGAATCCTTTCGAATCTCAAATTTTCATTGGGGTCTAAAGCCTGAGACACACCAAGTCGACGGCCGGCCCGTCGATGAGCATCAGTCCACCACCCAGTTTTTGCGGTGTGTGTTCGGCAACCATTGGCGGCTTTTCGGCCGATTAAGCACGTCGAATCAGAGATTGGCTTTAGAAAAATTATGAAAGCAAGTAAACAACAAAGTCATGAGGGCACACACAGATGGCTCTTCTAACTTTACAAATTATCTGAGCGTTCCAACAAGTGAATATTTTCAAAATGACATGACTGTCTGGAATGAACAAAATAAAGACCAACAGGATTCCTATATTCAAAATGTTAAGCAAATGCTGCTTTGTTTTCAGTTTGGATAGTTCCAGAGTTGTAGTTTCGTTTCCCTTTATGAAGGATGAATACAGACTACTGCCACCTGCTGGCATGGAGAGTTCACGCAGACGCAGTTGGCCATTGACTGTAGTCTTTGTGGTGTGTTCAAACACAGCTTTTTGTTCAAGACGCAGGCAATGCGAGACAACAACACAGTCTCCGCTAGCTTTATGATGTCGGGTCGGTGTGTCACTTTTGGACCCCACTATAAATTCAGAGAAATCCCAAACAAGTGGTTGAGACGAGTTTTCACCGGAACAATTCGTTTTGCCAACTTACTGGCACAAATACAGATTTCGAAGTCTTACAGACTTCACAAAGTCTTACAACACAGCTTAAAAGAGAACAATCAGCTGAGTGTAGAAACATGCAAACCTTTGTTTAGTGCATGCCATGACCCAACCCACCTCAAACGTTGAGGACATTCGGAAATTCGAACGAACATTGGGTCTTTTGTCCAGACCCTGCTGTAGGGATCTCATTGGTTGTGGATTAGCATCAAGAGATGAGGGGGCGGGGCTTGCATCGCATACCTGCTCGGTCTGTTTCCACTTCTGCTCTAGTGCATCAAACATGACTCTGCAAAGCTCCTGGACGTCGTGCTGCTGCCAGGCTGCAAAACACACACGGTAAAGAGTTACGAGTGATCAAGACTCCTCCTGCTATCTGATAACAGCAGAGCTAATGTGGGTAAAGTTTCTCAAAGAGACGTTAATGACTCCTCGTACCCTCACTGCTGTCCCAGCCAAAGCTGCGGGTCACGTCTGTGGTCTCGATGGCGCGCTTCTTACTTGTCTGCAGGAGAACGAACAGCCTCTGGAGCTGGTACGGGATACTGATGACTGGATCCTCCTCGGACTCCTCAAACTCCCAACTGGTGCAGAAACATTCAAAACAGTGTTAAAGGTAATAGTTGTAGAATGCAAAATATGGAGGCAGAATCGAATGTTTATAAAAAAAAATTAAAAAGCTACAAGCTAGACAGTATGTTGAAATCATACGGCCTAAAAAAATCATAAAAGCCTAAATTCAATCTTTATATTCAATCATATAAAGCGATCGAGTCTATTAAAAAAAAATGGACTAAACCGTTCAATTCATATGGATTAGTTTTACGATCTCTTAATGAATTTTTCGAAGCGTCAAAGTGGTAGTTGCGTAGCTGTCAATGGAGGGACAGAAAACTCTCAGATTTCATCAAAAAGATCTTCATTTGTGTTGATGAACGAAAGTCTTATAGGTTTGGAATGACATGATGAGTAATTAATGACAGAATTTACATTTTTGGGTGAACTATCCCTTTAAATCTACTTCATATGAACTAGTTATCCCACTAAACACAGACTACTTACTTGTAGAGTGCATTCCTGAACTCAGGGGTCATGAACAGGGTCTGCAGGAGGCTGTTCAGGTAACAGGTCATTGCTTGGTTGACCAAACCAACATAACCTTTAAAGCAGACACAAGACAAATGAATCTGTGTGGCAAAGTTGTGGCCATCATGCCCTTCACAACAATGCATGTTAAAGCAGTGCTACCTGTCTCTGATTTGTTGAGTATGGAGGAGTACGAGTAACTGGGGCTGCTGTAGTCACTGCTGCAGCCCACAGTACCGTCCCGCGGTAAAGGTCCAATGAAGCGATCCTGGGAACTGTCGTCAAGACCACTGCTGTCCGCTGTGCCAGATTCATCCTGTAAGACAGTCACACAAGAATAATGCTCACTATACATGATTAAGATCTCATGTTTTCAAATTAACACTCATTCTTTTCAAATTTCTTTTTCTTATGATATTGCATCCGTATTATGTGGTATTCTTTATTTCTACAGAAAATGAAGTAGGGTAGAAACCTGCAAGGCCAACCTAAACTGGGTTCCACAACAAACAGTGGGATTGTGGGAATGGAAAGATGTGAAACCAAGTTCAAGGCCAGGGTTATTATGAACGTGCGAGAATGTTTTTTTTTTCTCCGCTTGATGCAATCTTTGCACTTTTGTTAAATATAAATAAATAAAGATTATAGAAAAATTATAGAACAGATTTAAGAAAGATAAAACGAACGATAGATAAAACAATGGATGGATGGATGGACGGACGGATAAAACGAACGATAGGCAAAAAACTAATAAAAAGAAAGAGACAACAAACAATAGATACAACTTTTTTTTAAACTAGATAGAATGAAGGAATGGAACAATAAATCAAATTAACGATAGCTAAAACAAACGACAGATAAAAAATGAAAGAACGATAGATAGAATGAATGATCAGTAAATAGAGCGAGCAAATGGAGCGATAGAGAGGCAACAAACAATAAATAAAACAAATGATAGACAACAAATAGATGTAAAAAAACCTAGCTAGAATAAAGGAATGAACGATAGATAAAATGAACGATAGCTAAAACAAACGACAGATAAAACTAATGAAAGAATGATAGATTATATTAATAACAGGTAAATAGACAGAACGAATGAACGAACGAACGAACAATAAAACTATAAAATGACCAAATGATAAAGCGATAGTTGAAACGTACAATGGATTAACGATAGTTAGAACAGACGATAGACAGTCAGCGTTGACAGATAGTGGTACGATTGATCGCTGACGTATTTAAACGACTCACTGAAGCGATCTGAGGCTGCTCTCCGTCCTTGTCTGTGAGCTGCAGGAAATTCTTCTTCCCAGCCTCAAAACCGGACAACACCAGGGACATCTCACCGGCCTGGTCCAGAGGAGCCTTGGGAAAAAAAGAGATAAGAGTGGACAAGAGAGAGAGGTAGTGGAAAAACAACAGCAGGAAAACGAATGCAGGGCAGATGCTGTCTGGAACGGTCTTAGAAAGTCTTAGACTGCAGAAATACTGCAAAATGCAGTAAAAGAGAAAATAATCAAGCTGACATACTTCAGATAACACACATCTCGTCCGAGGATTCAGTTAGTATGGAAGAAAAAGCCGTGCTGCCCGAGGGACATGACGTACTAGCAATTTACCCACAGGTCTGGACGACGTACTAATGTTGGACTGTCGTGGGTGACCGTAGAAACAAGACTGTATTTCCTTTTTATTCTAAACTGTTCTTACTTCTTTTGATTATTTTAATTACTTCTATGTAAAGCACTTTGAATTACCAGTGTATGAAATGTACTATATAAATAAACTTGCCTTACCTAATCCACTGACCTACTCAGAGTGTTACCTGAACTACAGGCTCTGTGCTGGGTCAGCGCTGGGATTAACACACAGTTAGATGGAGAATAGAGCAGAGTACATGATGACATGACACACAGCTCCATCTAATCATATCACACTCACTTCAGCAGTGTGGGGAACATGGCACTGACACGGTCGGTGTGTTTAAACCCAGATATATTAGGCAGATCAATCTGAATCTCACTAATGTTGAAGTGCATGTCTAAGCCCTTCAACATAAATCAAATATGTATAGTGGAGTAGCCTAGTTTGTGAGCCAGTGTAAATACAACTTACAATTGCACAAAAGGCTGCGAATGCATAAGCGAACTTGACTGTGCTAGTCATGAAGGCTCTTCCCGTAACAACGTGCTAAAACACGGGTGAAGTGATGTGTGGCCTGGGCAAATTGACATCTTCAGCTTTTATTTAAATATAAATTATTTTTGAGTATACTTGAGTCAATTGTTTTACTTGTGATACCGCAATGAATCCTGTCAAATTGAGCAGATGTATTTTTTGGAAAGAAGAATTTTCAAAGAAATTATGAAAACATAGAAAACCTACAGATCAAACTAAATATTAATAACTGATTATGTTACAGTCAATGTATGCTTCTTCCTGTGAGCCTTTTTTTTAATGCATGTAACTATAGTTTGCCTTAAAATAATTTTGTCAGATAAATGCCTTAAGCAAGTTTAGTGTTTTGTTCTTTCCTGATATTTAAAATAAATATGTTTATATGTATAAGTTGTAGCGTCATTAAAAACAATTATCCGCTCTGGATATAACTTCTTTTCCACTGTGTGTGTGTGTGTGTGTGTGTGTGTGTGTGTGTGTGTGTGTGTGTGTGTGTGTGTGTGTGTGTGTGTGTGTGTGTGTGTGTGTGTGTGTGTGTGTGTGTGTGTGTGTGTGTGTGTGTGTGTGTGGCAAAATAGAATGATTTCTGAAGGATCATGTGACATAGTAATGAGTACTGAGTAATAATGCTGAATGCTGGAATAAATTATATTTTACTATTTTTACTGTATTTTTGATCAAATATATGCAGCCTTGGTGAGTGTAAGAGACTTCTTTCAAAAACAAAGAAATCTTTCTGACCCCAAACTTTTGAACAGTAGTGTATATAAATACTAAGCATATGTATATATGTACTACACTTACATATATGGCTGCATTATTTACTGTATTAATTATAAAAGCATTACATATGTGAAAAAACAGCCATTTCCTTAATGCAGTATGCATCATTTTGACTAATTATTTTAGGGTGAAACAGTGCATGTTTTGGGGACTTTTGTGTGTTGTGTTGGGGAAGACTGACTGACCATGTGTCCAGCGTTGGCCCACGCCAGGCAGAAAGTGCCGTTCACATATCCAGCCTTGTGAGCCACATCCTCGTAGAATTTGTTGACGGTGGTGGAGGCGGGCAGGTTGAGCGTCAGCCTCTCATTGACGGTCTTGGCATTGGTGGTGTCCTGCACTATACACAGCACTCTCGGCTCCTCCGCTGCACTTTCAATCTGTAAACGCACACATAGGGTGAAGTGTTAAGTTTAATTTAACCAAACACACACACACACACACACACACACACATCAGTTTGAGCTTCACTCCAGTGCTGAGAACGTCCATCAGACATGCCGGGGAAATGCACTAGATGAGCAAAAGTGCAATAGTTTTCTTGCACCAGGCAATATCATCAGAGAACTGACCAATCATAGAGTTACGTAATGCACGGTTTCATGTGGTAAGCCAGGGAGTGCATAAGCAAGCAGAAGTATGCTGTATATTTCAACACTGAACTCATAATACAAAGCTACTTAGGTTAGAAATTAATACAGCAATCCACCATGAAACAAACACTGTTAAACAGGACTAATAGCCTGATCATGCCTGTGAGTGAACTAGCAAACCTCAGTAATTAATCAATAAATATTTGATTATTATTATTTACATATTGACACCAGTGGGTATTAGTGTAGAAACCGTTATGGCTTAAGTGTACTGTGTGTTGGGGTCACAGCATGCAGTCAAGGCCACGATGTCGACTCTGTGACTGGTGCTGGTTGGTTAATTGCAGGTGTTGTTTACTAAGCAGAGCCATGGACTTTTCATAGCGTCTGCTAAAGAACTGATCATGTTACCAAAAGCGCTGACTAAGGATTCCAAGTATGACGCAAGCAAAACATTTCATCGTACATTATTGATGATGAGCACAGACAATAACTTGAGAAGATTATTTTGAAGTTGCTTTACTTTAAATTAAAGGCTAATTTACCCCCCAAAAATTATCCCATAACGTATTCACCCTCAAGCCATCCTAGGTGTATATGACTCTCTTCTTTCAGCCAAACACAATCTGAGCTATATTAAAAAAATATCCCGGCTCTTCCAAGCTTTATAATGGCAGTGAGTGTAGCCAAAAAGTGCATCTAAAGTAATCCATACGGCTCCAGGAGGTTAATAAAGGCCTTCTGAAGTGAAGTGATGCATTTTTGTGAGAAAAATATCCATATTTATAAGTTTATAAACTATAATCACTGGCTTCCGGTAACGGCCGTACACGAGTTGAGTATATCCACGGCTGAAACATTGATTGAACGATTACATGTGACATAAAATGAATTTCGGTAAGTTGTACTGTATCTTTCAACATACCTTCTGATGTTCATTCATGTTTATTTCATGCTAGTAAAGAGGAAGAGATGATCGGTTCTCTCGCGCTCCACGCTGACGCTTCGCTTGAACTGAAGAAGCGACAACAGCAAACTATCTTGTCACATTAAAGAGCCAAAACGGCATTTATCGTTTCAATTTTGTAATTAAATAGTCAATTTTAAAGCTGATACTTAGATAATTACGCTTTATTGGATAGGAGGCTCGCTGCAAATAGTTTAGTGTTTTGTTCAAACAATTTCCTCACACATCTGAAAAAAGCATAGACTAAAAGATTGATTCTTATTATTTAAGAATTGATTCAAATCGAGGAATCACTATGTTCAACCGAGCCCTAATGGGAATGTTTCATGTTGACTTTAATCACTTTTCAGACAATAAAATGTTTCACACTACATACTCACATTCCCAGTTGCCTGCACAAAAAAAAAAAACCCACCGTGATCATATTATTATTATTATATGCGTCAATCTCATGGAATCAACTAAATGTCCTGGGAATATTTAACTCCAAAATCCCAATTTTGCATTAAACAAAAAGTACCAGCTTCATTTCTATTGATATCTCTTTCATTTCGTTATCCACATTACAAGCTCGACATCCCATCTGCCGGGAACCGTGTATTGCCCTCAGCTTCCCCTCAAACCAGCTGATTTTTTCCCTGACATCTTCATTTGAGGGTTAGTGTCAAATGAATCACCATGCTGTAAACACACACACACACACACACGCGCATGCAACACACACAACTACCTGTGAGAACCTCTTCTGCATCTCCTCAAAAATACTCTGCCTGCAACTCCAAAAAATACCCTGATGACAGAACAACAACAACACAGTGTTCAAGAGAAGCCAAACCCGCCTCGAGCGCAAGGCCGAGCATCACGATACGAGCGGCACTGATGTGTGATATCTGCTAAAGGTCAAAACACAGGGGAACAAAGGAGATCTAGAGGAGAAAATGTGAAGATGCCACTGTAAACGACACACAGATGTCAACACAAGCAGGGGCATTATCAGATTAGAGGGTATTTTTATCAGGGATAATATCGTTAGGTGCTCACATGAAACAGGTTGGCCTGTATTCATTATGACAAGGTGCTCAGGCCTACAAGATGAAGAAAAGGCCTTTCACTGAAGTACAGATAGACGATGCAAATTAAATATGTATGAAATGTGACCCTGGACCACAAAACCAGTCACATGTCGCACGGGTATATTTGTGGCAATAGCCAACTATACATTGTATGGGTCAAAATGATAGATTTTTCTTTTATGCCAAAAATCATTAAGATATTAAGTAAAAAATCATGATCCATGAAGATATTTTGTAAATGTCCTACCGTAAATAAATATAACATTTATGAAAATGTTTTTCAAACAGATGTTATTCATAAATTGTCAAGAGTGCATCATATAGAGTTGTTGTTTAAGCCTAGGCAAAAACAGCATTGTTGTTAAATTTAATTTAATAACAATACAAGTACAAATTATAATTATTAATAATAATAATATTACTAAAATTGTATAGGCCTAATAGCAGTCTTTAGGTCCGAACACAGCACAATAATCAGTCATCAAGGTAATCAAAAGCAGCTTTAAACAGACTTTTTTTTTAAAAACTTGTTTAACAAGAAATATTGATTCTCCAAGTTTTTCACTGTCATTAACATTGTCCACAAGATGAATATTAAGCCAATAAATTAAGATGGTTGATATACCATTATCATCATTGAGGTATTGTTCTCGTAGTGTCAGAGAATTAATGTGTCAGATGCCAAAAGCTCGTCAGTTTTTACTTTCACTTTCGGTGAATAATTGACTGTGGTTTGAGACTAGACTCCTACACCAGCATAACTTTTGTGCAAAGTTTGCAAATTGCATGTGAGATATGATATCCACAGACTCGCCTTATTTTGGGTGAAATATTTATATGCAACTAGCCTGGGAAAACCCAGACCACTCTCAGTTGTAACTGAGTAAGGGTCTGGCAAAGCTCCATAGACAATTCATTTCCACAGGGGCGTCACCAACGGACGTCGGATAGATCTAAAACCAATCAGAGCGATGAATGACATGACGTATGCAGAGCGACGGAGACATCTCGAAACTCTCAGCAATTCTCTGTTTGTGTTAACGAAAATGACTATTTTAAATCGCTTGAAACAGACGCGATAGCTGATTCGAACGAGTGATGTTGTGATGTTCCACGGCGGCATCCATCTTTGTAATGTACAAAATCTGCGTCACCGTCTCTGCTCTGTCGTCATCGTGTAAAGCCCGCCCCAACGTTTCTGATTGGTGCCGAGATTTCGACGGACTGGAAATGGGTTTCAATGGGCTCTTTGCCAGACCCACTTGCAGAGCAAATCTAAATTTGCCGGAAGTGGTCTGGGTTTTCCCAGGCTAATATGCAACGTGATATTTTTCTACATTGCAAACTCCATCTTTGCTCGCAAAATTATGAAAGATTCAAATTCCCAGCGACAAAACCAAGGAAATAATTGATTAAATGAGTAAATAAACATATATATGGAAATGAATGATCAAATAAACTATATCAAGTCAACTCCCCACACGCGACAATATTGTGAATCTGTAATCTCACAGGCTGACGTTAGGACATGATGACTATGGATCATATCGCCCAACACTAGCGCAAGCCAATCGCTGTGAGGTTCAGGGAGTAGTGGCGCTTGTCTTGAGCATTTAAAAAATATGCAGGTTGTGCCGGAGTGTATGCTGGATTGTTTCAACTCATTTTTTACACATCTGATGCAAAATGATGTCAAAATGCTCGTCTCAGCAAGTTTCCTAGTAAACACAGTCGCTTATCACTTAAGTGAACATAACTGAAAAAGGAAACTGATGCGTATCTTATATCGGATCCGTGCATTAGCTCTTAAAGTGACAGCAGCTTAATATTAATATCCCATCTGTCATCGTTAAAGGGACAATAAGTATCTTTTTAGGTATTTTATTATCTAAAATCAATATTTTTATTAATAAATATGTCCTTAATGGTGTACAAATACCTCGGCCAATTATCTGACTTATCCTTATAAATGAAGAATTTATTATCTTTATATACATGGGACGGGTAGGTCCACGGAGGCTTCCATGTAGTTCCGCCATCTTGCAAAACTATAATAGCAGAGAGGGACAAAAAGTACTAAGCCAACGCGTTTCCACAACGCGTTTTCGTTCAGAGCCAGCCGAAACCAGCAGAAGCGCAGGTGCAGAGCAGTGAGAGGCGCTTGAAACTGCTCCGGCAAGTTTAAAAGTCTGGATTGCATTGTTATTATGGACCATACATATGCCGCGCCACAGGAGAAGAAAACATCGTCGCCAAAAAAGTCAAAAATAGAACGTAAAAGGAAACGTGACCGTAGATTACAGAAAACAAGAGTTAATGTCGCTAATGTGTCTAATTTTATATAGCTCTCCTTTTTCAAAAACAATCCATTAGCTCAAGTTGTGAATATTTTGCTACGTGCATAGAACTGTACAGACAATGCAAATGCGTGGGATTTCCCCCTTTCTGGTCAATGTATCCCTGCCTCTGCTTAATTATTTTTATCCCCAGTGGGGATAAATTTATCCTCCCCTCAAAGTGATCATAGTGCTACTACATAGTGGCGAGACGGATCACAAAACTTATCACAGATCCGTGGTTTGATTAAAGTCAATTTTACTTTAAAATGATTACTCACTCACTCTTGAGCGTCTGGCACGAGTGATTTCAATGTAAAGACGCGTTTATGCGCGTCTAGAGGTCCTGCGGCGCGGTGTTTAGCACGGCGCGGTAGACGCGAGCCTCATTCTACTCCAGTTTGCGTGAATGAGACGAATTGCTATCACAGATAATATCTTTTCTATCATTTCACTGTAGCTCAGCATCGCGATGTAAAGTTAACGTTATTGCACGATCACAGTTCATATGTGTGGGGAAAGATAAGCTTTTAGAGTAAAAATATTGCGTTAGGCTACTTCAGTTAATAAGAAAAAAGATTTTACAATTCCTGCAAATGCAGTGATGAAGTTCATGTTCTCATGACTTATTTTTGAATGAATAACAATGTTTCACTGAATTTCAATTTCAGTGTGCAAGGATCTTTAGACTTACCTGGAAAACACAAAGCAGTGCACTGTTTATTTAATTTGTATCTCTGTTCTTTTCTATGCATCTTGTAATTTGTTTATTGCACATTTAAAATCGCAACATATATTGTAGAAAACCAAAACATCACATTTTCCCGGGCTAAGATCCCGCTTAGCATTTCCAGACCCTTTGAACACTCTCAGAGCGCCTGAATCAAAGACCCAAAGCAAACGCCTGATTGTTATTCAGGGAAATTCTATGCATTGTTTGTATGGTTTACTTTAAAGACAAAGAAAGTCACCCAGCCTGCTTTTATTCTACATCAGGGGTCTCAACCTCGGCTCCTGGAGGGCCAGAGCCCGTCTACGGAGAGCCTGGCCACTCCCTATTAAAGGGATAATTCACTTTAAAATGAAAATTCTGTCATCATTTACTCACCATCAAGTTGTTTCAAACCTGTATGAATTTCTTTCTTCTGCTGAACACAAAGGAAGATATTTTGAAAAATGTCAGTAACCAAACAGTTACCAGGTCCCATTGACTTCCATAGTAGGAAAAAAAAATACTATGGAAGTCAATGGGACCTGGTAACTGTAATATATGTGGCATGGATTTGACTCCATAGTTGTGTGCTTCAACTCTGCATTGTGCTTACACACTTTAACATGGTAAAATAAATCACTGTTATGCTCAGTTGCCTTATTAATTATTATGAATGAAATCAGATTCAAATACATCACTAAACGTAGTACCAACCTTTCCAATAAAACAGACCTACGGGATATCCTACTTATAAAAAAGCTAGTGAGGGCTTGTATGAAAATGTTCCTCACTCTACTGGGCATGAGTCACACTAAAGCCTTCTGTCAAACGGCGTAATTACTTTCAGCAGGTGGTCCTTTAAAACCCACATAACAGGGGCTCCGCATTGGCTGATTTTGACCGAAGACACTACACTTCAAAAGCTATTGTGAAACTTTACAAACTTTATGTTTTTACTTCCTTTTGCCAAGCATTCCTCCTTTATCTAAAGCTGGCAGATGCTCTCTGGGCCAACAGAGGCAAAGTTGCTGGAGATTGTGGGATATGTGCAGACTCAGAGAGTCTGAAGTAAGAACGTTATTCTGAAATAATGGCTACAGCGCATCATTAGGGGAACACCCGCTGACACTGGACGGTCTTGATAACTGAGAGCCCATCCAGAGCAGATTAAAACCAGAAGTCAAGAGACCTCAGCATCACTGGCCTGCACTTCAGGGCCTCAGCAACTGCAGACACGAACTATTGAGTGCTTCGGACTCAAGAATAACATTGGGGGAATTGGTTATTAGTGCCACCAAGTTGTACAGATGGTTGCACCAGCACTTGATTTGATATTAATATTACACGTTTTCTCTTAGAAAGCACATTTGACTAGCCTGGGTTTCCCCATACTGCCTTTGCACAGCGCGATTTTATTCACGCTGAAAGGCAGTCTGGATACCATGGACCAGATTTTCACCTCATCTAGGGAACCAATCACAGAACGGGGAGGGAGCAGCAAGACGATGACGACATCTATGCGACACAATTAAGCAGTTTGTTTATATCCATATATACCTTCGACCCTCATGTTTATCTTGCACAAACGGCAATAGTCGCTGAACGTCATTGTTTAAACAAAAATATCTTACCCATCGTCTTCTTCCTTGTCTAATTTCTGTCGCTCTACATACGTCATCTGGTATAATGGAAACGATTGGCTATGAGCGTACAGGCGCATTTGATAGACATTCTTAGCACCCAATAAACGGCGCCGGGCATTCGTAAACCACGCCTCAAATACGAGAAAATGCACATGTGGTTCCCAGACCCAAGTCTCAACGAGAATTGGGTCTGGCGTTAGCCAGGCTAACATTTGACAGCAGCTGGAGTTGATCGTGAGCTTAAGTTGGGACGCAAATTTATTGGGATCCTTTAACAAAAACAGTAACATCTGTAACAATTGTGAAACCTCATTTTTATAGTCTCAAATTGTTACTGACTGAGTTAGGACTATTCTTAATCAAATTTACCATTGGCTTACATAGTACATTTGTAGATCATGATATAACCATAGGTAAAACCATGCATGGCACTTCATTATCACCATGGTAAAAAGTAACTAGGCCTATATGGTTTTGGTTATGAAAAACAGAAGCCTAAACACATTTAGTATAAATACAAATGCACAACATTCTGCTGTAGCTTAATAACAAAAAATATTGTAATTATATTACATTACTCCTTTAATACATATCTATATTAATATAATATAATATAAATTGTTTTTGAATATCCCACAATTACACCATGGTTATAGTTAGTGTAATCCATTGTAAATGTTGGTGATTTGTGGATTGAAAAGCCCACACCAGTGTTTCCCACACCAGTATTGTTGAGAATGTAGTGTCATCTGGCTTTAAACTAGTTTAAATCATCTAGACCTTGAGGTTTGTATCAGAGAACAAGCAGTGCTGGTTCATAGAGTCGCACTTCTTCAGTTTCTCAGAAATCACATATCAGGCAAATTAGTAGTGGTACTTTAATAGTGACACTAAAGATTCAAATATAGGCGAACTGTAACTTTTAATGCTGACTAATCAATGATTTCCAGCAGGTGTTGTCATCAGAGCAACCATACCCCAGAGAAAGAGTGTGGGAGTGTCGCATCCCGCTATAAAAGAGAGACAGATTCATGTGGTAATTGGCGCTGAGCCAGGGAAGGTCATGTTAATCCTGCAGACCAATTTATACGATCAAATAGGATCAAACTGACTCATTCATTTCAGGCTTAAGTCCAATGACTATTTTGTTGTTACATGTTCCTGCTCTAAATTTAGTCTGAATCTCTGATGCACTGGATTTCTAAACAGTGAATTTAATCTCCAACAATAACAACCATGTAAACAGCCAAAACAAAGACACTGATAAAGGATCATATTTGAGTCAAAGTGTTTATATTATCAGACAATGTTCTTTTTTTCGCCCCAATTATTTAGTGAAGCAACCTGGGGAACTAAAAAAAACATACCAAAAAGAACTGCTTTTATTATGGGTTGGCCAATATATCAACCGATAATTGGCAAATTAGGCATTTTATAATTATCGGTATTGGCCGATATGTTCTTCTGTACAGCCACAGCATGACTTTTTTTTTTTTTTTTTTACAGATTATAGAATCAGAAGGTTGCTATCTAATTATTTGACTTTTTTGTAAAAAAAAAAATCTAATTTTTCTAATTGAATAAGCATTATGAAAAATTAACATCAGCATGTCTTATTTACTAGCCTATCTTTAAATTAAAAACTGTGATATCACATTAAGGGTACGTTTACACAAAAACTATTTTTCTTTGTACAGACGACAATGTTGTCAAAACGATCCCGTTCACAGAGCCGCGAAAACAACAAAAAACGCTGTATTCTGCTGACAGGCCAGTAGTTGGCGATATCACTTTGTAAAGAACAACTATGCAACTATAGACTGAACACGTAAAATACTCAAGCGCAAGACGTCACCGTTTTCACAAATTCACGTTTTGGTAGATTACACGGAAACGATAACAGTATCATTTTTAAAAACGTACACTTTGAAACCCGTTTTCAAAAGTTTGTGTTTTCGGGCCCCCAAAATGCCATTGTCATGTAAACGAATGGCTAAAATAAATTATTTTTTGCATTTTTGGTTGAAAATGGTGTTATGTAAACGGCCCCCAAGATATCGGCATCAGCATCGGCCATCAATTCACTCAACGACTAACGTTAGTTTTACTAACATGTTTTTTGTGCTGATGTACTTTGGAATAACATGGAGTAACATATAAATGGTACTGCCGTTAATTATCTTCATATTTTACTTTTTGAGCCTTCCATAAATACATTTTGTCCTTGGTTGAAAGAATATTCAGGTTGAATGATTTTTCACTTTAATAATATAGGCTGATTTATTTATCTGCATGGACATCCAAACCAAATAGAGTACTGATCAATTAGAATAAAAAACAAAAATAAACAACATAGTTTCAAAACAAATGCTAATAAACTCTCTATTTTGCTCTTTAGGCATTAATAATTTAAAAAAACTCGATTCCCATCTGATCTGACTCATGTCCACAACAAATAAAGCAATGCAGATTCAATTTGAAACCGTAAATCTGAATTGATCTGAAGTGATTAGGTTTTATCGGACAGGTAAATCTGATCGACGGGTGTTGATATATTAACGTTATACAGTCTTTTAGCACATGATTTAGAATAATCTATCTGAATCATGTGCATAAATAAAGAGATGTGGATTAAATCACCCAGTCTAATCTGAGCGGCTAATATAAACTATGGCGCACACTTTAGCACCTCTGAAACTCACTCCAGCGGGATACTTTACAGGCTGTGTGAAGAGTAAACAGTCGGACAGCACACATGACAACAGGTTATCTGGCCTATCAATCACATGAATCACCGGACTCAAGTAGTTATAACGTATTAAATGTGTTGGGAAGGACTTGTTGACTGATAGTTAGCTGAGCCGCTGCTAACACTCTCCTGCTAGCAGCTGAACTGATCCTGACACGCACTTTCCCGTCTCTCTCCCTGCCTTCGTTTAAACGCGAATCTCTGGCTCATAGTGCGGTTTATACAGATTGCTCTGTTGTATTTTGAGGTGGATCATCTCTCACCTCTTTGGGCACAAGCTGCTTTTCTTCGCTGGGCACCATTTCCATCTGATCCTCCAGCCGCGGTCCGCTGTCAACAGGAGCTCTGCGAGTCGCTTCGGGACTCCATTCTGAGCGTGCTAGGCAAAACAAGTCGATATCGAAGAAACAACTTTTAGGCTGAATGGCTCGTAATCCAGCTTAATCGGTGTTACTTTCTTACTGCTTGGACTGTAAGCAAAAACAGCAATCAATGGAGGAAAAATGGCCGCCACGCACTTTCGCGAGACTTCACATCAATCTGCGTCACTTCCGACAACACTCTCTCTCTGTTTGTCTGTGTTCTACAGTATCAAGCAGCTGAAAGTGTGAAGTGGCAGTCAGGAAAATTACAATATTGTAATCTAATGTGAGACCATGCCTTATATTTATGAAATACAAAGCTTGCCCACACTTTAACCTTTCGATTAAAGTCTCCTTTTATTATATAACTGACCTTTGCCTTCAATTATATGCCATTGTGGTTTATTGTGTTCACTTCTTTCTCAACATTGGAATTTTAGTTTGGACAGAATACACACACACACACACAGTATTGGAACATTTTATATACATTTAATAATATTAATCTTATGTCTATAAGTGCTAATAAATTGTATTTTGCAATCTCAAGCTAGTCATTATTTAGGCCTGTTAAAAGTTTGTCTATTTATACTTTCAAAAAGTGTAAACACGTCTTTCACAACTTTCTTCTGAGAACTGTCTCTGTCTCTTGTGTTTGTTAGGATGCATTTCTGCAAAAGCTTTTCTCCCTTGAAGATCAAATATATCTAATTTCTTGAGTTGGAGAGCTATAAATAGCAGTGTTATTAGCAGTAGCCTACTATTATAGTTTTGTTACATTTTATTATTAATTTTAGTTTGTCTTTTTTTTACATATATATCTATAGTTTTGATTATTTATTTATTATTTTAGTTCATTTAGGTTTAATTATTTTAATACTTCAAGTTTAAAACCAAAGAAAATGAGAAACGTTGCTTTGGCAATAGCTGAAATAAAATAAAAGTTTTAATTAGTTTTTTTTCATATTTCATTTAACATTTATTTTTTTTGTAATGAAAAGTAATGTTTTTAGTTAATATATATATATATATATATATATTTACCTGTTTCATCTTTTACATTTCATAGCTGAACTTTAAATACTTAACAGTATTTTCAATATACATATATATGTATATTCAATATATATATATATATATATATATATATATATATATATATATATATATATATATATATATATATATACATTGAAAATACTGTTAAAGACTTTAATTGGCATTTATATTTTTTTTGGGACAAGATTTTCCAAAACAAGTTAAATCCTCTAATGTTAATCAGTTTTTATTATTTAAATTTTTTACTAAATTTTATTTTCCTAAAACATTAATCTGAGTTTGTTATGTTTTGAATTGTTGGAATGTCCCGTCTCTTGTAGGCATATTGTAAATTATGTTCAACGTAAATCATGTTAAAATGGAAAAATGTTTTGCTGCCTTGAAAAGCAATCACTGTCAACCACATTAAGTGTTTAGTTCTCCACACTTACAGTGAATAAAGAGGGCACATCATATTACCACTGACTGTTTCATTTTTAATGAGCATCTTCAATGACAGGCTGTCTATATCTTTAACAACCATCGTGAGACGCACATCATGGGATCAGGTATTCACAGATGTATTTCTTCTGGCTGCGACAGACCTCGTCGTGCCACTTTCCCTGCGCTGCCAGCGAGAGAGTAACACAGCTCTCTCTCTTGCCCCCGCTGGGCTCTCTCCTGGACCGGTCCCAGTGGAAGAAGGAGACGGGCAGGCTGTTCACGTCCACATACTGGCCTTCCTTCACTATGTCTGTGATGCCGATCCAGAAATCTTTGGATCCAGGCGAGCTGAGCTTGGCGTAGTCTCGGAGTTGGTCGTTCTCGCTGATGTCTCGAGGAATGGCCAGGGTTCCTCCCTGAGCGATGCAGTCCTCGTTGGCCTCGTGATAGTGCTTGACCTGCTCGGAAACCAGGTAACACTTCCTGAGGGCCTTGACGCCACGCAGGCAAACTGAAAAGTGTACAAAACAAACACTCATGTAAACTACTGCAGATTTGAGTTTGTTTTTCACATGTGCATATTTCCATCATTATTTATGATGCTCTTTTACTGTTATTATGTTATTAGAAAATCGGTAACACTTTACAATAAGGTTCATTAGTTAACATGAACTAAGAATGAACATACTTCTTCAGCATTTATTAATCTTAATATTAATTGCAATATTTACTCACACGTTATTAAAACCGAAGGTTGTATTTGTATTTGTTAACATAGTCAATGAACAAACAATGAACAGCTGTATTTTTTATTATCTAACATTAACAAAAATTAATAAATACTGTAACAAATCTATTGTTCATTGTTAGTTCATGTTAGTTAATGCATTAACTAATCTTAACTAATGAACCTTATTGTAAAGTGTACCAGAAAATCACCTTTATTCCCATCATGATTGCTAAAGGTCCTTTAAAAAACTGATAGTTAACTACAAAAAAAATATATATACTAACTACTAAATAACTTGGCAAAGACAAAGCGAACACTATATGCCAGCTAACAATATCTTATTGTTCATTCTTTTGACAGTTATTATCTGTCAAACACCATTTTAATCTATCATAACATTCATTAGGAAACACATTAGGCCTCAATCTCATAAATAAATCTTATTATAATAATGTACACTATCGTCCGAAAGTTTGGGGTTGGTAAGATTTTAAAAAATGTTTTTGAAAGAAGTCTCTTGAAGGCTTCCTTTATTTAATTAAAAATACAGTAAAAACAGTATTATAAAATATAATTTATTCCTGTATTTTCAGCATCATTACTCCAGTCATCAGTGTCACATGATCCTTCAGAAATCATAATATGTTGATTTACTGCTAAAGGAAATTTCCGATTATTATTATCAATCTTGAAAACAGTTTAATATTTGACCATGATGCATGTTTTTCAGGATTCTTTGGTGAATAGAAAGTTCAAAAGAACAGCATTTATTTGAAATAGAATCTTTTGTGACACTTTTGATTAAATGCGTCCTTGCTGGATGAAAAAAAAAACGTTTTACTCTAATCTTTTGAATGGCATGTAATACGTAAATTCATTGTCTACACCAAGTTATGAAATGTTCAGTCAGCTTCATTTAAAGATCAATGAGTTTCATAGTCATAATCATAGTCATCACCGCTGTCTTAAATATAAAAAAAGAAAGAAATGTAAAGATGCTCTGAACGCACACTGTTCGAAATATGACTTTACAGTAAAACTGTAGTGACTGATGAGAACTAGGGTTACCACGGTACATTTTTTAAGGGTCTGTCATATTCTTGGATGAATCCCAATCCCAGATTTCTCACTGAAAGACATGTTGCTGTCCTCATCAGGTAAACTGCAGTGACAGAAAATCTACATCATTTTACATCACTGGATAGTTTCCCTCCATCATTTACAGTCATAAACCTTAAGTGGCACTTTAACATACTATATAGCTACTTAAAAATACTTAAAGGAATAGTTCACTTAAAAATGTAAATTCTGTCATCATTTACTCACCCTCAAGTTGTTTCAAACCTGTATACATTTATGCATTCTGCTGAACACAAAAGAAGATATTTTGAAGAATGTCGGTAACCAAAAAATTGTTTTGACAATTTTATTATATTTCACAGTTGTTGTTTAATGTATAAAATTGTAAATGATCTTGCACTTCCTCCTTTAAAAGCATTTGTAGCTTCATGTAGAGAAAATTTAAGACAAACAAGGGCTTCATCAAGAGGTGATTGTGAAGCACATTTTAGAGTAACTGAGTTTGGTCGATCAACTTTTTCTGTAAGAGCTGTTAAAAACTGGAATAACTTACCAATTGTTATTAGACAATGTCATACATTGACACAGTTCAAGCTGCATTTGAAAATGTGGTTAAAAAGGAGTCAGGTCTGTAATCATTAGTTACTCGTGTTTTGTCAAGGTTTTTAATTATGGGGGATTGATTTTGTAATATTATGTGATTTTATGGGATGTATATTGAGATTTTTTAGTAGTAATATTGCTGTATTTATTGTTAAATGATAGACAATGTGGCGTATATTATATTTTGTGGGTTATTTATATTGTATGTAATGTAATTTGATATTTTCTGCCCAGGGACTGCAGATGAAATTTAGCCCTGTGGCTAATTCTGGGACAGTTTTTCTTTACTGTCCATTGTCCCTGTCAAATAAAGAGAAAACAAAAAAACAAATCAAAAAAAGGTTGTTGGACCCCATTGACTTCTAGTATTTTTTTCCACTATGGAAGTCAATGGGGTCCAACTGTCTGGTTACCGACACTCTTCAAAATATATTTCTTTGTGTTCAGTAAGAAATTCATAGAGGTTTGAAACAACTTGAGGGAATAATGACAGAATTTACATTTTTAAGTGAACATGTCATTTTTTCGGACACTATTGCTATTTAAACTGACATGAAAATGTATTCTAGTTTAAACAAATGCAATTTGACAAAGACCCGCCCCCCTTAGTTACTGTCGCTATGCCCGACAAGCTATGCCACTCTCACGCCACACCATATTCTCATGCAGTGAAAAATACATCGCGGAGCAGAGAGGAGACTGACAACACACTGACAGACAGGACAGACCAGCTTACTTTTCTGTTACTTTTGAAATTAAACAGTCTCACCTTTCAAATTTGGTAATTTTTTAAAAGAAATTTAAACAATAAATACCGTTTTGTGACTCTTTAATGTGTGTGACAGATCGTTGTAGAGCATCAGTTAAAGCTGCTCGTGAACCGATCATCTCTTCCTTCTAGTTCATTTATAGCATCAAATAAACATGAATGAACATAAGTTGTTTTAACCGCGGAAAGACGTCAGTACACTTCGTTTCTCAAGTTCAAATCCTCCCATGTTAATCTAACTCTTCTGACTGCTTTGTCGGACAAAATGGCGGATGGCGAAGTATGATTGGTCAGATCATCTGTCAATCAAGCTCCCTGCGAAGGGTCAAATTAGTTGAACTTAAGAGTAGCAACGGAGGCATGGACTGAGATGAGTAAGAAATGAGTCCTATATACACAAGAGATTTTTAAGGACAAAAACCTGACAAATGTTTTGAAATACAATCTGAACAATGTCTTGAAGGCATGCTAACCGTATAGTGGAATAAATGACGACGTTTCAATTATTAATTATTATACTTGGTAGATTGTCTAAACTGGACTAAAGTAAAGTGTAACCACCAAGAGACACTTCTGATGGCATATCTCTCATTTATTAACATGGGCGGCGTAAGAATATGCACTGCCGCTGAAACAATAAACACGGAGAGCGTGAATTTAGCGCGTTTTACTGTTCACCTGTTTGCAGTGCCTGCATCTCTTTCAGAGAGTTGATTTCCTGCCACAGCTTGTCAATCTGTGTCCTCATGTCTTCATCTTCTGAAGCTGTGTCTCAACAGAAGAACGCCAGAACACAGGTTAGAGGAAGTTGCGGACTGCAGTTACTGTTTTCTATAATGAGGATGAACATGTGACCAGTCATAAGTCACTGGATCACAAAACCAGTCACGATTCGCACGGGTATATCTGTGGCAATAGCCAACAATACATTGTATGGGTCAAAATTATCGATTTTTCTTTAATGCCAAAAATCATTAGGATATTAATTAAAGATCATGTTCCATGAAACATTTACTTTTGTGAGTGAATGCAGCACAATCGTGAACATAAATGCACAACTTTAAAGGAGATTTTCTCAATGTTTCGATTTTTTTGCACCCTCAGATTCCAGATTTTCAAATAGTCATATCTCCACCAAATACCTAACAAACTATACATCAATGGAAAGCTTATTTATTCTGCTTTCATGTGATGTATAAATCTCGATTTCAAAGAATTGACCCATGTGACTCCACATTGTGGTCCAGGGCAGGGATGGGCATAAATACATGGAAATGTATTTCAAATACAAAATACTGTCTGGAAAAAATGTATTTAGTTACTTTGGCCATCCAGTGCAGGTCACAGTGAATGAAGAAACTACATAGGCCTATTGACTTTTAATTCCTAACCTCATATATCTGCCCTCTCTGTCATTCGTTCTTTCTCTCTCTCTTTCTTTCTTTCTTTCTGGCAATTACAAATAAACGTATGCAAAATAGCAGCTATTTATATACTTATTTCTGACCAGGTTACAATGTAGTCTATTACTTGTGGTGAACAATATTTAAAAAAATACTGTATGTAAAACTGTGATCCTTTTCTATGGGTGATATGACCCAAAATCTTAATTTTACTTTACAGTAACAATATCATGGTTTCACAATTCTCAATATCAGTTTTGATACCACAGCAAAAACTGAATTTCAAACTATTTTGAGGCTTGTTTTTTTGTGCAGGTAGTCCAGTGCTTTTTAAGTAGGGGTGTAACAATACCCTCATGTCACGTTTCGATACATATCACGATACTGAACTCACGATACCATATTATTGCGATACTCCAAGACATATAAAAGGTTAACAAAAAATGTTCTGTTGATTAAAATGCTACATTTGATATTACATTGTGGGTGTACATGAATAATCTCTCTATATGGCTCTGATTCAGCCTGTCTACTGTCAGTTGGAGGGGCGTGGTTACGGATGTTAAGCAGACACCAAAACCGTCAAACCTACGTCATCAGGGAAGGTCCTCCAATACAGAGGGGAGGGGCATTTTCAGATTTTGATTAAAGATTACGAAGCCAAACATTTTTTTTGTGTGGATTGACTTGCATGGATGAATTGTTCACCACAAAACGATCAATTTAGGCAAACAAAGTAAATATGGTCAATTTTGATATCATGTGGACTTTAAACACATAAAAAATCAACAACCGATCAAGACTGATTGGCTAACGCTATTTTCCCACTTGTCTGTGCTCTTTTATTCTTTCATGTTAACTGAAGGTAAATGCACTATAACTTGAATCAACAAGTAGAATTGATCATGACATCCTTCCTCACCTTATTCCAGAAAAATCTGATCCAATGCTGAGTTGTAGCCTACTAAAGTTGTTGGTGTTTGGGGGAGGGGGTCGTGTCTGAACTAGTTGATGCACGAAACCAGTATATACCCTGATAAAGAGGTTGACTGGCAAAAAGTATTTTATGTATTTTAAAAATACAAAAATACTCATCTTAAAAGGTGCTATGTGGAGTTTTTCTACTAAAATGAATCCATTTTGTATTGTCTGTGTGTAAAGGGGTTGTAATCTCACAATAAAATGATCCACTTGGCGGGTTTCGCTATTACCTCTGAAAGCAAGTATTCCTATTTCTATGTGATGCTCCGGGTCAGATAAGCCGCGAAATCCAGTGACGTGACTGAGACCTGCATGCGCGCTCCCGAGCGTCTCGCCTCGTCTACTGACTTTGCACTCAACAGCGACGACACTGCAACTTTATGACATGGAGTCTGCTAATACTAAGAAACGACCAGCACAACACAGACTCCAACACAAACTCCACATAATAAAAAAAACATATATAATAAAAAAGCACGAGCACTCGCTTGTAAACGTATTGGTTGCAATCTGAAACATCACCGCTAGATGGCGCTGAAAACTCCACATAGCCCCTTTAAATGTATTTAAATACAAATTACATTTGATTTTTCCCAAAGGCTCCAAAATACAAGATAGTATTTTGTATTTCAAATATGAATTTTAAATGCATGTATCTGAAATACTGCCCATTCCTGGTCCAGGGTCACCTCGTAGTGACACAGAAATTACCTCTCTGTTGAGCTGGAACTGCTTTCTTAGTGCGAGAGGGATGTCCATACCCGTAGTGGAGGACGCTGAAGCAGATCGCCACAAGCAGAAGCCCAGATCCTGCCATGGTCATGGACGAGCTGGAGAAATCACTGGGAGAAATATGGACAAGTCTTACAGTTTTCTCCCTTCCACACTCTCACGCTATTGGCTGGACGTTGAGTGTTTGTTTGTGTGTGTGTACCTAAAAGGGAATTCAAATACCTGCAGTGCAGTCACAACAACCCTTCCCCTGTTTCCAGCCATTCAAAAATATTTACTCGGAAAGCAGATCTTTTGGGGGGTAGTTTTCCCATTCATAACCCAACAAGAAAACTCATTCACTATAGCATGCATGTTATGTCATGGATTAAAGTGCCCCTATTATGCTATTTTAAAGGTTTGTTTTGGAGTCTCCTAGGTTTACATGCATCTACGGTCAAAAAGCGCTTTAATTTTCTCATAATATACATTGCAGCATCACTTTATTTCACACCAAGTCTGAAAACGGTTTGTTCGAAGATTCTCTCTAAACCCCGCCTTTCCGAGAGTCTACTCCGCTCTGATTGGTCAGAGGGCCCAGTCTGTTGTGATTGGTCGACTGCTTACAACGCATGTCGGAAGTTTAGCTCCGGATCTTCCTCAACACTTGTAAACACAGTGATACGAACGGTAAAGATGGCGTCAGTTTTTCCATATCTATACGAGTCCTCGTCCTTTTGACGTGCAGTCAAAATAGCAACATGTCAACAACACGAAGCAAACCCTTCAAGGCCTTAGCTACAGTGTTTGAGGGTCAAAGAAGACTTTGTTTTCGCAGGCAGCCAATTAAAACCATAGGCTGGCATTATGCAAATTTGTTACAGGAAGTGAGACTTCGTGAAGGAAGTGCACTCCGATTTTTAAAACTTTGCATACATTTTACATTCGCAAACAGCTTTATTACACACTGCATTAAAGGATTAATTCACTTTCCAATTTTTTTTTGCTGATAATTTAGGCCTACTCACCCCGATGTCATCCAAGATATCCATGTCTTTCTTTCTTCAGTCGAAAAGAAATTTAGGTTTTTGAGGAAAACATTCCAGGATTTTTCTACACTTTAATGGCCACCATCTATCCCAATGTTCAAAAGAAGGTTCACATGTCCGTCTCAATGCAGCTTCAAAGTCTTGACACGATCCCAGTGGAGAAATAGGAGTCTTATCTAGCCAAACGATCTGTCATTTTTTTATATTTTTTATATACTTTTTAACCACAATTGTTCGTCTTGTGCTGGTCTGAGACGTGCCACGCATTACGTAATCACATTGGGGGAAAAAATTCAAAGTGAACTCCTTTAAAGGTGATATTTGTAAAAGCATAGGGGCACTTTAAGGAAATCATATTCCTTAATGATTATTAAGGACATGTCGTTTGTAAATAAATTCCTTGCTTAGTTGATTATCTGTTGACCAGTAGCCTATGTTCTAAAGCAATGTGCAAAGTGATTTGTGAAGTCGATTATAATACACTGAAAAAAATAACTATTATTTTAATTTTATTATTTTTTATTAGCATTCATCGTGATTTGTTGTTTTGCAATGTTGTACATTTTCAATTTTTATATTCCATCTGAACATTTTCACATAAAATTTGTATTCCTTTTTATTCATAAATGTTGATTAGAAAAAAAAAAGTTGGAACTATACGGTTATCCGCATAGACATGTATAGAAAGGCTAGATGGCTTACCGGCGCTGAGAGCCAATGGGACCCGACGACGTCACACGGCGGCCATCTTAGGACAGGACCGCTCGTCCAGTTATAACATTAAAGTCTATTGTGCATGTAGTGCTGAAATAACTATATTTTGCTCAATTTTCAACCGATTTTCAAACGGCTTGGTGTGTCATAAACGTCAGGGATGCCATGAAACACACAGCTAAGCTGCAATGTTAAGCGTTTCTCAAAACGTGAAGCTACAATTTAAACATCGGCATCAGCACAAATCATAGCCCTGTTAATAAGGTTTGTAATAAACCAAACCGTTTGTAAATCCGTCAAGAATTCAGCAAGTTACGAGCATTTTAGTTGGCGTATGTCACTCACCTTCCGTCCACAGCAGCAGGGAGCAGCAGCGCAGTCTCCTGACCTAAGATGGCCGCCAAGTGACGACACAGCTGACTCCGCCTTGAGCCATCTAGCCTTTCTATACATGTCTATGGTTATCCGGACCACACGTGTGTCTTTTAGTCCCGTATAGTCATCCCTGATTGGTCTTAACCCCAGTGACGGGTAGGTTTAGGGGCGGGGTTATGGGTAGGCCATCGTGCGGTCCGGATAACCGTATAGTACCAATTTATCTTTACAAAAATAAAATATAAGTAAAAAAATTTAATTCAATTTTGATCAATTATTCAGCATTGGTTAAAACATATTAAACGGTTATTAAACATATTGGTACTATACGGTTATCCGATGGCCTACCCCTAACCCCGCCCCTAAACCTACCCGTCACTGGGGTTAAGACCAATCAGGGATGACTATACGGACTATACGGGAACGGGACTAAAAGACACACGTGTGGTCCGGATAACCGTATAGTAACGGCTCTGGTTCTGATAAATTTATTAAATAACTATAAAACAATTGAATAAATTATTATTATTATATCACAAAGATATATTACACAATTATTAATTCATTGCATAACTCTCTTGTTCACAAGCACGTCTTGAGAACATGAATAATTTGACATCGATGTTATTGGAGTTGCAGACAGAGGCTCTGTTGATCAGGGAAGTCCAGTTCAGAGCTCTGTGTTCTCGGCTAATTATAGAGCGTGATGCTGTGAGATGAAGGGAGAGGAGAGACGAGTGCAAAAACAGAGCAAACAGCCCGAAGGGAATATCTTTCACTGTGTGTCTCTGAAACCCGTGACATGTGCCCTGAAGAGCATTTAAAGGCTCCTTCTCTTTTAAAAAATAATAATATTTTGACAGCCAAATTCATGTTTTTATGTAAATAGAACATAAATATAATTTCACCAGCTTTTTTCAAAGCCTATGGTGTCATTCCTGAGCTCGGATCTGATAAAGTATTTTCAGTCAGTCAGGATTCCCACATCTTTAAACTCATGAATTTGGTTGAATCCACGACTTATGATTGTAATTGCCAAAGCTTTTCCAACCAGGGAATTATATATCAAAATTCTGTGACGCTTCCAAGTTTCCCAGACTGGAACTCTTAAAGGGATAGTTCACACAAACATGACATTTCTTTCATTAATTACTCACCGTCACGCCGTTACAAACCCGTGAGACCTTCATTCATCTTCAGAACACAAATGAAGATCATTTTGACGAGAGCTTTCTGATCCCCCTTTAGACTGCAATGTTATTATCACTTTCAAGGCCCAGAAAGTTAGTAAAGACATTGTTAAAATAGTCCATGTGACTGCAGTGGTTCAACCGTAAAGGGGTGGTTGAGTATGATTTCACTTTTCTAACTGTAGTTAGTGTGTAATGTTGCTGTTTGAGCATAAAACAACATCTGCAAAGTTACAACGCTCAAAGTTCAAAGCAAAGGAAGATATTTGCTTTTAAAGAAAAGGACTACAACAAAAAGGCTGGTTTGGACTACGGGTTAGTGACATCACCAACACTAAAATGTACATAAGCCCCGCCCCCTGAACACCCAGTCCATGTTGAGAAGAGGAAGAGTTGTTGTATTCGAGTACATTTGTGAGTCAGCTCAAACTTTAGCATCCATCTTTTCACATGCAATAGAGAGTCACTCTGTGTGCATCTCACAACAGTTCCTATACGAGCGATTTATAGATTATCATGACAGAATATGCTAATTGAAGATAGTTAACTCCACATCAGCAACATAAACTCATCAACTAACCATTCAGAGACGTCCTGTTGCTTCTACATGTTGTCACTTCTTCTTGAGTCTCTCCATCTTTGTCTGACTCTGTTTTAACATTAAAGGCAGAACAGTTTCTGTCATGTTAGTGTGTGTGCGTGAGGTAATCGCAGCTGCTAACACACATGAGATCTTGAAACCCCGCCCTCTGCAGCAGCTCATTTGCATTTAAAGGGCCAGGCACAAAACAGTGCGTTTTTGCAAACCCTCATAAATGTGACAACTTTAACATGCTATATAAAAATATCTGTGGGGCATTTTGAGCTAAAACTTCACACACACACTCTGGGGACATCA